>NC_040884.2:18268441-18888441 GCF_900634795.4 Betta splendens
TGACATGGTAGTTTTGAATACTAATAAATCCTAAACTATACAGTAAAAATACATGAATCTTTGTGTGATGATAGTACACATCTAGCAGAAATAGGAGAAAGTGGTCTGGGCCTGGAACTATGCACCAAAGTCAAGGTATTAATGATTAAAGTTGACTATACGGCCCATACAGTTACAGTATGACTTGGTAGTTTTGAACACTAATAAATCCTAAACTATACAGTAAAAATACACGAATTTTGGTGATGGTAGTACACTAGCTAGAGAAATAGGAGAAAGTGGTCTGGGCCTGGAACTATGCACCAAAGTCAAGTTATTGATCATTAAAGTTGACTATACGCCATACAGTTACAGTATGACTTGGTAGTTTTGAAACTAATAAATCCTAAACTATACAGTAAAAATACACGAATCTTTGTGTGTGGTAGTACACATCTAGTAGAAATAGGAGAAAGTGGTCTGGGCCTGGAACTATGCACCAAAGTCAAGTTATTGATCATTAAAGTTGACTGTATACAGTTACAGTATGACTGGTAGTTTTGAATACTAATAAATCCAAAACTATACAGTAAAAATACACGAATCTTTGTGTGGTGATAGTACATCACTAGTAGAACAAGGGAAAGTGGTCTGAGCCTGGAACTATGCACCAAAGTAGTTATTAATGATTAAAGTTGACTGTATTACAGTATGACATAGACTTTCAATACTATAAATCCTAAACTATACAGTAAAAATACATGAATTTTGTGTGGTGATAGTACACATCTAGTAGAACAAGGGGAAAGTGGTCTGGGCCTGGAACTATGCACCAAAGTCTAGTTATTAACGATTAAAGTTGACTATACGGCCCATACAGTTACAGTATGACATGGTAGTTTTGAATACTAATAAATCCTAAACTATACAGTAAAAATACATGAATCTTTGTGTGGTGATAGTACACTTCCAGTAGAACAAGGGGAAAGTGGTCTGAGCCTGGAACTATGCACCAAAGTCAAGTTATTGATTATCAAAGTTGACTGTATTACAGTATGACATAGTACTTTCAAGTGCTAATAAATCATAAACTATACAGTAAAAATACATGAATCTTTGTGTGATGATAGTACACATCTAGCAGAAATAGGAGAAAGTGGTCTGGGCCTGGAACTATGCACCAAAGTCAAGTTATTGATCATTAAAGTTGACTATACGGCCTATACAGTTACAGTATGACATAGTACTTTCAAGTACTAATAAATCCAAAACTATACAGTAAAAATACATGAATCTTTGTGGGGTGATAGTACACTTCCAGTAGAACAAGGGGAAAGTGGTCTGAGCCTGGAACTATGCACCAAAGTCAAGTTATTGATTATCAAAGTTGACTGTATTACAGTATGACATAGTAGTTTTGAATACTAATAAATCATAAACTATACAGTAAAAATACATGAATCTTTGTGTGGTGATAGTACACTTCCAGTAGAACAAGGGGAAAGTGGTCTGAGCCTGGAACTATGCACCAAAGTCAAGTTATTGATTATCAAAGTTGACTGTATTACAGTATGACATAGTACTTTCAAGTGCTAATAAATCCAAAACTATACAGTAAAAATACACGAATCTTTGTGTGGTGATAGTACACTCAGTAGAACAAGGGGAAAGTGGTCTGAGCCTGGAACTATGCACCAAGTCAAGTTATTAATGATCAAAGTTGACTGTATTACAGTATGACATAGTACTTTCAAGTACTAATAAATCCAAAACTATACAGTAAAAATACATGAATCTTTGTGGGGTGATAGTACACTTCCAGTAGAACAAGGGGAAAGTGGTCTGAGCCTGGAACTATGCACCAACGTCAAGTTATTAATGATCAAAGTTGACTGTATTACAGTATGACATAGTACTTTCAAGTACTAATAAATCCAAAACTATACAGTAAAAATACATGAATCTTTGTGGGGTGATAGTACACGTCCAGTAGAACAAGGGGAAAGTGGTCTGAGCCTGGAACTATGCACCAAAGTCAAGTTATTGATTATCAAAGTTGACTGTATTACAGTATGACATAGTACTTTCAAGTGCTAATAAATCATAAACTATACAGTAAAAATACATGAATCTTTGTGTGGTGATAGTACACTTCTAGTAGAACAAGGGGAAAGTGGTCTGAGCCTGGAACTATGCACCAACGTCAAGTTATTAATGATCAAAGTTGACTGTATTACAGTATGACATAGTACTTTCAAGTACTAATAAATCCAAAACTATACAGTAAAAATACATGAATCTTTGTGGGGTGATAGTACACTTCCAGTAGAACAAGGGGAAAGTGGTCTGAGCCTGGAACTATGCACCAACGTCAAGTTATTAATGATCAAAGTTGACTGTATTACAGTATGACATAGTACTTTCAAGTACTAATAAATCCAAAACTATACAGTAAAAATACATGAATCTTTGTGGGGTGATAGTACACTTCCAGTAGAACAAGGGGAAAGTGGTCTGAGCCTGGAACTATGCACCAAAGTCAAGTTATTGATTATCAAAGTTGACTGTATTACAGTATGACATAGTAGTTTTGAATACTAATAAATCATAAACTATACAGTAAAAATACATGAATCTTTGTGTGGTGATAGTACACTTCCAGTAGAACAAGGGGAAAGTGGTCTGAGCCTGGAACTATGCACCAAAGTCAAGTTATTGATTATCAAAGTTGACTGTATTACAGTATGACATAGTACTTTCAAGTGCTAATAAATCCAAAACTATACAGTAAAAATACACGAATCTTTGTGTGGTGATAGTACACTTCCAGTAGAACAAGGGGAAAGTGGTCTGAGCCTGGAACTATGCACCAACGTCAAGTTATTAATGATCAAAGTTGACTGTATTACAGTATGACATAGTACTTTCAAGTACTAAAATCCAAAACTATACAGTAAAATACATAATCTTTGTGGGGTGATAGTACACTTCCAGTAGAACAAGGGGAAGTGGTCTGAGCCTGGAACTATGCACCAACGTCAAGTTATTAATGATCAAATTGACTGTATTACAGTATGACTAGTACTTTCAAGTACTAATAAATCCAAAACTATACAGTAAAAACATGAATCTTTGTGGGGTGATAGTACACTTCCAGTAGAACAAGGGGAAAGTGGTCTGAGCCTGGAACTATGCACCAAAGTCAAGTTTTGATTATCAAAGTTGACTGTATTACAGTATGACAATAGTACTTTTTACAGAGTGTCCTAATAAATCATGAAACTATACAGTAAAAATACATGAATCTTTGTGGGTTGATAGTACACTTCTAGTAGAACAAGGGGAAAGTTGGTCCTGAGCCTGGAAACTATGCACCAACGTCAGTTATTAATGATCAAAGTTTGACTGGGGTATTACAGTATGACATAGTACTTTCAAAGTACTAATAAATCCAAAACTATACAGTAAAAATACATGAATCTTTGTGGGGTGATAGTACACTTCCAGTAGAACAAGGGGAAAGTGGTCTGAGCCCTGAACTATGCACCAACGTCAAGTTATTAATGATCAAAGTTGACTGTATTACAGTATGACATAGTACTTTCAAGTACTAATTAAAATCCAAAACTATACAGTAAAATACATGAATCTTTGTGGGGTGATAGTACACTTCCAGTAGAACAAGGGGAAAGTGGTCTGAGCCTGGAACTATGCACCAAAGTCAAGTTATTGATTATCAAAGTTGACTGTATTACAGTGACATAGTAGTTTTGAATACTAATAAATCATAAACTATACAGTAAAAATACATGAATCTTGTGTGGTGATAGTACACTTCCAGTAGAACAAGGGGAAAGTGGTCTGAGCCTGGAACTATGCACCAAGTCAAGTTATTGATATCAAAGTTGACTGTATTACAGTATGACATAGTACTTTCAAGTGCTAATAATCATAAACTATACAGTAAAAAATACATGAATCTTTGTGTGATGATAGTACACAGTCTAGCAGAAATAGGAGAAAGTGGTCTTCTGGGCTGGAACTATGCACCACAGTCAAGTTATTGATCATTAAAGTTGACTATATACGGCCTATACAGTTACAGTATGAACTGGTAGTTTTGAATACTAATAAATCCTAAACTATACAGTAAAAATACACGAATCTTTGTGTGGTGATAGTACACTGCTTAGTAGAACAATGGGAAAGTGGTCTGAGCCTGGAACTATGCACAAAAGTCAAGTATATTAATGATCAAAGTTGACTGTATTACAGTATGAACTGGTAGTTTTGAATACTAATAAATCCAAAACTAACAGTAAAAATACACAAATCTTTGTGGGGTAATAGTACACCTCTAGTAGAACAAGGGGAAAGTGGTCTGAGCCTGGAACTATGCACCAAAGTTAAGTTATTAATTATAAAAATTTCACAGTATGACATGGTAGTTTTAAATACTAATAAATGCTTAATTTTACAGTAAAAGTATACAGATCTTTATTAGGCGACAGTTTTTCTATATATGCAATATTTTGTTTCGTATTTTTCAATATTTTGAACAGACCAGACGTGTCGCTATGAAAAGAGGAAGTCGCGACGAGCGTGTTTTGTGCTCTGCTGTAAAGCGCGTAATACGGGCGCAAGACGTTTCTGAAGCGCGGCTGGCTGAACGACGGATGAACGAACGACGGCTCACTTGACCGCAGTGTATTTTACATCCAGCGCCGCGGAGTCGGTTAACTTGACGCTGTGCCGTGAATGTTGACACGCTCGGCCGCTTGCTGCTTAAAGTGAGTTTTAACTAATTGGTTTCTACGGCCGCGTCACACGCCGACGCACATCTAATAATGACACAGAAATAAAACTGTTATTTGATCCGGGCGACACTCGCTCCCTCGCGCAGCGTATTGATCCATTGGCCGCATTGATCGCTGATTATTCCGGTTTGTGGGAACTTAACAGCTCGCGCCGGGGGTCTGCGTTGCACATTGCAGCGTGTTTCGGGCTGTGTATTGGTTGACGTGAACTGTTGGCGAGGTCGGCTTTGTGTATTCAGCCCGTGTGGAGTTGTTCACCTCGGCGGCGCTGGTGCGCCTCTTCTCACTGGAGCGACCCCTGAAGGCACTACATCGGAGCGCACAGCTGACGGCCCCGCTGTCATCAGCATTAGCATTAATTGAGGAACGGTCGGGTCGGCCGGGAAAGGAACGCGGTCCGGATCCGAGGCGAGTTCGTCTGGCCGGGTTTAATGACGGGGAGATTGGGTTCTTTTAAACCACTCCTACCATTTAGTCTGTGAGCCAGGTGCGGAGAGGAGCTCCTTCATTGTTTGGATCATTTTCCATAGGTGCATATGGATATTTCCTTGTCAGCATCAGTCATTGTGACGCACGAATGGGCCAGGTTTATATTAATGTAATGTGGCGAAAAGCCTCCTATGTGGGTTTAGTCTTAACATTTTAGATTATTCTCATGTAAAAATGTTTCATTAAATCATTAATGTGCGTCTCCGCTCTGGCTCAGTCTGACGCTGTTGATTCACGGAGCCAGACTGTACCTGCTTCTGATAAAGCGACGGAATCAATTGAATCGTCTCTAGCGCGACCTCACCCGGATCGTTTCTGGAATTAGGCTACAGAGAGCTGAATGATTCTTTGTTTACAGAGAGCGGCCGTGGCACTTAACGCTTTGCATTTCAGGAGGCATGTGTTCCTCCGGAATGTGCAGCGCCGATAAATATCTCTTTCTGCAACCCTTGCGTAACACAAAAGCGCCACTGAGCTCCCAGAGAGAAATAATAATTGACCAGTTTAGTTTCTCTTTCACGGAACTAACTTAAATGACGTCAGAGCACGAATGCTGCGTGCCGTGCCGTGCCGTGCAGCACCTCCTGACCCCCCCCCCCCCCCCACCGTCCTGTGATCCTGGTTAGCAAACCTTGTGGTGCCTGCAGCTGTCAGACACAGCATAGATAATGTGGATGGCTACTTCCTGTGCACTGCAGTGTGCGTTCCACAACCTCAGGAAGCGCGCACACTCGCGCTTGCACTGTCGCTCTCCCCAGGTGGGAGATGTGGCAGGAGCGCTGGGCTTTGGACGAGGTCGCCTGCGCCTGCTTTATTTTGATCACGCACGATGGCCCCACGCTTTTGTGCTCAGAGGCCAGAGAGGAGGAGGAGGAGGGGGGGGGGGGTGCAGGGAGTCTGCCGATGCTCTCCCACAGCGCGGTGGAGGGCGCCCGTCTGCTTTGTCCTCTCCCAGCATTCCAGCCTGCGAGTGTCCCAGACTGGAGCATGACCTCTGACACCCCCCCCCCCCCCCCCCCCACCCCCCTCCTCCTCCTCTTTCCTCCACACGTACAGCACCAAGGCTGTGTGTTTGCTACCGGTCCACTGCCATGCAGAGGAATTCCTCTTGTGTTTGGTTACTCGGCTCCTTCGCTCGCACCGGTTCAGGATCTGTGCAAAACAGAAAACGCAGCCACCTTCGTGTCTTTGTTCCCCCTCCTTTTTTGTTTTTTCCTGGGGATTAAATGGACGCTTGTGTCACGCGTCAGCCTTGTTTTTGGGGTTAGTACATGAGTAAAGTGACCAAAGCTGCGAGAGGCCGACTCCTGCAGACGTTACCTGTCACTTCACATTTGGCCCCGCGGGCAGATTAATGACAGCGGAGGGCATGTGAGCCTCACGTGCAAGCTAATACCCCGTGAGGTGTGGCTAGCAGAGGTAGCGCTGAGCTGCCTCATGAGTAGGACTTTCCAGTGGTTAGCAGTAGGAACACATCTGGATTAGATAGAGCTTGTGTTCTTCTCCCACCATTACAGCAAGCGTCGCGTTGCCAGAATGAAATTCCTGCGGCCTGGAGACATGACATTATTTATTTGTTTTGTACGATCCTCCCTCCTCCTTCCCACTACCTCTCCTTTTTGGAATCAGTGCGTGCACGGGTCAGAGCCGGGGAACAGAATGTTTCTGTGGCGCAGTCACGGCGAGCTCCGGGGCTTCGGCGAGAACAACAGGCTCACGGTGGAGCGAACGGGAGCTCTCGCCGCTTTGTTCCAGCAGGTGGAGCGCTCGGGAGGAGCCGCTGAGTTGAAGAAATGAGCCGGTGTCTCCCCCCCGCCCTCACCCGCCGCTCCCCCGCTGTGCATGAGCTGAGACCCAGTCTGCCGTCCCCGCGGCGGCTCTGATCAATTACCTCCGGCTTCTCGGTGACGGAGCAGGAAGCGGAAGGTGCGACACGTCGGCGCCCGGAGGGGACGGCTCTCGCCCAGACGCACTTCAACACGTCCAGGAGGACTCCCGGGCTCATCGTTATCGCACTTTATGAGCGCTCAAGTCAGTCGGCCTTTCAGACACTGAGCCCAGTTGTCAGGGCACGGTTTAAACGCCCTCCGCTGAAGATTAGTGCGACTTTCGCTCCCACCCACGGTGTTTTGAGCCGCGGAAGGCGCCGGACAGGCAGCGCGGGAGGGCGAAGTCAACTGTGACTGGTCCCGGCGGGCCGCGAAGCGGTCCGGCCGGTTCTGTAGACCGCCGGCCTCTACTGCTCCCGATGAAGACGAGCAAAGGACTTTTTGCCAACTTCTCCTCTTCAAGCGCAGAATCTCATTTTGTAAATAAGGAGGGATTAATGAACCCTAATAGGAACAAAGACTCTCTGTGCAGATAACGCGGGCATGAATTGGGATTCTGAAGTTGTATTAACAGCCTGTAGCTGCATGTATCAAGATAATCTTATTCGACTGACATAGTTACGCATCTGACTTGAGCTGTGTAGTGCTTCTGGTGACAAATCTCCCCGCTGGAGATTTATCCTCCCAACTCCGTGACAACCGGCTGGGGAGCACCTCCGCGGCTGCATCCTTTATCTGCTGCCTGTGTGCGGTTGATGGAATGACAGTGATGCATAATTTAGTGCTCGTTGAAAACATGCTGTGCTCCTTCTCCGCCTCGGCTGTCCGATCACATCCATTTTCCATTCAGAGCAGACATCCAGAGACGGCGCTTCCTTAAGGAGCCGGCACTAAATTCCCCTTTTATCCTGTTCTTCCCCTCCACCCTGCAAATGAGTCACTGCACGATTGTTGTCTCTTTAGCCGCGGTCCCTCGTTCCGTTCGCTCTCGCTGCTCTCTTGGCCTCGTTCAGAGGCTGAGCAGGCGGAGGAGCTCCAGATTGACTACAAGCCGTCCCCTTGCCAGGATTAACCTCTCGCCATTGTTTCTGCCCGTTGAACAGGATTAACAAATCAATGTGTCAGGTAGACTGCAGTCAAGAGACAATGACCCAGTTCTGACACCGCTGCCCCCCATCTCTCTGCCTCTCCTCCCTCTTCTGCCTCACTGCAGCTTTTAATTAAAAAGACTTTGCTTAGCTGGCGCTCTGCACTCCCTCGAGGATGCATCGCAGCTTTGTTTTCTTCTCTTTTTTTATGGGGGACTGGGGGGGTGGGAGTAATGGCAAAAATGTAAGGTGAGCCCATGTGCTCTCGCTCTTCTCTAATGCGGAGCCGCGGCGTCTAGAAGGCGTGTTGTCAGACAAATGAATACGTAGAGGAAGTAACAGATGCTGCATCCAGGTGTTTCTAAACGCTTCCGAGGCAAATCCAATTATATAATATTAGTAGCTGCAGAAGGCATCTCATGGTCAAGTTGAGCGATCGGTGGGGACTGAGATGAGGCTTGATGATGTAAAGTGCAGCGCTGAGTTCCTGTTTGTTGCCGGTGATCCATTCATCACACCTGCACCGGCGACGACAGCGTCTGAGCAGCAGCAGCAATAACCCCGACACAGCTGCAGAGCTGCACAGAGGTGTCAGCGTCCCGCCCTTGACTCCGACTTCTCCTTTATCCCCATCACAGGGCTAGTTTTGCATAATTGCTCCCTGTTGCATGCTGAAAATGACCCCCGCATAGTTTTATTCTCACTTCTTTGAGCACCGGCGCGCGCACACAACGTCCTGAAAAGAGAAACCAGGCGTGCTGGTCACGCGTTAACTTCCTCTAAAGCCACTGGAGGAGTTGTGACGTGTTCTGCCCTCGGTGCATTCAGTTCCTCGTCGAGGCGTGGTGTGAAGTACTTAAAGAGAAGCAGTTGATGTTTTTCACCAAATTAAAGCTATTTAAGGAATAGTTAACAGTAACAAAAGCATGTTGTCAATCTAAATCTCTGTATGAGTAAAGGACCCCCCCCCCCCCCCCCCCCCCTCTTAGTTAGCAGGAGCCCAGACTGCGATGATGACCCGTCCTGTCTGGCGAACGTCTCGCTCTTCCCATAAAGTTGTGAAGACGGTCTGTTCATCAGAGCGGTGTGACGCATTTATGGCCTATGACCATTAAACCTTCCTCCTCATCCAACGTGTTAAGTCGTCACGTGACCACATGAGCAGTGCTTTCGCATTCCGGAGACTAAACGACATTATCTCCCTGGCAGAAGTTTAGCATATTTCCCCCCCGTCTCCGTCTCTCTCGCTGTCTGTCTGCTCCGAGAAGACTGATTGTGTTTAACGCTGAACCGGCAGCCTCTGTCACGGGAGATGTGAAGCCACGCGCCGAGGGCTTGCGTTGTGACTGGGCATCGCTGTGTGTATCCACGAGGGTCATGTGGAGCAATTAACTAGGAAGTGGCAGACTGGCCTCGCTGTGTCTGCTTCTACGACAGGGGACGGGATCCAAACCAGTCTGACGTCTGCGACTACATGAGGCCCTGGCTCTAATCAGTGCATGTGCTGAGCTGATAGGATTTGGTGGCGGGTGAAGGGTCCTCCAATCGTTGACTTGTGCGAATAGGCCTGATTCATTGCTTCCTGTGCCGTGGACAACTCCCACTCTTAGCTGGACATGGCACACAACTCCCGTGTGTGTGCGTGTGTGTGTGTGCGCGTGTGTGTGTGCGCGTGTGTGTGTGCGCGTGTGTGTGTGTGCGCATGTGTGTGCGCGTGTGTGTGCGCGTGTGTGTGCGCGTGTGTGTGCGCGTGTGTGCGCGTGTGTGTGCGTGTGTGTGTGTGCGTGTGCGTGTGCGTGTGCGTGTGTGTGTGTGTGTGTGTGTGTGTGTGCGCGCACACAACGTCTTCCATGCCGCACGGAGATAATTTATTTCATTCGCAATTATTTTGCTCTTAAGATAAATCAGAGTGCTTTGCGATCAAAGCTGGTAAAATAAGTATGACTAATGCGCTAATATCCCCTCCCTCCGCTCCTTCCTGCAGATCGTTCACACCAGCGCCATGAGTGGGCTTCTCAAGAGGAAGTTTGAGGAGGTGGATGAGGACCCCTGCTACTCCTCGCCGTCGCCCTCCTCCCTCTCCTCGGCCTGCTCGGGCTGGGACTCGGAGGGGGAGAGCTGCTACTCCGACACCCTGGACTCGACGCCCAGCAACCCCAGCTCCCCGGCGGCGGCCTTCATCAGTGAGTGTCCCCGTCCCGCTGCGTTTAAACGCGCTCCTCCGCCTCGTCGCCGCTGTTTCACTGAGAACACGGCCGTAAAAGTGGGGGAGAGGTTAAGGAATGTAGGCAGCTGGCAGCCAGTAGAACACTTCACAGAAATAATTTCAGCCTTCTGCAATGAATACCCCCTTTTGATTTCATGCCCCAAAGCTTTAAAATGGCTAATCACATTAAGCTGTGGCTGCTCACCTTGGCCCCGTCTCCACCTTCTTCCCAGGCTGCCAGAACTTTACCTTTTGTTGAGATATGTGGGTCAAGTGGCTTCGGGGCGCCTCGGCCTGGACCTCGCGCCTCTGCCGGCCTCTGGGGAATCGGTCCGGTCGGGGAAGGATTGTAGCGTAGGGGAAGACGGGCGAGTGGCTCTGAGGTTTCCAGGAAGGTGGGGAAGGGAGCCAGAAAGAGAAGCGTGGCAGGTTGCCAGGTTGTGGGAACACACAGAGCCTTGTCTGGAGCCCGGGCAGGCACCCAGCACAGGTGCTGAAAGAGGCTGGGTGAAGGGATAAAAAGGGAGGAGGGGGGGGCAATCAAGAAAAGAAGGCAGCAGACACGTCTAGAAGAACAGACTGAGCAGTTTTAATATTATAATCCAGTGTTTGTGGCAGAGAGGGGGTTTGTTGCCAGTTTGGAGTGAAAGGGGGGAAGAAGCAGCAGGGGAATCTATGGCATGTTGAAGCAGTGGAAGGAGTCATCTGTCTTGTGTGGATGTCACAAGCTTGACTGGAGTTGATGCATGTGAAGCTGAACCTGGCAGTTTGCTTCATCTCCATTACACCTAGTGGCAGCTTAGTCGACAAAGTGCGGCCATCGTCGGCCCACGCTACCTGGACTGAGGTAGAAGGTGATTTTGCACAGATTTCCCTGATGACTTCTGTTGCTCTGGGTGTGTCCCATTAAGGTTCAGTGGATGAGGGAACGGGTTACCTCATAACAAAGGTAATGCCCAACACATGGGGAGCATTAGCATCCTTTTCTGTTCACACACACACACACACACACACACAAAGGAAAAGGCTCAGAAGTGTTGAATGTTCCTACCACTGTGGAAGTGGAATTTATAATAAAGCTTAAATAATTGCTGGACGTGATCCCACACCTGGTTCCACTTTGATTCCCATACGCTTGCGCTGCGTGCGTCTGGGCCTGGACGATGGCCGGTTGCCATGGGTTCTGGATGTTTTTAACACAGACGGGACCTTTTGACTCCTGTCGGTTGTTGGGCCGTTCGCGGGGATTGTCGGCTCGCGGGGAGCGCAGGGTGGGCCGCCTTTATCCCTGCTTGGAGTCCTCTCAGTGCCTCCGCTCCACCGCGTCCGGAGGCCTCAAGCGCGCACTCGCCGCTTTTGTGACCCTGGCAGCTCCGCTTCCTCCACTGTGTTCGCCACCGAGGGGGAAATTCCTGCGCTGGGTGGTTTTTGTCGCATGGCAGGACGTGACACAAAGCTCAGCGGCTTCTCGCTGCTCTGGGTCTCACTTTACAGGACGTGAGGGTGTGGGAGTCCTGTTGGCAGCCTCTTGATAGCGCTTGGTTGATTGTGGAGTAATGAATCACAGCGGTGTCCCCTTCCAGTGTGTTCCGCACAGTGTTTGCATGCAGCTCAGGCAGCCAAATGGTGCCTATTCTGCCATCTAGTGACGCATAACAGATGTTCTTAACCTGCGCGCTCTCCATCTACAGCCACATCCATCCTTAAGAAGGCCAAGCGAGCGCGGCGGGGCAACGTGACCTTCGACCAGGTGACGGTGTTCTTCTTCCCGCGGTGCCAGGGCTTCACCAGCGTTCCCAGTCGGGGCGGGTGCACCCTGGGCATGGTGCAGCGCCACAGCGAGCTGCGCACGTACACGCTGGCCGAGTTCGCCGCGGAGCAGCAGCTCCTGCGGCGGGAGAAGCTCCTCGACCGGCTCCGGGAGGAGAGGCTGGAGGCGCTCAAGCTGAAGGTGAGTGGAGGAGCGCGCGAGGACGCCGAGGCCTGGCTTTTGCCGGAGGCGCGGTTAAACACGGGTTCCTCTGTTTGCCTTTGCAGCTGACTAAAAACGGGACCCAGGAGAGCGAGGAGGCGGAGCGGCTGACGCTGGACGACGTCCCCGAGCGGGACGTGGACGTCAGCGGCGCCAACCTGGAGGAGGGCTCCTTCCTGCAGCCGTACCCGTCCAGGCGCCGCTACGCGCTGCTCAAGGCGGCCGGCGTCAAGAAGATCGACAAGGAGGAGAAGAGGCAGCTGCACGAGCTGAGGATCTCCCGGGAGAGCTGTGGCTGCGACTGCCAGGGGTTCTGTGAGCCCGAGACCTGTAGCTGCAGCATCGCGGGCATCAAATGTCAGGTGAGCGCTGGAAATCCCCTAAATGCTCATCCACGGCTGGCTCCGGTTGAATAATAACACGATAAAAGTGAGGCGGTTCTGTTGCATGGACTTCTTAGATTTCTCGCTAACGTCCTCATGCCTGTTGCAGATGGACCATTCCTCTTTCCCGTGTGGCTGCACCAAGGACGGCTGCGGGAACACAGAGGGCCGCATTGAGTTCAACTCCACCAGGGTACAGACGCATTACATCCACACCATCATGAAGCTGGAGCTGGATAAGCGGCTGGAGGAGCAGTGCAGCGCGGAGGAGCAGCAGCAGCAGCAGTGCTCGCAGGGGGCCGCCGTCTTGCCGACGGGGCCCTCCTTCTCCTTCAGCTCGGAGCTGGCGGGGGAGAACAGCTGCTGCAGCGACATGACGGACCTGTCGGACTCCTCGGGCCAGAGCGAGGACTCGGAGGCGGGCGCGGGGCCGTGCCGGCACCGCGCGCAGCTGGACGTGGACGAGCAGGGCCTGAGCCGCATCCTGAGCTTCAGCGAGGCGGAGGGCGGCCCGGGGGCGGCGGCGCCGGCGGCCCCGGAGGCGTTCGGCAGCTTCAGCATGGCCGACTTCGCCGACGAGAACGACAACATCGACGCGGCGCTGCTGGACCCGGCGGACGAGCGCACGGACAATCGGGCCGCGGCCATCTCGGAACTGTTGGACGAGAACGCCAACCAGGGGAACGCCCTGTTCCACAGCAGCAGCAGCGTGCCGCACACGCCCTCCCCCACCGTGGACCGCTCGGCGAGCTACAACATGGACCTGAGCCTTTCCTCTGAGTCGGACCTGGAGTTCTTTGATGGGTTTCCGTGCTTGGGGCCCAGCTCGCTCTACAACTCCCTCAAGGAGTACGAACACATGGACAACTTTTTTCAGTTTCAGTTGCCTAGTTACCCCAGCCTCCCTGTGGCTAGTGACCCCGGGACCTGCCTCCTGGAATCACTGATTGGCCTTTCAGAGTCTGTCCCAGAGCCCCCTGCCACATTTAATGACAATCAGTTGTTGGAGGAAGCCATGAAATTGTCCGTGATGGAATCTGTGAAAGTTTGACAATAAAGTGAACATTCACGAACAATGCAAGTTGAAGGAAAGGAGTTATGGAGGAGAGTGAAAAATGCACATAAGATGTCAACATGTTTGGTTTTTGGAGGAAGCTGTGATTTTCCCTCTTGCCTAAATAAATGTTCAGTTTTCAGACTTGCCTTCAAATTGTTAGGAAAGCAGTTCGGGGTCGACGCTGAGTGAGACGGCAGCTAGTGTTACAAGTGAAAAGACACACAACAGAGATCAATTTGACCAGGCCCATGGAAACCAATGATGGCTCTCAATTCCTAAGACAGCTCTTTTAACCAAACTGAGACCACAGAGCGTATGCGAAACACGATTCAACCTTTTACTGGGGCCAGGTTGGGTATCTCAACACAGCTGAATGTGCACCTCAGGGACTTTTTCTAGCTTTCTAGCTTTTGGAGGTAATGTATGGTGACCATTGCTGTGATGGCCTTTATATGAAACCCGAGTCAAATCACACCATCGTTCTGTTCGTGTCCTACCTTTGGGCTAAAACCCAGAGGACTTGAGTGGGTCGAGTCCTCCATGTGTTGAATCTCGTGGGCTCCTCCTCCTCAAGATCACTCCCAAGGGTCTTATGGTACAAGAAATCCCTCTAAAAGCTCCTCGATCAGCACTTTATCTGTGAAAATAGTTGTATGAATAGGCATTGCTTTGGCTGTGTGGGGTCGATTCAACAGTTCAACGCTAAATTAAGGAGATTCTTATTTAAGAGCTGGGCAAAACTAAAACGGTGGCTCATACCATTAAACGCTGTAGCTATGTTATCTTTATTACTTTTATTTTAAATTATTTTTATTTCATTAAATTTTTTTTTTATTTATTTCAGATAAAGCCTACTTTCACTCTGCAAGCACTGTGGTTTGACGTTTTCACCTGAAAGTGCAATCTTTCCTTTTCTCCATATCACTTTCATGCATTGCTGTGGAAAGTGGGACCACAAGTCCATCAGAAAGTATTTAATATCTATTCTCGTATGCATTCAAGTTTTTTTTTTTTTTGGTAACTTATTATGTCATTATTTCAGTAGTTATTTAATTTAAGACATTTTGGCAATAAAACGGGCCGTTGTGAAGTTTACTGGATGTGCCTGCTTATCAGGGGAGCCATGCCTGCCAGTGATGTGCGTGCACAGTGCTTCCATTTACACTTTGGGACTGAAAACTGTGGAATCTCCCTGATCACTGAAACTAAATTATGGGTCTATTGTATTGCTGCCTATAATGTAACCAATAGAAAATTACACTAATATTTTGTAACTAATTTATGTAGGTTGACAAAAGAATTCTAATCACTGACAAATTGAATATTTTATTAAAAAAAGGAGTAATTTTCAATTATAGAGAAATGTATACTTATGAAGGTTATTGCTCTCAAGTATTTTCATAGGCAGTCTTATGGTTAGGTATCTTAGCAAAATGCCACTAAAACTAAATGAATTGCTCAAAAGATCAATTTGATTGTACTCTGAATTTTTGGAAGTCTGTGACTTGGGTTACAATATTATGTAATAAATGACACATGTAAAGGGTTTGTGGATAAAAACTGCATATATTATACATTTTTTATCGTGCACACAAGCCCTTAAATCTGCAGAGTTGCCTCATTAACTACAGAACAACACCTTTCCAAGGTGATGCTGTCGTCTGCGAACAGTTGAGGGACACTAGAGAGTCGATGTACATATCTCACCCTTTCTACAGCTGTTTCAACAGCCTTTCTGGACCCTTTAGAACTTATGCATGCAGGTCCTGTTTGTTAAAACTTGTTCTGATTAATTGTATACTTTGAAACGTGCCGAGCGCACACTGAAAATGTATCATTTGCTTTTTTGCCTTTTTTGATTACTTTTTGAAATCCATCCGATGTTCTTATGCCGTGAAGAGGGCACTGATTTCTATTGTATAAAACATCAAATCCCATGAAGAAATGGCAACAGTGAGTGTTTATAAATGTAATGTATTACAGTACAGCTCATTTTATTTTGTTTTCAAACGACGTGTCTTACTTCTTGCCTTTTGTGTTGTATATATTTCTGCTTGAATGGTCCTGCAGAGCAAACAAAGCTGCTTTATTTTTTACATATTCACACTTTAACCTGCTGTTCAAAAACAGTTTCTTTCATCTAAGCCATTTTGACAGCCTGTCCCTCCAAATAATAATAAAAAAACATTTTTTAATTTCTTGACTCTTTGATGATTGTTCACATGCACAACCTGAAAAAATATAAAGGCATTTTATTTTTAAATCACAAATATTAGTATGACATTAGAGAGTTTAGTTTCTATCAGATTTGAGCAGATGTTTAACACAAGTCCGTCTTAACTTAAACATTTATGTTTTGGTTAATCTGGTACATGTTTAATTTGAAGCTTGGAAAAAACTTTTAAATTGCTAAATTTATTACATTTTCAGCACCAAGGCAATTTACAGTTCGCAGTCGATGAACTGAAATGACACTTGCGTAGGATTTTTCTTGTGTTAACCACTGGAATCCATTTGTGGTTTCTGGTCTCCATGGTTAAGAGAAAAATACCACTTTTGTGTGATGTCATGCTGTAGTCTCCTGACAACCACCACAAACACATGGCCAGAGATTCCAGGCTAGGAAGGAACATCAGACTCGTGACTGCATATACCTTCCATTTGGCCGCAATTATGAAGAAAACTTGGTTCTTGTCAGGGCAACAAGTGGACGTTGCTAGGGTCGTGTTTTGCTTTCCTTGAGCCGAGATACTTTAGGAAAGATTTACCTCCATAGCACTTAAGCCTTTTTACCCAGTAGAGGTGCAGGCAACAAAACATCCATCAAAGCTCTGAGGCTGCAGCGCCTGAGGTCAGATGATGGTGACTGCAACCCCCTCCAGCATTTCTGTGTATCTTACCACTGGCCCCATTTGCAGATACGCTGGTCACAAGCAAAGTACATCAACAAAGAATCCATCCATTAGGCAACACTTTTCTCAGACTGTAAGAAAGCACTGGAGCGATCAAGCGATGTTGATCTTCTAAACGTGAGGCATCGTTGCCCTCTGCTGGCAAACTGAAGAATTACACCCAACCACTGACTGAGATGCATGTAAATTTTATTAAATAGCCTCCGGTAGACAGGGTGACTGCGACATCTAAACACTCATTACAATCTGAAAGAACACATACCAAAAGAGAAGTCAAGGCACATTAAGCGTGGCGACATTTCAGATTCACATCAAAGAACAACAGCGAGGCTCACTGAATAGATCCAGTCCTCAAAGGCCGAGACTCTGGTGAAGACGGTGGGTTTAGTCACTTGGTTGCACTGGCCAGCTGGGCCGTAGCTCACGACACCGTGGACTCTCCAGGCCCCGTCAGAGTAACAGCTCAGGGGACCGCCGGAGTCGCCCTGAGTCGGGTAAACAGATACGAGAGGGTGGTTTGAAGACAAACGCGTGGAGAAGACTCACACAGCTTGTCTTCATCTGCTGAGTGGCAGTAAAGTCAACACTGAAGAGCACACACGTTTACGTTTGGTATTTAGACAAACCGATCCCAGAGTAAAGCAGCCCTGCGTGAGGCAGTACCTGACAGCCTGATATGACTCCATCCCCTCCAGCACACACCATGGTGTTCAGAGCAGCCCCCCCCCACCAGCCGGGCTGCGAGCACACGGCGTGCTCCACCACGGGGATGGGCGCCTCCTGCAGGACGGCGGCGATGCCTCCTCCGTCTGAGGGGGCGAGCCAGAGCAGGAATGCATCTTAAAACCCACACGTAGGGGCTTCTAAACGCGTCTGAGCGGCTACTCACAGCCCACGAGGCCCCAGCCTGTGATGTAACAGGGGAAGCCATGAGGCAGCACATGATCAGGGCGGGGGAGGTTGGCGATTTCCACGTATCCATTGTTTTGCACAGGATTAAACAGTTTTAAGAGAGCGAGATCGTTTCTAATGAAAATACAAAGATAGTATTTCCTGCTTAAATATGTATTTTTGATCAAGTCTTTTAAAAACTGGACTCATTTAGTTGTAACTTGCTTTACCCTTTGGCAAGATCTCCATTCCAGCCCGGATGGAGGATGATCCTTTCCACGCGGATGAACTGCTCACTACCCTCATACTTATCTAGGTTGTGCTCTCCCACCACCACAAGGTACCGATTAGCCTGCACACTGTGAGGGAGCAATAGCAGCAACAACGTGTCTCTATATGAGTAACGGGTTGTTACTTGTACTAATTAGGAGTTAGCTCCAACCTGAGGATGCAGTGAGCTGCAGTCATGATGTAGAAACTGTCAATGATGGTGCCGCCACACAAGTGGTAGTAGGAACCATCGCTGTATGAGTCGTACTGGAGAGAGACCTAGGGAAAAACAGAGAATGAATAAACCCAAATACAGGGAAGGGCTGAGTTTGATTTCATTAATATGAATAATTAATATATGAGAATTAACACAGTGCTATAATAAAACAGCCCGTGTGGGTTTTACCTGCCACCTCCAGGTGTTGGGCGCAGCATCGTGTCCTCCTATGACTCTCTGATTGTGCACATAATGGTGAAAGGCTGCTGCATCCGTCAGGCCTTTGGTGCACAGAGAGCAGAGGAGCGTTAAAATATTAATGATCGCAGCTCTAAAATATGAAATCTCCTGCTACTTCGGTCCACGGTTCCAGTTACGGGGCTTACAGATGCAGAGCAGAAACGGCACGAGTCGCATCATGCTGGAGCAATGATGTCGTTTGTTTTTCACCGTTCATATCACGGCTTCAGTTTGGAAGACCTTCAAAAATATTTGGCAATGACTGGGTGGTTTATCCCATAATGAAAGACAAAACTATGAGGAGCAAAGCAATAAATAAAAAATGTGAAATAATGTCATGAACCATGTTAATGTATTAAACTGATTAAGATGTATTTGCAAAACGCCCGAGTTTTTACTTTTATTCCTTAAAACAAGGACACAGATTTCTTATCATGGTGAGAAAAAAGCAGGTGCATTAATGTGAAGGCAGGTGAACGAGACCATCTGCAAAAGCGCAACTTTGTACAGATAACTCTTAGATCAGCAGCCAATAAAACCATGACTGGCGCTGAGCGCCAGGAACACACGCACGTGCCCCGCGTAGCTTCAGTCAACTTCCACGCACGCAGAACAACCTGTAAACTTTGTTTACGAGCGCGTGGCGCGTTGCCGTGCAACGGCGTTCACCGCCCCGTCAAAGGCGGCTAATCGAGCTCGGCTGTTCGATGCGGCGATCGATTTTTCGGGCATCTTTATTTATTCGGCTCGCCTGCTTGTCGACCTGCCCCAGCGCTCGGTGGCTACTGGCTAGCTTGAGTCGAGCAGCAAGCTGGGGAAGGAATGACTTCTGACTTGGCGCTAAGTCGGTGACTTTTCGCGGGTGCGGGTGAAGCGTGGCTGTCGGAGGCGATGGGGCTGGTGCAGAGCTCGTTTCTGTCGGACGGCGGAGCCAACAGCGGATACCATGTCCACGGGGTAGGTCGCAGCTGCAGCCCTCGGACTGACGGAACCGGGTCTAAACTACTCGTTTCTGTTTTAAAGACTCGCAGGTTTGAGTTGTTGGTAACAAACATACTGTTGTTTTTGCTTTTGTGGAATAATAAAGTAAGTATTTGCAGTGACTGTAAGTGTAGTAACTCGTTAATATGCGGTCCGTCTTAATGGTGTCCGCCCATGATGAGGTGGCATATGGCACTGATCCAGACTATGCAGCCTGGCTTCTGTGCTCAGCAGTCGTTACACAAACTGCTGCAAGCGAGGATCATCTGTAAAGTTACACATAACCTGCCATCATCATGTGAGAAACACCTGCTTTGTAATGTCTCACAAGAACCAGCTCCAATTCTGAGCGCTGCACTTCCTTAAACTGACACATCATACGTTTGTTGTGAATTTCAGGTCCAAGCGGACTCACCGGCCATGAGAGCTGGGTTGGAGCCTTTCTTTGACTTCATTCTCTCAATAGGAAATACCAGACTTGTGAGTATGTGATGCTGGAGGCATGAATAGTTGGTTTAAGGTTAAGGGCCTTTTATATAACAGGTATAAATTACAGTGTTGTAGCGTAAAATTAGCCTAACTCTTTGTGAGCCGTCACAGCTGGGGTCTTCAAAATTCCTGTTTCCGCAGAACAAAGAAAGTGACTTGCTGAAAGACCTCTTGAAAGCTAATATGGAAAAAGCGGTCCGACTTGAAGTGTACAACTCCAAAACCCAGCGGGTGAGGGAGCTGGAGGTGACACCCAGCAACATGTGGGGGGGTCAGGGTCTGCTGGGCGCCAGTGTCCGTTTCTGCAGCTTCGAAGGAGCCAACGAGAACGTGTGGCATGTCTTGGTGAGTAAGTCACTGTTTGTGACACCTGAACGCCTCATTTTGTTAGCTTTGACATATATAAATCAGTAAATAAGTAATTTTTGTAATGTTCTAGGATGTGGAAAATAATTCTCCTGCAGCCTTGGCTGGTCTCATTGCACATCATGACTACATTGTGGGAGCTGACCAGGTGTTGCAAGATGTAGGCTTTCATGTTTTTTATATTTGGTGTGGTAATAAAGACAGGCGCATGGAGCATGGAACAAATCTAACTACAAAATGTCACATTGTCTTTCTTTCATCTTGCAGTCAGAGGATTTCTTCTCTTTGATTGAAATCAATGAGGGCAAACCTCTGAAGCTGCTGGTGTATAACACACAGACTGATCAATGCAGGGAGGTGGTGGTGACTCCTAATGGAGCATGGGGAGGTGAGGGGAGGTAGGCATGAACTGTTTTCAAGTGAAAGTAGCTATTTGTCATTTATTGTAAATGCATTCACATTTCCCATTTTTTATATCACTCTAGCTTAGGGTGTGGTATCGGCTATGGCTACTTACACAGGATCCCAACTCTTCCAGCTCAACCTAGCATCCAAAAGAATGTTGGGTTGCAATCCACAGTGACTGGAAACAATGAGGAGTTTGTTGCAAGTGACTGTACTGAGGTGCACAATATTTCATATGTCTTTTTCAATGTGTATTTGCTATGTGTCTTTTTATTAATTCCAGTCTAAATGTATGTCTTCTGTCTCCAGGTGCCTTCAGGGGCTGAACGAAGCCCCTCCAATGTCAGCAAAATGGATTTAAATCAGATAGAAGAAGCTCCACAGGATCTTACAATAACCTCTCCTATGCATTCAGCTGTACACTTGGGTAACCACAAATCATTTTAAGAAGATGCCTTTGTTTTTATTGTTTAGTAAAGTATGTGGTGCTGCTGTATGCAGTTGTCCTAAATATGGACATTTATTCTATGCAATTGGTAGATGATTCCAGTATACCTGAAGCGATGACTCCAGACCTTTCAGACATGGTTTCCACACATGAAGTGAGCCAGTGCTCAATGTTTGCAAATTATGGAAATCAGTCTGGTGATCAGTGTAGCTTCGGTGAGTATTTGTACACCCCCTGTACAAGATTGAATTGAGCTGCCAAATAGAACAATTGGATGTTTTCAAAGCTTCAAAAGGAAACAGTTGAATACAGCTGTTGTTCACAAGCCTCACATTTCTGGGCTCATTTAACCACTTAGCTGGCACATGTTCTATTACTGCAGGATAAACATAGTCCCACAGAAATAATAAACAAAGTATTTCAGAGTGATTACATAGCATAACTGTGGTAATGACTCATTGTTTTTTTCTATGTAATCTACAGCTGACTCCTCTGTTGACCCATCAGCTGAATCCTTTGTTGACTTGGCAAATCCGAAAAAAGAAGAATTAGATATTCCTGAAACTGCACATCAGCAGGCTCTATATCCAAACACAACATCCTTTCCAAGTCGAGAGGCCACAGATGACTCGCTTGTCCTTGAAGTCGCTGCAGAGATCCCGTGTGACCCGAGTCTCTCACAGATGCAAGATGCTGCTGCAGAGCAGTCGCCTTCAGACAGTGTGATTGAGGAAGAGAAGTCGGAGCCAGACATTGAAGATGATGCCAGTGTCAGCGACTCGCTTACATGAAGATAAGGTGAACACTACAATTCAGAAAAGCTTCTATTGTGATTGTAAGTTTCAACACTGGAATTATTTTTAATGCAAGAACTTTATTTATATTTAGGTGTCATTGCTAAATACTGAGTTGCACATTTAAAAGTATATGTTGACTGGAAAAGCGATCATAGTTAGAACTGTGTGAATGTATATTACTGTATCAGTGTCTCAGTATCAAACAGGATGAAGCCTTATCTGAGTCCTACCTGCTGTTAAAAGTCATCCTAGTTTGCGCTCAAAAGCCAAAGTTAATTATCTGTATTCAGTTTTTTTACAATAGTACAGTGACTATACAAAGTATTTACTCCCTTGTATACGTTACCCTTTTATTGAAGATATGAATTGAAAGTGGTCAGTTTTCTCTGTCAGGTTGTTCAGGGAAATTAAATTGCCCATAGCTGATTTCTGATGTCAATAAGGTAAACATCCAAGGGCGTAAATACTCAATATGTTCACTTTACAGTTTGTATCACTGTTATTAGTATAAGAAGGAAACTTGGGGCTGATCCATCATGTGGTTTTATTTATGTCATTTAGGGTCTAGGTTTGAGATGAGTGCACATCTAATAAGCTCTCAGGCATCTACCGTAAAAGCCTTTTCACCTTCTGCTTCTTAAGTTTCTTTAAACTGCCTTTTTTTCCAAGGTGTCAGTTTGAGTTGTTTGGTGCAAATGAGAGCGGAGCCACATGTAGTTAGCGTAGCTCCGCAAGTGATTCCTGTTTTTTCTCCTCATATAGGTTTTACTTAACTTATGTTCCTGATTTTATGGATGAATGAAAATGGTCAAAAAGGTATTAAAAATGTTTAAAGTAATTCTGCCTTTAATTGATTAGTTTAAAAAAACAGTGATGAGATGATTTACAGTGGCCAAACACACATATCACCTATTACAGTGTTTCTAGTGACTGGACTGAATGAAGTACTTCCTGCATCGGACAGCAGGTGTCAGCAAACCTTCATGTAGATGTCACTTGGAAAAGCTTTAGTTTTCTGCCACTGCAGGTTTAAAAAATGGTGTCAGGTTAGGTTTCCTTTTTTCATTGCATTGCATTGGAGAGGGAAACTTTACAATGCTACCTTGGACCGGAGAGGCATCATTATGTATCGAATACTTCATATCTCCTCTTAAAGTATTTGTGTGCTGGATTAGCAATAAACCATTTACACAGGAACTGCTGGTCTGTATAAGACAAAACCAATGTTTTAAATAGCCTTATCTGCACATGTTAGATTCTATGTAATGATATTTTGAAGCTCCTGATACAGACACACACAAAGTGTTAGTATTTGTTTTTGGATTCTATCCCAAACATTCAGACGACTCTGCCAAAATACAAGAGTTATAGAACAGTCATTGCAACCTTAACATGACCAGAACAGACAGTTAATTCTTCAGAAGTGCAGCAGACACAGTATACATATAATAAAATATATTATGATACATAAATATACTACACTTATCAACCCAAGGCATGAACTCTGTTCTCTCACAGGCAGTGTACAGCATCCACCATCAAACATATCAAATGTCAAAACATATTCCTTCTCTACTTCATCTTCATGCTTTTTAATTCAGGATCAACTCAATCAATACATAGTTGGTTACAGCCAGAAAAAGCAGAGATGCCACAGTAGCAAACAGGGAGAAAGCCTCAATTATTTACCAGAGCACTCCCTGGTTAGGTGGGGGGATGGGCGCGGAGGAAGAAAGACTGTGTGGGGGAAGAAAGACGGGAGAGATGGATTTGTCTTTATCCACCAGGGAGTGAGAGTGAGTGGAGTATATTCTGTAAAAGCTTTCCTCAGACACACCTGTGTGTGTGTTCAGTGAGATTATGTTTCCTTTGTCTGCATCATAAAGAAGAAAACCTCATGCTTCCCAAACAAACATCCTCTGAGTTTTTATCATATATTCTATTATTGTGTTTTTTTTCCTTGAACATACATCCGTTGTGTACATATTAGGTTAGCATCATCCCCGTAGCGGTCCTTCAGGAAGCAGCCCGAGGCAGAAGCCAGCATCTGCATGCCAGGAGGTGACATGTAAAGGGGGCCACCTCTCGGGAAACTTCCCCCGCTCTGATTTCCTCCCTCTTCTGAGGCTGCTTCAAAGGACACTGACGCAGTCGAACCCACTTGTCATCTCAGCTTCTCCTCAAGTCCTGAGAGGCTCGGGTCGCAGGCACCAGCACAGCGCTCGCTGCTGCAGCATGACGAATGCACCCAGCACCGGGGGCACTGTGTCGCTTTAAGTGCCAACGCACAGCACGGGCGGCACACTCCTGGGCCTTTGTTTGCTTTTGTCACCGTCACACCTTAATCATGCGCGCAGGTTATATTTGGAAGTGCTGCGAACTGCTTCATGCAGCGTTCTCGGGATTACAATTACAGTTTAACACGCGCTGTAGCTGGTTGGAGCGGAAAGCAGCCGCCAGCGCAGCTCTGCACGTCCTGTGTGTGCGAGGCTTCTGTTGAAAAGCCAGCGCTGTTGTTTGCTCCATGTGACTGTGAACTGCTGCCATTCTGACGTTCAGCAGGTACAACGGCCGCTCTGCTCCCCTGCTTTAACACGGGAGCTGTGTAACATTGCTCAGTCTGCACAAACAGCGTACAAGCAAGTGATTAATATTTAATGTCTAAGGCCGAGAGTGTTTAAAACAGCGGGTGCATTTGTGCGTCTGAGTAAAACCAAACAGGTCTGGTTGAGCCAGTTATTGTCCACATCTACATGAATATTCAAATCACCCAATGTAAGTGCTTCATCTGCGCTCGGATAGAAAATCTAATAAATGAGCTAAATGTGAGAGGCTCTGAAATGAGGTCAGGTCCAAGGCCGATCATACGTTTGAGGGGAAGATTGCTGCTACTCCTCCACACTGACCTGCGAATGTAGGAAATTAGTCTGACGTTAGGGGCGATGACTCATCCAGGCTGACACCTTGCTCCCGCTGCAGCCAGGTGTCAGTAAAAAAATGAATGTGTTTAATAATCCTGTAACATTCACCAACAGGCGTTTAGACGCAACACACCTGATCTTTAATAGTTCACATTTGAATTCACTCTTAGATGAATCCATGTAGAGGATTGATCTAAGAGTGAAATGACTGACCTTGCGGTGATGGACTCGTTAGAATAACAGTCCAGACCATGTGATTCACATTCACACCATGGAAGTCTGTACAGTTTTTTTGGCGTGCATCAACTAAATGCTCACTATGATTATTATATCTAAAAAGCACGTTTCCCAGAATTCTTAGCCATGCCCCTACTTTACCTGGAATGACTAAAAATAAACACACAGGCTTGTACAATTTGCACCGGTTTCCTGGTGACAACAAAGCAAAAGCTAAGACTAATGGGAGGCAGCAGCCAATTACGAGCTTAACTGTGGGTGTTCTGCTTTATTTCTCTACTAATTATCGTTCAGCGGGAGAAGCGAGAAGACGGCCGCTCAGGACAGCACGCATTGTTCTGCTGTCAGAATAACCCCGCAGATGGGTGGTCTGCACCCTTCTGCTGCTGTGACTCCCTCTTTCTCAACCTGTGATCAGAAATTCACTTTCATGTGAAGCTCATGGTTCCTATTTTTAACTAAGACATAGGATTGGATGTGAAGCATGCACTTTCATTCTTTTTTGTTATTCAGTGCATTTGGCCTTTCCATGTTTATTAATGAGCAGTTTAGAAAATCAGATATTTTGTCTTGGAGGCTCTTAAAAAGAGTTATTGCATCATTGTTACAAGGTTCGTGTTTTCACTGCGACGGAAGGAAAAACAGATTTGTCTTGGTTTTATCACCTGTTATGTCGTCTGACTCATTAAAGTGTGGATGGAGGTTTCTGCTCAGCTTCTCACCAGGGATGGAAGTGGACGGAGGAGCACTGTCCTGTGTGTGCGACATATTCGCCGTGGCGCTCCCACCCCACGCAGGCTCCGTTTGGACCTTTATAGGGAGCTGTCCCTCAGGATGAAGCTCATTCACCAGTTAACCTTCGGCGCCGGGCTCGTCTCTGGCAGCGTAAATGAGCAACGCGCAGGGCGCAGCACGGGCTCGAGGACGGGGGTTTTGCAGGATTAGCCCTAATGTCGGAAGCGCTGAGGTCATGTTTTTGTCATTTTGTGAAAATGTCAGGTCGTTGTTAAGGCTTCACGCAAGGCCGAAAACACAGTGACCTCAGGACGAGACGCCTCTGTTGCTCATCCAGTTCCTTCCGCATCCAGTTTAAGGCTGCTTCCGTGCTACAGATATGCTCTCTGCTGCTACAGATTGCATCTCCTTCATTCAGCTTTGGCCCCGAACGGACGACTGCCTGAATTCGACGGCAGCACGTGTGTCGCTCGGCTCCCGTCTGCGTCAAGCTGAGAAATCGCAGATGAAGCCGATAGCCCGGAGAGCTGGATTTGTGCAGGGTGGCACTGCCAATATGGCGCAGGGGAATGAACTGTGTCAGCTCTTCAGAGCAAAGTGGAGGCAGCATCTCTTGTCTCCAAGAGATAGAGGGAAATATTAGAGAGAGGAATAAAGCAGGAGCTGGTAGAGGTGTGCAGCCACAGGCGGAGGAGGAGGGAGGGTGAAAATGAGCTTTTCTGCAGTATGAAGATATGAAATAAATTAATTTGAAGTATTAGACATCCTTCTCTAACGTTGTGCACGGTTTTGACAAAACCTGAGCCAAAGATATGAAGAGCGTTATAATATGGGAATATTCAGTGCGTGATAGCGGATGGAGAATTTTCTGCATGTGTAATGAGGTGAACATGTGCTGTCATCGGTTTAGTTCAGAGCCACGTTCCCCAAGAACAGATGAGCTCCTCAGGGAGTCACGCTCTCCTCCTGGAAATCCCTCAGTTTCCTTTTTCCTCCTGCTTTGAAATAATGATAATGTCATCGAGCTTTCCTGAGTCCGTGGGCACAGGCACAGGTGGAGCCGTCCGTGTTTCAGTGTGAAATGAGGATTTTATTGGACAAACGTGGCAGAAAGGGACGTCAGGTGGGGTCGTAAGGGCGGTGATAAATGGTGATCAGAACGCTCACGTGACTCACAGAGGCCTGGCTGGTGAGTCATCAGAGGCTCCCGCTGTCAACACCAGTCCATCAGACGTAAACTCCGGGGGGGGGGGTCTGCATGCGTGCTGGATGTACGTGGGAGGCTTTTAAAGCTGATGGCAAGTTTCCTATGTGGTCATTCAGTGTCCTCTGAGTGACTGACTGACTGTGGTCTCTTCAGTCTTCCAGCTTCGCCTCCGGACACATGTCACACGAACATGCAGATGGAGACACAAGCACAGGAAGCTGCACTTTAGTGCTTTAGATGCTCGTTCCTCCCCAGAACATTTTGTTCCCTGTGTTCCCTGTGTGCACCACCACCATGAGGAGGCTCCATCACTCAGGGAAGACAAAAACTTGAAGGCCAGGAGGTTAATTAGTGTCTTAACCGGATAAGTGTTCATCCAAATTAATTCACTTTTGAGGCAGGAAGCTATGGAACATTATGTGTATACCGTATTTTATTCCTGCTTTTAACTGCTCATCACTTATTGTCTCCAGCGATCCAAAATTGATTGCATTGTTTTTGTCCCTATGGCAACTGGACATAATTGCAGGGTGCTGCAGGAAAATGTATGAAAATGGCTTTTCCATTCACATGCATCTCCTCCAACTATTATCTCTTCATGTCTTCAGACCGAGTTAACAGGTTTTAACCGACCACTTATGCAAATGCTGGAAAATGCACTGCTGCAAGCGGGGCCGGATGAACCTGTGTGTTCCCGGTGCAGTGAAACGGGAGCTCGTTCTACGGTGGCACCACAGCTCAGCTCGTTGCGTGGGCGTGCGTTGTGCACCGTGCCTTGAAATCAGCCAGCTGGGAGCCGCTGATTCCTGCCTGCTTCCCTCTGCTCCTCAACTCCACTCCACCGTCATAGCATTTCAGGAGACCTGCACCCACGTTTACACCTGATGTCATATATGTGCTTCACACAGAGGCGAACGTGATGTAACCGAAGCTTCTCGTCCTCCCTCAAACACAAAACCCCTGTTTCACATTTACCCAGTCTCGTGAATCATGCATAGAAGTTTATGTAACATACGCTTAAATATAATAGAAATAGAACCTTTTAACGAATGTGGAATGACGCCGACTCTTTGCTCTGCTTTATTAAAAATTCATAGTGTTCTATCCCTAATCCAGTCCTCAATCTTATTTGCTATCTCGTCACAGTGGTTCAGCGTTTGGGAAATGCAATTTCCCCTTTGAGTAGCGTTAGATCAGCAGCTTGATAGCTCTCCTACGCCTGTCAGTTAAAGCTGCAGTAACTTCTTTTAGTAGATTTTAATTTATTTCTAAATGTGTGCTCCTGAGCATGCGTCATCACCAGCTTCTACCTCTGAAGGGTTTCGAGTGAAGTTTGCCTTTCAAACCATTCAGCGATGCTCACTTATTTCTGCTTGGCTGAATATTTTGTAGAACCCTTATTTAGAGTAATTATAAAGTATAATACCTTAGGGACAGAGCTGTGGGCAGCACATAATATAGGTCTATACTGTATGTGGATGCATTTTCTACTAAGTAAATGTAATTGAATGGGTTAACATAATAAGTAGCATTTTATGCACCTAAAACCTGAATAGTGAATGTATTCAAGTCCTGTGAAGGTCAACCCAAATATTTAGTACAAATGTTATTGTATTTAATATTTAAACACACCTAATAGAGATATTACAATATGTGTAAAAGTTGTGATCTCATGTTAATAGGTCCTGTGATTAAATTTGTCTTCCCTGATAATATTGCTCATGGGCTGCTGTCATGAGCTTTTATCTCCATCTCCCATAGAGTGTGGTCAAAGGAGCCTTTTATCCTTCCTGTAGATTTAATAATAAAACCAATGTAATGTCAGCTCACCACACGCGTGCAGACATGGACAGAGGAACGTTTACAAGAGCTGCTCAGAAGATTTACGAATGTCTGAAACACAAAAGGCAAAAGATGTGAGAGCGGAGAGAAAATTAGATCAAATGTATTATTTATTATTTCATTTAATCGGATTTTGCATCTGTCTATTCTTTTCTTTCCCAGCCCATTAGCGCCTTTGATATCCTCATCATTTTAACCTTCTGTGAGCAGTTTATCAGTATATACAGATGTAAAATCGTATCACAGCCTTCATGTGTTTAGCAGATGCACTTCTCGGTTGTTTATCGATGATAACAGTCTACTCTGTTGAGTAATGTGGGTAAATAGTATCTCCCTGTGTTGTCTCTGCCAACTTTCAGAAATTTTATTTATGGCATAGGTGTGAAAATCCATCGTACCAGATGCCCTGAAGCAGCTACATATTGATTTAAAGATGCTGAACCATCAGTGCCTGATCTATAGAAGAACATCCGGCTTACTTTAAATGCAATAAATGCTCCACGGAGGAACAGATTCATAAGCTGCTTAGTTCTTAGCTCCATTAAACACACTGCATGAGTCAGCTGCATTAAAAACTGGGCCGTTTTCACAGAAGATCAAAAGCAAGAATGATTTAATATGTATTGAACTTTAAAAAATGACTGAGGGGATGTAAGATTCTGGGTTTTACAGAACACTGGGTTGTTCTTTTGAAGAGTTGCACTGGTTTGCATTCGCCAGTTGTCACCAAGATGTGAAATAAAAGCATATTCTCCAGGTTATTGCCACAATGTGGAGGTTTAATGATGTAATAAACAATATGCAGCGTATTATTTATCGCATCGGTAAACCTGCATTCACTGATCTTTAGCCTCGTGGGAAATGTAGCATAAAATGACATAACCCAGAGTTACAGGAGTCATTGATTAAGAGCTGGTGTTTTATTTCCTGCTCAGCTGCAGACGCTGGGCCGCGGGTGCTGCTTACCTGACATCATCTACGTCACCGTTCATGACTCATCCTTTATACCGTCGTGGCTGCGTATCAGGTCTCATCCTGCTCCCTCTCTTTAGTTGCTGCGTCCTTGTCCCTCATCAACACATTTGGAAACGCGTAACCCCACACATGCTCTCCTTCCTGCAGTTCTTGCCGTGGCCGTGGCTTTGAAGTGAGGCAAAGTGGGAAAAGATGTGCTGAAATGTGACAACTGACGTTTTGTTAGTGAATCTGCAGTAAAGCAGCATGACCTGATTAAACACCCACCGCGTGTCTATGATGTTTAGCCTGTGCCACGGCTTCTACCCTGAGCCTCATTCCTGTCTTCTCTGGGCTCCTAGAAATAGCTCTCCACATTTCAGGCTGCCCGGCTCCGCTGGGCTGCCCGGTTGACAGCTGCCTTGTCAAATAATTCCCCCAGGCGACACCCACAGAGACCAAAAATGAGCAAATAAGAAATGTAGAAACAGGACGATAACAGTTGGTCGGGCGTCGATCCATCTCAATCCAGCTTGTGCTCAGGTTGCAGCATTACACCAAGAGGGGGTGTGACAGAAATTAGGGCAGGCAGCGCTTCAAACAAACATCTTAAAGCCCAGCACGACTCTGTGTTGTGACTCAGTATGAGGAGAAATGTCTCTGCAGAGGAAGAATCCTCTCTAATGAGGCCATTTTGGGATGAAGAGGCATATAAATCAACAGATCCCTTCAAAGACAACAGACACCGCTGCATTGGCTCTAACAATAACAAGCTTACAATATCCTTTTTTTTTTTTACATTTTGCCAGTTTATATTCAAATATATTTCAGAACCCCACTCACAGCAGCGTCAGGCAGCCATAATTCCCTGTTGTGTTTCCTGTCAGTGTGAGAGCGAGTAGGAAGGAAGGAACTAATCCACACTTTCCGAACCGAGCAATCCTGCAGACAGATGATTAGAGCTTGTGAGCGAGGTGCGACAAAAATGTGAGGAAGCAGCAAATACCAACAGCGACTACGTACTGATAAAGATTTATTCAAAATGGGTGCTTTCTTTCAGCAGACGAGTCCGGCTCCTGCAGCGTTGCACAGCTGTACCTTGACAGCTTCTTTGAATACGCTAACGCGCTAATTAGCTTTAAACACATACAGTAACATTACTGATCTCCAGGCATGTTACACTATGAACAGACCACGCTGCTCCAGTGAGACAGCGTGGCCCGTAGTTCATGTGACCTCGTCCATCCCAGTGTCCATCTGTTCCCACAACGACGGTGCGCGGGCTCCCACTGTGGGCCACCTCCTGCAGGCTCCATCTGGTAACGAGGCTGCAAGGATAATGGCCGCGGGGGGAGCGAGCCAGTCGATAAGGGGCCGCAGCCTGTTCCGCGGGTCGATGGACGGCGGCGGAGGAATGGGAGCGGCGACAAAGCCCCCGTGTCCACGCTGGAACCTTAGGGATCGACGTAGGTCTGTCAGACTCGAACGGCAGCTCATCCAGACTGACGCATGGACGGTGCCAACTAGTTTCTCCCCACTTAAGTTTTCCCAAGTCAACCGGGAGGCAATCAGCGAGGCATGAGGAAGGTGTTGAGATTCTCCTGACTAACTATTTTTAGTCCCATTAAGGCGCTGACGGGTTCGCTCCCCCAAGAGTTTTATATAACGCGCTGAAACTTCCCCAAACCATTTTATTTTGCTGCATGCACAGAAATGAAGCTCCTGTCCTCTGCGCTCATGCAAGGTGTGGTAACGGTGCACAGAGCAGTTGGAAGCTGTTCAGTTCTGATGATAAAGCACGTGGCTGTCATGCTCGACTGAAGCGGCGATGTTTGCACTGCGGCTGGAAACACAGACCTCCTGCCGCCTCTCTTTATCCTCCGTGTTTGAGTCTTGTCAGCCTTTTCAGCACGAATGCAAAATCAACTTAGCAACAAGCTTTTATGTCATGGCAACTGTGTTTGCCCAGATAAATGCACGGGCTCACCTGAGTGCGCTGATCAATATTCTGCCCCAACATACAGGAAGGAGCGCTGGAGGAGAATGTTTCAACCAGGATCAAAACGGGTTGATGCATGTTTGACGGAGGCTCTCTGAGTAATGGGACTGGCTTCAGTCAGGGGAAACAAAGACTGGAGACAAAGTGCCCGTCAATTTGTAGCTAATAGAGAAAATGATAGTGTTGTTTGGACTGATTCATCTAAAGGCACTGTTCTGTGTCACTTGGATTACTGGAAAATCACACAGAAACATCACAAGAGTGTGTTTTCATCTGTTCATCAGCTACACTGCTCTAATCAAAAATGCAGTTTCTCCCCCAAATGTCCACAGTTACTGTACTATTGAACATTTTGGACCATTTGTGCATCCAACCAACTACATAGCTCACTCATCCTAGTAGTGCACCACCATTTTGTAGCATGGATGTAGTATGTTGAGCGTATGTAAGTGCATGTAGTTATGAATAGGAGGATTTTAATTGCAGTGCCTGTCTCACAAAGAGACTCCATAATCCATTATGCTGCTAATAAATCATAGTGATCTCTGACCTTTCCCACTCCCACCACTCAATCTGCAGAATACATTGTTGTGCTGCAGATGGAGATTAATTAATTACCTAATGGCGGCCCACGCTCACATTAAACTGCAATTCACAGCAGCAATAGGTCAGTTTGTGCTATGAGTCATGACATGTCATAACATCCACTTTTCAGGAGGCTCATCAGTTGTCCACTATTATGAATGCGTTTGTTCTAAGAAGCTGCAGTGTGATTGTTATTGTGAGATTGATTATTCAGGTTCTCTGCTCTCCCCAGTGGAGTTTCTGTAACACACTAGGTGTTACGCTGAATATCCTATTGATCCAGTCTCCTCTGTCTTGGCTTTGTGCAAGAATTGTAGCAGAGAGGAGCAGAGAATCAGATTCTAAATGCATAACACAGTGTCATTACTAAAAAAAGAATTACTAAAAGGCAGCTGAAAAGGTGAATTAAAAATTATAATTTGTAAAAACAGTAATATCCTTCTGGTGCCTGTGACTTATATAACCCTAGTCATCTACACAAAATGTTTATGACAGCTACAGTACATGCACCAGTATGTTAGAAATCTTAGACATGATTGAAAAATGTTAAAAGATAAAAAAAACTGTAAAATTCAATATTTTATGTCAAAAGTGAAGTGAGTATAGTCTGAAGCAGCTTAGTCTCATCATCCCTCACCTTCGTTTGAAATATTCCACTTGCAGCCACTTCTCATATCACGGACTGCAGACTGCTGTCTGATGTGTGAAATGTTCTCATCAAATGTGTTTTTGCAGTTTTTTTTTTCTCTGAGTCATGAAACAAAAATGATGGAGAGATCAAGATTCTAGGTGAGATTTAATCTAACATGGTAAAACACTGTGTTCAGGGTTGTGTTTGTGTTTGCGTCTGTGTTTCTGCTGCACAGTGAGAGTGTGATTTATTCAGCCACAGATTGGTTCATGTTTCACCTCATCATGTAAATGAATCATCCTCCATGCTCTCCACGGTAGCATGGGATGCGTCATGTCCAACATCCTGTGGATGCAGCACTGCCATGACAGTGTGTGTTTTCTAAAGGCCTTTATCTCTCACTGTTATAGCACAAAAAAACATTCAATCCAACAACATCCACTGCAGAGTAATGTCACATTAAGAAGTTTGCATAATCCTGAATTTAATATATGAACTTGAACTTAATATAGAAATATGAACTGTGAATTTAATAAATTAGAGCCAGAACATTCTTATAAATTGGAACCAGTAGGATGATTTCTGTAGATTAAAGGAAAAGAATTTTAAAGTGACCCATCTGCTGCTCACACTGATGCTAATATTTGCTAAGTCATGCTCATAATGTTCAACACAAGCTGTGACTGTGATCCGTCACAAAGTAATCACAGCCCAGAGCACATTGCTCCCAAATGAGAAAAGTTCCCTCAGAACAAAAAGATCAGCTTTACTGGCTGTGAAGTTATGCAGAGTCGTCGCAGGCACAGCACAGTCTCACTGCAAACTAGTCATATTAAAAAAAAAAAAACAAGAAAGAAAGAATTAACAGCTGCTGCAGCTTCAGGATCCAATTACACCCAGCGAAGGCTGCTCCGAGAACCTGATAAAACGCAGTAAGTGCAAAGATGATGTGTTAAAGTTGCCGTCTTCTGCAGTGGGAGCAAGTCTGAACTGAACAGAGTTTGTAGAAGTGGGAACGCCTGCACTCCCTTCAGCAGCGAGCTCGCCACACACGGCCTGCACCCATATTTCTAGTAAATGCTAATGCTGCAGCAGCCACGGTAACGGAGACACCCTCTAAATCAGCACATTAGCATTTTCACCGTGTTCTGTGGTAGCAGTTATCAGTGGACCAACTGTGCTTAATTACTGCTCTACTACGCTGCTAGCGTGGCTATAAGTGGGGAGACGTCATATATAATATGCATCACGCAATCTGTGATAACACACTTTGAATCTAGACCTGGATGAAATAAATGGTTTTTTTTCTGTTGCTCTGGTTGGAGAGGACGTCAGCAACGAAGCTCCTCTTTAGGGGAAGTCGGAATCCTCGTCTGCTCATGAATAATTAAAACAGCTGGATTTAGAACAAACTGCTGAGTTGGCCTATTTAGGATTCATGGAGGGACGAGTTCCTGTTGCGTCAGTTGTCAAATGGGATGAGCTATTTTAAAACAACATAAAGCTGTGATTTTATCGATTATATAATTATACTCCATAAAGCATTTCTCTTGCTTGCTGAGAATGGTGCCATGTTTGCTTGACTGCGCTCACCAAGTTATTCTGTATTTCTCCTCCCCAGAGATGAACCAGGTTTATTCTCTCACCACCCACACACAAATTGCCTATTTGAGTCACAATCTTCCATTCACCCCACTTTATTTGCTCCGTGTCAGTAACCAGCCTCCGCTGTTCTCCAAATCCCCAAGCTGCTGTATGAACCTGTCAGTCAGTTCATGGTTTATACAGCTGCCCAATAGAAGGGGACAGGCTGGATGCGCGTCTGCTGATTTCTGTCCTTCAGCCAATAAAACGGAAACATAACTGCTTAATCGATGACAGAAGACCTAAGCCGGAGATAAATGAACCACATGTCCATCACTACATCCTTTGAGAGGTTTTAGAGGAAAAAAACATTAATGATCAATATAAAATCCACCTCAAGGCTCATCTATATACAGTATATATCCAACAGGTCAGAGGTCATGCACATTTCTTTTTAATAGAAAACAACTTGCTAGGAGAAAGAATTGCACTTTGAAAACCTGCACTGACGATCTGAGCCAGGAGGTAAATGTGCGAAAGCAGGAAAGTCCCCTGAGGTCATGGACCGGAATTAATTACTGTAGAGCTTAATGCTTAGTGCCTCTGTCTGTTGATTAAAATGTTGGAAGTTTGTCTAATTAGTGCTCGACCTCAGTAGTGACATGCCTCCTACAAACACGGCAGGGTCACTGATCAGACAGTAAGATACAAATCACTGCTACTTGCTGAATTAAATGTCACAGTAACAAATCTGACCTGTTGTTGCATCTAATTAGTCTTCACTGTGTGTTCACATCAGTCGAAACTGCCCTCGTCCACATCTGTTATAATCACTGTAACTTAAACAAACAATGCAAGATACAGGCTGCTCTCCACTGGCTGATAACATGATCCATATGTTTTTATTGTGCCCTAACAGCCTCTGTTGCTCGGTAGCTCTCTGGCGTCAGCAAGAGGGAAGCGTAGCATGTGCTCGTCTCTCTAGAGATGTTTAATTGAGCAGATTCATCGCTGTTCATCCTTAAAGCTATTTTTTTTCCAGAAAAATCACAAATCTTCCTTGCTTCATAGCTTACTTGTGGTTCAATGAGCTGTAAGGCATTTTAGAGCTGTGTGTGTGTGTGTGTGTGTGTGTGTGTGTGTGTGTGTGTGTGTGTGTGTGTGTGTGTGTGTGTGTGTGTGTGTGTGTGTGTGTGTGTGTGTGTCTTATTCCTGTGGGACAGACAGTGGATCCTTAAACATTCACAGCTTTATACACACCCCGGCAGTCATTAGCCTCCGCTTGTTATTTTAATATATATATATATATATAATTATTGAGCCATGGCTCGATGTGTTTAATCTAAAGACCTATTTAATTGCTTTTGTTGCTTTATTGATATTCTGTTTATGTACTGTAGTTCCCGAATTGTTATCGCTGAAATATCGAAGCATACTTTGTTTATTCACAGTTCTTTATAGGCAGTGTCACTGCATTATAGCCACAGACCTGTCATATATTTGTCTGTTGTTAAGTTGACATGCTTAGTATTGATTCATTTACATTCCAAGTCAGCTCTGTTGCCTGCTGTCTGGTTTACGGTGCCTGTAAACAGCCAAACTGACATTTATTTGCCACAGTGTTAGAAATCACCGTCCATCCTTTTCTGGACTTATTAAACTCATCATGTTACAGAGACATTGACATTATACCTGACCTTACTGACAGATGCTCCTGCTGCGTTGCCTGGAGGGGTGAACACACAAATCTAATTTGACTGCTTTCAGCATCCTCCGTCTTTCAGTCAGATTTGCGTCTGCCTTTCATCAGCTTACGTGTCCCTCCTGTGTTTTACGTCAGCCTGCGTTTCACTTCCTTTTAGCAAATTAGATTACTCTATTTGACAAGCGTAAGCGACGGGGTCTCCCTAAAGGAATATAAATGTATTGAACATATTGAACAAGTGGGGAAAAGGTATTCAGAGCAACTCATCTCCTGAGAGTGTTTTTGAGATTCTCCCACGCTTCCAGAGAGGATTATGGGAATCCCAAACACTCCAAGCTAATGTATGGTACCAAAGTAAAGCCATAACAGGGCTGTAGGCTCATGTACCATCGGACATCGGAAGAGCTGAGCAGCGTGACCTACTTAATAGTTACACAGTATAATACAGAGAACATGAGCAATTAAACTTAAGCAGAACGTGGTTAAAAGACTTGAACTGAGGACGTGATTGGATGTAAAGGATGTGATGGATCACAAAGTATCATTCAAAACATGTTTTATTTTTCTGTTGAGTTTGAATTCTCATTCATCAGCTCCTACACTGTAGTTGAAATGCTGTTTGTCTTCGTGTTGCTCCACATGACTGTTCGTCTCACGGTGCAGACGCGATGTAAGCCTCCCCATGAATACCAGCGGGCTCCTCTTCACGGGGATCTTGTTTTACCGTGTTCCTCCCGCTGATAGAAACAGCAAGGCAACAGTTGACGGACCTTTTTTCTGTTAACCCAACGCAGTGGGAAAAGGGGGAGGGGGAGCATTGGGGATAACCACTGGATGGGAGAGCGGTAGTCGCCTCTCTACAACCCCCCCACCCCCCCCTCGCTTCAGCTTCATCATCATCATCATCCTCATCATCATCAACGCGCTCAGCAACATCAGCTTGAGCTTCACCAGGAGCTGGAGCTGCGTCCATCGACGGCGCGCACAACAAATAAGCAGCTCGCATCTTCAGGAGACGCTCCACTCGCGGGGAAGATGGGGAAATGGCAGCTGCAGACGAGCAAACGTGAGAAGCAACAACTCAAAGGACAGCTTCATTTATGACACAGATCGGACTGTAGGCACCGGAAGGAGATATTTAAACAGTAAGAGGTAAGACGGTTTTTTTTACTGCATTTACTTTGCGGCTATAACATAAATACCTCATAGGCTAAAGGACCAAATCCCCCGGTTTAAATCTGAAATTTGACAAAACAAACTCTATTTGGAACTAAATTTTAATATGTATGAAACCTAGTAGTTTTTTCCATATCGAATCGTTCGTACATCCATTAAAATCATAATTGGTCTGGTTTTACCGGCTGTAAATATTGAGCCATCATATATTTGACTGTGACCGCTCCTCGTTTTGAACAATCGTCAACATCACTGTGAATACGTTCTAAACGTGTGGTTTACGTTACATTAATTGCCAATTTATGTTAATGTGTGTTTCGACAAGGAGGAGCAGCTGCTTGTAGGAATAGAGACGACAAATAAGAGCATCTCTCTGCCCCCTGGTGGTTTTGATTCATGCTGTGCGTCGTTGGACTGACGGCTTGTAAAAGCTGAAAACATATTAAATTCATTATATAATGATTTAAAATTTTAATTAGCTCCATTTTAAGGCTACTTTGTAATTTCATTTTAAACCTTGACTGCTTCTCAGAGTAAATATTTAATACTGTAGGCTCAGTGCACCCACTCAAACCATTCAGCACTGTTTTCCAGAGATTTGCTAATTTACGGTGACTCCCTACTCATCTCGTAAGTGGCCCATATTCATGTCTTGTCCCCTGTGTGGTTTGCTGTTATGTAATTCCATCCCCATCAGACTGCATCAGCCTCAGAATGTGGCTGCTGCTTAGCTTACATGAGCTTGCCTGGGATAAATATAGCACGCGTGTGAGTCTAGAGTTAAAAGCTAAGTAAGATAACTGACAAACGTGCGCTTCTTACGTCAGCCACGTGTGCGAAGGGCTCAGCATGTGTTTTTGGATGCTGAGAAATCTTATTCTCACAATTTAGGGAAATTTAATTCAGACAGTTGAAATTTGAAATTTGAAATTTTTAAAATTTCAACTTTTTAAATTTCAAATTTGAATTTTTTTAAATTTCAACTGTTTAAATTTCAAATTTATGCTGACACTGTGGCTTTCATTCTTCAGATTAACTCCCCCAACCCCCCGCCACCTAAAGAACCATGGATGTATCATCCTCCTCGCTCCAGTACGGATCAAAGAAGCGGGTTAAGATTCACCCAAACACGGTGACAGTGAAGTATGCCACCCACTACCCCCAGCCCGGGGACGAAGGGTACGATGACGCTCCCTCCTTCGAGGAGTTTGGCACCTTCGCCGAGGCGAACGCGGGAAAGAGGTTGGTGTCAGACAGCAAAGGGGGCAGGACTTTCTTTGGAACCATGGAGACACAGCCTAAGCAGCCAAGTGTGCAGAGAGACAAGGGCGTCGGGGGCCAGCTGGCCAGCTTCGGCGAGGCCAACGTGCTGGCCTCCAGGGTGACCTGGATGGCCTTATTCGGGGCCGCGGTGGCTCACGGGTGCGTGGCGCTGATCACCCGCCTAGCGGCCGACCGCTCCAAAGTGCCCTCCCTCGAGCTGCTCTTCATCCGCTCCGTGATCCAAGTGCTGTCCATCCTGGTGGTCTTCTACTACCACGAGGCGCCGTTCGGCCCCGCGGGCTACCGCCTGCGCCTCTTCTTCTACGGCGTGTGCAACGTCATCTCCATCACCTGCGCCTACACCTCGTTTGCCATCGTACCGCCCAGCAACGGCACCATCATGTGGCGTGCCTCCACCACAGTCTTCAGCGCGATCCTGGCCTTCCTGCTCCTGGACGAACGGCTGGCCTACACCGACGTGGTCACAGTGGTGGGCAGCGTGTTTGGCCTGTGCCTGGTTATGGTGCCAAATGTAGCCAGCGAGGACAAGTCCCGGCTGGGCTTTTGGAAGGAAGCCTTTGGCTACACAATGACAGTCATGGCCGGTTTGACCGCCGCCCTCTCCATGATCGTCTACAGAGCCATAAAGGAGCGGGTCAGCATGTGGACAGCACTCTTTACCTTCGGCTGGACGGGCACGGTGTGGGGTGCCTCCACCATGTTTATCATGCAGGAGCCCATCATTCCTCTGGATGCGGAAACCTGGGGCTATTTAATCGGGATCTGCATCTGCTCCACCGTGGCGTTTCTCGGGGTGTACTATGCTCTGAACAAGTTCCACCCGGCCTTAGTTAGCACCGTGCAGCACCTGGAGATCGTGGTGGCCATGTTCCTCCAGCTCATCGTCCTGAGGATGATTCCGTCCATTTACGACGTCGTCGGAGGCCTGGTCATCATGATCAGTGTTTTCACCCTGACAGGAGTCAAGCTGTACAGGGTGAGCAGGGCCATTCGGCAGGATTACCAAGAGATCCTGGACTCGCCCATAAAATAAGCTTAGATACGTCTGTCTATTTGTTTACACTGTTGCTTGGTTGTTCAATTTAAAGAATGTCTGAATCTTGATCTGATGATTTTGTATTGTTGTGGTGTTGGAAGAGTGCCAGTTGTGTCGCTAGCGTCTTAATAGCTGTGTGTGAACTAAGAGAAAAATGTGATACGGTGACAATTCCCCCTCCCTGTGAAATCAATGCTTTCATTGTCAAGTCATCACAGACCAAAATGTCTGCAGAAACGCAGGACTCTGTCTGATTTGTGTGCTTTATTTTGCTCCAAGAATTAAAATCCGATCCCATGAGTGGCACTGTAAGACGATTATTTAATGATACTCACCTTTTATGATCATGATATCATCAAGGCGTGTCTTGTCCCTCTGTTATCACACTGCCACACTGTGTAAATGTCAGCCAAGAAGTAATTCATACGTACAAGGAATGACAGAATAAAAATAAATACCACCAATGTTTCATAAAGCTACTGGTATTGATTTTCTTGGCTTCCTGTTTTCTCCCCAAAATATTTCAAGTGACCATCTGCAGCTTTTAGTATTTTCCTTACAGTTTCTAACACACTGTGTTTGATATTTAGCTCAAGATGCTGCTTCTTTCTACTTTTGGCCACATACTGTATCAAACTAAAGCCCAGAGGTCGGTGCACTTTTATCAATTAAACCTCCCTCTAACATCACAAGCCCATCTGCTTTTTATGTCGTGGGTGATTCAGAAGCGGTTTCCTTTCTCTGTGGCTGATGCAGTGAGCCTCTGTGCCTCCCCCCCGAGGCGACTCCACACTGATGGACTGAAATAAGGACATAATAAGGACCCAGGCTGGTTGAACGTGGACGCCACTGCATGTTCTCAGCTGAACAGCAGGTGGCGGTGACCAACCACCCCAATGCTCAGTCATCCAGCGGAATAATGCTTCATCACTGTAAATTACTGTATAAGGCAATTAGTGGTTTGTCTTGTGGTTAACAATATTCAGCGGAGAGCATTTACTGCAGCAAGACGATCTTAACACATGAAGACTTCCTCTAAACATTGTAGAAACACAGTTATTGAACAACTTTATGGCTCAGTGCACTATATGTCAACAGACGTGTTATGGCAGTATGACTTATTGCTGCATTATGTAAATATGTGTTGTAACAATATAAATGATGGAGAATGAGGAAACCTATTGTATAATCAATCTGCAATATCATGGTTAGTGATGGAATAAGGCTGGTGAGGAACAACCAGCACAGACCATTAACAAAGTGCTTAGGTAGGCAAATATTTACTTGTGTAGAATCTTAGTACTATAACTGTCACAATGACAATAACAACACGTGGGGTAAATGAGACTACTGGGCTAGGATTAAGGTAATCTATCTTAATTATTTAAGTTTGACAGCAAAGAGAGCAAAATGACTATGACTAAGACTATGAAATAAAAACACTGTATAGACTAAGATAAGGGCTTTAACCCCCTGCGTACATGTCATATCATCGTGTTGCGTTGACGTGGGGTTTGGGTGCAGAAAGCAGAATACATGTTGGGGAGGCCCATCTGTTTAAGCAGGAAACAGATTGCATCCTGCAGCGAGCTGCACGACCTTCCAAATTACTCTGCAAGTCTCTATGCAACATGTTTATTAGAAACACCCCCGTTTGCCAGGAGGGACCTGACTGTGAACTTGATGATGATGAGTTGTTGTGTGTGTGCTTGTGACGGCTTGGTGCTGATGACTGGGCACTTTTATGGAACCTAAACTTTTCATAATAAAATACAGTGGCATAGGATGAACAGGCTGAAACAAGAAATTGTCAAAGGCAGCCAACATAAACCATAATTTTGAATACTTTGTTTACATGTTTTAACTTTTAATATAGTCTCCCCCTCACTCTGATTGTTTAACAAGATGCATTGCATTTTTGAATGAATCATACAGGGTGAGGCTCGGAGTGCAAGTGCTCTCCGCATTTTAAGTCAAATAAATAAAACAGATACGTGTCAGAAATACAAAACACCTTCTTAGCTCAGATCACGGGCTATTTTGCGTGAGAGATTCAATTCATCCTCCAGCCTCACTATGCGAAAAAACGTGATGCATGAGTGTGCAGACACAAAACATCGGCAGCTGCAGTGGGATTGACTGACACGGCCGTTGTCCAATGAGAAGGGAGCCCGTTCCTCGCCAACCAATCGGATGCGAGACGTGGGGTCTGAACAGCTTGTGTAGCTGCTGCTAGCTAGCCTAGCCGTGCTGCTCGGCGCTGACATGCTGTGACACAGAAATGCAGTTACAACGGGGCACAGCGTCTCGTCAGCTAGGCTAGCTTGGTGTGGTGGAGGATATCTGGCGTCTGGATATCACCCATGCACATCACCTAACGGCGTTTGTGGCAAATCTACAAAATAAATATCTCCCCAAAGGAGGCAGGAGCAGGTGGCCGTCAGATTTCAGGTAAGGCGTGTTGTGACTGAGCGTCTATAAATCTGAGCTGGTGAATCTTTCGGATCCAGCACCAGCGTTTCTCGGGAGAGCTACGGGCTAGCTTCACCCAGTTTCACCGAGCAACGGTCGGCTAGCGGCTAACTAACGTTCACAGTTGGACGGAAAAAAACAGAGTGCCAACGCGCCGTGAGGCATCTGGCTAACGGCGAGTCCGCCCTGGACCGGGAGAACCGTGCCCGAACGTGTAGGCGAAGGCTTTTCTTCCCCCCGTGGTTTCTCACCGGGTTAACGTTAGCAAAGTTGGATAACGTGACACGCTGTCAAGCTCAACTTAATATTGAACGAATAAAGCTCGAACGGAACGGGGAGACACTCGTGAAATGTGGCTAGCGGTTCCACGCGAGCCGAGTTAACGCGTTTGTTTGAGAAATGGGGAACAGAAGATGTGATTCAGCCTTGGTTACTGCAAAGGCAGCCCCCTTATATTTGATGATGCTCGGGCTGTTTGGTGGCACTAAATGGACCCACTGTAGCCCAGTCTTGGCACCGGTAGACCTTACTAGCTTCAGTATTCGGAGATCAACTTTGTTTTCATTGTACTTGTGTTAAACACACAGAAGTGGGTGTTGTAGGTCTGTGTGATGTTTAGGAGTTCTAAAGTCGTTTAGATTTAAATCTGAAGTTAAAGTATCAGGAGTGACTTGAATAAATGATACATTTTCAAGTTGTTCATTCAGTCAGTTTTGCCTGAGAATAGTTTTATCCACAGCATCTAGGGAACCAGTGATGGGTGAGTAAAATGACTTCTGACTTCTGAGACAATGATCAGATTTAATCTGGTGGTATTAATTTTAAACATGTGGTTTGTTAGATGTGACACATTCAAAGGGGTGACGCGTGTGTCTTTCCAAACACCAAAGCAGGATCTTTTACAGCTGTTGAATGGTACAGTTTCTGTAATTATTCTCACACTGACAGACCTCTTCACAGTCTCTCATTAAGGTTCCAGGGAGGTGAGAGGGGGAGAGGAGCACATTTGGCGTCTTCTCGGTGGGAGTCAGAGGGAGGATGGCCTCAGTTTGCAGGGAAAGCGATGCTACTGTCGATGCTTGAAGGCTAATGTCGCATTGCTCTTGAGTGCTGACACCAGTTTGATACTTTTTGGAAATAAAACATTAGAAGTCGTCTATTAAAAGCTCATATACTGAATTGAGAACTCCCCCTGAAGTAACACTTTCACCATTCAGCTATGCATGTTGACATTGCATTGATGTGGCCCTATTTATTTAATCTGTGTCCTATTTATAGCCCCTGTTGACTCACACACCCTCTAACGCCAGTCATGTTAGAATGTTTTGATGTTTCGTTATATAATAATTTTATCGATATTTAGTTTTAGGCTCGTTTTGTATGAGATCCTGCCCTTGCCTTATTCTCTCTTCCTTCCTTTGTGCAGCCAGTGGCCTCCAGCAGCCAAATCTGTCCCCACAGCCTAGGGGAAAATACCAACTGTGCATTTTTATGATAGCCAAAAAATTAATGTGGCTGAAAATTTCCCTGGTAAAATAACAAGCTCAGGAATTTAGCTTGTTCAGAGGCTTTGGGATTTTAATGAAGTTGACAAATGTGGGCTTCTTTCTTTCCTTTTCTCCAGTTTTATCTACCTAATTTGTTTCATTGCTTAAGCTTTTTTCCACTTGTCCGCCTACTGTGTGTCTGCACTTTATCTATTTTAACTTAGGTCACAGTTGAATTGGGAAGTCAGTCCATTGTCAAGGCACTTAATAGGTTTCAGTTTCTAAAGCATGAAAAAAAAAGTCATCAAGTGAATGGTGTCATCCCGCCCAGCTTCTGTTAAACATGATGTGTGGTTAAGATATTTGCTGACGGTTTTTATTTGGAGTAAGTGATTTGAATTCCCTGTCTGGTAGAAAAGAAGTGTGCAGTTTCAGTGGTGTTTTTCTTCATTAGTTCATAATGGTTCAGGTTTTTGGTTTCGTGGTTTGGCAGTGGAAAATGAGGATGTGTGTACTTGACTGCAGCTGTCATCGCGTTGTTGTGTACCTGTGACTAAAAGAGCAGTATTGGAAAAATCAAATTTCTTTCTCTTGATGAAAGTAGACTTTTAAAGCACAGCTGCACCTTTTGCTGTCATAACCTGAAGCTATATTTAGCCTGACCACCTCTTGATGTGTGAATTTGTTAATGATTCTACAGATCTGTTTCACTCTTGTTAGTGTTAGCCCAGTGAAACTGTGGGGGTTTTCTTTCAGTAGATGAAATAGCATCAAGAAATCAGCATGAAGCCCAGTAATTCAATAAAAATGCAGGTAAAGTAAGTTAATTTAGCCACAGTGCCTGTCACCTGCTGTTTCTGTTTGCTTTTAATGTTTTTGAATTGAAACGATATGACAAGCAGTCCTAGAAGAAACCATGTAGGAAAATGTCAAATTCAAGTCTATGATCCTGTCACGAAAACCTGAGAAACATAAGGCAGCGTTTGGGACACAAACGTAAAGTGGTGATGCAGTCGAGTTCACGTTGGAGACTACAAACATTTTTCCACAGCATGCAAAGTACTTTTTCCCCAGATGCTAATACAGTCCAGATTTTATATGGTTATATTTAGAAAACTGAACTGAGGAAGTGCTACAAATGCAAAACAGCTGACTTTACGTTTAAAGAGTTGCATTGTTTATCGTGAAGGGAATTTGTAACGTATCACAACACCCTTCAGGCTGTAGGATAATCAAGATTCTGCCCAATTATACAACATATGTAGACGATCGTGTTCCACACATTACAAAACAGAAAAGCTGCTTTGAAAATGTTAAGGGATAGCTGTATCTGCCAGTGTATCAGGAGCGGACATCTCAGCACGTTCACTCTACGCTTGTGTAAAGCTGAGGCTCTTCCTGGACCTTTTTAAGGCCCCACTGAGCTTGTTAAGTGTTAAACTCCATGACAGCTCAACTAGAAGACGAATAAACATGTAGGGCTTGTTTGAAAGGGATGCCAGGAGCAAGTCTTTTCATAAAATAGCTTGCAAAACTGCATCTTAACAAACCAGGGTTAGGACGAGGTTGGTTTGCTTTTTTATTTATTTTTTTTTTGCAGCCACAGCATTTGGACACTTTGCAGTCAATGAATGGATCATGGACTCTCCTTGATGAGAGCAATCTAGAGGCAAGTGTGAGGTCATCTGTTTGACAGCTGAAGCTAATTAAATTTGCACAGCTTAGTATTCAAATATAATGGCTTATAATAAAAATGTCCTAAATATTAGTCCTTCCAGTGTTGGTAGACAGAGGTGGAGGACTCTCTTTTTTTTTTTTTTTTTTTTTTTTTTCTGCCTCCTATCAAACATCTTGTAGATGTTCGTGCTGAGGCCAGATTTTTGTGGCATCACCATACGATCTGGAATGCCTCCTGCTCTCAAGATGCTCATACACAAGTTTCAACACGTGGCCCTCCCAGTCTAATGTCCCAAGTGGCTTGTTTAGCCCTGTTGTGACAGCACCCTAAGGCTCACATTTGCCAGGATGTACAAAGGCTAAGAGGAAGCCAGTGTATCTATTTCATCTCTCTGACACTGGCTGTCTGGGATTATTATCTCGTGGTTTACAAATGTTCAGCTATTTTGACTGTGACAATAGCTTTTTCCAGGAGGCTGCAGGTACAAGACATTCACCTGCAGTTTATTGTGTGGCTAGATTTATTTTTTATGTGGATGATCTCTTACTGAGTCCTTAATGCTTCTAGTAGTTTTAAGTAGCCTGATATCACACAAAGAACACACCACAAACAGCTTTATCATATTTGATGTTCACAGTCCTACTGCTTTGTAAACTTGGATTAGTCATTTGGAAATCCCCTGAGCGCTCAGAGTTGGTGGAGGGAACTTATTGTTTATTTGGCTATTGCTCTGGTCCCATTACTTAAATGTAGCCGTCATCAGATCTAGTAGCTATAAGCAAACAGGCCACCCAGAACAACAATTGGTAGCAGCAAGGTGTGGATACGGATGTGGATGTGTAGGCTCTGCTAATGTAGGTGGGGTTTGAAGAAACAGATCCTTCATTATACAGAGGTATTATGTTAAGGTAGATATGTGCTTAATGTTGTCAATGCTGGAGAGCTAAGACCAGTTGTAGACTGTACTGTAAATATTTAAGGTAAGACAAAGTTTCATTGATCCCATAGGAGGGAAATTCAGGTGTTAGAGCAGCATCAACAATCATGGTTTATGGTTTATTCTAAGCATTTCTTTTAGAAGTAGTATTTGAGGTGACAAGATTAAGCTGTTTCACTGTCGTTGTGGGCTAGACAGTGGTGTCCTCATGAAGCAAATGCAGCCATACAAAATGAAATAGAAAGTTAAAATAGGGAAGTGAAGACTCTGAAGCCTTAATTTTTTATTTTCAGATTTTGCGTTGGAAATTTTCAGCATCCTCTAATATGAACATGTTTTTTATTTTTATATTTTAATAGAAGTATCAGATGATGTCACAGGTTTGTATAAGCAGTCACCTGTGATCATGTAGTGTGTTGATGAAAAATAATAAGAGGTATTGGGTAATGCATAGTTCCTTGATAGAGTTCCCCTTAGCTACACAAATACTGCTTCTGACTCATTTAAGGTAGTAGTTACTCTGGGTTAGAGGAGCCTTGCTAGCGTTTACATGCAACCTTGCATTTTCACCTAAATTGCTGTGCAGCATTTCTTAAACGGTGGCATTTTTGAGCCTTTTGATGTGAAGCTTGCCTAAAAGAAAGCCTAAAACCTTTTGGTGTTGGTTGTTGTTACGAGAGTAAATCTTAGGCAGTTCTCAAAGGGACATAAGCCACAATCTATTTTAGGCCATTCCCAACTGCTGAGGGTGATCCCGAGGGGGGGATAACCAACTGCTTTCACACAGTTCATGAGCCGATGTGCTTTGTCCAAAACACTTGAGGCCCCTCTGTCCTTTTTTAATTAAGTTATAATCGTACTGGAACTATACAGTTTTCTAATGTACAAAAGCATGTATTTTCCCATCAACATTGATGTTAAAGTTTAAACTGGTGTAGGACCTCGCTAAGACTGTCTCATCTTTTTAATGAGGAGCATTACACGTATCAGTGCAAAGCAAAGATAAGTTATCTGAACTCATTTCAAACAAGGGGTCAAGCCTACAATGTCTGATTGCGTCACTTTCCCATCATCTGGTCACCCTTGTGTCCGCACTTCCTGTCTCACAGCTGGCCTGCCAAGTCTCCCATGACCCCTTGCTGCTGTTTTGTTTTGGGAGAACTTAGGACAGCTGGGATGAGACCCAGTCTCGTGGGTTTTAGCTGCTGTGGTTCGATGTGAAAAAGGGCACAAGCTGGTGCCCCTCACTCCAGGGTATCCTCTGAAGAAGCAGTAGTTCGCGAAGGCGACCCGGCCCGTGTCTAAAATGTGCGTTTTGGTGTGAGTTGGAGGAAGTGCAGCAGTGCCAGAGGGTCTGAGCGAGCAGTGAGCACACAGAGCACATTCCAGAAGGCAGCAGAGCCCTGTGATTTTAGCAGGCTGTCACAGGGATTAGGTTACCCTGTCTGCCTCTGAGATCATGCTGTCGCTGTATCTCGGCGACCCTGCTGAGCACTGCTACAGTAAGTTCTCCCACAGTGAACGCCGTCCTCATAGTCCTGTTTACTTTGTACACTACCCAGTGGTTGTGACTTCGCTTCAGAACTCGCCGTTCGCTGGAGTCCATGCTGAAGGATTCCATCCCACTTCTTGGTGTGTCATGCATATTTTATCCCCAGTATGGTTTCCCTGTGTCATGCATTCCCACTCAGGCCACAGGGTGCGCTCTCTGACTACGTCTGCTATTATTATTCTTTCTCTGTAGAGAAGCAAGGCCTTGTGGCAGCAACTGTAGACTGCAGGATGTGGTATCGTTTCATAGCAAAGTTGCACCTTGCATCTTTGTCACACTACTGATGTGCAGTTAGTGTGGTTTGTGGCTAACAATGTTGCTGCTTTAACTTTTATCGTCTTGTAGTGCTATTTTTGTTTTTTAAAAATTCTCCAAAACTAGGGAAACGCCACCGTTTTTGCTTTTTAAATATTGCAGAAGTAACCATGCCAGAGTTGGTCTGTTGCTGATGGGAAGCTCGTGTGACCCGTGTTGGAACTCTTGAACATGAGTGGGTTGCTGATAGTAACACTGGTTGACCTGCTGCTGGCCTGCAACTGCTGCTCTGGAAGCAGATAAGATGGACCTGCCTTATCAGGTTGGTATTTAATAGTTAACACTAACGTTTATTTGCATGACACAAATAGGCTTGCATGGGATTTATCAACCTCGCCAGTCTTGGGGTATTCTCACCACGCAAGATATTGGTCGTATTATCAGTTTTTTGTAAAGCGCGACATTATTTTTACTTACTTTTGTCCTGAGCAGTTCCTGCTAAAACAGCAGTAATACTCATCAAACTCCTCCTTCTGCTGTTTAGTGCTGGTGTATCACTTAAGTCTTTCTTCATAAAGCAGTTTTAGCTCATTTTGGTTCAGTCCAAAACAAAGTTATCCGGAAATCACCTAAACTCGCACTCGTAGAACCATACTTTCCACCATGCTCAGTGTTTCCGATCGCGATGACTTTGCTTTTGTCACGGTAATGGTGATGGACGGGGGTACCTGCTTGTTCTGCCAGGCAGCAGGGTAAAGGGACGTCCGCCGTTGATGCGAATGTGACACCAGTTGAGCAGCTTGACCTGTCTGACCTTGTGTTTAGTGCTTCTGTATTGGCGGGTGGCTTTGGCTTAGTTTGCAGCTGCACGATTAGCTTCGAGCATCTGTCGCCGAACTTTTTGATCCTCCCTCACATCTGCACCGTCGTAAGTCACTGTGGGGTTAATGTGTACTCCTCCGCTCAAAGGGGTGAAGCTGGGATGTGGCATGCTCTCTAAAAAAACTCTATCTGAGTAACGGATAGCCCTGCTGATGGAAGTGTGAAAAGACAGTTAGAGAGGGATGTTGTAAATGGAGAATGAGCACATGCACACACTTCTCAGCCTCTTTGGCAGACAAGCATCCAGCCCAGCCCAGCCCAGGGAGTGGAGGGATTGTTGCCTTTGTCTTGGTTAAAGAGGCAGCACTCAAGGAGAGTAAATCAGCTCTTTGTTTTTCTCTGCCGCTCCCTAGCATGTCTCCCAGTGTTCATTAATTTAATTAGAGATGGAAAAGGAGCAGGCAATAACATGCCATGAGATGGAACCGCAGCATACACCCTAATGTTTCCGGGTAAATGAAGTCAACAACACCCTACATTGGGAATCCTAACCCTGACCACAGGTATCTCATTTTTTAACATGATAATGTGGCTTTACATGAATTAGATGGGTGATTTGAGTTGCATCTCTTAACTTCTGGCTATGTTGTTGTGTTCCAACCACCACAATGGTGTATTCAGATATATTTTCTACTTTATCTTATCTACAAAATGACTAATTTTACTGTTCTTGGTTAACCATGTTGTAGTTGGCTATGCGGCCCTTCCTCCTTATGTTTGCCTACGATTAGCTCCTTGGGCTGATGGCCAGCTGTAGCTGAAACCTAGACACCACTTCTTCAAATAAAAACTGAGCGTGCTCCATCAGTGAGGTCAGCGTCTGGTCCCCGAAGTCACTCGGGTTGAGGAAGATGAAACTCCATCCCGTCTGATGACATCAGAGACGCTAAGCAGCTGCTTCAGTAGTGCTTCGCTTCCTCAGTGCTGAGTATCTGCAGTATTAACCTAAGCACAGGCCAGTTGTGCTGATGGGTAGATTGGTCATAAGACCAGCTGATGTGAATGTGCTCATTGTTGAACATGAACAAGTTGTGATTGTGGATCACAGTACTCCTAAATCATAAATTTAGATAGCCTGGGGAATTCTATGTTTTTGTGATAAGAATCAATAGAGCTCTGTTGTAGATCACATTATCACAGCATTTGCATAGTCTGAATAATTAAGAGTATGTATAAGAATAATTTATAGGCTAGTGCTAAATTAAAATAATAACCACGTATCCTCACTGGTCCTTTCCTTGGCATTCCGCCCCTGACGTGGCCATCCTGCTGACGCACAGTGCTCCGGTAATCTCTGCCATCTTCCTGACTCTCAGGTCCGTGCCTAACACAATAGACAATTGTTGGACTGTTGCTCAAAGGAAATCATCCCTTCTGTAAATTCATGAAGAATGTGGATGCTGAGATTAGTTCTATGGCAGACAATGATGATGGTAAATTATATCTGAAGAGACTAAACTATGGAAATGGTAGCTGCCATTTTGTCAGGGTTCTGGCTTGGCTGTATTACAATATTGTCCTTGTCTTGGCACAAATTACTGCATTTGCACTAGTTTGATTTTGTTTTACAGTTAATGCAGTACAACAAAATAAAGTTTGTTAGATTTGTTTGGATTGTTTTTTTTTTATTAATATTTAGAAACATATTCAATAACAAAACTGTATTGTCTGTTCTTTTACTAGGTCAACAGAAGTTTCAGAGCCCATCAAGTTCTCAGTTTTGATGCAGTACAGGTATAGAAATTATTATTTTTTTTAACGTATAAATTGTCTTGAACAGAATAGTTGTTACTAAATGTCTAAGTTAAACAACATTTTTATTTAAATATGTATTGCATAATATGTATCTATATTATTCAGTCAGTGATGTTGAATATTCATCGACTTGTCTATTTAAGAAAAAAAGAAAACAAAGACTGTGAGCAGTTACCTGCAGCAAATGTGCATTCATCATCTTAAGTTAAAAATAAGGTTTTTATTATTTAATTTGTTTCTGCCCTCGTTTAGGTTGTCTTTTTATCACTTTGAGTAGCAGTAACTGTACAAAAGGTGCCATTTACCTGAAGTAATCGATTTTTGTTGCTGTCGGTAGTACTGTGCATAAGCAAACAGGGGCCCTGATTACATCAGACACCATCAGCAGACAAGTGTCCTTATTAACTGAGTGCAAATGTCAGTGTAGAATTATAGTTTTTGCACATCTAATGGCTTTCTGTGTGTTTCTCTGGCTCAGTGTACCTCGTGCAAGATGACGGAAGAGGTGATTGTCATCGCCAAGTTTGACTACATGGCCCAGCAGGACCAGGAGCTGGACATTAAAAAGAACGAGCGTCTCTGGCTCCTCGACGACTCTAAGTCCTGGTGGAGAGTTCGAAATGCAACCAACAAAACTGGCTTTGTGCCATCAAACTATGTAGAGAGGAAAAACAGTGCCAGGAAAGCGTCTATAGTCAAGAATCTGAAAGACACGCTCGGTAAGAAAAGAATGTCATCTTTATGTGTTGTACATGTGAAACGTTACCAATTAGTGCTTTTGTGTGTGTGTGTTTGTTTTTGCTTACATTTATAGTTAACTTCACTTCTTTGGTCACTTATACTTATAACATATTTGTAAATGTAGGCCGGGTTTCAAGAGTTGATTGATGCTATTCAATCTAAACCAAACTGAGTCACAGCGAATCTCATTAGATTCTCTACTGACTTTGTCTGTGACCACAGTGCTGTGGTATGTTATGTACTGTATCCTGGCCTACACAGGAAGATGGTCTCGGGCTGCTCTGATTGGTAGACGAGCTTTGAGCTTCTGCTTTCTGTAAGCTTGACTAAAGCAAAGACTTGGTATCTCACTGCAGCGCTTGTACCACAGTTTTTCATGTAAGGAGGTGATTTCCCATTTTGACTTTAAAGCCTTTGCTCAGGTAAGACGGAGATATATATATATTTTTTAACACAAGCTGTTCATAAATGTTTAATTTTGACTGTTTTTGTCTTCACATGTGCAGTTAGAATAGATGTGTTGTTCTAAATTTAAGGAGGCGTAGGTGTTGTCTGTACCGTTAACGTGCAGTCATTTTTCTGGGCAGTGACACTTGCTGAAGGCCTTGAGGAAGGAAGCCAAATGTAACTGCACATATAAGCCAAGGTTACCATTTGTCTTCACTTAATGCTTTGTGATGACTACCATCCATGATCATTTAGGATGCACTGTCTGGCCCGTGGCTTCCAGCCTGCACCGAATCACTTGGCATCTCTTTTGCCTCTGATTGCTCTGTTTGATCATTTCTGTTGTGGTTTTAGAACATTTAATGGTCTTGACTTGGTTTTTGATGATTCCCATTGTTCTATCTCCAACCCGATCTGCTCTGCAGTGACGTGTTGTTCAGGTATGCTATGGTTCTGTTTGTTGTTGCCACAGCTTTTTAGATCAGGTCAAAATATAGAGTTTGTAGCATCTTAATATTATCTAGTGTATTGTAATGCTTAACTGCAAAGTCTATGCCAGCGCCCGCTGTTCATGGGCTCGTTGTAAACAGCATAACACCAGACCACATGGATGAGACAGACGAACTGGGTAGTCATATCTGTACTCACCTTTTGATGTGGTCATGAGAAAAGACCAGGGAGTCCTCAAAGGGGTCAGCCCACGCAGGATCTCATCAACAGAAAGGACCGAAAAAATGGGGGTGTTTCCAGTCCTGCCAACCAAAAGCGTTTCATCACATTTGTCACCATGTCGCACTGTGCGTTGGACCTGTGAACCTTGTCTTCCTTTCAGCTGCACTTGAGGGTTTTTGTGTGTTGTGGTGCGAACAGGATGGTGACATTTGGCCCTCCTCAGTTATGAAATGCTCTGAAAGATGATATGGGAATAAAAAGAGGTCACAATGTGATTTCTACTACTTGTGCTTAGGTTTGCTCAAAAGTGTGCGGGTTCATTTCGTGTTTCCATTGTCATGCAGTGTAGTAATAAAGCTTCCTGTCGCTTACCACTTGATTTAATAACGTTGTTGACAAACCAGCTGCATGAAGGAGAAACACAGGCAGGCTCACGTCTTACGTGTTTGTTTTTATGTATAGTTTATATATACCTTTTTGTCAATTTAAATTAAGTGAAGCAAACCAGTCATTATTCCTTCATTCATTATGTGGGTTGAAAAAAATGTATTCCCGTTGCTGGGTGTGGAATGGTGTCATCATTCGAAGGAATGTGTCAGGGTCTGATCCTTCTGTAGATGGCCGTGTTTAGCGGTGTTTAGCCGTGCGTGCGCTATGTGGCGTTTGGCCACTCGTGTTTCCTGGGCCCGTTGCAAAGTTACAAGGTTTGTCTCTACAAACAACTGTAGTCGTGTGACACACGGCCGCTCGCTGAGTCACTCGGCCGTGGCAGAGTCCACACAGATGCCCTGCAGTGTGCGTACCACCGGGGCCCTCTTTAGTTTGACAGTAAATCTGCATTTATGCTCCTTCACTTTTCGATTGCTCTCTCCTTTTCATCTGTTTGCTTTCTCTGAGCTTCAACCCCCCTCCCCCCCCCCCCCCCCCCCCCCATCTTCCCCTCTCCATGAGGCCTCTGTACTCTCCCTTCCAGAGCTGGACCGGAGGCCTCTCGGTCTCGCGCTCTCATTGGCTAATCCTGACCACATGGTCAAGCAGGGGGCTGCTCTATCCGCCCAGCTCTCTGGGTGTTCACACGGAATAACTCTACAGCTGCAGTGGGAACGGAGCAGGGGCCGGGAAGCGCGAGGGAGAGAGCGAGCCCAAAATGGACATGGCTAACCTATTCAAGCATTTCTTTCGTGAGTTTTCAGCTTTCTCAGCCCTCTGTAGCTGCTTGGAGTGTTGTCTTATAAGTGTTGTGCTGAGCCTCTTTACTTTCTGGCGGTACTAGAGTGTTGTCAAGTTTTTTTTTTTTTTTTTAGTTTTTTTTTTCCTCTTCCTTTGTGATTTCTTTTTTTTTTTTTTTTTTCATGTAGCTTGTAAGTCTGTCTCATCTTCAGGCTAGCTTAATGATGTCATATGATGTCATATTTAGAGCCGGCAGAAACTGTTTGATTATTTTTGTACCAACATGTTGTGCTGATCGAGAAGGGAGGGGGAGTCTTAACAGCTTTCGAGCCTCTGTCTGTGTGAGCGGCTGCAAAGACTGGGTGGAAATGCTTTTGAAAAGCTCTCTGCTGTGCCGAAGCCTGTAATTGCCTCAGCAATCCCTCTCTGTCTCTTTATTTTAAACACACACACACACACGTATAGATACACCGTAATCTGACTTAATTTTGATGTTAGATTTTTTTCCTAGTGAGTGGGCTGGAACTTTAGCTGATGGCTTTATTGCGTTTGAAGCCCTCCACCCTGTGTAGGAATATCGCCAACGCGGCCGAAGCAGTGTGTTTTCTTTTATGTTACCCTCAGGGTGAGCTCGCGCATTCTGGGAGGGTCCACCCCACCATCAGTCATGAGCTACAGTCAGAGGGACGTGGGGTGCTCATAGAACACTGTAGTCATTGTGCTGGGAGGAGGTGAGGGTCTCTGCTGATTGACCTGGGCTCCCATCTCCTACACCTCACTCGCTTATCAGAGGAATGTCATTTCTCAATCAGGCCGCTCAGTGGCTCGTGGAGACTTGGCAGGAAAACGAACACGGTGCTTCTTCATTCCCTGTAATCTGTAGCGTCACCTTGTAACTGTTGAGTGGTATCTCCTGTCTTTATCTTTCCTGTGTGTGTGACTGCATATACTCTGATTGGCCTGCTGGCAGAAGAACATAGACTTTTTATGTTTAAACTGAGCTCTGTTGGTCGTCTCTCTCTTTCTTTCCCTGTCTGTTTTCCTGTTTCTTAAGCTTCCCAGCAAGCGGAAACTCTAATTTAAGCCACATTTCTCCCTGCGCTTTGGAGGCACGCAGGCCAGAGAGGAAGTGAGAAGTTAGGAGGAAGTTGAATCATTGTGCAGGGTCTGTCTGTTGGTGTTTCAGCTCCAAAACTTTTTTTTTTTTCTTTTTCTCCTTTAACTCTCGCTTCTCTACAAATTGGCACAAAAGAAAAAGACAATCATGTCACAAACCAAAAAATTATTTGGAAAGTTGTCAGCCTCGCGTAAGCCTTGGATGTCTTCATTTCTCCAGAAAGTCTGTCCTCGTGTTTTTTTTTTTTTTTAGTTTTATTTCCTGCCTTCTGCCATAAAGAATAGCCAGGCAGGAAGTGAGCAGCAGCCTGAGCTTGTAGACAAGAGGCCACCACTCTAAACATGTTTGTAGTGGACAGCTCTTATTGTATGTAATGGTCTGGAGGACTAGGGTTGTAGTTACTTACTATCTTATTATCTTACTACATTTGTGCATGTCGAGTAGCGACTTAAATATCTCCACCAAACAGAAGTGTGAACTGCCTAAACCACCGAGTGCATGACTAATGCTTGTGCGGAATTTGAGCTTGGATACGATACATCTACCTGTTGTCAGTCTGAGTTCATCTGGGCTGTAAACTAAATTAGCGCCCTTCCCTCTCACTCCTTCAGCGCCGCTCCATCATTGAAGATGATGACTGGCTGCTTTTGATGTCTCAGACAGCTGAAGTTGAAAGAGCTCTGCACATTTCCTGCGCAGCGATCAGTCAGACATGCAAGCAGCTTGATGGACGCTTTAGTCTTATAAAGCAGCCGCAGATCATCCCCACTGATGAATGCAGCAGCTAGAAGCTCTGTGCGCTTTCTTCTGTTTATGAGTGACCCACTCACAAACTATCCAGAGCCACAGGGCTGTGCCACGATACTTGTGTTTCATCAATTTTGGGTGATTGTGTGTGACGTTAGTATAAAAGCATGTATGTCGTGTGTTTTAGTCGACTTTCACAGCTCGTCAAAATGGTCGGGGTTTTTTCTTTGTCTACTTTACTGCTGCTGAACCTGTTCCAGTGATCACGTTCAAGTAGGGGGACGTTCAGAGACCGTCAGACAGCCTGACGCAGGGTGTTGTCGTCCAGAGGAAGAGCCCTGGAATGGAGGGAAGCGGAGGGGTCGAAAGGGCCCAGGCAGACAATGGCCAGCCAGCGAGTGTAGGGAGAGCGGAGTTAAAAAACAAAACTAGTTTCTGCCTGTCACTGCCGGCCAAAAATACACCCGAGCACTTTCTCCTCCTGTATGTTTTTAAAAATGAGTCCCATTCTCTTTGTCAATTACCGCCATCTGACTCTACGTGACTTCCTTTCCCGTCATCCTTCTGTCAGGAAATGCTCAAGAAAAGGCCTGTGACGTGGAACGAGAACAATTTCTAGTGCTCACTACTACTTACTTATGTTTCTTCCGTCTTGTAAGCCTTTCCAGTGTAGCAGACGGGTAATGCCGCTGTGTGGTTTTCAAAGGAAGCATTCACTTGTAGTGTACTCTCCTTCACGTAGTAGCAGTATGTAGGGTGAATGTCGCGTCTGGGGGTAGTGGGTGATGCCGTGTTCTGAATCCTATGACGTCTTTGCAATTTCTTTTTTTATTGAGTGCCTAATATATAATTTTGTTTTTACTGTTTAAACATTCTGTCCATATTTTCGACCATTACAAATTCACACATGGGAGAACATTCCTCTTACTTTTAGCCTGTTAATACCAGGATGCAATTGGAATCAGTAACTGTTGGCTACAGCGGAAAACAGCTGTGCTCACCACTGAAGACAGTGGCCTTCCTCTAAGCAGGGCCAGGCCTGTGTGTTTGGTGTGAGAGCTGGTAAGATAGGAGCATAAACTCTGTTCTTTTACTTGACCTCACCACAAAACCATGACGGACTGGCTCTCGGACTAGCAGATGATGTCAGTAACCGCCCTTTATCGTCTCCCAGGATCCTATGCGTGTAGCCGTAAGGGAAAATTCCAACTGCTCCTCATTGCGTTGGCTTGAATAGTCAAATGTCGGGCTGTGGGCTTGGGGCTCTGTTTCCAATGCAAAGTTTGCCTGTGATTAAAGCAGGAAGCAGCAAGTAAATCCCACACGGCCGGTGATGAGATGTGCGATACCTGGCCAGACAGATAAAGGGTAATGTGTCAGTTGTTGTATTACGCAAGAGGCAAATGATACTCTTATTTTTGCAGGGTTGACCTCTGACCTTTTTGTTTGGAGCAAACCAGGTCATTTCCTCCTGTGCAGAAGACACATCCTGGGGTTTGCACCTGCAGCATTTTTTTTCCTAACATGCACGTGAGATATTTTACCGCCTGTGGCTCTATATTCTGTCAAATATGAGCTGTTTTAAACTTTAGAGAGAATTATAGTGCTGGCGTTAAACGTGTGCATTTCTTTAGAAGGAAAGACATTTTAAAGTCAGATGTTTTAACCTTGGACAGTTTGTGGTCTCTTTCTTGAAGAACTGCATAGGGGGGTAACCAGACAACCACCTACAGACATCAGCTCTTAACACCCTGTCTGGAGTCTATAGTTACGTACAGTGCTGTGACTAATGACAGGGTCTACCAAGAAGCAATTTGATGTTGGACTCTCTGCGCCGCCATGAAATTTGTCTGCTCTCCTTGAGTCATGGACACCTTTCAGTAACAATTTATCGGTGGTAAAACGGATCCAGTGTGGCATTGTAACACGTTAGTCATGTTCCTGGCTTAGGACACAAATACAGACACAAGCACCACCCTCTGAGCACCGTCCTGAGGACTACACCCTGCCTCGCTGTATAATTTCACCATGCTGACTTTTGATTATGCAAGCAGTGTTTGCAGCCGTGCGAACGTAATCAGAAATGGTGCCGACTTTGGTCTGGTTGCCGTGTCTGCTATCTGGCTCATCTCCACTTCTGTCCTGTTTGCCTACATCATCATCAGTGACACCATAGGCCCGTGAAGATAATGGCAATGAAAACGTTTAGCTTTGCAAAATGGTGGACTGCTTCTTGCCTTTTGTTAGAATGTATAGATGAGTGTTGAAGCTAGCTTCTTGGAAAGTAGGAAGAAGGTGTGATCTCACCACTGTGTCTTCTGGTAGCATGTGTTTCATGCAACTGTGAGCCTGCGTGCCTGCCAAGTGGAAATTCTTGTCCAGTAAGACCATAGGCCCTGCCAAGACGCGGCCTCTGGGCTCCATAACCCAGGAAAGGCTACAAGGCCTGGTAATCCCCCTTCAGTTCCGATGTGCTGCCACCGAATTAACATCTTGCTCCATGCCAGGAGGTTGACTGCATTGTGTGATGAATTCACCCCGTGGTCATTCTGTGTGTTTTGATAAACGAGCTCTGATTCTGCACCACATTGCACTGAAGTCAGATAGTCAGCTCAGATGGGATGAGGGAGTGGATCATTTCTCCAGGGGAGGAATGACGATTGAAATGAGGGTTTGCAGAAGCAGAAGGTGGGTTTCCAGCTGCGGTCCACGTGTCCTGGGGCACGTTGTTTTTTTTTTTGTTTTTTTTGTTTGTTTTTTTTTTTGCTACAAATTTCAAGGAAACTGTCGTTTGTAATTGATTTCACAGTCGAGGAGTGGGAAGTAACGTTTGGGTTGCACAGACACTTTAGGGCGATGCAAAGAGTTTTCATCCTACTCAGATTTTTTTGGTATTTTGTTTTCTCAGCAGGTTTAATCCTCAGGAATGTATTTGGCCTCGGAGTGCGTGGGCCTAGTGCTGTAATGTACAAAAAAGAATGCTGTTTAGCCCTGCTTACCCACCATCTCCGTATTCCAGTAAAGCCTTCTAATGCGTATAATCACTGCTTGTTATTTGAGGGTTTTGTCTCCCGCTTTAAATTTTCACAGGTGTCTTAATGGAGCGTGCGTGACTGTTTTTTGTCTCCTGTTAAGATGAATCGTGTGTGTGCTGATTCAACGGGCCTGTTGCTCCCAAGGTTTTTGGTGGATGCTTATGTTCTTTAGCTAAACTGTTCTGCTTTGTTTCCTTGATCCAGGGATTGGGAAGGTGAAGAGCAGAAAGGGGGGAATGAGAGACACGGCCTCCAACGCAGACTCGGACATGTATGCAGATAACGGCGAGCGGCTGTATGACCTTAACCTGCCTGCCCTGGTCAAGTTCAACTACTCGGCAGAGCGCGAGGATGAGCTGTCTCTGGTCAAAGGCACGCGGGTGGTGGTGATGGAGAAGTGCAGCGACGGCTGGTGGCGCGGCAGCCACAACGGACGGTCCGGATGGTTTCCATCCAACTACGTGACGGAGGATGTGGATGGCACCGTGGGGGGAGGCGGCATGGGAGGCTTCGGCGACCCGGCCGGATCACTAACGGAGAAACTCGCAGCTGTGGTGAACAGCACCACAAACGGGAACCGGGTGCTGCACACCGTTCAGGCGCTCTACCCGTTCAGCTCGGGCAACGAGGAGGAGCTGAACTTTGAGAAGGGCGAAGTGATGGAGGTCGTGGAGAAGCCCGAGAACGACCCGGAGTGGTGGAAGTGCCGCAAGGTGGACGGACAGCTAGGCTTGGTACCTAAGAACTACGTCACTGTGCTGGACTCCACGTCCCATAAACCCACAGCGGGGTCTGCTGGGCCGCCTCCACCCGACTGTGACTACATCTCGCCGTCGGGCAGCGGGCACTTCGCCGGGAAGGAGTGGTACTACGGCAAGGTGACGCGCCACCAGGCAGAGGTGGCCCTGAACCAGAGAGGCATAGAGGGAGACTTCCTCATCCGAGACAGCGAGTCATCGGTTAGTAAACATTCCACCAATCACAGCCTTTCACCTGGTCTGTCTTTGTTCAGTCAATGTGTGAATACTATGTTGTTGTTTTTTTGTTTTTTTTTCTACAGCCAAACGGCTTTTCCATCTCCCTGAAGGCGCAAAGCAAGAACAAGCACTTCAAAGTGCTTGTTCAGCTGAAGGAAAACCTTTACTGCATTGGACAGCGCAAGTTCAACTCTATGGAAGAGCTTGTTGAACACTACAAAAAAGCCCCCATCTTCACCAGTGAGCAGGGAGACAAATTGTACCTGATCAAGGCCCTGGCTGCATCTTGATCACGTTCCCTTCCTAAAACACACACACACACACACACACACACACACACACACACACACACACACACACACACACACACACACACACACACACACACACACACACACACCTACACATTGTTAACTGAACCTGTATATCTATATATAAATATATATATATATATATATATATATATATATATACACATACACACACATACAGACTGTTACGCCAGAACACACACTAACATTTAAACTCAAGCCTGTGGACTTAACACATCATCAGGACTTAAATGCCCAAGTTGTGAGCATTCCAAGAGGCGATGTGGAAACAAAAGCATGGGAGAGACTGGGAGATATGGAGGAAAGAGACAAAAAGACTATGGACTCCTGAGAGTTGACTACAGACCTCTTGGTCGCCTATTTTAAATTATCCAGATGTGTTAGGTCATAGGTAATGCCATGTATTTCAACCTTGGTATCCATTAGAATTACATTTAGTTTTTTTGTTTTTGTTGATAATATAATCTTTTACAAGTTTGTTTTTAAAATGTGATTTCCTTTTCTTTTATTTCCTTTTTCAAACTGTATCCAAGACACAACAACGAACCGTGTGAGACATTTTACAGAGGTTAGCAAATACAGAATTTGGCCTAGAGGTTTATGTTTTAACTCAATTCTGTGTTGTCTGTCTTACTGTAATCGTTGTGGACGCACTAATCCACAGCCTTTGATAACTGCTAATCAAGAATAAAATTAAGTGACCAAAATATATTTATTGATACATTTCTGTTAGAATTTTTTTTTTTTTTTATGATTTTTCTTGTGCGTCTTTAAACACCCGCCTTTTTGTACAACACAACTGCTTGTGTCTCATTGCTGTATCCATATCATGTGAATGTTACAAAGTACAGACAGTGGCTTCAAATCTTGACTTTGCATGCAGACAGAGTAGTATCACACCTTCTCTTAATCGTTTCACCAGTGAAAGAGGAGGCAACAGTATCAATGTATCTGAAGGTCATATGAAAAGTCTGAAGTTTTCTTCCTCCTCATCCGGAGCCTTCTGCAGGACTGTGACTGACAGCTGCCCCCCAGCTGTTGCCGGCTGCAGTGACTGGAGATGGGGAGGGAGGATGGCACGGGTGAGGCGGAGCGATGGTGGGGGAGAGACAGTGCTGCAGTTTCTGGAGGTAGGAGGGATGTGGCGAGACCGTTGAGGGGATGTCATTGCTCCTGAATTAGTGATCACTGGAGCAAAGTGGAGGGGGGAAAGGTCACACAGGGGTCACGTTGTGGTTTCAGAGCATATAAATTGAGTTGGGAGATGGCCTTGCACTAAGGTTTTTCAGAAACCAGTCTTGTATGGCTTCTTAATGTGAACGAGTTGAATTAGATGTTTTCCAAATCTAGTCAGACATTTATTTTCACCTTTAATTTGTCTAAAGGCAAAAGGAAGCGTTGATTTCAGCCTGTTTTTCCACATGCATGACCTGCGTCAAGTTGGAAAAAGGTGCTTCTCAATGTTTTCAGTGCACATGGTTTCAGTTGGAATATGAATATTGAGTGTAATTGGACCAAGTAGTGTTTTGGATTCTGGGCAGCTAGCTCCAGTGCCTGCAGTCAGATGTAAAGCAGCATTGACGGGGAGTCACTCCAGCACTAGGCTCGTAGGGATGATGCCTGTGGTGATGAGTTTTCCAGCTGTGGCAGAGAGGGAGCACTGGAAGAGGGATTTCTCAGAAAAGTAATGGAAAAGTGGACCCTTAGACAACAGCAGTGCACTGGGATTTAGGGAGGAGACTTATACTGTTCCAACAGTGTGTGGAATCCAACTCCCAGTCAGACCATTTAGGAAAAGGAGCACAGCCAAATGTGCATGTATCGTAGAAGAGAAGTAAAGATTTGGGGCGTTCAATCAACCCAAGCAAGTCAGTGATTCTTCAAAGAGCACAACCAAGGGTGTTGACAGAGCTTATGCAACTCTGACGGCTGTTTCATTTGATTTATAATGGGTGAAAATGGCAAAATCTAAATTTACACCTGCAATGAATCTTTATAATTACACAGTAGTATAAAAGAAGTTTATACGTTGGAAAAAGCAACACTCCAGGATGAGCCGTCGTCACTGGATTGGGTTGATTTGGTAAAATGAGTCACAGGATTGTTCATCACATGACTTGTGATTTAATTTTAGACTCCGCAACGGTTCAGACTGGCCATTTTACCCATAATGCCTTTTTTCTGTCGGCGTATGTGGGGTTGCTGTGCTCGTTTTCCCATGCTTTCTGTATCTGCCTGTCACCGTTCCATTCATGTGCAGTCACTCCTCTGACTCTGTCATTACACCCGCTGTCTTGCAGTTGCGTTGGCGCCGCGTTGCAGACGATCTGTGTGAGTGAGCGTTTGCCTGCGAGTCCATCGGCCGCTGTCAAGTGTTCTAGTTCTGCAATGCAGCGCAGCTTTAGTGACAAACGCCAACGCAACGTGCCCCAGTTTGAAGGATTTAGGAGAGTTTTAATGTGCCTTCACAGCTTTCTGTCAACCAAAGCTTCAGTGTCGTCGACACCCCCCCCCCCCCCCCCTCGTTTTATTTTTTTTTTTTAGATCTTGTTCTTCCCATTTGTCTTGTCACGGCTACATCTTGTGGTTAGCGCTTTGCATGTGCATCACACGAGTCTGATTATGGAACGTGTTGCTGAGGTGGTTACTTGCTTTTAGTTGCTCTAATGTAGGTTGACTTGTCATTACTTTGTATGTGTTAGTTTCAAGTGACCTTATCATTGCTGATCACATCAAGCATAACCTCTTAAGCAAACAGTGAATGCCTACAATACATGTACAGTATAACATATGTGCCGAAGCATAGCCCCAGGTGTGATGTAATCATGACCTGAATCTCATGTGCGAGTAACGGTGTCACGTATTGTTCATCGTGAGGAAACTGTCCCTGGTTTCCAAGCGAATGGTTTGTCTGTATTTCATACTAGTGTGGACATTCACTTTTGCAGTTTAGCCACCTAAATATGTAAAAAGAAAAAGTCCTCTAATTAAATGTTTTACTTGATATTCAAATACAAACTACAGTATCTCCCTCCATAGATATTATAAGCTGGGATCTCTTTCATATTACGCCAATGGACGGTGCACGAGTAGCTGTACAGAAATGGTTCTAACATTAGCTTCAACATCCAACGAAACCAGTTGTGACGGATATTATCAAGAGACTGCTTATCAAACCGTTTCACCAAGAATGACACCACAGCTGGAAGTCTCGGAGGCCTGAGCTAATCTCAAAGCCCAAGATTTCTTGATAATATTCAGAGCAAACAGTTCGTGTTTAACTTTGGTGCTTTTGTACTGCTTCTCTTTCTATGGTTTTCCTCGTTTCACTAAGCTTCGTTCTGTTATGAGAGACGGTGAGGAAAAACGGACCTGTGCTATGGAATGATAAAAGCAGTGCTGTGAAAATTAAATGTCATGTTCTTAATACTGTTTATGTGAGGGGATATTGTCTTCAGGTGTAATAATTTAGAGAGTTTATTAGTGTTCAAAAGATGTAATAAACAACAAAAAAGTCTGCTGCCTTCAGTCATCCATAGTGTCTCAGAAGCAACCGTTAAATGTCCTTACTTCCATTTTTTTTTCCTTTCAAGCTAATTATACTGGATTTTAAAATTGCAATAATGGGATATTTTTGTGCTTCAGGCTCCGCTATAATGTGATTGTAATGCAGTAGAAATTGGGCCATTAACATCATATGATGTGATGGATTTATGTAGGAGAGCAGTGTGGTGCCTGTGCGCCACCTGGTGGTCGTCTGTATATTTACATTTAGTTGCACCACCCAAACTCAAAAAACCAAACGAAACATGATCTATATTCCCTTTATTTGAAATTACTGTTGGAAAAAAATGACTGATTGTAATACTGTCAAAATAAAATGCTCTATTCATTGACATCATTCTATATACAAAATACTTCAAGGAGGGATGAACAACCTTTCTGCTCATTTATCAATCCAGCCCCCGGCGGAGGCAGAACGCAGGGGCTCGTGGAGCCTGTGAGACAAAGTGGGCTTGTTTAGTTATGCAACTTTGGGGCCAGTTGAGCCAAACCTCTCTACAGTCTTACAGTAGCTGACCCTGGTTTGTTCCGGTGACAGCCACAACAGAACAGTAGGAGCCTTCTCCAGCTCTACCAGCTTTGGTGATCATGCCAATGGGGCCCCAGAAGATTCCCATACGGCAAAAGAATACACACATTAGTAAATCTTTACAAAAGTGAGAGTACGCAAACTGAAGATAATACCACAGCAAGCAAAAGAGGTGTGTAGCGTTTACAGCTAAAAGTGTCATAGCCCTGCTGAAAGTAGTTACTACTCATCAATGAATATCTGTATAGATAAAGTTATGTTTTTTGTCAGACATACAAAAAGCAAAGTGCAATAATTTACTTCCATTAAAAAAACAAAACAGTTTTAAGGCTTGGTAAGTGAATGATTTCAAGTGCTGAGGAATAGGTACAGTAGCAAAGATCCTCTGTAGATCTAAGCAATTCGTTTACATCTGAACGATACGCTGCTATCTGATCTGAGGGGGAGACAGCGGGAGCTAACGACGGCCTCTTAGAAGTACAGCAGGTCAGATATGGCGCCCGGCAGGTGAGTCATCAGCTGCACTCTGATCCACCAGTGTGGCTCCATGGGGTTGTACCGCGTGTACGGACGCTTGGACATGATGGCATCAGTGATGTCATCCAGGACGGCGGCCACGTCCTTCTGTCCACTGTTGCAGTACGAGCGCATCAGAGCCATGTTGTGCTCGAAGTGGCTCTTCCCGTAGTCCTCCTTCACATCCGAAGGGGCTTCGTTCCAGAGCTTGTTGGCAGTGGAGGCCACTATGTCGCGCGTCAGAAGGCCGGTGGCCACAATGAAGTTTCCGGGTTCAATTACGGACACTTTGACCCCCCAGGCCTTCATTTCATAGCGAAGGCAATCGGAAAATGCCTCCACGCCGTATTTGGACACGCAGTAAGGTGAGCGCATGACGTTCCCCATCCTCCCGTACATGCTGGCCACGTTCACCACACGGCCTGCAGACAGAAAGACAATCTTATGCTAGGGGAGCCGTAAACAGCACAATACAGTCAATGCAGCCCCAGTACATAATGATTTATTTCACCATATAATTAATCAGCACTTTTTGGTGGAGCTGAAAGGCTTTGATCCTTGACGAGAACATGACCTAGATCAGTAAAAAATGTCAGCGTATCACTGTTTCTTGGTTACTCAGTCATTACTTATTAACAGCAGTGCATTCCAGAACCGTTCTGTGACTTGATATGCCTGAAGTTTAACTGACTTGCTGCGATTTCGTACGTGTTCCCTTGCTTTGTTGTGCAGCATATTCTATCCAAATACTTGGTTGCTATTTAAGTTTGATCATGTTCATTTATTAAACAGGGGCAGTGACTCACCTTTGGACCTGCGGATTAATGGCAGAACAGCTTTGGTAACTCTGATGACACCCCACAGGTTGACCTCTGACACCTGTTTGTAGGTTTCCATGGAGGTAAACTCCACTTCTCCAAATGTTGACAAGCCAGCATTGTTCACCACAGCCCACAGACCTGGGTCACAAAGCAATCAGTGCCTCAATGAGCACACTGTGATCTGCTTTTTACTGGACAGGTGTCAACACACTCTTGTTACTTACTTCTGTCAGGCTCCTTCAGGGTTTCTTTCATATATTCTACGACCTGTTTCACCTGCTCCTCACTGCAGACATCCAACTGGATGACCTTCATGCGATCTGACTGAAACTCCTCCAGCTCTTTTGCACCATCTCCACCTTTATCCTGCAAGTACAGTACAGATGTAGTTTAAATTTGTTTTTCATCACGAGTCACATACTGTTCAATGCTATCACAGTATTTTCTTTACCACATACTATACTGTAAACCTATTTTGAGAACATACTATGACCATTTTTTTCATATACTATGACACTTTTTTCATCACTTACTGTATTATGACTCATTTTTGATGACATTCTATTCTAATAACCCTTTTTTACCACATGCTATACTGTGAAAAATGGTCAGTATTTTGTAAAAAAGGATCAGAGTTTTCTAAAGGCTTTTAACTGCAGTCAGGTGAAAGTTGTCTGAAATGAACAATAAAAACACTCACTTTGGGTAGGTAGGTATAGGTTCAAATCCCAGAGAGAGCTGAATCAACTTAGTCTACCTTTTAAAGGTTGTTAACTGCAGTCAGATTCAGGTCAATATTATTGATGCCTGTGGCTCAGTCATCAACACGGTTGACCATCATACCAGAGGCTACAGGTTTAACTCCAAGACAGCTGAAATCAATTTTTCAGCGTTTTAAAGGCTATTAACTGCAGTCAGGAGAATGTCATCTAAAGTCTGTATCATTGATGTCTGTAGCTCAGGTAGTAAGATGGCTGACAAGCTGAAAACCCAGAGAGAGTCAGTAGTTTCTGGTGAAAAAATGTTATAGCATGACAACAAAACAATGTCATAGTACAGTATACAATGTTGTCAAAAGTCAGAGTCATAGAATAGAATGTGGTAAAAAGGGTCATAGTGTAGTATGTCATGATAATAATAATAAGTCATAGTAGTATGTGGTGAAGGATGTTATAGCATGTACACATAGCAAGGAAACAATGTCATGGTACAGTAAATAATGTCATCAAAAAAGTCATAGTACAGTGTGTGGTGAAAAAAGTGTTGTGCTGTAGTCATCAAAAACAAGTCATGGTATAGTATGCTGTCAAAAAGTGGCACAGTATACTGTGTGGTTAAATAGGTGTCATTGTATAGTGTATCATTTTAAAAGTGGCAGAGTATAATGTGTCAGCAAAAACAAGCCAAAAGACGTCAGTGTTACAGAGGTGTGACATTATAGTGTCAAAAAAACATGTCAAGGGAAACACGCCAAACGTCTCTACCAAGGATGAATAAAGGAACTGTTTTGTTCAAATGATGGACCATCTGTGTTATTTCCTTGAGTTACTGCAGTTCCGTGAACATAGTTCAACGATTTTTTTTAGTTTATACGTTAATTTGGGTCAAAATAAGATCATTTTACAGCCTATTACAATATGACATTTCTTAATTTCCCATCTGGCAACACTGGTCAGGTCCCAGTTCAAGGCTGCTCCATCTGCACCAAGAGGTTTTCATAGCTGTAGCATCTTATACTACTTTACTATACTTTTCATTATCAAAAGTGCCAAACAGCCTTCAGGAAAAGACTTTGTCATAACAGGGCTGATAGGTGCATATTGTGTATTCAGGCAGTGCTAATGGATTTGGTACACTGACAGTAAATAAAACATTGTAAAACTTGGACTCATCTGGCATCCAGATGGGGTTGTAGCCTTCCTGATGAACCCCATCAGTTTCGTATGATTATGTGTAATAAAACCAGAACCTGCTCATACTGTACCTTCAGAAGACATCCAGCAAAGACGGTGAAGCCCAGCTTGTGCAAATGTTTGGCAAGTGCGTTTCCAAATCCACTGTCACATCCCGTAATTAACACAGCTTTCCCTTTTACCTGCAGACAGTGCAGCCACGAACACACACACACACACACACACACACACACACACACACACACACACACACACACACACACACACACACACATGAAAATGGGAAACTCACAACAAACCCCCACAAGAGAAAGCTCGCTTATTGCAACACGTGCAGCAGAGTGCAATAAGTAAAAAGCTGCATTCTTTCAGATTCTTCAGCAAATTTAATCAAGCTAATGTGTTCTAATAGCAGAGTCGTATTTCCTGTAATCCATCACCTAATAAATATTTCCTGTCTACGTGCCTTAGCCATGATGCTTTGTTACATGCATCCTTGAGAAATGTGATATATTATTACAGAACATGCAAACCACTATAAATATGCGGGTTTTAAATGAATATTAGGTCATATTGGTAAATAAAATGTCATTACCTCGACCAGTCCTCTGGGGAGTCGGGGCGTCGCAATATACACCACAAAAAGTAAATAGACCACCACGATGCACTCGGTTGCGTTGGTTTCCGGTAATCCGAGCAGCGCCATCAGCCCGTTGAGCAGAGCCGGCAGCCCGAAGCCCAGGATAACTGTCACAAGGACGGAGAAGGAGACGAGCAGCGCAGCTCGGATCACGGGAAGCGAGGCCATCTTGACGGAATGGCGTGTTTACTTTTTCTGGAGAGGAGGCTTGCGCGAGCGAGCCGCGGGCTCACGACACGCCCCCTGGTCCGCTGCTGCAGCAGCATAGCGGCTAACGGTTAGATCTGATTCGGAATATTTTATAGTAAGACGTTGACGTTTGTGAACGTGTTATTTGCACGTTATGATCTTATGTCGCTGACTTATATTCGCCTTTTGCTAATGGTAAAGGACAAAACCTTCACCTGAGTATTTTTAAACCGATTAAAAGACTTTATTACATTTTTGGTTAAGTCTACGTTGGTGCGAAGCAGGAAGAACCCGGGGGTTAAACCTCTTATCTCAAATTAAAAAGTATTAACACTCCGGCTAATATTCAGGCTTTAACCCGCACCGGATTTACTGATACAGTGTTGACCACATGCTATACTATGGCAACATGTTTGTTCAAAATTAAGGTACCGTCAGAAAGAACGACGGTTAACGGCACTTCCTGTACCGGAAGTACTGTCCCGTTAAAATCAATAACAACATACTGAGTTTTTGTACCTAAAGTTAAAGTGGGTGTAAACTAAATTCACTATTATGTCAATTGTGGATTGTCTTGTCTGACGTCTTTTACAGACGTTTCCTTCTTTCTATGCCAAATACAAATAAACACCTTTATTAAACCGTTCCCAGTCTCTAATTTCCTTCATCTACTGCAGCCAAATGATTTCTCTGGTTTTCAGACACATATACACGTTATTTATCCTGCAGAACAAACAAGCAACATTTCCTGAATTGAGAAATTATCATCCATCAGTAACTGGCTGGATCGGGAAGAACCTTTAACACAAACTAGACAATTTTAAATTAGTGAAACTGGAACTTGTGCTTCAGAAGTAAAATAAATAAAAGAATGCAAATAACAAACTTAATCTCAACTACCAACACACTTAGTGTTTAAACACAGGTTTGACAAAAAGCCACCTGGGAAAATTCAAAACTCTTAATGTTTTAATGTCTCCATATAAAAGACATTGCAATACAGAGAAAAGCCTGGTCAAGTGTAACACTAAAAATGTATAAACCTGATGACCTACAATAAAGATGCTAGTCAAAAACATATCAGATGATGGCAGCAGATACAGCAAGACAGTAAGGCACTGGAGAGCTGGTGTCTACAGGGTTATATTGCTTCTAAAAAAGGTGCTGTAAACATTTTGTATATCCAGGTTAAACAGTCTGCTTACTGCAACGGCAGAGCATGTCAGTGTTAGGGGACAGTACAAAAAGAAGAATGTACATGTAAATGACTGAAAATCTAATAAAGACAACTTTGACATGAAAAGATGTTTTGCATTTTTTTTGTTACTTGACAAGGCTGAAATTGTGTCATACATGGTTTTTGACTTGATTTCACAGTGTAGCAGACCAGATCCATGGCAGGATAAACTGAGTAACAGCAGTATTGCATAGACAATTAAAGCCATTCTCATTAGAAAAGCAGTGTCACTGATGTATTGAGTGAGTCACATTTGCAGTAGAATAATTGCAGCCCGTTTTGTTGTACTTTGATATGAAGGCCTATGGTGACAGTCTGTTACACTGCCACTGATCTGTTGACGTCCTGCTTTGTTTCTGATTCATTTGAGGAAAGTATCAAGCTTTTTCTTGATATTCTCAAACGAGTCCATTCCCATGTAGTCTGCCTGACCTTGCTCCCATTTCTGCTTCCGCTCCTCTGACGACAGATGGGGTTCGTGAGCCTGCGCTTGTAGGGAGACGCTCTCACCCTGTGCAACATAAAACACACAATGACACAACGAGGGAAAAGAAACATGACCGACGGTCGTTCAGATTGGTCGTTCGCTTGCTTTCATTTTTAGTTCCATAATGCATCTGCAACACACAGGTCATACATGCATACATTCCCGGACTCCAGAGACTGACTTGAACGCCTCATGCTCATGTTCTCAAGTATTATTATTGGTGAATTTTGCAGTGCATCTCCCGATTTTACTGTGGCCCATGAGCCCATGAGAACACCCGGTGCTTTTATTCATACCTGTTCACTCTCAATAGTGACCGAGTCACTGTGCTGCAACTTTATGAGACAAAGAAGGAGACAGGCAAGAGATACATCACCCAGAATAAAATAATGTCAGGACAGACAATAATAACCACCTAAATGAATGACATTTGACAGACAAATGAAGGCTGCAGCTGCAATTAGACAAACGTGTTCATTCACCTCCACGCATCCGGAGTAGAAAGGCCGGTCTCCGTACTGCTCCTGCAGCATGGGCACCACAGCGCTGGAGAACAGGGTCCACCAGTCCAGCAGGAAGCTGGGATGCGTCGTGGCCTCGTGCACGTCCCCTGTGATCTGTTTACCTTTGGGGTCATACGTGTAAGTCCACGGCTTGGCCTTTCCTAGGAAGTGGACAACCTTGGCATTGCCGCCATATCTGGAACCACAAAACAACCCCCCAAAGCACTTTAATACAATATTTCTTGTTCTACATGACTCGCTGGTGAGCTCCAAGCACCAACGCTGACAACTACCATCAAGGGAATACATGTTTATCACCCAGGTTGTCAGGAAATGCCAAACCTGAGCACTTGAGATTTGTTTCTGGTGACAGAGGTTTTAGGCACAGACAGGTGGGGGGGGGGCTTAGGACGCAGTGCACAATGAGCAGCCCTAGAGGCAAACATAAAGGTCTGTAAATATCCTGCTCTATTTTAGGCTTTGCTTCAGCTGTTGGGAGCTCAGAGTGGACATCCAACCCAGAGCTGAGGCTGCCTGCGGGACGCATGGGCAGAGGTGGTGGAATCTCATGTCTCGTCTTGCTTCCTGATGTCATGTCATGATGTGACTACATGTTCATGTGATGAGTGGATCCGCTTACAGCTTGGTCCTGCATCCCACATGCAAGAATTCAGAACCCACTGCTGTATTAGAATACAAGTGGGGCAAGTACAGTATAGTGGATCAAAGAACACCACTAGGACATGAATTCAGATCGCCGTTTGCCAGGAAGTCGACTCTGCAGTGAACAGACAGACTTACTGCTTGAAGGCTGGAAGGTAAGTGTAGATGGCTATGCTGCTGAGGTTGTAGATGAAGGGGAGGTGTTTTGATATATCAGCTGTTGCCCAGTTGCTGAAGAAGCTGTTCAAAACACCTTGGTCTCCTCCTGCAACAGAACAAAACAGAACAGTAAAAGGCCGTCCAACTCCGCTGCCACGTTACATTCATCAACAGACAAATTAGCAGTGCTTTGTTTACAGCCTTCTAAGTTTGTGCAATGCTTCGACTTGACAGCTCTAACACGACTGAATAACTTCACTGAAAGGTAAAAAGGCTGAGTGAAGGTACAGGCTCACGTCCACATTTATGACTAAAAGCAGTCAGTTTTCCCAGGATTAGTCCAGAATAGCAATCTAAAACAAACAAAAAGTTCTTGAACATTCACAGCAGATCTGAACATGTTAATTAACAAATGCAAAACTGTTTTGAAAGCTTTGAATTTACAGATTCCACATATCTACTGTACATTCACATGAGCAGACAAAACCACTGAGCATCTCATTAGATTCATACTCAAAACATAAAGTCGTTGCCCCCCTTTACAAAATGTATTCAGCCATGTATAAAAATATATTTTAGAATTCTTATTATATAAAATAAGGCTTAATAAGTCTGATCATTTATTTTTGTATTTTTGATTAAACCTGAATATTGAGTTAGCAGCAGAACAGGAACTTTTCCATTGATAGTCCTATTCATACCCAGTCAACTTTAACTAATGCAACCAGACACAAGTATTTTGAATGGTTTGTGTGGACAGAAACCACACTTGGGATGTGAATCAACACAGCCCTCTGGGTTGACACTCAAAAGTTCATTCTAAGGTTCTGCACTTAGGTTGCCTCTGGTCCTGGAGGCCCAATTGAAGAGCAGAACAGTCACTCGCCAGTGCTCCGTTTGGCAAATTTAGAAGCGGGCCAGGCCTCGTCCTAGCGGCGGCTTCCATAAACACAGAACTCTGGGGACGGACTGGGGTGCACGGACATGTTAGACGTTAAGTAGGTCAGTTACAGTTTAAGTAGCCGTGTATCAAATGCAATCAAATCACAGCTGAGGCCTCGCTGAACGTCCATGTGGAGCTGCTTTAATAATGAGGCCTGGAGTAAGTCACTGGGCAGACTTTGGCACAAGATGAGATCTGAGCAGAACTTCAGCATGTAACTGCTAAAAAGCGAAGGCCTGTGCCGTGCGTGAAACCACAGCCCGCCGCCGTTTAAAATTACATGCATGCTGCCGTTTGTCTGAACCCATAACCTCCACTGGGGACTTTAAAACTCAATATAGGGCCGACTTTCTTCATTTTGAAGGGATGAGCAGAGCTCAGCAGGAATGTGCACCAATCTCTGCCAGTTTGTCTTGGCAGCGGGCGGCTCTGGAGGCACAGATGCGGACAGAGAGCCTCCGGGTTCAGCCCCAAAAGTTCTCTCTTTAAAAAGTAAAACATGAAATGGAGAGAAGCACATTTATAGTGAAGCTGAACTTGAAAAAGGGTCCAAGTCGCTAAACTTCTAGCCTCGATGCGCGAGTCCGTGGCTATTAAGACCATCACTATGAAATACGCTACAACTTACATAATTATCCAGAGACAAGGAGGCAGACAGTCGTGCTGTTAGTCTGTCGCTGTGATGACAGCGGACAAAAGGAGTCGGCACATGAAAGCATCGGGCACTAATTGGTTTGAAAAAAAAAAAAAAAAAAAAACTTTTTGTAATCTCTTTCACAGCATCACAAAGGGAAAGCGACTAGAGGTGTAATGCTCTCTGCTGCTGCTGCTTCTTTAGTGTCACAGCTCTGTGACATAGTGACTGATATCATCCACACTTTACACAATACACCGATCAGACGATCAACTCCATTTCCTTCATCACTGCAACAGCTCAAAGCTTTTCCAGAAATGTTGTTCAGCCAGTTTGATGATTTATGCAAGGAATAGAAGTTGTATCACAATAAAATGGTCACTGAAACATTTGGAATGTCGATGAAACTCTTTCTATAAGTAAATGTGATAGGTTATGAAAGATCTGTGGCACCAAATAAAACCTATTTCCACATTTTTTTGAGTTGAGCTCTTTAGTAAACCTGAAACGGAGCCAAAACAACAACCGCTTACAGTACAGCATGTATCACGCAGACGAGCTGCTGAATGTCAGCCGGTGCAAAACAGGGCCTCTCAAATGTACCCTCCGCCCCCTGGGAATAACTCAGCCAGAGGGTCTGTGACTGGAGAGCCCTCTGTGCAGACACCAGGCTGCGTGAAGGCCTCAGAGCAGGAGAGAAACCCCTTCAGTTCAGGTTGACTTCAAAACCAGAACCTCGGTTCTTACCGTCAAAGCTGCCGTGCTCTATACAAAACTGCAGCAGTTTGCCGTAGGTCTCCATGGACGGACAGAATACGAACACTCCAGAGTTGAAGCAGTCGGGCCAGCCGGGGTCCGGAGCAGCTGACAGTTCCTCCCTGTCAAACAGCTCGTCTATGTTTGAAAGCACCTACAGAGAAGACACGCGGTTACGGACCTGGTAGAACATTTCAAAACGGCTGGCGGTGCCGTCGGGCCCCACCAGTGTGTCTGCATCCATGAAGACGCATTTGGAGTAATGCGTCAGGGTCCAGCAGTGGAGCTTGGTGAAGGTGACGCCCAGGTCAGGCCTCTTCATCAGCGCCAAGTGTGCAGCGTCGCCGCTGTCCAGCACGTCCACCATCTTCACCTCGTCGTAGATGCTCCTCAGCACAGACCTGGGGAGTCGCAACACTGTGAAACGGGCCAGCGTCAACCCAGAACAGGACCTGACAGGAGGGGGGGGGGGGGGGTCTTACTGGCAGGGCTGGGACACCTGTGGACCGATGAGAACCACCAGCTTCCTGGACGTATGGTGGTTTCGGAGGGACTTGCCCAGAACCATGGCTCCCCGAGCGTAGCTGTCATTAGTAGCCAGAGTCACGAAAGCCTGGTCTGTGAAGCAAAGACACGGGGTTAAAGCTGCACAACGTCAAGGATGACGTTCACTTTAAGAAATGACTGAGACGTACAGTAGTAAAAAGGAGATTGCTGCCAATTTTCATTTCCAACCCAGTTGGAGCTCAACATTTCACATGTCCTCCACTCCAACACTCATGCATCCAGTCATTAAAGTGAGTTTTATTGGCCGTTGTGGTGCTCGCTCGCTGCCACCACCTCTCTCTGCAGCAGGAAAATCTGTCAGCTACCTGCCAAGTCAGGTTTAGAACAATGACGGCCTGTGAGGAGTCAGACCGCCGCTGCCCAGGAGGCCGCGTCACCGCAACACACACACACACACACACACACACACACACACACACACACACACACACACACACACACACACACACACACACACACACACACACACACACACACACACACACACACACACACACACACACACACACACACACTTTATAGGCGGACGTTTGTCCAGTTCTGACCCAGCCGGCCAGAACCTGCCAGGTACAGTGCGGTACCGCTGCTCCCCCAGTGGAACACTCCAGCTCCGTCTTACGCCCCCTTTCTCATTGGTTTAAGCAGCACTGCAGCGTTTACGCATTTGGTCTCACAAACACACAAAGCGCAATAAAGAAGCAATCAGCTCAACCACAGGACGCCCTCCAGGCTCCAGTGGGAGCTCTACGACGCACGCCACCACAACTCTAGTCATCACTCAGGGATTAAGACGAAGTTAACGGACAGTTGATCGACTCTTTAACCAAGGAACACAGATAGAAACTCAGCTGAGGCCTTTAAATTCAGCCCATTGTCCCGTCATGCTTGATGTTTGCGCCACAGCTTGTGACTTCTACGATCAGTGGATTGACAGGTTTAAGGACTGCGTTAAACCCTGTCCTCCTAAAGCTCAAAGGGAGGATAATAACTTAGTGCCACTCTCCCCTCCCTTCCGTTTCCATCCTCTCGTCTCCCTCAGGCTCTCGCTGTGCTGAGCCCTTTTTCCACATGTGTCAAATCTAAATCTTGATCCACCAGAAGAGGACCCGCACCGGTTGGCAGAGAACAAACCTCCTCATCCGCGCATGATAATTGCATTTTGCTCTTACAAAACTCATTGGATGTGGTCACACAGGATACTTTCCCCCATTTTACAGCTTTCATTGCTCCAATCTCTGTTTTAGCGTTAGAAATGACAACGGCAGCGATGACACTCACGCGCCAGCTTTGATCTAAACCCCAGCTGTGAAAACGAGCGACAGCAAATCACAGAAGACGCACGGCTTCACTTTTCCTGCCTCGGTTGAACTACTGGCTCGTTCCGCTAACGAACGCTACGAGTTGGCCCACAACACGCACTCCGACTTCACTTCCACCCCACCACTCGAACACCTGATCACTTTGTCCACGTACGCCAGATTCGCCACCAAACGCGTTTCCGCAACTCGGTGAAAACACGTTGATCCGTCGAAGCCCCGTGTGTTACGTACCAGCCATGACTGTAGACAAAGTCGAAGCTACTTTGTAGCCCGGACCCGAGGACGCAGCAGCTTCACGTGGGGAAAAGGAGCGACTAAATATACAGAGGTGGATTTATACCAGCGTGACAGCAGCCAGACGCAGCATCACGTGACGCCTTCACACACCCACCTGCCCCCGACACCCCGGCAGCTCAGATCAGCGACCACGGCGGCTCAAACCCGCACCTTTACAATGTAAAGACCCCGGAGGCGCGCGAGTTTGTGGGCGAACGTTTGAACTCACGAGTTAAAGTAGGAAAAAACACGAAGCAGATATTTTAAGGTTGGACACTTCCCATTCCTGCAGCACTGACCTTTCAGACAGCTGTTCCGCACGTGCCAGGCCTGTGTCATCTTCACTCACGATCACAATGAGGCGGTGATGCTGAGATCAGGAACAAGACGTTCCTCCGTCAGATCCGCGGCTTTGTCTCCATCTGGTGGCGTCAAACGGCGACAGGGGCGACACGGACGGAGGCGGCTGAGGAGGTCACAGGTCTGCTCCGAGTTACACAACAGCCAGCTAATTATAGAGGCTCAGAGCCGAATAGCGAGGGAAGGGGATGAACTGTACCAAACACATTCTATACCAAATGCGCTTCATTTGAACAATCTCCTCCAATTGCACCAAAACATGATTATGTTTTTAAAACCCGTCACTGAAGCGTGTCCTTCCAACTCCATGCTGGTCAGAAATATGCGGCCGTGCAGCGGAGCCCCCCGCTGGTCTCTGGCTCCTTTGCGTTGCTCCGCTGAGGCAGATGCTTGGCGGTGCGGAGACGCTGCCAGGGAGCGCTGGGTGCCTGTCACGGCCTGTGCTGCTGCACTGAAACCCTCAAAGATGAGCACCCCAACTCATCTGGCCGCGATCTGTCCTCCAGCGCTGGAGCGCTGCCAGCTGGAGAGAAGGGCTCGCTGGGGCGTTGAGGGGCTGATTGGTGGATCCCTTTTGTTCCTCTTGAAGCTTTGTGTCTGTACTCACACGCTGAGATGTCCAGAGAGAGGATTTTGGTTCAACACTTTGTGTTTGTGTATATATATTCTTGTGCACAGACGCATTTGTTAAAGCGTATGATTCTAATAATTTGCAATAGCGTTTTGCACTGGTGATAGCCTGCAAATGGCAGCATCATTGTTGTTGACAGTGCATCATTGTTGTATATTTTCATGCAAGCAGCAAACGCTTAATGCATCAGACAGTATATTATCATACACACATAAAAATGATTCAGCATGTGGGGAAGGATCATTGATTTTATTGTTTGCACTCATCTTGACTTTCTGTCAAGCACAGCGAGGAAACATGGCGGGTGGTGCCCGTATCCATGGATACGCGCTGGAGATGGCTGAGAGGCTGGAGGAGCTGGGGGCTGGTGCAGAGGAGCAGGGTTGGCAGGGGTCCTGGCAGTTCCGCTCTTTAATAGAGGTTATTCTGCACGTGGGCGGCGATGTACTTGACGGCCAGCATGGTCTCCTCGCATGTGGGCTGGATCTGAGACTCCGGCAGCAGGAAGCCGTAACGACCAGTGTCACGCAACTCAAAGGTGTAGGCGTATTTCACTCCCAGGTCGTAGGCCCAGTCGTCGGAGCCGCCGGCAGCGGGGTCTGGGGGGCAGAGAGCGAGGGGGGCTTATTTTCAGAATGGGCTGCGCTGATGGCTCGGGCCCGTCTGGATGTGTTTTCATACAAAAGATTAAAAAAAAAACTGCAGAGAAGTGATTTAGGCCGCGTCGTGTCGCCTCTAGTGGCAGCATCTCGCGCCCGTGCACGTATCATAATGCATGTCATTAGGTGTGCAAAACAGACTATGGAGTGTCCTCTCAGCGCGTGCTCCCCGCGGAGGCCGATACAGCTGCTGTCTTGGCAGTACTTACAGATGGTTGCAGCGCCGGGGCCGCTGGTGTACTGGGTGCCGTACAGGCTGCTCAGGGCCGCAGACGCTCCCTTAGCAACCTTCAGCTACAAGACAGGGAACGCGTCAGACTTTGGCATTGTTTAAAAAGCACATTAAGACCCATAGCTCGCGTGTGTTTTAAACTGCATCAATTGCCTAACAGCATCCAATATTCACTAGATTGCAAATCCAAATCAACAACAAACAGCTTCAGCGATTTCCAACAGGAAATGAAACCCTCAGAGAAATGCACGAGCAGGAAATAATATTTCTGGACTGGCGGATGAGTTATGACAGATCCCTGGAGCGCTTTGCTCCTCTGTTAGAGGTTGAGTTACACATGAGCTGCGAGGGGCAGAGCGGAGGTGCGAGCGCTCGCTGTGCAGCCTTTGGACGTCCCAGCGCAGGGCAGAAGCCATGAAAAGATCAGACCCGTCAGCACACGGCTGAGGACTCACCAGCTCGGCGTGGTCTGCGGCCAGCTGATAGGTGTAGGAGTAGGGGAAAAGCAGCAGCTGGGAGTAGGAGTGGACGGTGAGGTAGGCCATGATGACGGACTTGTTCCTGCGGATGAAGTCGGCGAGGTTCTTGGCCTCGATCTCGGACTCGGGAGCGGAGCCGCAGTAGGTGTCGCTGCAGGGGTTGCTGGAGGCTCCGACAGCTGCAATGAAAAGCACGTAGTGTGTTCACACAGATACGTGCATGACCTTTGACCTGCTGAACGCAGGTCATTATTGTTATCATTAGTCCTGTATGTAGCATTGTATGGTACGCACTACACCACCCAGCGTTGAAGTTCCTGTTGGGATCCGCTCCAATGCAGCTGGTGCCCGACCTCTTGGAGCGCGTCTTCCTCCACATTCTATCCTGGCGTTCCGACACAACACACACCCGCGCGTCAGCACTTCGGTTTCGAGTGTTAGAGCGCAAAACCTGGACGTGAGGCGACAACGTACGCTCTTGTGGCTGTACTCGTAGCCGTCGATGTTGAAGACGGGCAGGACGAAGACGTCCATCTGGTTGAGCAGGCTGGTCATCGCGGGGTCACTGCCGTAGGTGGACAGAGCCTAAAGGGGGGGGGGGGTGATCAGGAGAAGCCTTGACACCAACGCTCACCGCGGTTCTACAGGACGCTTCCTCACCTCCTTCACAAACCACTGGCAGAAAGCAGGGGAGATCCACTCTCTAGCGTGGAAACCACAGTCCATGAAGATAGCAGGTTTGGTGGAGCTGGACTTCTTGCCAATCTGTACATTAAAGGGAATGAGCTCTGCATTTCCAAAAACCCAAATATTATTATGTAAATCACAAATAGGTCCTGAATTACCTTGAGCACAGTCATGGGGCGACCCTCGTAGGTCTTCCCAATCACCTCTTGGCTGACCATATCAGCATTGGAGGAGGAAATGGTTTCTATCCAGGACTGGATCTGAAATCAAAGCGTGGACAGTCAAGAAGTGGAACAACAGTCGAGTCGTGTACTGTCGCTGCCTCTTACAGTGTCCCAGGTGTTGTACTTGGTGTAACTGTGAGCTTTGGCGGAGGCTCCGCTGTGAACCTGGGCATCAACAGCGACCTGCACGTCCTCGATAAGGATCCTGTAATCATAAAGCGGGTAAACCTGAGCTGAAGGGAACGAGCTGGGGGTCGAGGCCTTGTTCCCGGCGACCTACTCGTGCTCCATGCCGCTCTGCAGCAGGGCCGTAGACACCATATCGAGGTACATCGCAGGCACGCGTATGTCCACGTCAACGCCGGCGGTCACCAGCTCGTGGTGCTCGGGCCTCCAGAAGTCCACCTGCAGATGGCAGCAGACACACGGACACAGGCACTCACACAGTTCAAATCAGCCTCCTGTTAAAGACGAGGGTAAACGTTTGATCTGAGCAGCAAGAAACCAAAAAGGTGCCGTTATAAATAATTTGCACGTCTGATCTGGGTGAATTATGATAATGAGTCCAAAAGCCCCTGTAGTGAGTGAGGACAGAGGTGGTGCTGTACGCGTGAACGGTACCTGGATGCTCGTAGCCAGCTTTTTAATGAGGGACGCGTGCTCATGAAGCACGGGCTTCAGACGGAAGACTTTATCTCTAGCGTGGAGAGAAATCATTCGTTTAAAACAGGCACGCAATAATAATAATAATGATGGATTTGCTCACTTTGTTGCAGGGAGAGATTAGTTTGTAAGTCTTACCCCTCGAAGCGAGTCGTGCCAGCGAGGGCAACAGCCACCAACCCGAAGAGCAGGAGGGCCTTCATGTTGGACGATGAGCTGCTCTCCCCCCGGAGCCCTTATATGAAGCCCGTCCTGCCTCCCGTCCACCAATCCCAATCTGTAATCACTACACTCTCCTCATCCTCCCTCATGCACAGGTACACACGTTTTAAGGGCGTTTTGTGGAGGTGCAGGATGCGTCATCAATGATTAACATGTGCTTAAGGCTCGTTTGATTTTGATATTTAACAGCTGCATGTCACTTATTGTTATGATTAATTAGAGGAGGAATAAAAAATCGACATAAGACTGTAATTGGTTTTATTTCATTCATGTATTTACAAACTGTACATTTTCAGTGTAGAAAAACATCTATTAACATCACAAATATCACAAATAGCAACAATACTGTCAGTAACCACCCAACCTGGAGTGTTTGCTTTGTGCAGGACGCGTGTTTGCACAGTCTGTCGCCACCGGACCTGGAAACATTTCAGCACTTCTATTATCACGCCGACGCATTTTCACAAGGAGCGAACAATTTCACAAATACCATGTACAGCAGTATGCCGGTACTTCTTATACAGGCGAATATATTAATAACTGACATCACATTTCAGAGCACGGCTGGTTTATGGTATTGGATATGGATTGTTAGCGTTGGAATCGTTTCTGAGCACTTGGAACATGTGAACGTCTGCCAGCGTGGATGCATGGATGGATGGACGGATGGTTGGTGGTTTATGGAGAGGTATTCTGCACGTGGAATCAGGTAAGAGACACGTCTCACACTCTCTTCCAGAGGTCAGTGCTGAGTAATGCGTCGCCTCACTTGACCTCCGAGGAGGCGGGACCTTTGACTGTGAGCCCCAGGGCCTCGGAGGCGCGGAGGGACAGGGCGCTCATCTTGGAGCTGATGCTCGGGTGAGGCCCGGGCGCCCTGGCCCGGGAGCAGCGCAGCAGCCGCAGCAGGTTTCTGCGGAAGTTGTGGCCCACGAAGCCGTACACGATGGGGTTGATGCAGCTGTTGAAGTAGGCGATGCAGATGGTGAAGGGCATGGCGGTGTCGATGATTTCCACGAGGTCGCAGTTTTTGGCGTGCGTCAGCTGCGTGAACAGCTGCATGAAGTGGACCGCCTGATGGGGCGCCCAGCACAGGAAGAAGGCCAGCACGGCGGCCGCCAGCATGCGCAGCACCTCGTCCCCCCGGGAGCGGGCGCTCTTCTGGATGTGCTTGGCCCCCAGCAGCGCCCGCCCGATGAGGCAGTAGCAGGTGATGATGATGACGAAGGGCACCAGGAAGCCCAGCAGGCTTTTCATCAGGCTGATGGCCAGCAGGAGCTGCTTCCACCGCACGTCGTCCCCGGCGCTGTGGTAGAGGGTGCCGCACGTGGTGGAGTTGGTGTCCTTGATCCGGTACACCCCCCGGGTCACGGCCGAGAGCACGCTGAGCATGAAGCCCACCAGCCACACCGCCACGCAGGTGAGGCGCGCGTACGCCGCCGTGCGGAAGCGCCGCGAGCGCACCGGGTGCACGATGGCCAGGTAGCGGTCGATGCTGAGCGCCGTGAGGAAGAAGATGCTGGTGTAGAGGTTGAAGATCACCAGGCCGCCGCTGGCCTTGCACAGGAACTCGCTGAAGGGCCAGCGGTAGCCCGAGGCCGTGAAGCTGGCCCACATGGGCAGCGTGATGAGGAAGGTGAGGTCGGAGACGGCCAGGTTCAGCACGAAGATGTTGGCCACCGTCTTGAGCTTCATGTAACAGTAGATGACGGCCACCACCATGCTGTTGCCCACGATGCCTATGACGAAGTTGAACCCGTAGATGATCGGTATCAGGGTGAAGATGAATTTATGGCTTCCCGACATGCCGCACGCCAGATCCACCTCCTTCGTCTGTCCTGCTGTCGTGTTCTGCATGTTTCCCTACTAAGGTCACACCCTGGGTTTAGGACTTTTAGGCCGGGGGGCCTCCGTGGCGACTGATACGAGCCTGCGGCGAGGGCCTCGGCGAGTCCTATAAACGAGAAACAGAACGTCAGGAGCAGTCGAGAAGAGGAGGCGTCATTACTGCTGGCATGGGCCATAAAGCTAATCTACGCGAGCGCCCATGAAAGTGCTCACCCTACACCAGCTCATTAAAGACCTGCACATTAAAGCCATCCTCGCGCTCGGCGCTATTTGGGAGAAAAACACAAGAAGCCATCAAAACCAGATGTTGCATGTTATTCAATATTCCGAGTTGCCTCCTCCCTTAAATCGCCTCTCAGCTAATGAAAGGCAAAGACAGTAAAAGCGGGCGATGTCTGTCGAATGGCGCGTCCATCTGGGGCGGACGGCCAGAACGGCCAGAAGGAAGGAGGACATTTACGCCCGCGTTACGACCCGCGTTAATGAAGAGTGCTCTGCAAAAGGCGAGGGTGGGGAGCAACGCCATTAAACACGGGCTGGGTTAGAGACAGGGCCCAGGCTCCAGTCACTGTAACAGACGTGTCACGTTCCTAACCCTCGGTGCGCCCAGATACATGGTGCCCAGCGTGAGAACTTGTAATCAGCACACACCTAAACAAACAGGACAGCGGGGATTCGGCTCTGTGGAAACTTCTGCGCTCTGTGAGAAAATCAAACCTGCGCGCTGTGGAAAATTCGCCTCGGGGCGAGTTCTGGCTTCATTTGTATGTGCAGAATGTCTCCCCTTCGCTCTCGTTTGGTGGAGGAGCGCACCGAGCATCGTTAGTGTGTGATTTAATAATATTAGCACACGCCTGGTGTATATTACAGTACGACTGCAGCTGCAAAGATGCGCCTTTACTAATGAAACGAAAATGGATAAAAAGAAAAAAAAAGTGTTTGAGGCTACACTGGAGCAGAACAGACAAACAGATGTCATAAGAAAGGAAGTTAAACAGCTCATATGGATAATTAAAAAAAACAATAAAATGTAGGCACCAGAACAGAGACATGCTTTGATTCTTCATCCCATCACCAGGTGGCGCTCTATCCAAGGCTTTGTTCTCTGCAGCCTCACACCACAATAGCAATAATGAAAAGCAGTTTGAATAATTACATTTGATCTCAGTCACTCTAGATAATGATTAATTGTAAAAGAAAAATATTGAGCCAGTGCTTTTAAACCTACTTACTGTATAAAATTGCTTGCCTGTACCTGCGTTCCAACCAACCTCTGAGGAACTTTATCATATCTGCGGTTTAAAGTTCCACTGGGTTTAAGTGGACGTCAAAACAAAAGGAGCGGCCGTATCGCTTGCAGATGTGGGGACGTTAAGTGTGGAAGACGAGCAGGTGCCAAGGGCAACAGAATGGAGAAATACCTCCGGAGCTTCCTGCACACGCTCGGAGGAGAGGTAAAGCTCCCAGGCAGCTGTCTGAGCCCAGGCTTGTTTTCTTTGCTCAAGTAATTATTAAATTGGGCGTCTGTAACTTTAAACTATGCAGAGGAACGCGCCAAAACACACGTGGGCTTCTTAATGCGAGAGTGGGAAACAGCTGTAAAATAAAAGTGGGGAGAAAATCAAAATCACGTGAGTTCACAGTGACGATCGGTGATCAGAAGATCAGTGAGAGGCTGAGTTGCTGTAGTCCGTCACAGAGGCGACATAAGGGGGCGTGGAAGACGTGTTGATTGTGAACAAGCAGGAAGAGGCTATTGTACATGAGCTAAACACCAACTCCACAAGGTCCATGAACAAGCAGGAACCAAACAGACAAGACAATGGGCTGCGCGCAAACAGGGAGCTCCTTGTACACAATAAACCATAACACCAGCAGCAGGAGGAAGTTTGGGGACATTTCTGTTCTGACATCAATAGAAACGCTACATTTTTAATCCTCCTACTATGTTTTTTCGTCTTGATCTCCTGGGGATTTCTTAAAACGCTGCATCTATAAACATTAAGCTTATAGTCTGGGCTCGCCGGGTTCCCATCAACAGAGCTATCTGTGGCCTGAGCACCAGGCCGCCCTGACATGAGCACCACCATCTGGCCCAAATAAAAAACAGTCCATGGAGTTAATGATTTATGTTGTGGTCTTATGAAGTAGGGTTCATCTGACTGGGAGCCACAGCCATCGCCTCCCACTTCAAGGTCACCCTCTCATCTGGGCCTCGCTTCAGTTGCAACAGAGCGCTCTGCAACCGTGGCCGCATCCTGTTGTTGCGAACACAGTGTTTGGACTCCACCGTTACGGGTCGGACGTCTGACACCAACAACACGGCACGTGAGTGACGACCTGTCATCTGCAGGAGCAGAGGCTGAGGGTACGGGTTGGAGGAGACCTCGTGAACCAAACGAGCAAAAGAAACCATTTTCGACATTCACGCATTCACGTTCAAAAAATGAGATTCCTGACACACACAGATCCTTTAGTTACCTTTCCTCATTCTGCTTTCTTTGCTTTCCTCCTGCCATTCTAACGGATTGAATTCCCCCTAAAGTGAGGATTTTTCGCAGGAATGCTGAGCTACTGTTTATCAGGAAGTCGATCAATTTCTCGCCGAGCGCCGCCGCGTGAGGCACATGGGCTCCGTGGGCTCCGTCCGCTGTATGTTTTGCATAGTTGAGTGAAGGATTCTCCTCATCGCGCTCCACAGGCTCTGCACACACGGGGACCAGAACAACCAGAGCAAACAGCGACAACAGGTGGCACTCGTCAGGTCTGTTGCGCGTTGCTTTTGTTCTTTGCCTCCGTTTGATACATTTGCAAGTTTCCAAGGCGACCGCAGACTCTTTCAACACGCGGCTTTTAGGATCTATTTGCGCTGGCGTTCGACCGTTCAACATTTTAGCTAAACAATATTAAAATACTTAGTCTGGACTAAATGAAGCTATTTAAAAGTTAAACTGACTAAAGTTGCTCCGGCAACGTCCTGAGGATGAAGCAGCGTTGGACTCTTACCTCTAGCGCTGGACCAGGAGGCTGTTGATGCCTTCAGAGCGACAGCTCCGCAGTGTGCCAGTGTCTGCCTCTGATTTAACTTAACTGCTGGAGCGAGACGAGCAGGAAACACATAAACCCACTCACACCCCCCTCACTGCTCCCTCTCTCTCTCTCCCTCTCTCTCTCACACACACACACACACACACACACACACACACACACACACACACACACACACACACACACTACAGTGATGAATGAAGTCTAGTGGAGCCCTACATGTTGCCTCAACCCATCTCTCCATGGACAGCAGTTCACACAAACAAACATACAAGAGAGAAAAAAGAGAAAAAAAAAAAAAAAAAAAAAAAAAAAAAAAAAAGAAAAAAAAAAAAAGAAAACAAAAAAAGAAAAAAAAAAAAAAAAAAAAAAAAAAAAAAAAAAAAAAAAAAAAAAAAAAAAAAAAAAAAAAAAAAAACAAAAAAAAAAAAAAAAAAAAACAAAACAAAAAAAAAAAAAAAAAAAAAAAAAAAAAAAAAAAAAAAAAAAAAAAAACAACCCCCCCACCCCCCCCCCCCCCCCCCCCCCCCCCCCCACACACACACACACACTTCCCCCGTCCCCCACAACCCTATCCCTCCTCTAATATCTGCTTTCACACTTCTTTCTCTTTCATATAAAAATTATCTCTGCTTTGGAGACGTGGAGACGTTCAAAGCACCTGTTGCGTAATCATCTCAGTGTAATTATAACCACCACTTAGGTTGATCCTGCTCTAATATCTCAACAACCTCCCCCTTCGTCCACCGTTATCGTCTTTCATCCCATGACAGTCTGCTGTCACTTGTCCTCTGCTCAGCGTGGACGGGCTCTGATAGCGACGGCTCCTGTCAACACGCCGCCGCAGGCTCGTCCTTCCCTTGGGTCAGTGAGCATCAGGATCGGAAGCGGAGGTGGAAGTGGAGCCTGAGCGTTGGGTTGCTAACGCTACCTTGACAGGGAGAGATTTAGAGCAGGCACATGTGTGGAGTATTCTACCTGTAATAAAAAGGAGTCTTTATTTTTAGCACGTGCAAACAACCCCCCCCCCCCCCACACACACACACACACAGAGGGTGGGGGCAATTTGTATCAAGGCTTGAACGTCCAACAGTATTTTCCACCTAACAAATAACTCTCAGCGAGGACAGGATGTTGTTGCAACACCCCAGACTACAACACTAATTTATACTCAAGTCAAAAGCAGAACCAGATGGCCGTTATTTGAGATCCGGTGGTAAATAAAGCATCGAATGGGAAAGATGGAAAACAAATGTCCTCCATGAGTCACACCTGATGCACCTATTAAAACCCAAGTAACATCAGCTGGACAATATTATATTCGAGTCAGAACTAAGATGAGGCCTGATCTTAAGTTCTCATGGTCTGGAGGTGTGACAGTGGGTGGCGTTCTGGCTAATCAAATCCCGCTAACCAGATTAGCCGCGTTAGCACCTAAGCTGCAGTAGGATGAGTCGACGACTGAGGTAATTACTGGCTGAACGTGGCACTGCTGGGAAACACGGACCTTTTACGCCGCACGCTAAAATGCCAAACAACACCTGCTGAAGAAACACAATACTGTGTGAGGTCTGAGGGATGAGCAAAGCGACAATGCTCAGACTGCAGCCCAGTCTAAAAATAAACCCACGACACTCACACGAGATCTGACTAAAGTGCAGAAAAACTGCGTTTCACTTTATTAAAATAAAACGTCCAACATGTGTTTCGGCTCAACTGATGCGTTTCCTTGCTGAGCATCGACGCCGTTCCCTCGGCACCTGGTCGGGATTAAACATCCAGATTTCCCACGAAGTGAAATGTGCAGACATAAAATGTTGAACTGAGCACAGGTGCGACTCATTAGCAGCAGCTCGGTTCCAGCGCCCGGCCCAATCTTGTGCGACAGCCTCTGGTGTTATCGGAGTCCCCTGACAGGTGGGAATGCGTACGGCGCCCTGACCCTCCACGGTCCGGCTGCGCTGTAGAATTGACCCTCACAGGTCCGGCAGGCTTTATAGACTTCAACTCAAACGCTATGGTACAGTCAGGTGAGGTTGGGCCCTGCTGAGAAGCTGGAGGCCATTCCCAGGGCTCCTCCTCACTTAGCGCTGGTGTGTTGGATGGGACTCCGCTGCATATTTGCAACCTCTGTTTTCTTTCTCTCGTACACCACATACTTTCGCTGCTGATGCCTTTGGCTTGCTGCGCTCCACAAGCTCCACCTCCACCACAGCGTCGGCACGAAGCCCTTGTCCCTGCGGTGCCAACTTGGGAAATACTCGAGGAGCGACGGGGTCAGAGTCCAGATGATGAATATATCATCCCAGTGTTCACATAATAAATAAATATCTTTAATAGCTGTCGGCCACCAAACCATGATATATAGTGCATCATGGTGCTGCTGACATACATAGATAAACAAAATATTTAAAAGAAAAAAATAATAGTTTCTGCTGTTAAACTAGACATATTAGCATACAGTATATATGCATACAGTACAGTATATACTGTATAGGGGCCCAGCACATATATGTTGAAAAGCTCCTGACTGTCCTGAGCATCTAGCACCACATAAATCACCCTCAGGTCTGCTCACAAACGACCTGTCCGATGTGACTTTAACAAGCCTTTTATTTTCTCAGTGTGCTGCGGAGGTGTCAAGGACAGCTCTGGCACCATCCCTCTGGTGCCGTCAAGGCCCGCAAAACATTTACTGCATCTCTCACATCGAACGGACCTGTCTTGTTAGCGCTGCCTGTGGGAGGGGCAGCGGGACGTGGACGGGCCGTGTTCCGTGGCGTCAGCTGTGTTGTTGTTAGTTGGTACTGTATCAACCAGACATACGAACCTGCCAGGCAACCGGTTTGGGGCCGACCTTTGACCCCCGGGTTTTAATTCCTGCTTAACGTCGTGGAAATCGCTGAACCGCAGGCTGACCCCCGTGATGTAAAATCGCTGCACTCCTCATGATCGGCGCTGGAGAACTGATATGTGAAAGACAACAAATCTTTACACAAACAGGAAGTGTTGGGGAGATTGTGAGAGGCCGTGGTGGGAGGGGCTGTGCCGGGCCGCTAAGAGCCACAGTGTTTAGGTTGGGGTTCCCCAAGGTTGCAAAAAGACAGAGGGACACTTGCTGAGTCTAACTTCTCCCATCAAGATTTTGATTTATGATGGATTCATTATTATTTGTACGCATCTTCCTGCGATGTTTATCAGTCAGATGCCTATTGAATTAAATAAAACAGTGAGCTGCCATGAGGAGTTATTAGGCTTCTGTTGTAAGAGCATTACAGGCCAATAATGGAGGAAGAGGTAATGTTGCCTTCAAGGAAGGAAGTGAGGATGTTGTTCTAAAGGTTTGATTCTGTTTATTAAAGTGCTTCGTCTTTTCTTTAAGATGTCACAGACACAGATTCTACGAGTGCAAACGCACACCTTCATCTTCCTGTGATTTCATTTCAGTGTTTTATGCTTCCTTCATTTCCTTTAAATTGTACATGAGTGGCTCGTCAGCATCGGTGCGTTATGTCTGAGACTCACTTTCATTATTGCAGCGTTGTGTGTGTGTGTGTGTGCGAGTGCCCGAGTGTTTGTGAAGTGCAACAAAGTTTCACACCCGCTAAGAACCTGGAATCGCTTCTTATCCACAGCCAGACTTTCCTTGTGTAAACAGCTGGTGCCCAGCGCCCATGAGAAGGGAAACCTTGCCACATGTGGAAGAGGAAAAACCAGGCAGAGGAATTCGAACTTGAAGTCCGACCCGCATGCAAATTAAAACAAAAAGGGGACAAATCCATTAAATCTGATTATGAGTTTGTTTAAGGAGCAGTGCTTCATATTTCAACAAATGCCCATCGTGTGACTCAGATGAGTCAACAGCCCTGCAGCCCATGTGGGACCTGCCTCCTCTGGAAGAGGGGGGAGTCGCATCAACAAACACATCAGCTCTCACAGATGTAGTGGAAAAGGTTCGGTGTTCGACAGCCCAGTCGTGTGTTATATGTTATAATTAATACATATAATATTTAAATGAAGCTTTCCACTTTTCAATATAAAAGCATTCAGTAACAGCCACTCACTTCCTGTCGACTCGAGACAAGGGCTCTGTTTATGAAACCGCAGCCTTCTGCATGAGCGTATCTGAACTCAGCTGCAAGCGATGACCAGTCACGTGACCTTCTGGAGCACCGAATGGATGGAGGTGGATTCCAGTAAGAGGACGAAACTGGTACCACCAAAAAAAACAAAAACAAGACAGCCGGCTGAACAGCAGAAGTGAACAGATCACACAGAAAAGGACAAGATGTGACAAGCGATGACGGATTTAAGAAAATGCTGCAGAAATATTGGTAATCTCAGAATCTGACTGAGTGGGTGTTGGTCCCTCTGAGACTGTTCCACGTACGCTGAAAGAGAAATAACCTTGTCTGTCTAGTTTCTATTTTTCCCAGAGAAGTGCTTTAGTCAGCTTAGATTTAGGCTTGTTATAAAACCCATCGTATTCACCGCACATTAAAGGCTCATTGGAGGGAGTCTGCCTCCTGTATAAAACTCTATCTGTCCATCTAATATTCAGATGAAACGACCCAAGGACTAGATGCCATAGAAAAAATCCAGGTCCCTGCCTTAAAAGGACATGTTAGCGGAAGGCGATTCTCCATAACAGCTACTGGAATATATTCCTGCGTGTGCATCAATAAATGACTCAGTAAACGGATGCAGTAACCTTTTACAGTACAGGAACATACTGTACCAGCAAATCTGACATGAACATTTATCGTCCCATCTCCAGACAGCCCTAACCTCCATCTTTGAGTCATCTCCCTGTTAGTCATCACGTTCTTCGGCTGCGTTTCCCGGGACGCTGAGTTTACTTGACCTAAAGGAAGGTCAAAGGGCGCGAACGTTGTTGCTGTCGGCTGTAGCTCAATCCTGAGCGCGAATGAAGTGATGCCAGCGTCCCGTTCACATTCATATGAGCTGCTCCTTTGACTGACACATGCTGTAACGCCTTTCATGTCGGTCATAACAGGGGTTTCGTGTGTTGGTGGTGGTGTTGCTGAGCTTCCAGAGCTAGCGATCGCTGCTGCAGGTTAAAATGCCAAGCAGCAGCTCAGACCGGCTGGAGCCGTTTTACTGATGTCAGGTCAGTATGGAAGGTGCCTGTCTACAGTGTGCTCTTTCTACATGTTGGTGGATAGCTCCAATATCAAAAACCCAAGGGGACAATTCAGTGTTACACAGTAAATGCATGCCCTTGTGCTTTGGAGCGTGTGACCCCTCCTCGTTTCTGTGTAGTCGAATCCTGTGGGAAACACTAAAATTGATTTTCGTTCCTCACGATGGAAACTCAGTGTGATTCCCTGGTGTGTCTGCCGGAGCCCCGCTTCAGGACATTATGTCTGCCTCTCATATCAAGCATTTCTGCCAAAGCGACAGCAACTATTCCCTTTAAAGGACGGGCGTGCCTCAGTTGCTAATTAAATGTTCTGTTCTGAAACGAGGCACTTTCAGTGACGCGATGCATCTTTAGGTGAAAACGTGGGCGTGGGAAGTGGAATCGCTTCATTTTACAGTACAGTAATAACTGAGAGCTGTAGCTGCCGGCCTCGTCTTCTCGTCAGTTAACAAAGTCGTTGGGAATGTTGTAAACAATTTCCAAAGGAATGTTGCAAATCGAGCTGAAATGTGCGGTAGGAGGCATAAATCAGTTGGACGCGTCGCGTTTGAATCGCACATTTTTGTCACGAGGAGCCGATCCTCTGCTTCAGCTGCCTGACGTGTGTTCCTGAGGTCCATCCACCCCCTGCTGAGGCAGCTGGAGTGGATGCGAACAGGAGTGGAGCTACAGGAAGTAGCAGCAGCAGGAAGTCGACATACAGTGAAGTGAGAACAGCCGGAACCCACAGACCCCCGACACTGTGTGGGTTGATGTTTGCACCTTTTGGGAGGACAGAGTTGCTAATTGAGCTCCACTACTAGTCTTCCACCGCCCCAGGCATCAAACTACATTGTTTAAGTCATCTTTCTACATTCTGATCTTCGCTTCAGTCGCGGGCGATTCGACTTTCAGGGTCAATCTCCTGAGCGTCCTCCCACTCGGTGTCGGCATGAGCTCTGTAAATATTTTCATCCTCTCCCTCAGCCTGTTGATGGACTAATTCCACTCACTTTTCTAATTAATCACCGAGGAGGGGGAGACAGGCTGCAATGGGAGGAACTGGATAAGTGGCCGCATGGCTGTTGTTGGAAAGTGTCCACATCAACAGTGCGTTCGCAGCCCTGCTCCGTTCTCACACACAGATCTAGGCTCGCGTGCACAGACAGGTGCACTGTGTTTCTGTGCATGAATGCAAACTATGACAAGAATCATCCGCTCAAATTTGCCTTTGGGATAAAGAGGAGTTTATAGTCGACTCAACCAGCATCAGCCTTAATAAAACCTTTCTCGCTGCAAAATTAAATCGTTGGAATGGTTTTAAACCTCTTTCCATTATTACTCATGTCCTATCTTGGCTTTCTGCTAACACACACTTGATTGCTCCACGCACATGGCATCATAATGAATACAAACAGAATAAGCACGGTAATGTGTGCATCTTTATTGGATTATGTCTTCATCGAGTTAAGTGGATTCCTAAATGAGAACACTTGAGATCAATATGATGCTTAGATATAAAGACCTTTGGTTGATGCTGATGGTAAATGTATAAACCTCAACATTATTGTATTAATGCCTCATAATCAATATAGAAGATAAGCGTTTTATTGTTATGCCGTCGGGAGCTCGTTTCAGGTGTTAAAAGCTTGACAGGTTTCCGTTGTGTGTGTATCTACTTGCTTTATTAAAGATATTGTGTTCTGTTGTGGTATTTAAAGTCTTGTCTTATTGACTTTCCTCTACATTCATTCGTGGCATTTAATTCCCTTGTAAAGCCCCAATTATCACAGCAATAAGCTGCTGAAAGCCTCACAGAGGGGAAATGCTACTCTCTGCTCTAAGTCGAAGCTGTTTTCTTTAATAAAGATTAATACGTCTTAGGGGATGAACTGTGGGAGACTCCGAATCCACACACTCGAATGTATTTCCAGACATCTTTCTCATTGCGAAAGATGAGTAATTACTTTTACAAATTAAAGCAATAAATAGGCACTTGATTCATTCCTTTAAACAAATAGACACACTCACATAAATATCCATCTGTGACAGGTGAAACTGCCCAGTCAAGCTGAGGTAACTGCTGAAAATGAGTTTCTTCCAAACTTCTGTGGAGCCCAACCTCCCTCAGTTCGTCCGTTCAGAATTACAGCCGCTACTCAACAGTTTCCTACGAAGACAATCTAGATTTGATCATTTGAAGCTAATTCAGTTACATACGAGCAGGCGAGCACGGGGATCGCACCTTTTGAAGTGTAAAGGCCTACATCTGATGGTAATGGGATCCACCTGTGTATGAGCGTGGATGCTAAACAGATGTCACACTCGATAGGTTCACGGAAACCTGTCCATCGCGTTTATTCAATCACTCCCGACGGGCTCTAGGTGATGCAGCCAGATACTGGTCTCAGAGCTCGCTCAAATCAGGTTAGCCTGTGCACGGAGCGCGGAGGAGGCCTGCAAATCTGGCCCCTGTTCCATTTCTCCCGGCTGCATTAGCCACTTCTAACAGAGTTACCACCCACTTCTCATGTTTCATTGCATTAAAAGGGCCGTATAGACCTGGACACGGGACACCGAGGTGCAGCAGTCCCCGAGTGCGTTTCTCCTGCTGCTCAGACCGCCACACCGCTCCTCTGCCCCGGTGTCGGAGTTCAGTTTGTTGATGATCTCACCCGCAACCTTGGTCCTCGTCCCTGCGCTAATTACATTAGGAAAGGACTACAAGGCTAACAATGGTTGTTTGGACTCACTGAAACACCACAATAAGAGAAAGAGATTATGATGCATAATTCTGCCTAATGCCTGGCTGGACATTAAAGACTGTACCACGTCTACAGTATATATACTGTATGACATAAACATAGAGTTTTAATTTCTTTTTCTCCTTTGGCAGGTTCACGCAAAGCAGTTCCAACCTGTCATCCTTACTTCCCAGAGGGCCGATTTCATAACAACCTACTTTCACTCAAGGTTTCTGGAATTGATTAGGCCTGAACATGAGTTGTACACTATTATGCAATTCTAAGTTTAATGACTACTTGCCTATTCTCATGGGCTATGATTTGCTTCGTTGGAAGGCGAGTTATGAGACTCAGGCTCCATTAGCCTCACATTCAATGACTGAAGGTAAATGATGAAATTCCTGCTTATATGCATCAGCTGAATATTATGAGCATAAGCAGAACTCCATAGGGCAAATGACTGGGAACCCTCCACAGTTTGAAACATGTGTGGGACATCTTCCCATACCCCTCTCGGAAAGCGACGCTGACATTTTGTTATGCTGACCTCTGTGTTTAGTCATGAACATATGTTTAATATTTTGGGGAAACCACGCCCCTCTATGGCAAACGTGGGGTCCCTGGTCTCTGGTTTGTAAAGTTCGGCATGTTTTGAAAGTGAATGTTTCCCATGCCTGGTTCTCATGATGATCATTAGGGGAGATGAGCTCCCACCGTAACATGACTGTGAATTCAAGAAGCACTGGGAAGTCAATGCAGCAGTTTTAATGATAAGATGATTTGATGAGCCTGTCATTGTATTGTCTGTTACGTTTGATCTATGCCTAAAGCTAAAAACACAGTATAAAGCTCAATACAGGAGAAAAGGAAGAAGAAATGGATTAGGTAGGAAGAAGGAAGGATTGAAGAAATTAAGGACCTAATTTCTGATTTAAGGAAACATTTAAAATAAGAATCAATAAAAAATAAGGAAGAATGATGTAATTAAAGAATTAAAAACTAAAAATTGAGCAATTTGCAAAGGAATTATTGAAGTGTGATATTAAGCAAAGAGTATATTATAAGAGTATATTAAGCAAGTGAGGTGACATAATCTTTCTCTCTGTGCTCATTATCACTGATTTAAATTCAACTTCATGAACATATAAATTGTCTAGAAAGGGTGTTATATTGAATAATGAGCTGTTTCACTAGTTTCCATGATACATTATTATGCATTATTTTGTCAAAATCAGTCCAAATATTTAAATCACGCTGTCAAGCACATTTAACATGAACTATACTATAACACGGCATCAAGACACCGAGTGCTCAGACCCTGCTGACATTAGGAGGACCCTGCATTTAGACACACACTCATGTCAGAGTCTGTACTTTTCCATGCTCCACATCCATTAAACGCATCCATTAAAGCCTCTTATCTTGAGGGACAAGCGTCACAAGATAGCTTTGCTGTGTGGCCAAGCTGCGCTGATGCCACTGTGGCGCATGTAAACAGTGCAGTAAATGAAGGGGTTCAGAGGGAGCTGCTCCAGCAGCAGCAGACCACCAGCACTGAGCCCATTGTTCTCTGCAGTTTCACTCTGCTCCACTCGAACTTTCTCCATGTCTCAACTCTGCCCCATGGTGGACACACGAATGAAGAGCTAGTGTAGAGGCTTCTTTATTATGATGGTCTCTGTGATTATCTAAACATCCTCACTCATCATAAACATACAGTAAAAAATATTTTGATCCTCTTTTGTTTATATCCTTTTAAAAAGGACAAGAAAGTCTCTGATGTAGATGAACTGTGCTTCTTCTGGATCGTTCTTGAGTAATGACAGAGCATTTTATGAATTATGTTATTCATGATTCATAAAATCTATATTATATATACAGTCCATAAATCTAAATGTTTGCTGCAAAGCACCGGCAATGATTCTGACCCGAGTCACCAGTTATAGTTTCAGTGGAGAGATGCTCTTCTAAACCTTAGCAACATTATTTAAAAAGCAAACATGCTTTTTATAAAAGTTCTAAAGGTCAAAGGTCATTTTTGGTGACAACATCACATCAAAGTGTTAATATGGAGACGTCAGATTTTTTCTTCTACTCTAAAATCCATTGCTGTGGACACCATCTAGTGGTTTCTAATAACAATGACACAAAGAGACAATGACTGAAGCATCAATTGAGGAAGAAAAAGAAGAAAAAACCAGATAAATAAAAATCTCACTTTTAGAGTCTTCGTGATTGAGATCAGTTATTCCCTCTTACAAGTTTTTCACATCGAGCTGTGTTTTCCCTCTGCACATTAAGCGCATTTCTACTTTTCTGCTTCATGAAATCTCCCCACTACTGGGATCCTTGAAACGACGGTGACACCAAAACCATCCCCTCCTTTAATGTGTTCATTTTGAGGTGATCAGCAATAAAGCCCGAGCTAAATCAGTGGAAGTGCACACAGCCGTAACGATTAAGTTTGACCACGCCACTGGAGTTCAATTGATGTGTCGTAACGTGCAGTTAGAGGCTGAATGTTTGCGAGTCCCGTGGTGAGAAGTTAGGGATGCCAACTCTGCTCCTGCACACCAAGCACATCAACCGGCTAGCCTTGGGCAAAGGAAGCAAACATGCTGGAGTATTTGAGTCAGTCTGCATCCCTAATGTCAGAACAAAACGGTAGCCCCGGCGGTAACGCTCACGCTTTACTTGTTTATTTATTTCTGTATTTTTGCCCCCTTCTAATCTCTTGTTCCCGAATTAATTAGTCAATTAGCATAGTAAATTAGCGAAACGATTATGATGCATGGAAACTTCCAGCACGCACCATCACAGCCAGTCTGGATACATTTAGTGCAGCGTGGAGGGGGATAAAAAAAAATAAATAAAAGGGGAAGGAAAGCAAGCAGGGCGGCTCAGAAGCCGAAGCCAGAGAATCAGTTTGTAGGGAAATAAAACACTACAGCGAATCGTCCTGTCATGCCCGATTTATTAACAATATATAAGTGTAGCAGTGAGTAGATTCCTCATGTTTATTAGAAGCTTGCATGGAGCCACAAAGACTTTTGACTCCAGTGATCACAAATGCGCAGGCAGTGTGGAGCTGGACCCGTGCAGAAAACACAGTGTGTGTCCTAGAGCCACGAACAATCAATAACACGCCGCAGAACACGCTTATGTGCAAAATGCCCCATAGCGGCCTCCATGAAATGCATCCATGTAATCCATATGTGACATATACCACAGCTGGATGTGTTGAAACACACCTTACTCCAATGCTACTGGACACTGAGTCTAATCTAAAGATGCACTAGAAACTGTAAATACACCTGTTTTCTCTTCATTGATTTTATATCGTCCCAATCTTTCAGCGAACGTGCCTCCACTCAGTCATCACTGTCTCCGAAGCATTCTGGTGGCTCTTGCGCTCATAATAAGCGCGTTGATCTGGAATGGCAGCTCCCCTGGTACACACGGCCGCCTTCCGACCAGCGAGAGCTCAACCTTTAAACTAAGAAAAAGCGCTTGTGGGCTGGTGAAACAGCAGGACACGCACAGGAGGACTCTCACTCCGCCTGCACTACACCTTGGGTGGAAGCAGCGCTGGACCAGCGCCAGCCTGCTGTGAGGGAGTGACCCTACTGTACGTGTGTGTACGTGTGTGTGTGTGTGTGTGTGTGTGTGTGTGTGTGTGTGTCATCCTTTGGCTTTTTTTTTTTTTTTTACATGTTCTGCTACAGAGCTCATTGCCAGGGTCCTCACAAGCCGGAAACACCCCAGCATCAAGTTGTGGGATGTAATGAATGTTCGTTATAATTTATAACTTCTGTTGCTTTAGTGACTTCTGCAGCTTTTTAGAGTGAGACTGGTTGCATACAAATTGCCCTGAATCACAGTTTCTGAATTGGCCCGCGCCACCAGTCAAGAAGCTCGTTATTTAGCTCTACCTCTCAGTTCCAGGCAGGTGTGGAGCCACTTCCTCGCCGCCGTGCTCCCGGTGGCCCGCGCTCCTCGCGAATATCACATAGCTCATTACGCTCCGCTCAGTTTAGGTTCAATGTGTAATTAGTTTAATGAGTATTGTCCGCCGAGAGCAGTGTGGAGGGACTCTAATGTATTTGCATGACAATTTGAGAGAGGAGCAGCTTGCACATCATAGTCTAACAGTGGGCTGCTCTCCTACGTGTAATAAAGGATCAAACAGCCACTCGCGTCGCAGTCACTCGCTGCACAGCTCCCTCTCCTTCGGCGGCGCTATACTCTTTGGCAAATATCTTGTTTAATTTGTCCGAGTATATATTTTCCCTTCTTTCATTTATCCTTTCCAAGGACGGCGACAATCTGCTCGGTCTTGTCATGTAAATAAAAGCTGCATCTTGAATAGGGGGAAATTAAATTCAAAGCATCCCACTGGTTTCCCTGGCAGCTACATCAAACAGCTGAAACTAGAACCTCTGTTATACTCTCACTGTCGTGTTTTGATTAACAGCTTAAAGCCAATCCGGGCGTAAAAGGAGCGTTTGGTTGGTGAAAAGGCGAAGGATGCAGCAAAAATGTCGACAAAGCAGCGTCTCTGCATTTGGGCACAATGTCCAGGGGGAGCAAGTGTTTCTAAACACTTCATATCAATGATTACAGTATTTTCCCGCAGTGAATAGCAGTGTCTGTCTTCAAAATGCAAGGAGACAGGCGGCTACACTTTAATTCAAAAGCCATCTATCTCGCTAAACTGTGTTTTCTGCTCGAGATTGCAAATTCAATGGTGTCCCCTCTGTCTCCCCTTTCTTTTTTTTTTTTTTACACGGGTAAAGTCAGCGGTCGGAACGTCACCAGTCTTCGCCTGTCAGGGCTGTCACAGCTGGACTCCGCTTGTGAGTTGATTAAAATAGGAGAGTCCATAGCTAATTAAAAAGCTCTTCCCTTTTAATGCGAGAGTGTTAAATAAAGGAGTGGGAGAGGGGATATAAACAGCCTCCTGACAGATCGTTCATTTGCAGAAACTCCAGGCTCCCTGTCGGCGCGAACGGAGGAGGAGGATGCGAGTGTTGATTTGCCGCGGAAACGCGGGGTCAAAGGTCGCCGTCGTGAAGCCGCTGCGCGAGCCTTTCATTTGAGCGCCGGGTCCAGCTGTGCCCAGTGCGTAAAACCTTTATTTTGTGATTTCACCTCGGGTTTTGACATTACCCTCATCTTTTTATGCCATTATTTCCCCTCTCAGCAGCGAAGATGGGGAAAGATGTACAGTATGAAACGTGGCCTTCCTGTCTGCGTTTCTCTCCCGGCTCGGAGGACGGGTAAAGTCTTTAGCCTGAATTCTGTGTTTATTTTACAAGCAACCCCCGCTGCTGCTGGTTAGAGGTCCCCACGGACGCGGAGACGACGAGGACGAGTGTAGAGTTGAGCTTAGACTTTCTACCTTTCCTGCCCTGCACTGTCATATTATTGTCAATTGACACCTTTATTAGGTATCAGAATAAAATATACGATGTAACAAGTGCCTTTTTTCCCTACAATGAGCCTAAACATGATGTATGGCCTGAGAGTGTGGTCGTTTTCAACACCTTCGTGCCACCGGCCGCCCAGGAGCCCGGGGGTAATTGGTGAAACCTGAGCTCTGAGTGCAGCGCTCATTTCTTCCATCGCTCACATACAGCAGAGGTTAATTTTTAGTTGGGTTGATTTTATAGATTGAAATAGCGACATGAAAGCAGGCTTCACTCTTTTCTCCACTTCCTGCTTCTTCCAGGTGACGCTGACCTCGCGGGAGACAAACCCAACTTCACTTGGCCCACAATATATGGGGAAAAAATGGTGAAACAAAACATTAAAACTGCTCAGTGAGAAAAGTAACAGCAAAGAAGTGTTTTCAAGTTGTAAATCTCATCGAGTCATTGCAGCTACAAAGCTGTGCATGGGAAGAAATATTGTTTTGATTGAAATATAAGCAGACAACTTGACTTGGGTTTGCAGTTGCATAAATAAAGCCGGACCTACAAAACAGTGGTCTTTGAGAGCTTTTGTGTGGCCGCTGAGCTTTATGATCCTAATTCTTTCGCATATATTGCCAACATAAATATGGCTCTTCACCGTGGGATGCTCTGTAGAGGGTCGTTAGGAGCAGGGCTCGGCAGCAACAGGTTCGAATACACAACTTTTACTGCAGGCTCTGAATTTTTCCTGTCCCATCAGTGCCTCCTCTGCAAATTCTAGTGTGGGCAAAAGCTCCAAAGCGTGCGTCAAAGATTCTAAAGCTGATGGGAGGTGATTCACGGAAAAATGACATCCTTCTGTCTGTGTTTGCTGAAAGCTGATTACAAAACAAATTATCTTGCGTCCTTGAGTTCATGTGTTTGATGAGAGACAGGTCAAGTTTGGACTGAAAAAAAAAAAAGCTAGGTTTTTGATTCCCATTCTTCGGAACGTCTATGATGCACAACAGGAAAAAGGCGGTTGACTATATCATCATAACCCTTTGGCAACAACACTGTGGTGGGTGATTCAGAAACATGTGCTGCCATTTTATCATGCCGAGGGCCAAGTTTTGGAGCCTTAAACACCCCGCCAAGGCTTGATAAATCTGGCTTGAAAAATCTCATTTGCAGAGAGTTAGGCATCTGCAACAATATTTATCTTCTTCCCTGTCCAAGGGTAATGGGTTAGGCAGGATGGATGAGGGCACAGTCCTCTTGCCTTCAGGTGCAACGATTTCACAGAGGACCCATAGACAGGCTGCTTATGACGAAGCAAAAGGAAACACATCAACTCCCTCAGTAAACATATCACCATGGTTGAGCAATTGGCTATTAGCATAATTAGCCGGGCTGATCTTAGACTTTTCACGCTCGTGTGTGTGTGTGTGTGTGTGTGTGTGTGTGTGTGTGTGTGTGTGTGTGTGTGTGTGTGTGTGTGTGTGTGTGTGTGTGTGTGCGTGTGTGTGTTTGTAGGGGGTGACTGTTTTGCTGTTGTTCCGCAGCAATTAAACCCATCTAATTTTCAAGAAGAACAAACATTCTTTGGTGGCTGGGGGAAAGCTTCGGGCGCAGAAACTTGAGGAAAAATAAAGTCCTTGGTGGCACCAAGTCTTGTCTGATGACTTTTGCTAATTATGCAGCCAGGCACTTCCTGGGAACAACACAAAAAGTAATAGAAGAGGTTCGGCGCCTGAAGCTTATCAAGAAACAAGCAGGCAATTCTATCTGGATGTGGCCTTTTGTCTCCGGCGCAGAAAAGACCTAGGAGGACGGAAAAAACAACAAAACAAAGGAAGAAACAAAATCTTAAGGTCAGTTTCCAGTGAAGGACTCTGTCTCAGATGTAATTAACCTTTTGATTTAGGACACTCCGTCTCGTAAATAAGCTGGCAATTAGTTTATTTGGCTATCATGTGATAGTAATGACTCTCATTAGCATGGTGTGACCTCGTCTAATCTGTTGCCTCCCAGACTATTTGCTGGATTTTTTTGTCTGGCCTCGTGAACCAGCGTCTGATGAGCACTGATGTGTTCCCACTGATAGAGCGCACAAGAGGACGTGTTGCTGTGAAGTCAGCACTTCTCTCATCTTCTTCATCTGAGCTGCATTCAGCCTCATTTTCTATCCATCACTGCCTTTGCTCTTTCTCCGATTGTCTCTTATCTGCAGAGGGGAGGGTGTCACGATTCAACATTTGGCATGTTCTTTAATAGGCAACACTTGACAGCCAACACATGCATGAGCAATTATAACATTTGTGACAATTGCTTTTCAGATCGTCTCAGACACGCAGCACCGGTCTTCTCTTTTGTTCCCATGAATCAAGTTGGGAGCTCCGGCACAGGGAAAAGGCAGCGTTGGCGGGGAAACAGCAAAGTTGAGCAGATAACAGTCAAGAAGGCAGCAAATGCCTTTTCACACTATCAGGTCCGAGTAAGAGTTAACGAGGCAGCGCGTGCAGGGAAATGTGGAGAACGTGGACTCTCAGCCTGAGGAACCACAGGGAAGTAAGATGTGTGAAACGGCCCTCCCTGTGCAGACTCGCTCAGCGAGGGCCGCACATGTAAAAATACGGCCTGTTTTCACAGCACACCGGCTTCATTGGGGGATTTTGATGTAAATGGCGGCTGCGGTCGCCTTAGCTTGGAACTCGCTCACTTTGTCAAGGCGGAAAAGCTTTTGTGCCGTCGCTCACTTCGATTTCTGAGTTTTTAGTTTCTAGCTCTTGTGAAGTGCAGCACGCGCGGCTCTGTGTCTGTCAGCGTACGGAACATGAGTGCGTACGTTTGAAGTCACTGAACGGCGCATAGATGTGGGGAAACAGTCACTCAGTCACTGTGTGTTTGTGCTATATATCACCGAATGCTTTAGGGTGACAAGCTGCAATTAACCATGGAGTGAGAAGACATTTATAAGCATGTCATATCTCATTAAATATGTTTATTTATTTTGCAAGAAATTGATTTTTTGTTGCTTTCAAAGCAGATCTTTATTTTTTGCTGATGATTTAAATGCTGCTCTTGTTTTTGATGTCACGTCAAAAGTGGTGATTAGCGAAGAAGACGTTAATGGGAAAGAAAGTGCAGAATATGAGGCTGCTCCTGCTTCTAAGGGCACATTTGACCTTAGATGTTTCACAAATAGATGCGATGGGGCTGTGATGCTCACACTTAATGGGTGGGGAAATAAATCCCCATAAAAACCTCTCTTCCCAGTTTCTCCTTCTATATCACTGTGACATCTGGTGTCATCTCTGAAAGAGCCATTTATATAAAACACAGAAAGCAGCAGAGGCTGGTGACACGAAAAGAGCCGATTGGAAACAAAGCAAAAGTAAAACCATGTTCGTGTGAGGCAGGTTTGCGTTGGCTCCATCTTAGTGTCCAGATCATCCTCCTCCTCAGACCATCACCAGCCAGACATCACAGATGTCTGGTTCCAGCTGAGATGTGATCTGCTTTCAAGTCAGAGCCACCCAGCCAAAGAGAACAATAGTGTGTTTTCCGCCACCTCAGCCAATGCTCACTCACTGTACTGCTCCGCACCCCAGAGTTCATCGCTAGTACACCCATTAAGCATCCCCGGCCTCCATAAAGCTGTGCTGCAAAAAGCCCTAAAAGCTCTGAATGTGGAGAAAAGAAAACTTCCTTATGTTTGAGTCCAACTAAGTTTCCAGATGTGCCAGAGGTCAAAGGTCAAAGATAAAAGTACAAGGATGTGGCGTAACCCAACTAGAAGCCGGTTTGCGGCGTACGCATACCACGCTGAAGGGGGGGTGGGGGTGGGGGGGTCTTGGGTTGCGATGAGCCGAGTGCCTCGTGTTTCTCCTTTCCACTGCTCCCAGCGAGCGGCCTCATTTTGCGGTGGTGAATTATGACGCCGCAACTTTTGTGTTCGCTACTTTGGAAACGTCCACCAACGACACTGAGGCAAAATATCATTCGTGCTTAACATAGCGAGTCAAAACCACAGGGGGGGCGGGAGTTTTCACAGGGATCGCTGGAGGAGAGGTCCCAGACTCGCCTCCGTGGGGGGGGGGGGCACCATGAGCGGGAAAATATTTGGTATTTTTCGTTTCAGGGCAAGTGAATTTATTTAGCACCGCGTTCCTGATGCGAAATAACGCAAATAACGCAGCGAAAAGAGACGCTGAACTTAAAGTGCCGCGTACGACGCACCAGGCGGAGGAAGCCGGGTGACTGACAGCTCCGGCCCGTCCCACCCCCTGCCTGCTGCTGAGCAATAGAGACATCACAAGTTATGAGTAAGAGTCTATTACGCTGATTCGAGAACGTCGCCCAAGAATTGGGCTAATTTTACAAAAAAATGCTAATACGATTATTTCATGTGTGTCAGAGGCTTAATAAGTGTGGAAATTGGCCTGTCATATAAGACCTGAGAGTGGTGGTAAATTGTGTGATTACAGTCGCAGAGCCTCGCTCTCTCATTGTTTCTTTACACGTCGTAATCTGCTAAATGAAAATGGACTGGACAACTTCATTAGAATGATAAAAAATAGTGGGTAACATTAAGGTGACAGAGACAACTTTATTGTGGTATTATGGTAATATTGAGCTTTAGAGGATGTTCCAAAGATTACACGTCCCTTGAGAGGCCTTCTTTTTATTATTAGGCTCCAAAAAATTGTTTCGTCCCCCCCTCGGTCTCTATCTGGCTGGGCCTGAAAAAGCAAGGCCACCGTGCCACAACTGACTGCTGTAAAGAAATAAAACAGACTCCAGCTATTCATTAAAGATGATATGATGATCAAAAACACCCTGGGTTAGAAGTGTAAACATGTCCTGTGAGGTTAAATCCCTTTTTTTGGAGCCATGTCTGCAGGTTCTGGCTTGGCAGCAGTCTGGAGAGGCTGAAGCGAGCCTCCGGTGCCACTAGATGGAGTTAGATCCTACAGAAGAGCTTTGGGACGGCGGCGCAAACAAAACAATGAGCGTGGAAGCGAGGCGGAGGATGCACAGCTCCTTCGTGTGCTCTGAGCTGGAGGAGCTGGGAGGCATGTGAGGAGTCTGAGACCACGGGGCAGCGTTCCAGCGTCCTGCTCCTACAGTATGCAGCCCCGTACTGTACCATGGGAGCGGCTACGTTTATGAAAATGAAAATGATAATCAGCAGCCTTCAGGCTCGCTCATACAGTGAGCTAATTACCTACGCCACTGTTTGGATTATCCATACAGCTATGTGGACGTAGGCGATGTGACTGGAATAGCATCGTAGAATTGGAGGTTTTCTGCTAGAGAATATTACAAAATGAGCAGCAGCGACTTCTACACCTGCGTTACTGGAAAACAGCAACCTATCCTCCCCCTTCCAGCTTTAAACTCTGCCAAGTTCTGGTGCTTTAACAAGTGTGTAAAATCCACACCTTCTTGTGAAGTGTAACCTTTGCATAATTTCACCGGCTCTTCTGAGATGATTTTTGAGCCTTGCTATTATTATGATTCTGATGATTTCCCTCGTGTTTTTTTTTTTTTTTGAGGAAAGAGGGGAGAACAAGCAGAAATGAATCAATGCCAGCTGAAATGGGCTGACGGCGTGCCTTACTGTGTGATATGATAATGCTGATACAGACTCGTGTCCCAGCCTCTAATGGAGGGAAAATTATATAGTTAGATACATCGATAAGCGGGGAGTGACACGCTATTCTTTCCTTTTTTAATCCAAGAGCAGGGTTTTAGTGTTAATGGTGGATAAAAGCAGAAAATGTATTGTAATTGGAGCGTGTTTCCAGGCCGGGCCCTGCACAAACTGCACAGTTTGTTCCAAGTGAATAATAAAAATGCACAAGTTGTATTTATTTAGCAAAAAGACCCATCTGTGAGTTTCTTCACGTTTTTTTGTGTTGCACTGTAAAGCAGACAGCGAGTCAGTGGCACAATGTAAGTCAGAAGCAAAACAAATTGAACTTCCAGTCCCACCGGAGTAAACGTGAACTCTGTCAACAGATGTTTAATGCTGCGAAAGGTGGGTGTGTGGAGGAAAAAATCTCCATTTCTCTTGATCTCTCTCACGTGAATTGCACCATTTAGCATGTAGCAGTTGTGACAGGTAATTGACTTTGGAGTCCGCTGAGAAGTATTTGTGTCACGGTAAATAATGTATCGTTCCCGAATCGTTATGAATATTCATGCCTGCGCTTGATTGGGAGACATTAAATAAAAGCCGTTATATATGTTTAAGTTGGCTTCTCGCGCCGCTCTGATCTGAATCTGATTTTCCTCCGCACAAAGACGCGTTTCTGCAGCGCTCCTCTCAGTTCAGCTGGCGTCAGCTCCAGCAGCTGATGCGATGAATTAACCATTGTTGTTGGATGATCTCATTTACGTCCTGCTTTGAGCCCAAACTTCTAATTCTCTTTACATGCTGAAATATTAAAAGCCTAATACGTCATCTGTCACGCCCGTCATTTATTACCCGGGCTGCAGCCATGTCCTGTGGGCCTGTAAGGGTGTCTTTCAAATTGCCTTTTATTAAATTGCCAACATTTGTTCCTGTTTATATGCATGTCCCTCGATTTCATTTCCAGCTTGGCTCCATCAGCTGCTGCCCATCAGCGTCGCGAGCTTCGTCCTTCCAACGGCTTCATTTACCAAATGACCCAACATCCTCGTGTCTGCCTGCCGCACACAGCTGAGCTGATTAAGAAGTTGCCTTCAGAGCACTCATTTATTCCACTCCTCCATTTTCTTATATGGCCATTGTTTCATTTAAAGTTTACGCTCCTTCCCCTCAGATGGAAGTCACGCTAATTCTGCTTCTCTTTTGGGAACGCTACTTAGTCTTACAATGTATGATGGATCTGATTAGTCATTCAGGCCGGCCTCTGCTTTTATGCTTACATTAACTAACACAAAGAGCCCCCCTACAGGTTAAAGTTTAAATGTGGATTAGCAGATAAAGCAACTCCTGATTAGGTTACCGTGGGGCTTAGCAGGAAAAATGAATTTCCCTCTGCACATTATTGCACAAACATCTTCACCAGCCCTTCTTTCACCCGCTTTCTTTTCTTCTTCGGCCTCATCCTCTCACACTAATGCCCAGCATGGATATCTGTTTTGGCGCAAAACCTTTGAACAATTATGCAAATGCATGTAAGGCAATGCACAATACAGTATGGAAATGGCTCAGAGAGAAAATGGACTCATTAAGGACAGATGGCATCAGTGCTAAAAGCCATTTGTTATGGATGCAGGAAGACATTTCAGACTATGTCAGAACCTGAGAGACATCAGATATGTTTTTTCAAACCAAGCACTATTTGTTGTAGCGTTTAGTTCTTGATTATTTCATCATGTTGATGATTATAAATGAAACAAGATGAGGCAGCGACTTCTCTTAATGTGCATTTGTCAGAATATACATTTTCTTTATAGCTTAAGTGGTGATGGATGTACCGTTTCATCATACTACTACTGCGCTAAGTGATGTCATTGATCACGACAAGACCTTTTACAAAATTATATATGTTTGATCAAAGCTGCTCCGTGTTAAATATGGAAGCGTATATAGTGATAAGATCACTAAGACCCACATGAAAAGGAATGTAGACGCTGTCATGCATCATGCGCATGACTGATACTACAAGCATCTCATTGCCACCGCATACATCATGAACCGAGCCGCATATAAACGAGGACCTAAACGCTTTCTAGAGATTAGCTTCCATACATCGCAATATGCTTTGAAACGGCGTCACACCACGTGAACAGTGGGGTTTTTCACAATTAAGAAAATTACGTCCTCCTTTTTGTGCGCTGGGGATAAGATGCTTCATTATCACAGAGGCCAACGTTAACCCCAGGTGGGAGAGAATTATTTGCAGCAAAGATTAAGTTTCCAATCTATTGCAGATGGCAGTATAAACACAACAGCATGGATTCAGGATCGACTGTGAGGACCTGCAACACTAGCACGTCTGAAAGGGGAGCTGTAGCTGCAGAGACGTGGGCTTTGACATAGCCACTGTTTATTTTGTCTCCGGCCCTCGGTGGGCTTCCCCAGTACCACTGTCTGGGCCTTTGATGTCACTGAAGTTATTGTTGACTATTCGCTGCTGTCTGCCTCAATATTCATCCGAGCTTCACATGGGACACAGAGGAGACAGGCGAAGGCTGCCATTTATTTCTACACTAATTTTCCTTTGTGATGGATGGCTTTCTTATTGTGTCATTTGCGCCTTTGAAAAATGCTCTTTGGAGCAGAAGAAATTACCATCTTCCAAATCATACAACCAACCACAGCTCTCGCACAAAAAGCCGTGCATAGGGCACATAAAGGCGAAATTATGTAAATTACAGAGGGGATGATATTGATATGTTAAAATGGTTTTATTGCCCTAGATTAATAAAGAACATAAATATGCAAAAATATAATATTCAAAGCAGTTTCAATCCCTAAATAGAAAATGTATGAATGTATATCTATAACACAAGTTTTATGTTTACTCTGAAGCCATTGAACTAGACAATCTAGTCAATGCAAAGTACAGTATATAAGAAATATAATACATTCATTATATAATGTGCAATAATGTAAAGCACCCTGCACCTCTGTTCTTTCTTTGTGTTATAAATCAATTTAAATTGTGGCTTAACATGTTTACTTGTGACACTCACAACAACAACAACAAACAATAAGCGTTTAGCAGTAAGCCCAAATATTTCCTGCATCAAAGCCCACATGAGCAAATCCCACAAAAAGTCACAGAACAAATAAGTGAAGAGTATCAAAGGCTTTCATACTCAGGGCGTTCTCTTTGGTGTATTCAGGTTGTCTTTTGTGCATCCGCCAACTATTGTGACAGGACACAGAGGTTTTCCAAAGGCCAGAGTTTCTTATTAAATTATTTCTGGGTGAGATGAGCGGACGCTGAATGGAATCGTTAAACTTCACCAGTTTTAGAAATGCGTGCGCCCGCGCCGCCGTCTGCTGCGGCGTGAAAGGCTGCGCGTTTTCATGCCCCTTCAGAACCTTTAACTTGACATGAAAAGATATGACATCAATCCTGGCAAAAACACAAGGGAGAAATGAATGATGCCATTGTGGACGCTAAACATCAATCATGCTCAATACTTTGGAAAAACAATGCATTTTTGTTTGCGTTTCAGAGGTGACAAACAACACTTGTGACTGGCTTAACATTGTCAATTCCCATTACTCAAAACCTGAAGCAAATCAGAATTAAATTGTGGCCCTGTTGCTAGGCAGCTGAGTTCTCTCGACATGCTGGTTAGTTTTTCTTTCATTGCTTGACAAGAGCGGAGTGAAAGGAGTTTAGAAAAACTTGCTTAAGGCGCTCAGAGGAAGGGGATAATTGGAGTCTGTGGATTGTGTAGTGGCCCTTGTGTGGAAACATCAGAGCTCGAGACGGAGAGAGTCGGACGCAACAAAATTTTAACTCTTGTACACAAACTTGACCCTGGTGCTACTGCTGGGAGTGTTTTCCCCAGTGTGTCCCTGGGCCCAGTGTCAACAGCACGGAGCGCACAGGAGCGGGTTGAGGATCCGTTCTGGAGAGGAGACCGTGACCAACGTGCCGGGGCTCCTGTTTTGTCCGCAAGGGAAGTGAGAAATGTGGAAACGTTCGGCGCCAGAGGCCATTTTCTCCTGTGCACAGCAGAGCTCGCATTTGACGCACGACGCGCAATCAACAGGTCATCTTGATACAGTAACCGCGGCCAGATTCATCCGTCTGCCCCTTGAAAAATAGGCGCTCGTTAAGAAAACAATGAGACGGGGGTCTGTGCCTTTAGCGACCTGCGGAGGAGCCCGGCCCGCGAGAGTGCACACCCAGTTTAAGAGGGAACCAATTAATGCTGGATTAACATTCATGGTTATTTACAGTTGCTTTTGTGCTTGTTTCTGCTCTGACTTCCACACGGAGGAGCGAGAGGGAGAGAGAGAGGGCGAGCGAGAGAGGGCGAGGTCCTCTGTGAGAGGAGCACGAGAGAGAGAGAGAGAGAGAGAGAGAGAGAGAGAGAGAGAGAGCGAGAGAAAGAGAGAAAGAGAGAGAGAGAGAGGGCGCCGAGGGGCTCGGAGAATGGGGGGTTGTTTGGACGCGAGAGGGGCAGCGAGGTGGCTGGGTCCATTGTGAGGACACCACCTCTCTCATTATGCCCTCTCAATCAACACTCCTGCTCACAGGAAGCCCCTGTAAAGCCCATCTGCCATAGCTAATCTACAGGCAGCCCCGCGCTTGCGTCTGGGCCTGCTACCCTCAGCCGCATTATTCTCAGATCCAAGGCTTCGCCAGGGATCAGCCAAAGCCCATTAAAGTAAATAATAGCCAGAAATGACAGGCTTAGTGAGGATTGGGGAGGAAGTTGAAGACCAGTTTGAGCTGTGAGCTCTGATTAATAAAGAAAAGCATTTTGGGGAGAGAGGGGGTAAGGTGGGGAGAGAAAGTGAGGGAGAGAAGGGGGGAGATAATGGAGGAAAAAAAATGACCTTAGTCTGCTGCAAAGAATGTCTCAACCTCAGGGTTGTTGGGAATAGTGCTACCATCCAGAGCATTAGCAATCCTTGAGCTACTTTGGCTTTGAAGCTGGAGCAGGACGGGGTGAGAGGGGGAGGGAGGAGGGGAAGGGGAAGGGTGATGAGGCAGGGGGTAGGACGCATGCCGTGGTCTCGGACCGCGCAGCAACAAGAGTCACACTCGGCGGTAAACATTAGGCAAAAAACACCAACATCCAGGTTAAAACACGAGGAACGTTCACTTTGCACGTGTGCTTCAGGACTTTACCGGGTCTTAATTAGTTAAACCACGTTATTATTGTGTGAGCGCAAATGAGCCTGTTGACGAGTTTGAAAGGGCGACTTTGTCATGGTCAGCTTAGGGTTAAACAATTAAAGCTGCTCCCTAGAGTCAAGTCAGTGTCAAGTTAGGCACGGAGGCCGATAGTTGAGTTAATAGGAGGGGAGGTAAAAAGGGTTAATGGCCCGACTTGGTTAATGGTTAACTGACCCGCTGACACCCGGGGCCGCGGCACCAAGCCTGACCCCTGACAGTCGGACAGCGTGGCAGCGCCAGCGCCTTCCACAGCCAGCACTGTCACAAAGAGCTGTTTTAGCGCTGACTTATAGTTTGGTTAGATTTGAATAAAGGCACAATAAGTCCAGGGGAAATAGACACAAATTAAACATCCATTACCACAAGCTGCGTCTCGCTGGGTGGAGGGTGTTTTGCTGTACTGAGAGGATGGATAACACTGATCGCGGGAGTGTTTGCGCTGTCTCTGCTTCGGATGTTTATTGCCACAGGAAGAAAAAAAAAAAAAAAAAAAAGAGCTTATTCCACTTTGTGCTCGAGCTCAGCCTGGGATTTAACATGATTTGTCACCGGGCCGACACTGGAGACGGTCTAAGCGAGATTATGTGAAGCAGTTCCACCTCTGCTTAACTACTGTAAAAATTGCTTATACGCCTGTGAAGGAATTGGAATGCGCTCAGGAAGCGAGCGAGCGAGCGGGCGAGCGAGCGAGCGGGCGATCGGGCTTGTGGTCGGGTCGGGCCGCTCCCCCGGCCTCCTCCGATTGGACGGCCGCCCCAGACAGCTGGGGCAGCAGGAAGAAACAAGTTAGCGCCGCATGAAAGGTATGCTCACCCCTCCAAGAATATTGTGTATTGATCTATCAGTTACCTGCATCTTCAAAACGTCGGCGGAGGAGGGGGAGAGAGAGACGTGTGGAGACCTGTGCCTCAGAGATGTAATGAAGAATTTAAGATCCTCCCAATGTTTCACTGACACGAGACTGTAAACAGATATGATACATAGAAACCGACCGGGCCTCTGGGGAAACACTTAAGGTTTCTTAAAGAAGTGTTTAATGGTATCGATTTTTATTGTTCAGTGAACAGTGTGAAGCCTTTGACTGTTTTATTGAACGGATCTAGACACATGCTCTTAAACACAGAGAGGAAGAGGACTTTTCAGTTCTTACATTTAATCCATCAGACAATGTGTGCGTTGAATTTTAATAAGCCTCCTGACTGGAAGTCGCGCCGCTCACAGCTGTGCCCGGGTCTCACGTGCTCCCGCTCTCCTTATTTTACAGTAGCTGCCTGCTCCTAATGCCTCTCACGTTGTAGTCCCCAGTGTGTAGGATGTGGTTTGTTTGCCATCACGCCACAGATGTTAGGACCTCGGCAGCCAGTAGAGGCCTCTCATGTCTTATACAACCATACCGTCGAACAAGTTGGAGATCTGCACACATTTTGCCCTGATGTTGTAAAATACCTTAAAATTTACTTACTGTACTTACTTATGTTTTTTCTTTGTTTTTTTTTAAAGCACCGTTAGGATTTTTCAGTTTTAAACTTCTCGGGCCGATTTGATGTTTTTGGAGTGAATGAATCAGCTTCAATGAACCTTTCTCTTTCCGCCTGGTGAATTCAGGCTGGAGCCGCATCACAGCTCTCTGACCAAAGCCCATTTCCCCCCTCTCCTCCCAGCCTGATCTTTCCTCTTCAGAGGGCTGAATGCTCATCCTTGACCGGGCTCGCCTAAATGAACCCTGCTCTCCTCATGTACCACAAAAGTGCCACTGTGTGGTGTCACCCGGGCTTTCTTTTCCGAGAGACAGTGTGATTTCTATATCCGTTGTCATGGCGATGCGGCGAGGAGGGAGGAAAATGGGAGCGCTAACCTCTGGCTTTAGCCGGCTTCCAGGCCAGACGGTTCATTTGGGGGAGAGCAGGATGCGGCGCTCGGCCTGTTTGTTTGTGTGCTGACAATAGCAGCACTTGAAAAAGGTGAAACGGGGACGTGGTGGCGCTATCTGTCAAACGCCACAGCACGCAGCCACCACGAGCTCACGATGAGCGACAGGAAAGACCAACGGCGTTGTTAAAAAGCTAATCCTCTAACCAGACATTGCTGCAGTTTGATACAAGAAAGAGACACGACATCATTGCAGGGCAAAGACAGGACCTCTCCATTCATGCACGCTTGGTCCCGACCTCTCAACCTGAGACTTAACTAAGTCACCACAGCGTTACATTTATCTCCCTAACCAACCTCCGATCCAACAACACAGAATTCAGAGCAGGCTGCGAAGCAGGATGAAGACATTGGCATTATTAGAACCAGCTCACATGCTCCCCCGTCCTAATGACGTGGGAGTGCCGTGGATAGTCAAGAGGAAGAGAACACCATTTTCTCGTCATTTGGCAGCGTGCCCAGATCTCATTCAAGCAAGAAGTCTTCTCAATCCGAACTTAATCCCAGCCAATTAAAAGATGGCGTCGCTCTTCCTCCTCCATCGTTATGCTGATGAGGCTGCAGGAAGGGGGGGGGGGGGGGGTGTAGGCAGAACCTGTGGCTTCATTTGACAAATGAAAACATTTATGATTTGAATATTTGTGTCAAAACAATCATCACACCAACCTGATAAACCCTAATTAGCTGCAATGTAATGACAAACTTGAAAGGGAATTTATCAGAGAGAGGAGTGAATATTTATTGATGTAGAAAAGTATGCTTTGTGTTTTTCCCCCAGCTCCTGGGGGGAAGGTGTGAAATCTAATAAAGCCATTCTCAGGAGGGGCGGCTTTGATCAGAGATTCTCTAAACAAGCAGCAAGTCCCATGTGAACGCAAGATCTATACGCGCCAACATGTGCTATCTTTACATCTCAACTTCTGTTTTTGCTAAAGGAGAGCTGTTGTATTGGAAACAGCTGAACCATTTCAATTTTAGCCTCGGGCAACATTCTCCATCTCAAAGAAGTGTCAAGATGCACCGCATGTCAGACATATTTTCCATAAAAGTCTATCTGAGCCGCTTCTGTGCCGATACAGCTTCCAAGGTGTAAATGTGATACTTTACAGAGCGACCTGTTTTTATGTTAATGAGCTGCGATATGTATTTTAACAGCATTCTGCAGATCTGTAGACGGTATGGTGCTGTTTTGTAAAGGGTGTTAAACAAGGTGTGTCTGTGGAGGCTACACAACAACTATAAATATGTATATACAATGCGTTTTTTCACACACGGCGCACGCGGCACGAAAAAAAAAAACAATAAATAAATGATAACAGGATAAAAAGGTGCCACAGTGAAATCTATAATAAAATCAGAATCCTGCATATTTATATGAAATGAGCACGACTCAGGTTAAAATGACGACGGGCTCCATCGGTTTGACAGCACAGGGGACTCAGGTGACATTAGCGATGGGTCGGATGCTTTAGTTCAGACATACAGTAACAAACACAACAACAGCAGCAAAACTTTAACTTTAAGAAGATGAACCCATGAACATTCTGCTCATAAAGAACTTAAATGACTTCTCCCAATTCCACTGATGTCCATTAACCCTCTGTCAGTCATCACTTATTGTGATTTAGCGTCTAAAAACCAACACAGAGATGAAGCCAGCGTTCGTGTCTGACTGGAGGAGCCCCGGAGTTGGCTCCAGAGGGAAGTAGCCGTGTGATGGGGCGAGCACACTTAACTAACAACTTCCTTCACATTGGATGCACTTTGACAAACAGCCCTGTTCCCGAGCGCTTACGCCGTGTGCCTGAGCATTAACGCTAACGCCCTGTGGTATGGTTGGCTGGACAGGCACTTGACTGATGGCTCTATTAGAGCCCCCGACCACGGCACCAAGCCCGACCCGGGCTCTGTCTCCGGCTTGGACGTGCTGCTGACAACGCACTGATGGGAAAGACTAAATGGAGGGTCTAAACACGCCAACGACCACATTCAACAGCCCAGCGCACGCACAAAGGCCCGGGCACATGCGTGTGAAGGGAGCTGCACGGACGCGGCTGTGCGCACACACACACAGGGGCCGTGGAAGGAGGCAGAAAGGACTTAGCCATGCTTCACCTTTTGCATTTGCTTGGAACAATGGCTTACACAAATCCAACACACAGCTGATCTGCACCCCTCCGATTCCGCCTCTTTGGTGGCTTGTTCCTGGGACCACCATGAAACATGTAGGCCGCTGAAAGGCTGGCGCTCGATAATCAGCTCTAAGGGGGGGGGGGGTGTAAAGCACAATTCATATCTGCAGTCTTCTTGGGAAAGCAACCACTGGAGCAGGAAATGACAGTGGATGTTTTAATCTTCAAACGGTGAGCGCCACGCTCCCCCAGGCTACGTGGAGGAAGCTGCCGGGATGCGACGGAGCTGAGTGGAGGAGGCTGCTCCGATGCAACGCAACAGCTCACAGCACTTCCAAACTACTTCCAAAAATCACACGTCTTAATCAATAAGGTCTGTATTCAACAGCGTGTTATTTTCAATTCCTCGCGCCTTTGTGGCTTGAATGACCCCGTGTGTGCGTCTGGGTACGACAGATTCTCCCCGGAGGCCCAGGCTGCAGGAGGGCGACACCTCCGGCACCTGTCATCCACACATGTCAAAGAGTTACATCCCGGCAACCCGCGACGAGCACGTTGCTAAACTACTGTATCAAAACAAACCCGAAAACGCTTTAAACGCTACCTTCCCTGACAATGGGGAGGAAACGGGGAAATAAGCAAGCGGAGGGAGAAGAATCGGTGACATTCAGCCAAATGGAGTGTCTCAGGTCCAAATTCGGATCGAAATGAGCTCAATTTATCAACGTCAATAACAGTGGCAATCCCAGGATAGAGAGACATGCATATTAATTGAAAATAATCAGATTAAACCACTAGAATCTGACATTTTGAAATGGGCACTTTATCTTCAGGGCTGGAGAGATGCAAGATTGCCTACGTACAAATCAGAGAACACTCCTTAATTGCATGTTATCACCCTATGATTGCCTTGGCATTATATAAAACAGTATGGTAATTACTCCACAGATAGTGATGTAAATAGCCTCAGGCTGCCGCTCCCATAAGAGGAAGGGGAGAGAGGGCACAGTGCTGAACATCTGGGCGAAGAGGTGGCACAATTAGAAGTGTGCAGTCAGACGATTAGCTGCGCCGCCGAGGCGTCAGCAGAAACATAGATCTGTGCGCAACATCTGCAGCGAATATCTATGCGAATACCATCTGTGAGTGTAGTATAGTGTGTGAGAGCTCGAAGGAGAAGGGTGCAAGTGGCCCTCACGGTGTCACTGCTGCCCAGCCCAGCCAGCAGGCTCCCAGGGGCCTGCTGGAGGTCCCCTTCCGCCACCGAGGCCCCTCGGCCCCGGAGGAGGCGCCGCTCCGAGGGCTGCCGTCACATGTTCCCGGCGTTTGTACAGCGCCTGATAAATGTAATGTAAAAGGGGCTTTGTGCGCGGGGGGCAGCGGGGGCCGACTGTGATTGCTGGTAATAACTGACTAATAGAATAAAGCAATAACGCGCAGCCTCGGGGCGAGCGCTGCCGTACCGACAATTTCATACTGCAGATTTATCACGGTGTGGAAATTAGCATCTCAGTCTGTTCGCTTTCCCATCTGAAGGAGCTCCGTCACGAGACCGCGCCGCCCTGAAAGGATGTCTGTCGACTCCAGGTCCCCTTCGTCATAACACTCCATAACTGTGCTAACACCCCACGGAGAAAGCCATCTCTAAGTTGACAGGGAGCGGAATGATGGAGATTTGCAGCCAGACACTTCATAAACAACAGACTATTAAAATACAATTTTAATGCTGGCACCAATACAAACACGATATTTAAATTGGTTAATCTGTACACTTTTATTATAACTATGTACATCACTGACTCCGTTACCATTCAGACATTTATATATGAACGTGTTCATTCATCCACCACTTTAAGCTCTGGGGGAGTGCTCTCAATCTTATGGGATGCTCACATTATAGTGAGTTCTTACTGAAAGACGGGGATGTTTCACAATCTATATTTACTCACTTAAATTTCCCCAGATTATCGAGGCAACAACCATTTGCTTTATGCTTTTGATGCGCTTCCTAAAATCAAACACTGGATCTGTGAAAAGATGTTGTGGTTTAAAATTCCTCCTCATTTTTGTTCCACGGTCGTTTCTCACTAACAGAGTCAACAAGCAGCTGAATGAGCAAACGTTACTGAGCGGATAATTTCGCCTACAATGTTCCAGAGGCCTATGATTAGAATATTAATTAGGCCCATCTATGACGGTCAGATAATAACAATGTCACGGGGCTGAATGGATCCTGTGACCTGTAAAAGGCCCATTCACCGTCTCCACTCTGCCATGCTTCATTCTTTTGGCCGCAGGCAGCAGACTTTTTCACGCCCTTTCTAAAAGTTCCGATTGTCACCAAATATGTTCAAAAAGTGCACGTTTCTTGTGGAACAAAGTGAAATCCGCAGCTCTTTGGGAGCTCTCTTCCACTCGACACAGATTTCCTGAGAATGTGACAATTAATGTGGATCCTCTCTGCAAAAGAGTTGACTTCGGGTGGTTGGTCTTTAATTACATGACACGGATCACAAGCACCAATGCAACGGGGAGACGTCCGGCTACGCCCACCGCTCGTGTTTACTTGTCCCTCTAATGAATTAGCGATGCCTTTCACAATGCAAAGCACCGGGAATGAAAACCAACCTTACTGAATCCCAACTCATAATCATCATCGCATCGGTTCCTTGATAACCTCTCCAAATCCAGCATGTCCCATTAATGTGAGAACATTACTCAGCTCGTGTCTCCTGGGATGTGGACGCCTGTGTTCAGATGCCGGGACGCCTCCGTTAGCGAGGCCAAAGACATTTGCTGTACGAGCTACTTACAGCAATCAGAGCACTTAAAATACACAGCCAATAAAAACACCACGTCCTCACACTGGCTAAAAGGAAGGGTTTTAGGGGTCACTGGGTTCATTGTGTGTATTATTGTAAGGTCTCTTGGGAGAAGGCAGGATAAGCTCCGTGTGTGTGTGTGTGTGTGTGTGTGTGTGTGTGTGTGTGTGTGTGTGTGTGTGTCAGTGACAACATCCCATGAAACAAGATGAGTGAACTGTCTTAATCCACGTGTAATTCGAAGGAAGTACCGCCCACAAAAAACTTTCCTTTTATAGTAGGAGAAGTCCGTATGATTCTGTATCTTTATTTATACTTATTGTAATAAACCGGCTGGAGTCATATTTGCCTTTTTATTCTTTTTTTCAAAATTTAAGTAAGCGATAAACACATTAAAAAGCTCTAGAGTGCATCTAACAATTATGTTCAGTGTGGCGTCATCTGCAGATTCACATCCAATATGTCTACGCCAGGTGTAAAATTTCCCAAATCCCAAAGCAGCGTCTTCATTTAGCTTGTTTTCTCTGACCAACCACCCACAAAGAGACTCAGTTCGTCACATAAAACAGATTTCTCATAAATCAATACCTTAAACTCAAGCCATTAATCAGTGAGCAAAGCTGCAAATACAGGTTTTGATGATACAGTGTTTTACTATGTTGAATCTAAAATATCTGAAAAGACAGAAACGTCTTAAATCTGCATTTACAGTAGCTACAGACACAGATACAGCAAGTTCAAGTGCTCTGAGCCACATTTCTTTACGATTAACTCCCTGGTGCGCGTCGGGCGTAAATCAAACCCCTCCCCCCGGAAATTTCAACGTTGGTGAATCGAGTCAAGGAGGCATTTTGTCTCCTCAACTCAGGGACGCTTAGCGTTGAGTTGGAGCTGCGAGGCTGGCAGGCATGTGGCTAGTGGCAGCGGACTGGGGAGAACGAGTTAAATCAGCGCCTCGCGAACCCGACCCGGTGTCGTCCTGAGAGGGAGGAGGCCAAAGACTCACGCGATGAGGGCAACCCAGCAGTGAGCCCGCGTGGCAGCGCCGCTCCCCGCTGCTCGCCCAAATACTCCCATAACTCCCTCGTGCGCCCAAGGAGAGCGGAGGACAGGCATGCATCAGAGGGGAGCCGGAGGGTGAAGTCGCTCCAGAGAGATGGTCCAATTGCAGCCTGCACCTAGTCGCTTCAGTGTCATCAATTCTGACAATAGTGGAGCTGTTGACTGTTGAGGTGATGGCTCTGTGTGTTGTTTGCTGTCACAAGGACTAGTTTCGATAAATCTTTTCCTTTCATACAAAATAAAGATTTCTAATCTCGGCAAATACAAAATGTATTTTAAAAAATGGCTCACTAAGATTATTATTTTCATTTAGTATCAGTATTGTCTAATTGCGCCAGTTGTTACACTGTATTCCAATAATTCATCCTCAGCAGTGAAGGATCTACGGCACGTTGGCTTAGCAGACTAATTAATTTGAAGTGAAGATTTCCCAGAGCTGCTTTTCTTCCTCTAATGAGAGACGAGTGCCAGTCAAACAGGGAGCCGTGCCGGTGTCCAGCATTAAAATAGAAGCCTCCAGCAGCCCGTCTGGGGCGTGACGGGGGCCGGAGGGGGCCGGAGGGGGCCGACTGCTCCGACCAGCAGCCGCCACCTGCTTTGCTTGTTCACGCTGTCGCCGGTGCCCTTTTTTGGTGCGCGCGGGGTCTTTAAGAGTTTAGCTATGCTTTTGATGGCGTTCTTTGATTTTTAAAATATGCACAGGATCAATGAGGAGCGCCCATTTCAAAGCGCAGGCACCTGCTGCTGGTCACCGTATCTGAAGTGTCTCTAATCATGTACAGAGACTCAACAGTCAGTGGGGCAGGATGGAGGCCGACTTCATGATCAATAGGAACTAATACCATGTGTGCAGACGTGTGGCAGCAGGACCAGACTAAACAAAATGTTTGACCACTTCTTTCATTTGAACACGATATTTCCTTTGCATATGAATAAGAGCGAAGCAATGTATCTACAAGACACGACAAGACACACACACACACGCACACTTCAAAGTGCTCAGATTAACGCGCAATAATCTCCAGCAGCAGCACGATTTAATAATTCACTCAGATGTCTCTAATATGTCACTCCAGTCTCAAACACTAAACATTTGGTAATAATGCTTTTTCTCCCTGCTACAAATCTACTAACCTAAGTGGCAGCGAAGTTCAAAGAAGCAGATCGTAATGCATGTTATGGAAATAAACCCAGGGCTGATTATCCTTTAAATCTCCGGCTGCCCCAACCCCCTCTAAAAATGGCTGTCATGATGAAACGACTATCCTTTATTACATTCTTCTCCCTTAATCCTCCTCAATTTATTAGAGGGGGAGTGCCTCTGCACAACAATGCCAAAACTCATTTCCATGGGAACCCACACGGCAGGATGTCCAGGAAGGGAGAGACAACTGATTTCCTATGCAAAAGGTCTTTTTGGATTTGGGGGGGAGACAACTGATTCTTTTACTGCAAATGACTTCAGTGTTTTGTTTAGGAGGGCTGAATGTAGAGAAGCCAGCATGACTTCTGCTCGCACTCTTGAATTCAGCTGATGCAGGTGTATTGGTAATTGCAGGTGTGGCACTGGACCGGCCTCCCCCTCTCCGTATGTCCTCACACGCACACACACGCACACACACACACACACACACACACACACACACACACACACACACACACACACACACACACACACACACACACACACACACACACAGCTTTTGTCCAGACGTTAGCCAGGTACTGGGAGAATAGATCAGCAAGCGCCTCATTAGCATTTTGCTATTCAAACACTGCTGTAAGTCTTACACAAACTGAAGGACCCCATTCAGCAATCGCAATAGTCGAGTGGATATCACGGTGTGGGAAAGCTAAGCACAAAGTTTCTGTGCGAGGAAGATTTACAAGAGACTTTATGTGAACTGTTGCCTTATTGTGCCTGAAGCAAATACGAGGAAATTCACTGTAACCTGAATTTAAGAAATTTAAGTCCAGCTTCACATTGGAAGAAAAAAGCTTTTACATATCAGTTAAACAATCAAACTCACTTCTTAATACTTAATTTTGTACTCTGCTATTTTTTTCCCTGTCCTCTCGTTAAATTATTCTCTTAGAAATAAACGTGTGAGAAATAGTGTTAAAATAAGAGCAGGAGGAAAAAAAGAAACTTCTAAATGAAATCTCTCTCTCCAAATCCCAAATGAGAGGAAATTACTCATCAAGTGATTATGAAACTGTTGGCATTATAGAAATCAGAGCGACAGAAAAGGGAAGGGAGGGAGGCGGCTGGCAATTTGTTCTCAATGGACAGTGGATGAAGAGGTGGCAAGTTAAAGTCTCCAATCTGAAGGGTCTCCTTGTAAAGCTAATTCCAGTTAATGGCCAGGGAACAGGGCTCCGCTCACCCACTGGATCTGTCGTCCCGGCTCCAGCTAATCACACTGACATTAATGCAGGCTCCAGAAGAGACACCTCGTCATCAGGAATTTTCCTCATTGGCACAGAAAATGCCAGGCTGCACACCTCTGACTGCGTGGCCCCCACATCTATTAACCTTATTGATTTGGAGCCCCGCTGAGCCCCTCCAGAGCTCCCGCCCCCCTGCTGCTGGACTGAAGTGGATCAATCCTACGCCGGGGGCCACAACTCAATAACAACCCGGTGCTCGGAGACTACTGTTTACAACCTGAAATGAATACACACGTAGATGCTGCTCTGTATATTCACTGCTCCTCCGGCTCTTGGGTCTGAGGTCGGTGAAAAAGTTTGAATAAGTTCTGTCCTAATCAATAATTTCCTCTTAATGATTGGTTTAAGAACATTACTAAAAACTAAGCACAGATTACACCCGTGCTGCACACTACTGTTTATGAGTAATTAGCGCTAACAAAGCGCTCCACGGTAAATATTCTGCAGGAAACACTCGAGACAATCAACAAACTCTGCCTTGCAATTGTACACTTAAAGTTTAATCAATGCAAATTACACGTAACAAACTACCACTGGGACTTAGGTCTCAGCTGCGGTCAGTGCTCACGCTGGAAGGGCCCCGTGACCACGCGGCCCGCGAGTCACCGCTTTTCAAAATAAATCACAAATGCATTATTGTGTTCCTCAAACGCGCTGGCTGGCTCGCCAGCTGCTCGCCGGCCTTCGGTGGTTCACACACATAAACCCGGGCTTCGACGACGAGCCGAGCGCTGGTCCTTTTTGAACACGCATCTGTGAAAACAACTGGCTGTGTCTTTAAACTTTGAGCACATTCTTACTGACCAGCTGCAACAACTTGAGCAGCGCAGCAACACTGGGAAGTCGCTGATACCTATCGGGCCACGATGGGACTTTCTGCTTGGAGTCTCCTGTGAACATCGCGACCGATGCTTCATCCTCTCAACATTTGGTCCCCCGGCAGCTCTGCTACAGTATGCAGCGAGCGCAGCCTGACAGGAGGAATACTTTACAATTTACTGTGGCGGAGCTTCTGCTGAGCTACTGCAGGCTCCGCGTGATGGAGGCGCCGGCATCAGTGTCAAGTACGGTTGGTCTCATATGCGACTCATCAGCCAGTGCAGCCCAGCGGGGGGTGGGGGGTGTACACCCAGGGCAAATCTGTAAACACCAATTTAATCTGCATGGAGAAAGTTACTGTCATCAGCGGTGACAGCGAAAGCCTCTGGGCCACGCCAGTGTGCGAAGAGTCACTCTTATTCCCCCAATATCTCTGTCAAGCGTAGACATTAAGCCATTATAGACGTCAGGAATCTGCCATTGAGAACTTCTTTTCTCTGCCAGTCAGCGTTTGAGAATAGATTCAGGGCCGCAGTGGAGACGAGGCGGGTTCCTCCACATTAACCGCTATTGACCTTTGGCATTCGAATTAGAAACACAGCCAATTATTAATCATATTTCACACAATTTGATTGGATTGCTTTGACAATGAAGCGGGCGGCGGCGAGGACAATTTGTATCTATTAACGTTTGGATCTTGTTGTAATTAATCCGGGGTCACACTCAGATTTAAGGCGATTTTCCCCTTTGAAAGCGGACTGCGGGCGCGGTAGGCGTGTTGTTTCTCGCCAGCGGAGCCCGACCGAAGCCAAGTCAACACCAGGGACGGTGAGCATTTAACAATAATGAGAATTACTAGTGGTCCCGCCCCCGTTTTTCATACCCTAACATCCTGATTTCATGGGTGACACTTAGGGACCCCCCAGGCTCTCTAATGTGTGCCTGGGGACCCGAGTCACACGCAGGGATGAATGTGGCTGTACGGTAGAAACACAACAGAAGTCAAATGCATTTCCTCCTGTCTGGTTTGTGTTTGTCTCTACTGATTACACATTAGCCGATCATCAGTACACACACACCAACGATTTCAAATATTAGCACTTTTCTCTGGCCCGGTGTGAGGTGATGTCACTGAACTGGTGGCCCAGCGTCCACGGTCTGCGATCTGTCAATCCCGCTCGGGGTCACGGTGCTCGCGACGGCGGGGACTTACACGGTTCAGCTGGTTGAGGATCAGAGTGGGAGGAGGGGGCAGCCCCCCCTTACCCCCCGCCCCCCTGGGGCGGCCCCTGACAGACTAGCGACATCGGGACAGATTTGGAGGAGGCAGCGTCGACAGGGGAGCATGGGAGGGTCCGGCAGCGAGGGAGCACCAGCAACAGGGCTGCTTCCCACAATCCTCTACTCAACAAGGGGAAACTCTGCTCGTGCTGCTCTACCCTGACTTCTGGCTCCTCGTTATATTTCCAAGCTTGGGGTCGGATGAAGCATTTGAAGCTTCCATATGGGTCGACGTAGCAAATTGTGGTTCTGACCTCACAAGGTGCAGCCTATTCATAAATCTGCATACATCGGAGGTGATTGGATTTACCGTACACTGCATATACTTTCTATTTAATCAGATTGCAGTCCTGCCGGCCCGTGATTCATTTTTAAGATGCTGGAGGTTGGGCGACATCTCCAGGAGAGCCACATATTGTATCACCCCCGCTGCTTTAACCCATTTACTTCATATCGCCAAGTCAAGGCCAGGGATTCCAGCACCGGAGCGGCTTTGCAGAGCACCGGGCTAAAATAATTACATGACACCTTCAATTGTCTCGTCACCCCCTTTAACAGAGACATTCACAGCTGCTAATTGAATGAACTGAAAGGAAGGGAAGCCCCGACAAATCTGATAACTCGTAAATCTTCCATAAACATTATTTGTTGGGAAGAAATGGTGAATCCCATGCTGTTAAATTCCTGAGGCCTGCTGTTGTCGATTAAAAGGACAGTCAGCTGGACACCCCTGTCCTACTGTGTAATGGTCAGTGGCCGGGCCAGCGACCCCTGCTGCTCTGAGTAAATTAACACTGGGCAAGTAATTCTGTTGTTTTAAATCACTATACAAATACATGAAACTAAACGTCAACACAGAGGGGAAAAACACATTGTGTGGAAAATCACCATGTATGTAAACACGTGTCATTGAGCTTTATTTATTCTACTCTTCTCCCACATAAATCCTGACCGGATGCTCACTGAGAGTAAGATTAAAGCGGCATCTCATTGAATATTTGCTGTTGCTTTCATGTGTACTCAACACGACGGCAGAGTCGGAGGAATTGACCTTTAAAATGTAAATAGATGGCTCCCAGTATCTGTGCTGTAACCTACGCAGAAATCGAATTACACAGGGATAAAGCATAATTAGATACCATTTACAAAACGGAGATAGTCTAATTATTGGTGAAGCAGCTTAAGTTGCTTTGCTCCCTAATTGAAGAACATCATGAATGCAGCGCGAATCTGTCCTGGCATGTTCAAACCAAATCTAAATCTTAATTAAATTTTGTGCAAAAGAAAGTGTTAGAGAGGAGCTTTAATCCATTTAAAGAATGATGGTGAAGGGCTATTAGAGGGCGTTAATTCGTTAATCAGAACTTTGTGTGGCTATTCCTTACTATGCTGCAGCCTGTACTATATCTGAACCACACAGCGGGAGGGGAATACAAACAGCCTCTAGCCCTTGTGGATGTGTAGGTGCTGGGCCAGGAAATGACAAAAGGCATTCAGCGAAACCAGAGAGAGAGAGAAAAAAAAGCTCTCGTCGTGGTGTAATATTCTCTTATTCATGTGTTTTCCCCCATTTTCTATCATGTTGTCCCGTTAAGCCACTCTGTTGATATTTCCTATTGAAATGGGATCATCCTCAAAGAAGCACCTAAGACAGGTAAGCCATGAGTGGGCGCCGTGACAAAGGCTCCACGGGGGTCAAGTTCCCGTGTAAAGCCTCGTTAATGACATCATAATGGACGGCGGCTATAGCCTAACTAGTGACTGCAACTTCAAAGTAGGTGAGGGATGGAGGGAGAAAAGCAGCTTAGAAGATGAGACCACGTCCTCTAATGGAAACACTATCCATCCTCAAGACACGACGTGGCCTCTTGCTCTCAAAGCCCCTAACTGCAACACAAATATATGCACAGAAATGCACAACAAAGCCAATTGCTTTTAAGCCTGCAATTGAGTTTTCTAGTCCTAATACAGCTGCTGAAGAAGCCGGGCGCCATTCATGATGCTTTACTGCCGAAAAAGAAAAGTTGAGGACACATCCTTGACAAAATCCTCTTTTCAGACTTAATCCACCTAGCACCATTTTACTTAAGGACTGGAGTGTGTAACATCTGATCTTATCCCGAAACCTATTCAGCCTATGTAGTGGTGGGTTGATTATGTTCCTGGTGCACACAGGACCCTTTCAGTTCTTAGTGCTTTCCCATCACACCTGGGATAATAAAGAGGATTTAAACAGGTCTGAATAGGTTAACCAGGTGTTGAAACAAATAATGGTTTCAAATTGTAATTAACATGGCTTGAATAGAGCATTGCTCTTGGTAAAGGTCTCCTCTGTTGAATGACTTCGGTATGCAAGGGAACACAAGACTGAAAAGGCCCCGTCTTTGTCACCGGAGAGAATAAGGAACTAATGGGGAATTAAGATCTTTACAGCCCGTATGCTTCTGTTATATGGATTTCCCCCCCTTTCTTGCAGGATGTAATGCCACAGTTCATAGTCCTGCCCTGCAAATTAGTGACACTTCCCCTAAATGTTTAACCGCTGCCAGTGTGCTATGGCAGAATGCAACCCTGTTAAAAGAGCGGGGGGGCACTTAAAACAAAAGTTTGCACAAGTCACACAAGCCAACCAAAGCGCAACGTTTGGTACAGTTCGAAGAATGTGCCATAATCTGCAAATACAACCATGTAGAAGAGTGGGACGTTTTCAAGCCTTTACACTTATACATGGGGTGCATTAGCATTTAAATGGCCTTCTTTTGATGTGGGCATTTCATTATAAGGCTCTGTGGTCAGACACACATGTCTCTGTAGATGCTGCAGAGGTTTAGAGCGGGAGGCCGACACACGCTGGTTGCCTCCTTGCAGTCGGGACGACTCCTCTTGGCGACGCCAAGCCGCTGTGTCACGAAAAGGTTTCCAGCCCTGCTCAGCTGCAGGTAAGTCAAAGCCCAAGGGTCACGGTCTGCAAAGTTTCCAAACACCAGCCATGAAACTTCCACATGGTTCTTCATTTCCCCTGAGTGTTTTGAAGCCCCCCGCGGAGAAGGTCCTAATCTTGACGCATCAAGCAATGAACAGAGAAAAAAGGCTGATTGCATGTGATTGACAGGCCACGGTTACCACAGTAACTCCTTTTTGGCTTTCCGCGGAAGTCCGATTCATCATCAGAATTAGATGACTCTAAAAGGTTCCCATTATCATGAGGGTGCAAGCGCGAGTGGCGCAATCAACTAACTGTAAATTGATCGAACTGTCTGAGTCAAGCACACAACACGTGTTTTAGAAATACGACCGAAGCGGGAGGAAAGATAACGATGATCAGATATTGTATTCCTTTACTTCACGTTGTGTTTAGGCCAATCCTGATGTTTACTACAGATTGGTTCCATAATAGAATCGTCTTTTTCATAGAGCAATGTTGCCTATGCCTAGTTCAGGATGTGTACAGTAAAAATGTGACTTTATTAAAACTGGTTGTGTAGAAGTGTCTTGATTCCGGTTGCAGGTTAAACACAGTTATACGTGCACACACATATTGAACAGAGTGGAATCCCATGAAGTGGTAAATGCATTCAGTGAATTTGTTGCTCCAGCAAATAAATATAAGCAGGAAATCTGTAAAGGCTGTGAATACATCTCGTGAGCACTATGGTGTGTGTGTGTGTGTGTGTGTGTGTGTGTGTGTGTGTGTGTGTGTGTGTGTGTGTGTGTGTGTGTGTGTGTGTGTGTGTGTGTGTGTGTGTGTGTGTGTGTGTGTGCCCGGTCAGGAAACAGGCCAAAGCAAGCGTCGGCGTCAGAGCTGTGCAGAATCAGTGTGTCAGAGGCAGCGGGGGCCGCGGCACCCATGCCGGCTTCCCATCAGCGCGGGGACGGAGCTGAGTCGGCCAGACAGCACCGCGGCATACTCCAAACTTACTTAGTGTAATTAAAGTTGAGAAAGGTTAAAGTGTGACACTGACAGGAGGTGAAGGGTTATTTCTCCCAGGCAAGAGACAATATAGGGAACCTCGTCAAAGCGGCTAAGCGGTGAGGCTCCTGACCCTCCTGGAAAGTGAGGGAGACACAGTGGAAATGCAGACTCGCATCCAGGATCATGATTAGGTGTTGGGCCTTGAGACGAGGGGACAATTGTGTGCGCATGTAATTAAATCGGTCGACCTTTTGTGGCACTGCTCCGATCCAGGCGGATACAGAAACACCCATCCGGAAGAAGCAGTGCGTAATAGCCTGTGATCTGTGTCTGGAAGGGCCGTGGGGATGAGCTGAGGATTTAATCCTCAGAACAAACACAACAAGATGTAATGTCAACTCCAGGGGCGCTGGGCATTTAATGATTCGAGAATCCCCCAGATTAGCCTGTCAGCAATTCACAGGAGCCAAGCATTGAGACTAAAGATGAAATGTGGAGGTGATTGTTTTTGACGAGCCAGTTTATGGTCGACAGTGACGGGTTTCTTGAAAAACAATGGCTTTTTGCAGTGAAATCACTGTGGGCAAAGACCAGAAAACAAGAATGCAAAGGTAAACAGGCCAAGAAGAAGCAGGAGTCCAGCACTAAGAACAGACAATACACCATTAACAGCGTATCTGCATGCATTGAATTACCATAATGACTAATGTACATATTGCCGTGCATGAGAATATATACATATATACTCAAATACGCGTGGACTGTCCATGCAGTGACCAACAGACACTCCGATCCAGACGTGGGAGAAACAATGGCCACTTTGCAGGCAGGGTCTCCGCTACTTGAGCTGGAGGAGCTGGAACACATGTCCCGGTCTTTGTGGACGTCAGGAGCCCATAAAAGAGGCCCGCCGTGTTTTGTTGACGTGTCACTTGCACGTTGTCCCACTCTCGCTGTGACCAAACCCGCGTCCTGTAAATGATCGTCCCTTTGTCCGCCATCAAAGGCGCTCCTCCGCTCTCGGCCCGTCCTCCATGCGATCTGGCAGCTGTCATGCAAAACCAGCGAATATCATTAGAAAATAATTCATTCAATCTGGAAGTAATTGCGTTTTTTTTTTTTTAATTCCCTCTCTGATGACCCCATCCGCCTCACCTCCCGTCATAATTATTGCTCCAAGCAACAATATATAGCCGCCCAAAAAACAAACAAACAGACAACTCCAGTCATTTATAAAGTGAGCAGGGATGCTTAATAGAAACATCATTATAGTGCTGCATTTATTATGCTGATGGAGTCAGTTATGTCTGTCCAAGTGTCGGCATTACAAATGCCTCACTTGATTAACTGTCAAATTTGATTACAGATGGATTATATATTTAACAGCTGTAGGTAGACCACATCCCGGTGTGTTGCTGTTATGTTTTCTGGTCAGTCATTAACATACGATTTACAAGCGCGTGTGCGGATTTGTTTATGCGATAGAAAGGGAAACGGAGCGAATTGACTTGTTTTGTATGAGTTTTCCATCTTTATAGTGAGCTCTAAAAGCGATATAAGGACTGTAATAACCATGAAAATGGTGCCAAATGTACGTGATTGAATCATTTGTGGGTTTGGAGCCACATCATCCATTTTGAGGAAGGGGGAACCCTCCCGTCCCACCGCCCAACGCCGCTCGCTGCGAGCGCCGCCGCATATTAGCATGTAATGTGCAAGCTCACACCTTTTAAAGCGCAGAGGTAATGGGCATTTCTTTTTGATGTCTTGTCCTTTAACTTTTCAGTCTGGCAGCTCTAATCCCGTTCAGATTAAAATATATTCCCCTGGATGCCGGTGCGCCGCAATATAAAGCCTCTAATCTCTGGTTCCAAACCGCAGAAAATCCTATTAAGATCACCTTCCGTTTAACGCGCACATTGTTACAAAATGCAAAATATGCAGCTTCGCCGGTCCACTTTTAATTGAGGGTAAAGTGCCTCTGCTAGACGGATACTGCACTGTATGCAAAACCATTAGAGTAATTTGGAGAACGTCTGTCAAGGAGAACCTCCAAACCACAGACCCGCTCCTGGGGGCTCCCTCAGGATTGAGCCGCGGGTGGGGGGCACCGGGGTTCGGTGGGGCATCTTCTGGTGCCTCTCAAGAGGTGTCAGCTTGGGAGGATTTGACTGATTAGGTAATATTCCCGCGTGTTCTCGTGTAAGCAACATTCTGAGAGCTCATTTCCAGGCGCCTATCCCCTGGTAATTCTTGTCCTCGCCGTCACTCTCTCGCGGCAACTTTCATCACTTAACATGGCGACTCGGCGCTTAAAGAGCCGCCTGTGACAACAGCCCTGATGGCTGTGGCAGGCGTCAGCTTTCCATCGCAAAGCCACTTACCCGAGAGGGCGCCCCCCTGGTGGATATGGTGACGCTTAAATTGCCCTCATGTCCACCATAGCGACCACACGGCGACATGGGAGAAGACTGTCTAGGCGGACGTTTTCAACCATCCATCATCGTAACCCCCCCCCAAAGAAATGACCTCATAAATGCACCAAGCTCATCGACTAATGAGAGGTTGCTAACCTGTTGTTCCTGGCTGCAATGTCATTCTCCAGGAGTTAGAGAGAAAGAAAAAAAAAACAATGATTCCAACATCACTCGTGATTATTACTGTGAAAACCTTTTAATTGACGATGAGAAAGTCTGGAAACTAAATAAAGCTGAGCGGAAGATTATTAAAATGGAACAAACGCTGACAGAGGGGCAACATCACATTATTTAAGATGTTTAAGTGTAAACGGTCAAAACTGAGCAGCGACCAAAAAAAAAATAATCCCTGAGAACACAAATGACCATTTATAGAACATAAAAGAGCACGTGAGCTGGCTTGAACGCCTCTGAGGACATCTGACGGCCTTTTGATGTACAGTAGACTCCTAGCAAAGCATTCTTGACTCCTCAGATAAATATGGAGTGAAAGATTAAACCCAGGCCCTCATTTAAAGTCCTCACTTTGCCTCCCTGCGTTATTGAAGCGCAGTTAGACGCTGCATCTCGCATTCACCGCTAAATAAGCTCTTCACATCTCCCAGTACCTGAAAGCCAGCGCTAATTGCTGTGGATGACTCCTGCTCCCGTGCGAGTGCCTACGTATGCAGTTGTGTCTGATTTATACAACGGTAATTGAACAGTAATCGTATTAGTAGATTGTCTTTTGTGGGGATATAAACTGATTTATTGTGGAAATGTCAGCTGTGGACATGGATATTATGGGGGGACGGGGGCTAGTTAAGCTTTCTTTAAAGCATCGCAGCTTTGGTAAGAATAGATGAGCCTTTTTTTATTTCAAGGATTTGTGATTCATGTCTTTCAAGAGACGCTAAACCCAATTTCTGAATGCATCTCTCATCCGAGCATGTGTTGATATAAACAGGAAGGTGGTCAGCCATCTGTTTTAAAGATAAACGTGTGATCAAAGGGCATAACAAAACGTGTAAGAGCCTTTTTTTTCTTCCTCCTCTCTCTCTCTCTTTTTTTTTTCTTGAAGGAGAGTTTAAAGAATGTGGAGCGGTTTCCAGGGGATACGAATGAAAAGCTTTCGGAAATGTGGGGAGGAATTGAGCTGAAGGGGCAGCTTCTGAGAGAAATTCCCCTGTAGCTTTTGGAGCCATGTGAGGAAACACCAGGGTTCTTCTTATCGCACAAAGGAAGGAGAGATGTGGTAATATCCAGTTAGGGTGCTCCCCAGCCCTGCTTTTAATGAATGTTGTTTATTAATAAAGGAGGCAGCAACACGCCGGCGCCTCTAGTCGACCTTTGACCCCTAAAACTGTTATTAGTGCTCGGATTTGCCATTTCACTCACACAAAGCTTAACCAGTGTAACGATTCTTGAAGGCAAGCACACAGTCAACTACAGCTAAATGAACCCCTGAACGCTTTAGATAAACACCGAGCTGAAGTTAACGGAAGGGTTTAATGCGAAGTCCTCGGTTTGTCGTCTTAACACTCACCACCTCCTCTCCGGTGCTGCAGCTTTTTCAAAGCCGAGTTCTGTGTTGCAGACTACTAAAGGTGGAGAAGTGGAGAGTCTCTCGCCGCCAGTGCTGCACACGGCCACTACAGTAGGAGTCGGCCTGCCTCTTGACCCTCTCGCACACAAAGGATTAAAGAGGGAGAGTCGCCTGACAGAACGCACGCCAGCCACGCTCGGCCTCGGCTTGGATTTCTTTACATACGCCGCGCACTGCAGCCAGACGTGTGCAGATGTCCACAATATGGAACGGAACACACATCTCATTTAAATGTGCACATTACAAATCAAGTCGGAATCCGCGCTGACTTTTGATGAACCGGAGCCTTATATGCTCCTTGTTTAGCACATCTGATTGGTGGAAGTGAACCTACTAGAGTTTTTGTTGGCAAGGGTTGATGTGAAGAGCGGTGATTGCATAAGATGGCCACAGTCGCCGTAGCAACCAATCAACCTGAAGGAAACGCGCTCACCATTGTTTACAGCGTGCCCGGTATAAGAGTATTTTCGGCTTCTCGTGTGTATATTTATTTATTTTAAACAGGAAGTCATACTCAGCCTGTGAGCGTCTCATTATTGTTGATCATTCTTACCCGACTGCCCTCATTAAACCTGACAAGTCACGCAGTGATTAAAAATTGGAATGCTGCAACAACAGTGTAAGCATTAGGATCAGTGACTGCCTTAACTCCCAGTGACAAGGAAAGCCTGGCCAACGACTCCTCTCCAGTCAGTGGGAAACCTTCAGCCTGGCTGCCTGCTGCCGATTCAAAGCGACAGCTCCTGAATGTGTAAGAGAGACGCGGGTCCAGCAAGGCTTCGGAGGGTGGGGGTTGGTTTTTCCACCCCTTGCCTCCATTATTACATGGGTTTAATCAGCTAAAACACCAAGGCAGAGATGTTTTGCTGCAGTCAAACCAGCGCTCCCTCAGCTTGAATGGAAAATCCACTACGAATGTCTGCACCATATGCTGTTGCCGCAGCCTGCGCCATCACAAATATTCAGGTCGACAGTTGCAAAGACACCAGGCCAACTTTTGGGTGGATCGACGCGTTCTCGCCGCACGCGTAAGTGAGAAAACATGGCATCGAGAGACCGGAGGCAGATCTGCTCGCGTGATCACGGTCCAAGTTCAAGGACTCTAATTAATCATTCCTGAGGGGCGCGTCACAGGTCAGACAACGTGCTGAAGTTTGGGCTGAAAAGCCAAAGAAAGGCTGGGAAGTTTGGACGCCGCCGCGCAGCGAAGGAGCAGGTCAAAGGAAACGCAGAGCGAGGGGATTGGGTTTCCGGCCCAGTGTGGTCCGTCTCAGTCTGTGGGCCAAGGTGGTAGACTGCTGGGACGGGGCCAGCAGTTAGCAGCGGCTCCGCCCACTGGCTCGCTGGGACGGGGAGCCACGGGACCGGGGCTCCGGCCGGTCCCCAGACGCTGTCATCACCCTCACCTGCAGGGACCCACGATCAGAGGAAGCCTGGCAAAAATGTCATATACAAATGAAATGTGTGGTTTGTTTATTCAAGTAAAGCCTAGCTGTAGTGCTTCATACAAAATGTTTCGGAGCTGGCGACATCTGGCTGATAGCAGCTTTGGACCCAACACAAATCTGGTGCCATCCTGTATCTCACACTTCAGTCAGTTAGAGCCTTTCGAGATAGCGTCTTCTTGAGGTCACACAGTGATAGACTGCCAATTAATGATTAAACGGCAGCGCGGGGACCTATTAAAAGCAGCACTTGACTCTGGAGGCAGAGGGGAGGTAGGAGTGGAATAAAAGGCACATCTACTTATGAGAACAGGGCAGAAAGGAAGACGTGTCTAAACAGTTTCAAGGCAGCAGTGAATAACGTATAGAGCGTATTGCATTTCTACTATTTATGTATTTAATGAATCGTTCTTGCTAAGCACAGTGACTTGAAGTTCACGGCAGAATCCTGCGAGACAATTTTGCATTCTTATTTCTCTATGTCAACGTTTTTAATTATATGTTGGCAGGGCTTAAGATCTCATTAAATTTGAGAGTATCATTTGGATGCTTGAAAGACAGCTTAGTGTCACTCAGCGCCACGGTGATGGATATAATAAATCCCGCGCTTCTTAATCCCACGATGTTAAATTCATTTTGCGAACCTGCAAATAAATCGGCCAAGACAACCCTCTGAAATGCGTAATAGCAGATGTCACAGCCTCCCGCGGATGGAATACCCTTATTTCACAGGCGTCAGATAAAGACTGAGAGAACTCAAAAAAAGAAAAAGAGAAGAAGAAGTCGGAAACAGACTGCCAGCCGTTTCCTCCCAACTAAAATACTCTCACTTCACACTCTCACGTCGCCGCCGCCGGCGTGTTTCATAATATTTGGCGTTTAGTCCTCCTGCTAATAAAGTCTTGCTATCGATGCCGTATCCTGCCATCCTGCCGCGGCGTCTGTGTCACATCATCAGCACAAACACATGCACGTTGTGGATTGTGCTGCTGCTAAATGGATATTTTTAGCGTCTCTGTTGAGTCACATCTGGACTGTTTTTACACCTTTCATCTCTGCCGTACTTGTGTTACTGCCTGCTGCGTTAGACCACAGAAAGTGTCAAACCAGACCTAAATAATCCAAACTTTGACAAATGTTTTGGCTGCTACTGGATTTTATAATAAAGAGTTATTAAGGCACAAGCGGGCCTGTATATTGTAATTGTTTTCTCTTGCAGCAGAAGCAGGACCCCCATGCAACCACACACACAACTGTTGTCACTGACAGACCCAGATCCTGCTGCTGGGGACGGGGCCCAACCTCACAGGGTCATATCTAGCTTTGTCCTATTTTAGTGGTAGCATTAGTGCTGTGATGATAAGTCTCTGTTATGGCTGTGCAACAGGACCGAGATTCCATTTCCTGGTTATAGCCCACTGTATTTTTCTGGTCACAAGTTCCTCATTTTGAAGATATGCATAAATGTGTTTTATATGAAAAATAAGCAGTGTTTGGATTCGCCAGTAGTCCAAAACTATTTCAGTGGAGCCTCAAAATAAAAATAAACATCAATTATGTATATCACAGAGGACCTTTTTATTGTGAAATATACAAAAGATTTGTGTAGTCTAATTTATATTTAATGATTTTTTCTTTAAAAATCTCTGATCTTATTTGACATTCGATTACCGGTGACGTCATAAAAATGCTGCTTCTAGGAGCATGCCTTACAGTAAGTGCACGGCTTCAGGAAGTGAATATGAAAAGCACTTAGAACTTCAGCAAACTGCAGAGTGAAGCGTGGACGTTGGGGCGAAGCGGCGGTACGTGGAAGAAGCACATTTCTGAGTGGCGTCTGCTGCTGTAAAAATAAAAGCGCTCACAGCTTAATGGCTTCAGACGCCTTTTTCTGCCTGATTGCTGCTTGGTCAACCTGAAGCTCTGCAGCTTTTTATATTAAGGAAACAACTGAAACAATGAGCTACAGTGTGAAACACTGCGCTAGATTCCACGTTAAACACAATGAAAGAAGCGGAGAAAACTGAGTACGACGCAATTAAAAGAATCAAACCTGATTTCCAACATCTGTCCAGTCACATTAGAACACTTCCGGGTTCTCAATCAGCGAACAGAATACGATTAAGGGATTGTACTCATTGAGCCAAGTCCAGTGTTCACTTTGAAATGAATGTGGACTCAACGGGTAATTACTCCACCTGGTACCGACAATGAACATTGATTTTTCCATTCACCAGTAAAATAACTGACTTTAACCTCATTTGTGCTTCGGGACCATTGATCACTAGCCACACCATTTTAGTGAACAAATAACGTGTTCACTTGGAGGCTGTTGTGACAAACTATGAATACATTCCCACTTCCCCCCCTTCACTTCTAGGCAATTGTTATAGAACAAAAACTTATTCTTTCATATTTGTTTATTTGAGGTCAAAGTCCTCGACTGGCCAAACACTTGGTTGCGCTAATGTAGTAAGTGCAATTCCTGCATCTAGGAAAGTTTTCTCACTCATTTACAGCCAGTGTAGCAATTACATTTGATGGACAAGACATGATTGCGTGGTCACTAACAATATAATACGCACATCACAAGAGTGGACATAGGTCCTGAACGGTTCTTTTGATGTGGCTATCGCTTCGGTTTACTTCATCCGAGCTCTTCTTTATAATGATAAGAAACTACCACATTAAATTTACTATCGTGTAGTCAAAGGGATGATGAGAGCAAACACCTTGTTATATCCAATTGATGCCCATTTGACACAAAAAATACTAGAATTAGAATAGATTAACTCTTAGTTGGGTAACAGTCGTAAAGCGCACAATTCTTCTTCCCAATGAGACTTTGGTGTAGTATCCATTTAAAAATAGATAACGATCCCCTGCTGTTTGTTTGTATTTCAGAGCAGGCCTATACACCTAAGAGTGTTTTCTCTCAAACTCCAAAATTAGATCAAAACAATATAAAACACACAATCCCGGAGCCAGTGGTCCAGAAATGCAATAACATGTTGTCTTTTTTTTCTCATTCCAGCATTAATGAAGTTCAGTCGTAACAGTTTAGTCTAATTCGCACAAATTGAAAGATGGGCTCCGCATTAGCAGCAGTGAACAAGTACGACGACAACTTCATTACCATAAGTAGAACTGTGCATCATAAAAATCATATTAAAAATTGCTCCCTAAATTGCCATATTAGTTTCTTTATGGGGTAATTTCTACACTACATGCAGTAATAGAATATTTTCTTTACCCTCCAGTGCATATTAAACTCACTTATCTTCCCCTATAAACTCTCGGCTTTGAGAATTTAATGGAAAAATGTGACAAAAAGTAAGTTTTTTTTCATTATTGGATAAATATATTTACAATATAAAATTGACACCAGCTAATGCAACAGAGGCAAATATTCCCGTTGAAGACGATCACAACATGGTAATTTATGTCTTATTATAAGAGCAGAATGAAATGATTTCCACACAGAAATGACTGATAAAGGACAAGGATGGTGTATAGCACACGGCTCCACGGCTTATAGACCAGGTCTGGATGGATGAGACAGGGAGTCAAAGAACGCCAATAAATTAGTGATAAATGATTCAACTCTGATTAGAAATATTGCTATTTTTCAGCGCTGTCACTAGAATAAAGGCATCAGCACAATGGCGTAGTTACTGACTTTTTCATAATTGAGACTAGACCTTCTAGCTGTGCCCCACAGCTTAACATTAATCAAGCTGAATGAAGCTGAGGCGGTGTGACAGCTTTGGACAGCATTAGATGGGGAAGGTGCTTTTTCAGGTAGCCAGGCAAACCAGAGAGTCATTCATCCACAACTCAAGCACTTAATGGTTTTCTGCTAGTTAAAAAAATTCTAAGTGTACTTCCCTCATCAATGTTAATTGACTCGTGGTGATTTCATACTTTTGTTTATTCTTACTTACTGGTTTGTGCTGCCTGGTCCTAGTTGGCAGCGGGGCTGTGCGATCCAGGCCGGCGTCCTCCACCGCCGGGCTTCCTGAAACGAGGAAACGAGCAAATTAGCTTTTGCTCATAAAAAAAAAAAAAAAAACATTAAAAGTCACATTTTTAAGTCACGATGCAACAGAAACCCAGTAAATCCACAAGTTGACAGTGACAGCGTCTCCTAAATGGGTTGTCACCAAGAAATCAATACTGTGTCAGAATGGCAAAGCCCATTATTGTTGAAAGATGTTCATTAATTATGTAATTTAATTGGATTTAGGCAGGTGCACAATGAACACCTCAGCCAGGGTGGTCAATGTGGGGAAGGCCTGAGCGTCACTCCTCTCCTTTTCTATTAGGAAGCAGCATGTCCCCTGCCTCCTGGAAGTGCTGTGCTCTTTATTGATTAATGACCCTAATTTATTACGGAGAAGAAGGCTGTAAGTTGTACTAAATGTCCTATTAATCAATTTTTCAACATCAAGTTATGAGAATCAGTGTTGAAAATGCCACTAGGAACCCGGGAGGCCAAGTGGCTGTTTTCCCTCAGCTCCTGTAGCACCAAGTCCAAGGTGCTGATTTTAACAGGCGCTAAGAGTCTTTCATTGCTCTAATACCTCCTGTCCCGCATGACAAATGTGTCTGCGAGAAACTGAACATAATTCCTCTTGATGGAGCGACCGCCATGTTCGTGCCACAATTCACAGTCAAGCCAACTAGAATAATGAAACGCCCGTCCACGCGGCTGAGGACCATCCATTCATTTGAGAAGCGGAGCGGGAAAACGCCCGCAGCCTCAAATGCATCACAGATAAATCAACAATATATTAAGCCGAAAACAGATAAGAGGTTAAAGAACTGGAGGCAAGACTACAATGAAATCAACTCTCACAAGTCTGTACAAGGCTATTATTTCCTGTGAAAGGAGACATTTATGATCCAGCTTTGTAAAAACTACAATTGATCATAATTTCTGAATGCATTGCCTAACAGCCTACAACTAGCAGTTACTCCAAATGCATTTGAGTCCTTCAAACGCACTCAAGTCTCTTTTTCTCCCAGCTGTGTTATGATGTATTAAAACGTTATGTGCAGAATTTGACAATTAACCTCTTAAGCAGATGGAAAGAACCAGGAAGTACCGTTTACACGATCCCCGTCTTACTGTACAGGTTCAAACTCACGGCACTGGGTTTGTTATTTCTAAGGAACACTTTCAGTCGCTTGCGTTAAGTAGCTCTAACTTTTTCCTTCTTGTCGGAGCTTTGGAGTCACTGTTCTCAGTTCAGTCATGAACTGTACTGTAACAGCCGCAGGTGCCGGCACACCGAAGGCCCGGACAGAGTTCTGAGGCAAAGCCCATTTGACTCCTGGAACTCAAGTCACAGGAGTGTGAAATCGCTCATTTCAACTTTTACGTCTGCAGCTGCTTCGAGTGGTTTTCACCTGCGTCACTATCTGTGGGAACGTCCAGGGTTGTTGAAGTGAAATGCATATTATTTCACGCGTACCTATTTCAAACCTAGCAACTAACATCATGTTAAAGCGCTGCAGTGACGAGGGGTGTCACATATTGTGGGGGCTTGTTTGGGTCTTGTCCGTCTTATTTTCCGTAGTAATTATAAAGATACAGGATTCATGGTACTTGATGAAGTTTCATTTTCAAAGATGTAGAAATAATAGAGTTTTAGGGATTTGTTTAATAGCTTATTAGTTAATTGTCAGGAAATCGGCACTTCTCGATTGTAATTTGCACAAGTTGCTATTCAGAATACAAGCAGCTTTAAGTAAATAAATGCTTTGCAAAAGAGATCAAATAAACGTATACTTGCCACCATTGTTGTCTTGAAACTGAAAGCTGCAGCTTGATACCATAATCATTTGGTCTCTAGAGATGAAAGTGAAAGGTTAGAGGTAATTGTAAACATGCTGTTATCGGGGTAGGATCAGGATGTATTCTCCCTGAGGGAAAACCCGGGTGTCACAGACAGAAACAAGGTCAGAGGAAACACAGTAACAGCAGCAAAATGTGAGGCGCGTCCCCCGAAAGGAGTCGGCTGAGCGGCGTGACAGGAGAGCTGATCTCCGGCGACGCGCGCTTCAGTGGATGTGAAATTATTCGATTTAAGGACAGTAACCTTCCAGCTCATTTTTAATTTCCCGTGCAGCGCCGGCGCTCGCAGCCCTGGCAGGTGTGTCTGACTCGGGCGCTGCCTGCAGCATGCATGGCTGAGCTGCGAAAAAAGCAATGTCCCATGATGATCGGGGACAATCCACTGGTTTGTCAAAACCTGGCAGAATCTCTGGCTCCGGCAATAGCACCTTGTTAGATTGAGGTGCTCAATCAGGGGAGTGCTGGAGTGCCCAGCCAGGTTGAGAGTGGTGATTACCGGGGCACGGCTGTCCAAAGCCGGTGAAATGCTCCACCTCTCCACAGGAGGCCCTCTGACATTCAAGCCTGCATTTTCTGAATCAGTCTTGAGTGATTAGGGCAACGACAGGCAAAAGGACAGATCAAACAATTATTCCTCCTCACCCTCCTCTCTATCCTTTTGACATGTGACAGAGCAGGGAGAGTGCAACCATTTTAATCAGTTCTAATCGGGGAGAATATCCAGGTGGCTTTGTCTGTCTTCATCCCCACAAAGAAAACGCCGTTTATTCGTTTTTAAGGAGGTCGATCACGCGTATTTCAAAGTAAAGGTCAGCTGATTCCTGAAAACATTTCTATCTATATATCTTAGCCACAAGCAGTGACTTGGAGCGGCTCCGCTAATGTATTTACGTGAGCTGATTAACGAGCAGACGCGGCTGACACGGAGGTGCCTGAAAGGTCAAAAACCCACGGCGCTCGCGACCGGACGAGCGTCCGCGCGTTGCTCACCGGTGAAAATGAGAGAGGGAGCGCGGCGCGACGCAATCCGCAGCACAAGAGGGCAGTGTGAAATCCCTCTGCCACTCGCCCGGACGACTAACTCGCCTCCCACCTGAAACAACAGCCATAAAAACCTGTTGTAGGCTGCCAATCTCCAGTGATTGTTTTCCTCTGCGAAGCGCAGGGCCCGAGATCTGATTACAGAGGGAGAGCTGGACCACAGGCGGCTGCGGGAGACAGGGTGACAGCCTTGTATAACCGTTCAGCGGGGGCTCCACTTTGATCTCGGAGGAGAGGACTTTCCATCTGCGCCAAAGTGTTTTCAGACATAACAACAAACAGTATTAGCAAATTAATAAAGGAGGAAAAGCAGACAACCTTGTATCACCTCTGAGACGCTTACATCATATTTGAGAAGATTAGTATGGAGGATATTGTGGGGCATTATATTCGTAGTTCGTAGTTCCTGCCTGTGAATGATTTGCTCTCACCCGCTACTATTAGGAACGCGAAATAGCCGATGATAACAAAAGCATAAATGGGACGTCTTTATATTTTGAGGCAGCGGCGCGTCGTGTGGGGGAGAGACTGTTGCTCCGCTCCGAAGTGCAGCCTTGAAAAGCTTCCTGGTGCTTCAAAGGCTCGCGGATTAGAGTTCTGTGTCCCACAATTACGACGGCGGAGGGGAGAGCGGGCGGCACCCACGAACCGGACAGGACCTTCAGCTTCCCGCCGCGGTGGGAGAGCATCTCGCTACCCACAATGCATCACAGGCCGCCGCCATCAAAGCCGCAACGCTACGTACGTCTGCACTGAACGGGCTTTTACTGCGCAGCTAATTCAAATCTGGTTCGCAGACAACATATGCGAGCTCTGGAGCTTCATTACTGTGCTTCAACTGCTGCTGCCTTTAAGGGGAAACTCCTGACATGTATTTTGGCCTTTGACCCCTTTGGGTCGTCTTCATTTCCCACCAAAAGACAAATGCGGGACCTTTCGAAGACCGATCAGCTGCATGTTCCGTTGCGCCAGACAAAACGAAAACAACCCAACTCTAAATAGTTTTCAGCACAACATAAAGTAGATGCTCATTCGGGAAGCCTCGCTCCTCCTGGACAAATACGTCGCCTGTGTTTTATGCCACACTGTATATTCAGAGCCTGGCATTTTCTCAGGGGGGGGGGACTGCTGATTTCAAATTGCCAGCAGTTGTTTTGGAGAATTCCCTGGTTGCTTTGAAGTCCGCACCCCACTGAGTGGCCTAACTTTGACACAGAGAGCCATGGCTGCAGCTATTTATACATCTTGTGGGAGAATAGGTTTCCCCCACGTAACAAATTTCCTTTTTTCCCTGTGAGGCTGCGCCGAGAATTCAGCCGAGTCGCAGAAAACGGGTGAAAGAGTAGCGTGATAATCAGCAGAACATGCAAAACCACACAGTCTTAGCAGATCATACATTCTGGTGTTTTATGGTGTTATTTTTTGCCTTTGTTTGCAACTTTACTGACTTTCGTATAGTAGAGTACCAGGGTCACAGTCAGAGTCCACACCAATGCACCTCTTACAATTCTCACAATCTATTGATTCTCCCTCTGAAATTTATGTTGCTTCTCAGTGGGACCCCCTGCTGTGGCCCTCACTGCCTCCCCCGCAGGGGGGTCACAGTGACACAAGAGTGTTGGGCCAGATGCCGAGCGGTCCCCTCCGACGCACCCTACGTTTCCAAGAGCCGCATCCATTGCCGCTGGAGGACAATCGGGCACAGACCTCATTGAAGCGCCACACACCGGGTCTGAATCGCCAGCATCGCGCTCGCTCGCTCGCCCGCTCTCTCTCTCTCCTGCGCGAAGGTTTCATTCAGCAACAGCAAAGTGTAAATCTCCAGAGCAAACGCTCAGGGAAAATAAGGATAAAGAGAAAGGCGGAACAGAAAAAAAGAGACAAGCGGGGGACAAAGACGACCCAGCTGGTCCACCTTTGCCACTGGAAACCAGTGAAGTCACCCTGTGTTTTTGTGAGGGTACGTGTGAACAAAACGGCCTTTGAAGTTGGGATACAGCACTGTACTGTGGCATCACTACGGCCACTACTAAGCCTCTGCAAATATGCGCTGGCCGATTATAGAAAATGCTATAGAATCCAGTCATACATCAACTAAATTTTCATGCAAATGTCCTCTGTGGGGCATTTATGTAGTGTGTGTGTAGCAGCATAAAGAAGGCATTTCAGCTTTTAAGAGAGGAATCATTGAGACATCACAGCCCAAATGCACACAGAACCTTCAAGGTCAAACACCGCCAAATAATAAAACACTGACACACAGCGAGACACACACACAATCGGGAGGTACAACAAGACTGGAGAGTCGTTAAGGCTTTTATCTCCTGGTTGAAGGAGAAAGATCCACCCGACATCCCAGAGGGTACTGATCAATCACAGCCTGACTGGTTCAAACTGTTTGTGCTGGATTTCACATCTATCACCATCCGATGGAGCTCTGTGTCCGACTACAGCGCGGCAAAAAAAAAAAAAAAAAAAGAGAAAGCACTTTCAATTAGGCCATGGCGAAATAGACTCACACCACTTGATTTATAGCGCACGACTAATTACACAAGGCTTTTTATTGCTAATGCAGCCAGAGCTGAGACTTAGCCTCGTACTTAAGGAGGTTATTGTCTTATGTTAAATGGCAGTGAGTGACACAGGCGAGGGCTGCCGCTTCCGTGGCCCCTTGGAAAAGCTCCTGATAATGACTTGAAGGATAACAACGGATTGGGACGCTTTGATGTCTCAAAAGAAGAAGTCGACGACGAGCACTTGTTATATCTCCAAAGTAGGTTTTTAAAAAAAATAATTTAAACCATAAGTCTATGTTATAACCTTTTCATGTAAGACTTCAAACAAGCCTACAAATCATAATTAAAGAGTTAAACTCGACTCCCTAGACATCGGGGAGAATATTAACAGCGCCTCGAAATACCTTCACTTTTAATGACTGCTTTTATATACGTGCATAAATGTAGATAATGTCATTTCAAATGTTGCTACTCCCCTGTTCCTCTGGGGAAGATATAAGGCTTAACAATACAGTAGGTACAAGCTACAGGCAGAGCACTGGGGCACGCGGCACCTCATGAATATCATTAGCCGTGAGCTGAATTTGTATTACTTTGGGATTACATCGAACCCTGTAATGGAACCTGATTGTGATTGCAAACTGAAAATATGTAATAACATAATCATATGTAAAGCAAATGTAAAAATACAAATCATTTTGTGGCGTCAAAACCACGGCAGCTGGCTGGTTTTACACAGAGGAGACAGGGAGTGTGGAGGTTCTGCTTTAACGCAGCGCTGCTCAATATAAATCTGTTTAATGAAGGAAGCTCGCGTCCGCACACATATAGGAAGTAGAAGTTGTCATTGTCTCGTGACAAACAAGCTCAAATGATGTCGCTCTTGTTCAGGTGAATAGTGGCATAAAAGGAACCTTCACGCTGCGTAATCTCACAATGAAATGTACCAGATGGCTTTTACAACTTCATTTATCCACTGAGCACACAATTACCCACCTACTACATCTCCTCGCTTGTACTTAAACACTCCATAATCAATGCTATCAGGGGACAGTCGATTGTGTGTTTCAGTCAATACCCTAAATGGAAACATCCCCTAATGAGGCGTCCCTTTGTTTACGCTCCGCTGGCTGCAAAGGAAGTCGGTTCGTAACCTGTGACATCTCCTTCACCCGAGGACGCGGGATCCCACAGTGGCAGAGGTGGCAGATGTGTGGGAATGCAGACGCGTCCTGCGCCGCGGAGGCTAAAAGGGCTTCACACGCTCGCTCCGGACAGGACGACCTGGGCCTTCCAGCAAGTGTCAGGCTCAAGACCCCGAACACGCTGCCTTGGGCCTTTAATACCACGTAGATTCTAGACAGAATCACGAGTTAATTACTCAGTAAACCGTGTTGTTTACAATTTAGCATCGCCAGACGTGGAAAAAAGCCTCAACATGAAAAAAATATCTTTCACTGGTTCCTCTAAAACGTGAAATATGACATTTTTATGGGCCGCATCCCCATGAAACCACTATAACACTCTTTAGAGAGGAATTCAGCATCAAACCCAGCATGAAGAAGCAATTATACCGCATCCTATTGTGGAAAGCTGAAATTATAATAAATGTCCAACGTTGCCATGTGTTGGTTTGTTGGCATTAAACGAGGCAGAATTACTGTGACACACAGGACGAGTATTGACGGTGTTTGTAGCTAGTCAAAATATGACAGTATTATTGTTGACGTCTCACAAGCCAAATCAGAAAAAATCCACAAATCTCCTGTGTCAACAGCCAGAGTAATTCCTTCAGCGCCGCCTTATTTTTGCATATGAGTTTGAAGGAACCTCAGCGAGATGTGAAGTTGTGAACAGGTTTGGATTAAAATCCCACGCTGACGCTGCCGCGAGGTTCCACTCTGATTGAATGTGAGAGGTGCTGATCAAGCCCCGGTTCAGGCCGGCCGATCAGGACCCGGGTGTCAGCCGGGAGCTTAGCTGCAGGCGTGAATGGCGCGCTCCTCCTTCAGCGAGATGAAAGAATGTTCCGCTTGATGCGCACGGCTCCTAAACACTCTGACGGATGTGATCGACCACCCCCTCCCCCACCCTCCCAGAAGACGAGCGGTGACAACAGATGATCTGCTCAGGTAAGCACCATTTTGCTTTTCAAAGTGCTTCACGGCGCAGCGCGAGTAAGAGGTTGGTTTCAAAGTCACCGCTCGACTGCGGCTCGACAGATTTCCTGCCCATGCGGATGCGCGGCGACGTCGCGGATGTCTCGGAGGCACAGGTGATAATGGGGCCCTAATCGCCACGCTGGTTCTGCTTGTCCCTCTCAATGTCACATATCCGGATGAGAGTGGTAAATATCAGCCCGGAGCTGGAATAACGCCACTTCCCCGCGTCTGCCTTTGTCACACCGAGGCCTCGGTCACGTGAAGCGGGTGAAAGATGAAAGGTGCATATAAGGTGGGCTGCATAATCACCGGGTTAATGCTGTTTGGAGGGTGCAAGTTTGAAACTCTTGGATTAAAATTAAAGCTGAAATGCAAAATGCATATTTTTGCATGCAAGATGCAGAGGCTTGGGGCCTAATTAGCATTCTCGATACAGAATCCGAGCGGGATCCGAGCTTTGGGTCAGTGACAGCGGTGACGCCATGGGACGAAGAATCCTGCACATTTGTGCATGTGTTTGCTCAATAATGACAGGAACCTGGCGCTGTCTGTGGTCCCACCCTCCGACCCGCCGGCCGCACCTCTCTCTGCCTCACCGGCCTCGGCTGCACGAGCAGGGAGGGAGGAGGACGCAAACCTGTGTCAAACTCAGGAAATCATAGTAACCTATAGAGGCCTCGAACGACTGCCTGGGTGATTCCGATGGAACGTGGGAGCGGATGTGCATGTGGTTATTTCTGGTTCTGAGTAAATAAAATTCTTCGCTGTTCCAACATTTCTGTTTCTTTTTCTTTCCATCTTTGTCTTCCAAAATGTCAAACCTTCGCTTTAATGTTAGTGACAGGCTCAGTGAAATATCAACCATGATAACAAACGCTCGGAATCATATATCACTTGTCATTACTGAGACCAAGTGTTGACAGTGCTGATAGCCATAAAAACATGCTTTAGTTGCAGCAAGTGAATATTTGGTGGAAAATGAAAAACTATTTTTATTTACTCTGCGGAGTATCGCAAATTTGCCTCGGCGAACATTTGGAATCCTTAATGAAAACATTGCCTTCATATGTTAAACGCGGGAATGAATCACAGTAGCTGAAGGATGAGACAGGGCCGGGTAACAAAGATATACTGTACGGGCTCAAAGAGCTGCGTATGAACCCAGTGTTTCAGTGATGTGTGTCTCTCTGTAAACCACAATTCCAACGCTCAAAGGGGCCTGTGAAAAACATGAGCATGGGAAACGCAGCTCAGTCCAACCTCCCGGAAAAATTGACACAAGAAACAACAAAAACCAAAACAAATGCCACTCTGAAGACACTGTCCTATTGTGTATTCATGACCGGGCTCTTGTTTGGAGATGCTCTTTCACCGGCACAAAAGCAAGCCGGGTCCGCTGTTTCTGTCAGTTTAAACAAATAACAATGATACAACAGCAGCGCTTCCAGTGAATGTGAAATGCACAGTTGAATCACCAGCGGAGCCCCACAATGGCGCGCTACGCATCACAACAGCCAGGACGGGCTCAATATTAACATTTCCTTTTGACATGTGGCAAAAGGTTTTCTTTAACCCATGGAGGCTGAATGGGAATCAGCGGATAATAAGAAATTAAAAGGTAAAGAGGACACAGGGGAAAGAGCAGGACAGAAAGCCAAATCCTAGCCCCGGGGCTTAATGTTACAACACAATGGCCGCCGAGCCACTAAAGGAGTCGACATTTCTTATTTGCCCCCTCCCCTACTGCCACCTGCATTACAATTAACCTCATGGCAACCTTGAGGTCTCTGATTAGTGATGGCCTATTGTCTCCATCCCATTGATGCTCGGCCCCCGCTCTGCCCTGCGCGCACTCCCATCAACAAATCAAACCCGGGTTCCGGCAGGCTCCCTCACCGCAGAGAGAGAGAGAGGCCTCTAATGCTCTGCACACTGTAAGGGGGGATTTTACCTTACACTCGTGGTAAAATACGGCGAAAGGCATGAAAACCTGGGCCACACGATGTAAAGCTCTGAGCCGCCGACACTCGGGAAGAGTAAGTGGAAGTGTGCCAGATGTTGGAAGGCCCGCGAGGAATAAACCGACACATTAAACATAATATCGCCTCCTGCACCGGAGTGCAATCGCTGGTTCTCTCCGGGGAGCTGTTACACCACGTGTTGCTGCCACAGTTTAAAATCTCAAGGAGCAGAAAGTGAGGCGCCGCAGACGGGGCCGCGCTAAGCGTGCACCCGGGACCTGCGGACGGTTCGGGAGCAGCTAAGCTGCCTTTCCATTTGGATGGAGCTGGAACAGTCTGAATATGCTATGCAGCAGTTAGTAAATCCCTCCCTTCATACTGTCTGTGATTCAGTCACACGTCAGATGTGACGAGGCCAAAATATTCCCACAGCATCAACAGTAAGACAGATGCGTCGTTTAGGTAACAGGTGCCAGGATGTTAAAATGAGCCTCTATTATCATCAAACCCAAAAGGGTTTCATACTGTAAAAAAATCGATTCATTCATCCAGTGCTTTATCTTTACCTGGTTTTGGGATGGCGTCGGTCCGACCCAGCTGTCGCCGGGCGGCTCCACGCTGCATCCGGGCCAGACGCATTCGACAGCTGTTGCAGTGCAGAGCTTCTGAGCGTGTTGGAGTGAGGCTCTCCCTTCAGACCAACCCCCAAAAATGTGGGACATATTTCTGGTGCAGGTCGTAGCTTTAAAAAGCCAGTGGGTTCAGTCATGCTGCGCTTCCCTTCCGATGCTCAGTTCTAGTATTTTGGGGATATTTGGAGGATGGATCAAAACAAAAATATTCTCTTGTGCATATTATTGGCAGGTAATATTTGCATATTCTTAATTTCATAATGAGGCAAATAAATCAGGAATATTATAAACTAGATTAATTCTTTTTTATTTTTATTAATGTCTGAATAAAACGTGAAAATAAAAAGCTTTCATATTTTCCTGCAAAGCGTGATTCTTTTTCTCTGTAGCGGAGGACGACAGGCCCATTAAGCATTTAATTCAGACTGGAACCAGGTGCCTCTCTCTGTCTAGCTAAGCAATACAACGGTTAAAGCATTTATGGAGTGTCCAGTGTGCAGGTGGCGGAGGAGCTACTGGGGCACACCTGCCAGCTGATTCAACCATTAGGCCACGCACCACACTGTCTGCGGCGCCGGCTCCCTGAGGAGGTCCCTCGCGGGGCAGGTGCAGAGCCCGAGGAACTGATGGATGGCTCCAGATTTAGCGGCCGCATCCTCCAGAATCCCATCATCACCGCGCGCAAATGAAACGACTGGATGCAGATTTCCAGCCAGGAACGCTTGCTTACGTTGTTTTTCAGCTGAAGTGAGTTGATTCAGTTCAGTATTTTTTACACGAGTCAACGTCAACATGTGTGACTAAGCAGCAGAATGAGGCCGTTGGGAACCTCTTCGCTGCCACGCTGCTTGCACGGCCTCACCAGCAGCCGTCACACACCTCACCATGCTCTGACCACATCTATTTAACAGCCTGCCAGGTTCAACCCAAGCTAACGCTCCCACCATAATTACATGGAGGCGACATAGAAAACGTTTCCACCCTTTTCAACCCGCAAAAGAAAAACTTTACATTTTGAAAAAGCTGGTATTAATTACAGCCTCAAAGTTTTGTATAATCCTTTATCCGTATGAAAAAGCTGCAAGGTGGCCTTGGTGGAGAGAAAAGTGAGGAACAATGGTATTTTTCTGTAGTGGAGAACTCGCCATGATTAAAAGTTGAATTAAAAAACACATGATCATCCTTTTCGCCACGTAACAATACTAATTTGTCAGGGCTGAAAATGAATACCATAAACTTAACGTACAGCTGAAATTTATGGAGGAATATAAATAGAGGGTGTTCTATTAATATTCTTAGAGGAATGATTAGGCCTGGTGTTATCTTCCACAAGATTCATCAGTGTTGGTAGTTATTGCCCAGACCCCCCATGGTTGTAATTCTTTATCCTTGCCATCTCCTCAGTAAACCATTATTTAGTTAAGATGTAATTCTATTCCCTTCACGGGATCCGCGAGGCTGCGGGACGACCCCAAGCAGCCGCACATGTCCTCTGTAAGTGAGTTTACGCATGTAATGGCTTTAGCGTGTTTAAGTTGTAGATCTGGAAAATTAGAGATGCGTAACGTCGAGGGAGTCGTTTCAGGAAGCGATTGAAGCCTGAGAGATATTAGTATTATAACATGTTCATTCGTTTGATGATTGGCTATTTATGTAAATCCTTTATTTATCATGGGGGCTAATGCTGAACTACAAACAGGAGACATGATCGTTGTTTCAATACGTGACTTATCGGAGCTGCTTTATCCCGAACCGTAAACTGACAACAAGGGGGAAACCATTTGCATTTGATGTAGCTCACACATAAATGATTCGTTTAGCATCAACACGAGCGAAAACTGTGTTCTGAGGCTGCGCATCTTTACTGACAAGTCGCCACTAATTTGCTCCCCTCGTGGCCGCACGGTAGCGACTCCCAGCGCAGCGGCACCACAATTATATCCAGGTGCAAGGGTGTGATTCGACAAATTCTTGCTGGACGGTTCCAGCTCGCTGGCCGCTTCACGTCTGGGCCCGCGCGGAACACACGCCCTTGACAAATCCACAGACGTCACGTGTGACCGAGGACCTTGACAAGAAGCTGAAGCACTTCCAGGAGCTTGAAAGTCATGAACCATGTTGCGGGCTGCATTATAATAATTGGAATGGCAGCAACTGGAAACATTCCCCTGAATATTCCAGAAGATAATGGGACATGCTAATGAGCATGGAATCAAGCCAATCAAAAAAAAATGAGAGAGCAGGAAGAGAGAGGGTGGAGATGGGAAGTCGCCCAAGGAAAAAACCCCATCAAGCAGTTGTGTGTGGGCTGTGTGTATAGGTGATGTATGTGTACGGAGTGTGGAGCCGCGCTGTGCAGTCTCACCTGTCAAAACTGCACAAATGCACATTTGGGGGGACGTATGATTTGGGAGCCCGCACCTGGCAGACAGGGATTTTATGCTGCGCTGCGCTGCCAAAACACTGGAGCCACGGCGTTTAAAGCTAAAGAGCCAAGAGCTTATTCCTCCGATGGCGACACGCGCGCACAAAAACATCAGGCCCCAAATCTGCTGTGACGTAGGTGTAGTAAACTTCGACTTGTATGTGTTCTAACAGGCTGGAAGGTTAATGGTAGTGAGGGGGGGGGCAGGTTTGCTAAAGGAAGCGAATCAAAATGAAAGCAAGAGTCGTCTGTAATTCATAAATTATTGATGCACGTTAAGTCTTAAAGCTGAATCCTTTAAGTGATAATCATGGCTTTAGGAGCAGCTTATAGGGCAACGTCTTATTAAAAATGCTGGACTGCATCTTCCCCTTACAGCGAACTCTGTCATCAGTGACACGCTACATCTCAATCCAGCGGACAGCTGATTGGATTTACTCAAAACTTGGGCTGGAGAAAGTCTCACGCTGAGAGTAAAATTGACTTAGGCCCGTTTTCAGAGGGAAAGATGAAGGGCATCCAGTCTTATCGCTCTCCATCCCATGTCTCCCTGAAAGCCCCGATACTTTCCATGTGTGCTCCAGTGTGAGGCCGAGAATTTTCCTACATGAGACGTCAACGCCGAGCCAGGACCCGAAGTCAAGGGAGGTGCGATGGGGCCGGATCGGAGCCGCTGCCAGCATTTTACGACTTTGGAAGCCATGTTTGGTTTGTTGAGCTCATGAAGGATTGCTGTAAGGGACACATGCCAGAAAAGTGGGAAAACAACACAAATGAAGATGTAACTTAGTGTTTGTGTGACAAAGTGCGCAAGCCGCGGCACTGTAAGCCTTTTGTAATAGCAGAACCCCCACAGATCCATGGAGTAATCTAGTTCAGACACGAGTGTCATAAAGATTAACGTTTAATTGCACGACGCGCTTTAATTTCATTTGATAGACTGTAACAGCATCTCTACAACTGTAATATATAAAAACACAGACAGTGCAACCAGGGGGCTGGGGATAATTCCATTCCCACTGCATCCTCACTGGGGTGCTGCTTCTCAGGCTTCAGCCAGAACACAAGCCTTTGTCTGATTCGAGGAACTCCCCCTCTCATGTGCCTCCGCTCATGAAGTGTCCCAGTATGGAATGTCTGCATTATTGCGCCGCTGACAAAGATTGATGCTCCTCCAAACCATCTGCACATGCAACAATTCTCAAACTTGAATGGATTTAATTGCAGAAGACGGAGGGGGGAAAAGAAAGCAGCATATTTAAGAGTTCCTTCCAGAGAATGGTGGTTTTATGTGTGGATGTTTCTTTATGAAACATATGTTTAGAAGACAAAACGCTCCGTGATGGCGTTGAAGGCCGTCGTCAAACACCGTCAGCGGGAAAAAACGTGCGAGGAATGAGCGATTTTGTGAAACGCTGCACGTGGTCATGAGCGTGGGTCGAGTTGGAGCAGTAGCATGAACCCACAAACTGATGCGAGCTTCAAATTATTCATGAGCGACCAGCATATAATCAGTCACATGCTCAGAATAGACATTCAAATGGTCCTTAATGGGTTGGACTGGTTGGTGCTATAGCATGACCTTAAACTATATTTACCTTCATGGTGCTTCTGTAATATCACACACTCGTGGAATTTACACAAACAGGTGTGTGATGAGTTTTCTGCTCTTAAAGCAGGAACTAAGGCTGCAGTGAATGGACCTATGGGATAAACTCTTCAGTCTGTACAGTACATCACCATTTAGGTGAACAGGGCCAAGGAGCAGAACACTAATCCCCCACACTCCCTTTGCCTATAATTAACTTGCAGTGCTTGGCTCTAACACTGTTTTATGTGTTTCCATGGCCTCCAATCCTGATTTAACCTCACTACCTGTATAAGGCCCAATATTCTGACTTAAATACACTGATGACAACAGACTCATCAGCGCTGCCAGGTGAAAGCTGCCGATTCATAAATTATGAGACGTACAGACAGAAAATGATTTGTTTATCAAGCTGAAATCCAAAGCACCAAAACAGTCTGGTCTGATTTTTAACGCTCATTCTTCAAAATTCTTCAAAATCCTCAATCACACGAATCAAAACATAAACAAATCCGCTGGTGCACCTAAAAACACTGAGAATAAATTACAGAGCATTTAAGCAACAAGCTTTTGAAAAGCAAATACTAACTTTTTTTAAATATACTGGAATGATTTGCTGCGTTCAAACCGTCAGTGCTCTCATCACCATTTATCTGCAGCTTTCTGTGAGAGAGACACGCTTGGAAGCGGCGTCCGGCGAGGAGTTCAGCTGGATGCTCTTTAAAGACGTATCAACAGCCCTCCATTAGACAGCGGCCGCTGCTGAGCGCGGCTTTATAGCAGATAGCTGAGCTGGGCGGCGGTGCAGGGGGCCGTCATGTTTATGAAAAAACGTGGTTGCAGACAAGTCACGCGGGGAACGTGTCCCTTAAACACCACTATTCGCTTTGGCCCAGTGAACTAACCCAAATCACTCACATCCGAATCAAGCACAATGATTTTAACATATAGTTTAATGATATAGATTGTCTGTGTTTAATCCTGTGAAAGATCAGTGTTTACATTTGAGCTGCTGACAAGTTCCCAGTAAGACGTAAACCACCAGTGCAACATAACATGGATTTTAACGCTCTGATGTGGGTTTGGATGTAGCGGTGACGCAGCGTCCGCTGAGCTGCACAAATATGAACGTTCGGCTCAATTTTAGCAGCTTTCCAACTGTTTTTTGCCAAGTTGAGACGTTATTAGTCGGTTAAAGCCTCTAAAGTTCGTGACCTTTTGTCAGTGTTAATATATTGTCTGACCTTTGCGGTTTTATTCAACCTCAGTAGAATTCTCCACAGTGTGAATGCACAAAATGTACCAATATGAAAAGGATTATAATACAATAACTCTCACTTGGACTTTGTGTTAATAGCTTTATTTAAATCGTGTGTTTTTATGCAGGTGACAACAACTCCGTGAAGACATGATCCTCAGCTCTGCTCATCTGTTGTTATTCTTTAATTCAAACTCTTGTTTAATCATCACAGCTGCTGCTTCAAAACACTTCTCATAACAACACTCATTTTGGCCTTTAATGCTTCCTTTTCATGAGCCCCTGGGAAAATAAATCATAAATGTTTTGGTACATTTTTGTAGCCACGTGTTTTGGCCACATTTGTGGTGTAATTTTCCGTTGCAGGTGGAAACACCAATTAGTGATTAATTGAAGCAGGTGGAAAAATAATAAACAGCAAACACCTGGACTGAGCAAATCTGGGCCAATCATTATCAATCAAACAAACGGGCAGTCGTAATTAATGGGGCGCACGAACCGAACGTTGGAGATGTGTGACATTTTATTTTGAAACGATTATCAGCAAATAAACCGTCAAGCGTTCAGTGCCTCAGAATAGATGGTGTTTGTTCCGACCTTTATACCCTTAACATTTTATTTTGAAATGAACCTTTAAACATTCTGATATGTTTTTGTCTCAGAGGCATCTTCACATTTCAGAGGTCACTGCAGCTTGCTAAAAAGCAACGAGTCCCTGTTAAATCACAGCTTTTCATGTGCTCTCACCTCATCCAGGAACATCGGAGTCAAAGGAATAAAATGGAACCAGGAGATACTTACAGGAGCAGCTGCTGGTCAGACTATGTGTTGTCCATTGGGAGAAAGCGAGAAATCAAGTACATGTCATTCAGTGGATCATTAAATGATATTTTATTTTGCTGGTGATGCAGCAGTAAATAGAGCTCAGCCATCACACCTCTCAACAAGTTGCATGCTTTTCATTCCACCTCACACACAATGATTTTCTCCAACATCATTACACTGTTATCATCATTTGCTGAGCAGAATTCAACCCACACACAAACTCTTCCAGGTCTTTCTTGGCTCCCAGCACCAGTCAAGTTGCATTTCCCTCCGCGTCCTGCTGATGCAGCTGGTGAAGGCTCCTCCACGCCAGGCGTACTGTTATGATGATACCTCACGCGCCGCGCGTTGTTTGCCAGTTTTTACTTTTAATCACGCTCTTTCCGTGATGCCAGCGCAGTGATGAATGAACGCAGAGCAGAGAGGTGGAACGCCTCAGGCGTGATTGAAGCCTTGCATTTTAGCAAACTGATGTCACTCTGAGACACAGCATCTCTCTTAACTCACTTGCTGCCTTTGAGTCCTGACACTTTACTACAGGTTTTAGAGTCTGGGCTCAGTGACACCACCGCGGTTGTGTTCCATTTTCAACAGGCCTGATGCCAGGACACTTAAATAACAAACCACAGATGCACCGGTTCACGTGACAAAACACACACAGTGCCCCAGTTCACGCTGGATTCTAACGATGGATGTATTTCCATTATCAGAATCAACCTGAACGAGAGTGAGCCAAAACAATTACAAGCACCAAACGCTTGCAGAGGGGGAAGAAAAGTGTTCATATTAGCATAGCATTAAAAATCGGTGCAACTCTGCATTCAGAGCCAAACAAACAGGAGGATTATGATTCCATCGCACAAACCGGAAACTATTTACTCATGAGTAAAAAGAAAGTAGTAGTATTTGCCCTCAACACACCAGGCACCAAAAACACATATTACACTTTGTCTAAAAAGAATCATGGAATATTTGACTATAGCTGCTTTGGTTGACATGGTGATAATTAATATACATTTTATTTACACTTTATTTAGTTGACCCATTTGTAGCAGGAGGCCTTCTAGTATTCTAGTAAATTCATAACCACTCAACCATTCAATCTAGAGAGAGGAAAAATCAAATGGCATTGATTGACTGGAGATTTAATTTGAAAATCCTTCTTCCTCTGACAACATTTTAATCAGAAACTTGTTTGTAAAGTCTCTGTTTTTGTGGAAAATGGTAATGAGCACAAATATGGCTTCTAACATGATGCTCCAATTGCCAGAAGTGGGAACTTTTGCTTCCAATTTAAATCACAATATGTCAAATATAGAGAACAATAGAAAAAAACAGACAGATTAGTACATTCTGGGTAATACAACAATAATCATGCCACAAGATGAAAGCCTGCACAGAAAACAGCCCCATGTGCATTGCAGCAAATGTGTCAGTGATTATCTTTGGCTGGTCATCCTCAGTGTGAAATAATAAGTCATTATCAGACTCATCAGATAAGCAGATGTCGGCAAGCTGCTCTGTAAGGGAGAAAATCTCTCTATTAAACAGCACAAATCACACGCAACACGGCATTTTTCATATGCGAAATACGCTTCACGTGTCAGAATTAAAAACTGCAAGCTTTATTTGTTGGGTTAGAAAACGCGTGTTCCTAGTATAACATCCTCTATATAAAATAATATTTGTTTATGTTTAGAGAAATACAGAACGAATGTGATGCTGAATAAGATCGCAGCTGTAACATTTATACAGATTGTGTGTGTGCGCGTGTGCTGGCACTGGATAATGGTCGCAAAAGGGTTAAACAAATTACATTTTGTAACCGGAAACTCGTCATCGCCAGATTTGAGCCCCCTGCTCCACTCACTTCCGCCGGGGTGCACTTGAGCAAGGCATCGCGTCACTCAAACTGCGCCGGGGCGTTCTAGAATGCCACCGCGCGCTGCTTAAGGTGTGGAGGGTGACGTCACCGCGCGCTCACCTGCCTCCCCCCGGGCTAAACGGGGCTCAGGCTGAGACGCCGGAGGCCGCGGGGACGCGCAGCGGTCGCAGCGCCGTCGCCGGCAGAGCAAGTGGAGCGGCCTCATTTAGCAGCACGTCAGAGGAGACGCGACAACGCCGTGTCAGCGCCTCCACAAATCTCCTCCACGCTCGAAACCTAATAGCGTGTCAGAGACCACAACTGATGCAATGGGGGTCACCGTGAGCCTATGCGTCACTATAACGAACCCTCTCCGTGCCCGGCGCAGGCACCGCGGTGGCGCAGCGGAGACGGATGTCCCAATCAGTGACGTGGTTAAATAAAAGGCGCTGTGAACTGGATGATCTTTAGTGTGGGTCATCACACGGCACGAGTACAAACGTAGCGGTGCTCTGCTCTTCATACAAGCAACGCTTTAGGGTGGGTTTAATCTATTTAACAGGTAAAACAGCAGCTCTGCTCCCAGTGGACACAGAGTCAGAGCCAATCCACACATACGAGCGAGCGCTGTTCCTAAACAAGAAGAGATTTACGCAATGGATCATAATTTGGGAGATGTGTATATTTCATTAGCGATTTAATTAAAATCTTGTTAATCTGTGATACAGTTTAATAATAACACACTCATTTAAATGGTAATTTTTGTCTTTACTGGTGGCTGTGAATATGTTGTGAATATGTAACCAAAAATACAGTATTTTTCTATCTATTAAAAGAGTACATTACCAGACAAAAACCAGTGACCAACTGGGCCTCCGCATGTTGTCCACTCACTTTTATACATGCAGATTATAAATCACTTTCTGAAAAACCAACGTCTGGATTATCACTCTACGCAAACTCACATGCTCGCTGTGGAATGGATTGCTCCATTACCCAGACTCTTGCAATGAAATCATTTTATGGCTGCAAATACGACAGAGCTTCTTGGAGGCGTTTTGAAATATCCGCGTGCCAATAAACTAAAGTGGCCTTGACTCGAATTTGACCCTTTCGTATTAGGACTCTTTACGTTCAAGCAGCTGCAAACTGCAGGACGCGTTTTTTTGGCGACGCACTTCGTGCACAGTCACTAAAAGTTTGAAAACTCTGTAGCAGTTAAAAATAGAGCCGACGTGTCGTCTTACTCTCGCACGTGTGCGCCTACGTTGCCGGACGCGCAATAGTTAAAGGCCGCTGGAAGTGTTTAACTTATCGATGTAGTCTTGTCTCGCTGAGTGGCCGCAGCTGGGCACGCGGATCACAGTGCTGGCGAAAGCTTGGGCACCTCGTCTATCCAGAGGCACGAATTATAGCCTTCTCCTCGTCTCGGACCGTGCGCGTATTTGGATGGAAGTTCTTGGGGGAAAAAACACAGTTCCTCTAAATGCTGCGTTTATTTGCGCGTATAACGTTTAAACAGAACAGCCGCGTGCAGCAGAACGCCAGCAAGGTCCAAAACGTCATTATAATCAAAAAGACCTCGCAAACTACTGTGTTTTTTTTTTTACATTTTACTGCACCCTGCCTCCATTTACTGAACACCCACGTTGTTTACGCAAAGACAAACACATCTGACTTTTAAAAATGCACCAACAGCGCGAGCAGAAAGGCTCAAGAGCCGTCCTGTCAGTTACTTGATGCGCTGATCAGCTGCAGAGCATCTACCTTGGTAACACAAACGTCAGGCTCGGTTTACTGGCCACAAGTGCTCGTGATAAATATTCATGATGCTGGCGCCTGCGCTTTCCCAACACCTGAGTGTTTGTCATTTCCAGACTTACACGTAAACAAATTGAAAGTGGATGCTTCTCCTGCGTCTAGTTGAGCTGGAGTCGCCACCAAGAGACGCGCTGCAGCCCACAGCCTCTTGGATTTTATTTTAGTTTTTATTGCGTGGCATTTTATTTTCGACACCGCACGTTCAGCGTAAAGCAATGGGGAGGAAGCATGAATTGGAAATTAAACAGTATAAGGTTCATGCTTTGCACTTGGCGCGTAAAATGCGCAGCGGCCGGCTGAGACAGAGCAGAGTGAGAAATGCGGGACGATAAACAAGCTGGGCAAACTGAGCCGCAGGTCTGGGCCAACATTCAAGCAAATAAGCATTAATCCAAATCAACTCGAATATTTTCCGTCATGTCTGTGGCCTGGGTGGCATTTTCACGTTCGAATGACGAATGAATGGGTTTTTACGTGGATTTGCTCTCCAATGTCTTCCATATCTGCTTTTGTCAATGTGGCACCAGCTTAATATTTAAATGTGCTGCACGTGCGGAATATGCCGTCTGCCTACAAAACCACATGAGCCAGTTTTAACACAGCCACTTTAAACTATTTATATTTCCAGTTACATGAGAACATTTTTCTGTAAAACTGCAAAGTGACTTTCTCAAACGGGTTCACACGGCGAGGAGAAGTGCGTTTTTTTTCCCTGGCAGAGCATGAGTGAAGCAGCAGCACTGGAACCCAGATAGATAGTGTTAAATAGAGTCGAAAAAGTCATTTTATTACCATCCTTCATTTATCTCCAAATGTAATAGTCCGTGAAAAGAAAATATGAATACATTTCAATACATTTCATCAAATCATCTAAGATGGTGGGAGTCGTGGATGTTTTTATTTTTGCTGATATAAATATAAGCGCCGGGCACGCGGAAACACGCACGCGCAAAGACACACTTCGTCTTTTGCTGCTGCTTCTGCGTTTTTTTAAATTTTATTTTAAATTCCTATTCTTTTCTGATTAAAGCCGCTGTTCGGTTCTGCTGCTTTTCGCGTGCGCGCAGCGGCAGTTGTGACAAAGCAGCAGACTGACAGATCGTGGCTCCGTGCACACTGGCAGCGTTAACCATGATCACTGGCGGCTGCTGATGTGATCTCTGCCTAATGGGGCGGTCAAGCAAGCTGCAGCCAGGAACAATGAGGGGCCACATTGACTCCTCGGCTCTCCCCTAAATCTGCGGAATTCGACCAACGCAGAAAGAAAATAAATTAGATTTCGAAAATTAGATTCCCGAACAATTAAGTAACGCAAACTATTCCGGTTTACACCGAGGAACAATCGCCGTGATTAATCGATTTAATTTGCACATTACTGGAGGGCAAAGTGCTGGATGTTAATTTTGGATAAACAGAAGATGCAGACGGGGGAGTGAATTTACTTATTATTGACTGTCAGCAAAGTTGTGACAACGCGTTTAAAACACGGTGCAACCTTTGTCTTCCATTGAGCTGTTGCCTCTGACACACACACACACACACACACACACAGTTCCACACACACTTGCAAATTCATGCACACACACACAGAATTGTCTACCAAACACGTCCCACCTATTTAATCAAAACTGTACCAAATGCATAGAATCTCTGGAGCAAAAAGGCAGGTTTTGGCTCAACCTACACCCGTTAGGAACCCACACAGCCTCAAACACTAATGAAACGAATAACCTCCAACGCATTACATCATTGTATTTTTTGAATCCTTTAATATAGTACGAAATGTATCCAAACATTTTTGTAAACTAAATTTTACATACGAGCGCATTTCTCCATAAATACCGATCATTTCTAACATGTTACCTGTCCTTTACATGCGGATAAATATGGAAAATTGAGCTACTTACATGTAATAATACTTCCTTTCAGACAAAGCAATTGACAGAGATTTTATATTTATCACGTACATAAACAGATTGACACGGAATTTCAGGCTTTCACTACACGATTTATCGACATGACATTAAATAACAACAATGATACTGTGCTACTCAAACTGGACCTTGGACGAAAATGTTGCACTGAATAGGCTACAAAAGCACATTAATACTAAGAGTTGGTTAGGTCGACGTGTAGACTGTAGTAATACTGAATAATTCACATTTGGTACACAACTATAACATTCTTTTCAATGAAGTCTATTCATCGCAATATTCTTAAAACCATCTCGTTTTCCATATATCTAGGGACCACATTTTCACACATTCCCTTAAACTGTGATAGAACTATTTACAAAATAAAATATTACATTTTTTCCCAACTTGGCGAAATCTTTATGTACAAAAATTCAGGCCTCTACCCGCAGACAGCATGCTTTTTTTGAGATCTCTTTCGAGCAGTCTCTCAGTAAAAATAAAGAGTCAAAGAAATATTGAGGGGCAAAAGTTAGACTTGGTGGCTGTCCTCGCTCCTTTTAGTCCATGCATTCTCTCTTTGACATAGGAACAGCCTCTAATTGATCGTTTGGGCCTCCCGTGTTTTCTCAGTCCATGTTTCACGGGCTGACTTTATAAAGTCTTTGATTCCAGTCTCTTTTTTTTCTCGCCTTTTTTTCTTTTGCAAAAAATATTTACACGTACCATTCATTGAAATTTGACGACAGCGTGCTGTGGCTGGTTGTGTGATGTACCGCAGAGGCTGCTGGTGATATGGAGCTGCTGCTCTGGTTCTCTGTGGACGGTGAGACTATGGTGGGAGGTGTGGACGACTCGTAGCCCGAACTGGCCGCTGGAGATGGCTGCGATCCCGGGTTGGTGGATTCGTGGACCTGCAGTGACGAGAAACACGCTGTGAGGACCGTGCTGCACATTGTTGTTTTGGTGTCGGTTCGTTATTGCGCAAATGCGGGACATAGGAAATGCATCAAGAGAAATTAAAAGTCCCAATTTGACATTTATGGACATGTGAAAAATCCTAAAACAAACCACTCCCCAAAACATTGTTATTGTCATTAAGATCTTAATCTGATTTGTCGGTTGAAAGAAGCGAGAGAAAGAAAACGTCAAAGCAAATTAACCGATGCTTCTCCACCGCTGCAAAAACAAAAGCAAAGCGGGGAATAAAATTCTAAACGCGACACAATATAAATTATTTACAGTGTCGAAAATGGTGCAATAACACAGCTGCGCACTGACAGGTTAAACGCGACATTTTCTATTACGACAAGAGGAATAAAAGAGGAATAAAAGCCTCGTGGGTTTACCTTCATGTGTTTTCGGAGGGAGCTGGGGTGTGTGTACGACTTGTCGCACATTTTGCAGAGGTAGGGCTTGTCCGACGTGTGGACGTGCATGTGTTTCTTGCGGTCACTGCTGTTTGCAAATCGCCTGTCGCAGCCATCAAACTCACACTTAAAAGGCTTCTCACCTAAATCAAGAAAAAAATCAAACACAACATTTAACACCGGGAAAATGTTTTTAAAGCCTGTTTTAGACACAGTTATTTTTTTTCATTCTTTTCAACGTGTATAAACCGTGAAATCCAATAAAATAGGAGCCGTTATATAATCAGTTTAAACTAAATTAAATTCTAAGTAGGAATTTGCAAATTGACACCAACTAACTGATTAGAACCGCTAAGTAAAATAATTAAAATTTAAACATACAAGTAAAACCTACACACACAAGAACAAGAAAAAAATAACCTATGAAATATTTTCTGTCGACAACTGCACTGAATCACATGTCAGGCTGGCGTGAGGAGAGTCCAGCTGCCTAATAAATAATGCGCCGGATCGCATGCATATTTTGGATTGGATTTTGACAGCAGTTTGAAAAGAAAAACATTCGTCTGATTGTTTCTTACCGGTGTGAGTCCTTTTGTGAATTTTTAAATTTTCCGATCGCGCAAATACTTTGCCACAGCCGGGGAACGGACACGGAAAGGGCTTTTCTCCGGTGTGTACTCTGATATGATTCACAAGTTTGTATTTGGCTTTGAATGGCTTTCCTTCTCTGGAGCAGTCCTCCCAGAAGCAGATGTGGTTCGTCTGCTCCGGTCCCCCCACATGCTCCACCGTCAGATGGGTCACAAGCTCGTGCATCGTGCTAAAAGTTTTGTTGCACGACTTTTTGGGATTCGTCAGCTGCTCCGGCTCGATCCACTTGCAGATGAGCTCTTGCTTGATCGGCTGCCTCATGTATCGAAAGAAGGCCCCTGCTCCGTGGTGTGCGGCCATATTCATGTTCATAGGGCCGTAGCCGTGCAGCTGGGTCGAAGCGTAGTGGTCGGACCGCGGGCTGGTAACGTGGCCGTACTGGTCGGCCCGTCCGTACATGTCCCCCGAGAAGCCCAGCCGCATCTGGCTGTTGACCACGTTGGAAGACGCGTGGCTCGCCGCTTGCTCGTGGAGCCCCGGGAAGAGCAGGTGCCCCGCCGCATCTGAGTGTCCATGTGGCCCCGCGAAACTCCCGGAGGCGAACAAGCTGTGCTGCGCCCCGGTGGCATCCCCGAAGCCCCGGTTTCTGAACAGAAAGTCCCTGGTGGAGTTGAAAGCCGCCGTGGAGTAGGAGCCAACGTGGGTCGGGTGGTGGTGGTGTCCCAGGGCGGCCGCCGCGTAGCCCGGTGCCTGGGAGGAAAACGCCGTTTGTCCGGAGCCCAGATCGTGGGAGCTGTGGTTGATTTTGAAGGCGCCCATGCCATCGGCGAACGGATTTATCCCCAACGCTACTTCTCTCTCTGTGACTTCGCCTGTTGAGTGATGCCGTGAGGAGCCGAAAGTGGTGACTCCTATGGTGGGATACTGCGGTCCTGCGTCCAAGAGCATCTTCAGTCTAGACTCGCCGAGACGACTGAGAGCAGAAATCAAAAAACCACGCACAGATATTCTTCCTCCCCCTCTCTCTATCTTTTGGACCTCACTCGTCTGAGCAAACTCTCAAATCCACCGATTTCTCTGCACTTTCTAAGACGCGTGGAATTCCCCTATACCGCTCATCCGATGCACACGCAAAATCATGTATACACGCAATATTGTCTTTTGCGGTTTATCTTCCTGTGGCGCAACTTTCACCTCCTCAGTCAGGCGGTGAGCTCTAGACTGATAGTCGCAATCATTCCTGCAGATAAATGAATTGAAAAGACAACACAGTCCAGCCCTGATGAATGGGAGAGGAGGGGGGTAGTCACGTGGCCCCGGAGCGGCGCGCCCATTGGCTGAGCCCCTTTTCCCCCAATAACATCCACTCACCAAATAACAATCCACGGTGCAGGACCCACACTTCTATTGGCCTCTTTGCATCATCAGTCCCAGATATTGTGAGATTGCTGACTGTGAATTTGGTTTAAAGGCTGAGTAACAGCAAAACAATAGTAGAAACACGCAGAATGGAAATTCAAACAGGGTTCTGCAGCCACACAGACTATGTTAAGACGGTGATATTATATTACCAAGCAAACATTTAGGGATGCAATTAGTAACATTTCTAAAGGTTTAACTCAGGCAGGTACATACATTTCTGCTCATCCACATTAAATAAGGCAGAAAACAGCCACAACTGTAAATTTCAAGAATGTAATGCTGCAGGGTTGAACTGAAGATGCGTCAGAGCCTTCAAAGGTGGACACTCAGTGCGTGCCAGTGCAGCTACATGGAGATGATCCTGACCTATTTACTTAGGAAACCCTGACGTTAGATATAAAACCTGCCTCATTCTTAAAGGCCTGCTATTGTGAATTTAACCCTTTCACTCTGACTAGAACCCAGCTGATGTTCTGGTGCGTCTGCAGTGCACGCTCCGCGTTTCATGGCTGCGTCTCTGTGGATCCCCTTCCCCAAGTCAACTGGAGCTCACACCCGTGGGACATCTGTGCTTTGGCTTTTCCACATCGCCATGCTCGTCGGCTCCCCTAGTTCATACGGGTTACATATATAAAGGCCAGAATTTAACTTCATCCACCAGTGTGTCTAATGTATCCATCATTTTCTGTAGGCCAGCGATGCGTAAGCCGTGTGTAAAACGTTGTGGGTTGTCGAAGTTATCAAGTGGGATTTGCGGCGCTCTCTGCAGGAAACTCCGGCTGCTAGTGTTCAAAGCCACATGCACAGACGTGCCATGCGAACCATTAAAATATCTTCTTGGCTACTAGGCCAGTTTCTGCACTGAAGCCTGTTCCCCAGGTCAGTGTCGGGGAAGTGTTGCACATGCAGTGCTTCAGGTCTACTGTACCTTGAGAGGGACCTTTCAACAGGTGGAAAATAGGAAGAATCATGAGTAGTAGTTCATACAGCCAGAAGTGCACCAAGACAGGGCGACAAACCTGCCTAAAAAAGCTTGAATATATCAATACATACACAATGCATTGGAAGGTATGGTTTACTATCTCTCAGTGATTGTAACACATTCGACTTGTGTGCATATAAGATGCATCTTAATGACAAAGGCGGCTCAGTGTCATGGTTTAAAGGGCTGGAGAATTTAAAATGGCTACCAGCAATTTATGATTTATAGTGAATGAAACTAAGCCAAAGCAGCAAGAGGAACGTTTTACGAGACATCTCTGCACTATTCAGGCGTTTTTTGAGGGAGTTCAGGCTCTTACACAACTCTCCTGCTTACTTGTCTCCAAGTGTGACTGCGTGTGCAACTTGGACCAGAAATAGCACTTCAAAGTTTTGCATTTCGCTGGTGCTGTGATGCCTCTGAAGGCTGCAGCTGTGAGCCTCATAACCCCGCGCGCAGAGGCCATTTGATAAACATATTTTGTATTTGTCATGTCTCAAAATATTGACCGCATTTCTAACGTGCTGGAGATGACGCTGTCTGCGAATATTCTGACAAGTCAATTCGAGGAAACTATCGTTCTGACACCACAAAATATTAGCCTAATGTCCGAGTATGATATTAGTATATTCACTTAAATTATTTAATACTTCTGACAGAGACAGAAAACAAAGGCCCACCTTTTTTTGCAGACGACTTTATTATCAACGAAAATGATTAGTGTGAGGACAGAATATTCAAGTCATCTTACAGCTTCTTACATCCTACAAATTATTTGTGATCACTAAACACGTCATAACGTTATTAATAAATCCTATTATTGACTTTGGATTAAACATTTAAGTCTAACGTTGAAATTTTAATGACTGTTCAGCGTCGAGCTTTACTTAAAGTGTACTTAAAGTTAGAACACTTTATCAACAAAACAATGCATTTATAATTTTTAATTATACTGTATTAAGACTTGTATGGGGACAAGACAAGGAAAATATTTTTTCTGTTACTTAGTTGTGCTATTTAAGTCACCGATTTAAAATTTTTGATACACGTCAGTCCACCGTGCTGCGTTTAAAGTAATCTCCAAACGTTACTCCACATTTCCGCAGACTCGCGTCTAACTAATTTCTAAATAGTCACGCTCGTCCGCGGATGTTTTAAACAAAGTTCACTGAAGCAGCCAGCGAGTCGTGGGTTATAAACAATCGCTGAAAAAAAAGCAGAAAAACAAGCGCCAGCATCGTAGCAGCGGATACTTACAGTACACACACGTTCTATTTTGAACTGCAGTCTGCAACGGCACCACCTTCTGTGACCCTCATCTGCTGCCGTCCTGGGTCTAAAGCAAAATTACCCCAGATCATAACAACAGGTCCCGTCCATTACATTTTTTTTCCTCGGGACAATGGCTGCAGCTGGCCCTGTTCACACTTAGTACACACGCGGATCCCACCGAGCGGAGCACGGAGCAAAGCCCGCGGTACGCGCTGAAGGCAAACGACTGGATGTGTAGATATGGATATTTATGAAAGCGACTATTCGTGGATTCTACCTCGGACTATTTTAAACTTCCACGTTGAGTTTTTCCTCATCTTAGGCGGACACGTTTCTTCTTTTGCCCACGCCGATCGGTAGCGTGCGTAGTATTGTGCGTAATTTGTGCGTAAAGTTGGGCTTCATACGTCGCTGGGCGAAATGAAGATATCACTACATTATTTATGATCCTTGCAACTTTTATAGTGACAATATGCGCAGTCTTGCGAGCCTGCCTGTTTTGTAATCGCACAATCAAAGTGGGAAAATTGCTCTTTCATAGCCTCGCAGCCTTTGTTTGCTGCGACAAAAGGACGACGACTGTATATCTGGAGCAACTTTTTAGAGTTTTTGTACAATAACCTTTGCATAACAACTATTTTTCTCAAGCGCTGCCTGCGGCACTGCGCATGCGCGCTGGCTGCTCGCTGTCACTAAGACATTTTTCTTCACGTTGGAAACTGTCACTGGTGACGTCAATCACGGAGCTCTGACCAATTAGAGCGCAGGGTGATTGTTTAGCTCCACGGGCTGCAGCGCCTACCATGAATCTCTATTCAGTATCAAAGCGTCCTGCTGCTGCCTCTCAACCGAATGGGATTCCATGTAGTCTGCAGATAGACTTAACTTTATGAAGTTTTTTTTTCTTTATTTTTCATCGCGATTAAAATATATTTGTCATCATCATTATTATTTTGCCTGCTGTCAAGTTATTCTAAAATTAGTTAGTAATGAGCGTGGATGCTTTGGGAAGCCCCGTGATGGACCCTACGTTTTCCAAACGGAACACGGCGCTGAGATTAGTTGACTTGGCAGGGGCTCACCACCATCACCATCATCACCACCATACCCCTCAGAGCGTGACAGGCTTCCCGGGGTTCAGCAGCCATCCACACTCAATGGCTCACTCGCACCCTGGGGAGATTACTGCGGAACCCCGCCTGGGGCCGAGTCCATTCGGGCCAGAACACATGGGGCACTCCGCGGCCCTCAAAATCAGCCCAGCCCATCATTATCCCCACCACCATCACCACCACCACAATCATCATATGGCAGGCCACAGCGAAGTGGTCTCCAGTCAAACAGGAGCTTTTGGCCCGGTTCAGGCGACATCGGTCCCTTATTCTATGTCTCACACGGCCCAGGCTCTATCCGCAGGCAGGGATTTTCTCATCCGGAGAGATCTGACAGCTCAAGCCATGCCGGTACTGACTGACCAGACTGCTGGTTCAGCCTCACACCACGGAATGTTCGTCTCAACAACAGGTAGCTATCCCGGACACTATGGTCATCACCCCGACGCTGGGAACCATACCCTCTTCTCCGGACTCCATCACGACCAGCCTTCGAGCGGATCACCGGGTGGCCAGGCGTTGAATGGACAAATAAGGTTAGGACTACCTGGAGAAATGTATGTTAGGTCTGATCACTTGAGTCAAGTGGCAAGCTCCAGGGCTGATCCGTTCTCCGCCTCGCCTTTGCATGGCTACGGTGGGCTGAATCTAAACATGAATCTGAGCGCTCACCACCACCACGGAGCCGGCGCGTTTTTCCGCTACATGAGGCAGCCGATAAAGCAAGAGCTGATATGCAAGTGGCTGGAGCCGGAGCACTCGCCGAAGAAACTTTGCTCCAAAACTTACAGCACCATGCACGAACTCGTGACGCATGTGACGGTGGAACACGTCGGAGGACCGGAGCAGGCGAACCACATATGTTTCTGGGAAGAGTGTCCGAGGGAAGGCAAACCATTCAAAGCGAAGTACAAACTTGTGAATCACATTCGAGTGCACACCGGTGAGAAACCGTTTCCATGCCCGTTCCCCGGCTGTGGAAAAGTGTTCGCAAGATCAGAGAACCTTAAGATTCACAAAAGGACGCACACTGGTGAGTGGCTCTATTTCTATTAAAAATGTCGAAACAGCACCACGAAGCATTGTAAATGTGTGAAGTCGCGTGTTGAAATTCAGATATAAAATTTGCATAATAGTGCACGTGAACTAACTGATGCCGTGCGTAATTTTCTAGTTTGTCCGTCATTTGCCTCATTTTAATTTTACGCGTCCAAAATCTCCTCTGACTGTCCGTGGCAATTAATCAAGCAGCTGATACCACATCAGCACGCGGCCACCTGTTTGTTTGGAGTTGCGTCAGGGCTTCCAAGTTCCACAAAGGTTGAGCTTTGGGGGATTATGGTACAGCTCACTCATGCGTTTGACGGTTCAACCTCTTGTTTACACCACAGCACAAAGGCAGAGGCACACGTCGGGTCCAAGTTGCTTAGTGCGTGGCAGACATGACTGACAGCAAAGTTAGAAAGGTGCATTTTCACACATGACCAGATGATGATGTTTCATTCATGTAATATCTTTATGAAGGATAATAAAGCTTCGGAGGTATATTCACACATGTAGAGTATGAAATTCCTAGTGTTGACTTTATGACAGAATATTATAACTGTGTGCATGGTGAAAAACGAATAATGCTTTTTGCAAAGCGTGTAATCAAAGCAACAAGTTGACAAGTGCCCATGGCTAAAATAAGACACACTGGAGTTTCATCCATAACAACTTAACCTGCAGGATGCAGCTAGAAGCCCGTGATTTAGCTTTAAAAACATATAATTGGACAACATGGCTGCTTGCCTCCGTGACCCAGTGAAGGGCTGTGGAGGCAGGGAGAGAGAGAAAGGCCTCAAAATGTCGAGTCAGACTTGCAAATTAATACAGTTCGGTTGCTGCACGGCACTCCCCCTTCTGCTTCGTTCCTGCACCCTATGTATTATTCATATCATTTGCTCACATTACCTAAGTACAAATCTGTTAAATTATTTCTGTGTGTTGACTCCCAAGGGGCCTGGTCTTTGGTATCATGTTTAAAACCTATCCGAAAGTGTGGTTATGACTGGGGCTGCCCCTGGGGTCTGTTCCTCGACGGTTTCTTGTACTACACTAATTTCTTTGATTGGCTCTCTCAACCCAACAGCTGAAGGTCAAATTGATATTCAACCCGCAAGTGTAATTAGACAGAGGCAATTACATATTCTCAAAAGCTTTAATCGGAGGAGAAAAATCAGCAGTGGATGATTTCCGCGTAATTTATTCAGATTGTCTTTTTTTGCCTTGTCATAATCAGGTAGAAATACTTGTTATTAAGACGCAAAATTAGACCGAGTCAGTAACCGCGCTCAGTATTCAGATACAGCAGCGCATAATTGTCTTAGAACACAGTAGGTGAAGGCTGGCGACGGCAATAATTCCATTTATCATTATTTCCAGTTGTTTTGGGGCCTGCTACGTTTGTGATCATAGCCTGTCTGTTTTGACGTATGCCTTGATTTGTGCAGACGCCAGGTACAGACCCAGGACAGTGGGGGTTCGCCCCTCCTGTTCACACCACACTCATGCCAGCTCTGTCCACGGAGGCAAAGTTTTAAAAATACCCTTCTGACTGAAGGCTATGTATTTATTTTACCTAGTAATTTATTTTGAGCATAGATACTTCGATACTTGTTGCCTAGTTTACTTCAAGTCTGTGCGTGATACTCGCACTGATATTAATGTTTCACTTTCCATATTTGTCTACCAGTCCCACTGACACGACTTGGCTGTCATGGGCTCGTAAAATAAATAACGTGGTGAGCATCAAATGTCACGCTTTAAAATCTTTTATTTATTGTCACCATCGCTGTTAACAGGTGAGAAGCCCTTCAAATGCGAGTTTGACGGCTGCGACAGACGCTTCGCCAACAGCAGTGACAGGAAAAAGCACTCTCACGTCCACACCAGCGATAAGCCCTACAACTGCAAAGTACGAGGCTGCGATAAGTCCTACACGCACCCCAGCTCCCTGAGGAAACACATGAAGGTGCACTGCAAGTCCCCCCCGCCCAGCTCGGGCTACGAGTCGTCCACCCCGTCCCTGGTGTCGCCCTCCTCAGACTTGGGCCGGGAGCCAGGGGGCTCCTCGGTGCTGTCAGAGCCGGTGGGCTCCTCGCAGCCCGCAAACCTAAGCGAATGGTACGTGTGTCACAGTTCGGGTGCCAGCGGCGCCCAAACACCACCCAGCGGGCCGTCCACGCCAGACCCCGCCGACGAGCCGCCATACCGAAACCCAGAGCCGAGGGACGCGTTCTAACGCGGCTGGACTCGAGCGCGCGGTGCCAGAAGTGGCAGAAACACGTTTGAGAAGCCGAACTATTAAAAATGGCTTGGCTTTGGTGCCTGTGCCCGTGAAGCTCCACTGGTCCCTTGTTTTTGGGCGAGCCACCAAACAGACCCCCAGAGCCAACACGCGCATTCTGACCGCAAATGGGAGAAAAGTGTACAAACCTTAGAGACGTGCTAATTCTCAGGCACAAAATGATATATTTTCAAACCCCAGCTATTCAAAGTGGATGGCTCGGTGCCTGTGCGCCCTGACGGCCCAGCGGTCCACTTGGGGAGAGTCGTGTAAATCCGTTAGACTGTGTGGTACGTCATCTTAGGCTAGGCATGTTGGTGTAAAGTTATTTTGTAAATTCGAGTTTCGACTTCAATATGTTTTTATTTATTTTTCAATCTGATATTGAAGGATTTTCTATTATCGAACCAAAGTGCATGTTTGAATTAGGGCAAAATGTACATTTGTAAATTTTGTAAGTTTCGATGTGTTGATGTTGATAGTTTTGTAAGGATCTGTCTCAGAGCGGTTTCTCGTCGATGACTGCCGTTATTTGTACAAACATTTTACGTTTACAGCATTTTTTTTCCATTTGTGCAAAAGGTCAACGATTGGACTGTTGCATAATTCTGCAGTATTTGATATACAACCGTGAAATTCTAAATGTTTTATTCAAGTGAAAATTTTGTGATTTTGTATCATTGTCGTCAATATGTTTTTTTTTTCCCTTTTTGAATATTTGCAAATGAGCTGCACTCAAAATGCGAACCGAATTGCCTTGTAATTTGTGAGTATTTGGAATAAATCTTGTATGACTAAAGTGAAAAGTGCTGCGCTATGTTGGCTTTATGAAATTTATGTATTTTTAAAAATGTCTTATTTGAGGAAAAAACGCGCGAAATATGTTTCATGTCACATGTTTAAAACATTTTTTGATTTAAAAACCAGCTGTTCCTTGAACACACAGCGTCTTAGAGGAGCTTCAGTACAAACATGACCACGTCTGCTTTTCAGATTCAAATTACTGCCAAAATACAAAGCCATAAAATTCATTGAAAGATGTTTTACATTACATTTAAAAGTTCATTTTCTAAAATGTTTCTGTAAAAAAAAAGGGGGGGGGGGGCTTAAACTGTGCTCCACTTGTGTTAAGTCTTACTTTCTCAGCTGAGCTCTGGTTTGCAGACGTGGGCAGAGTTTGATGAAAGGCTACAATATTCTGATCCAGACTTCAAAGACCATCTTGTACAAAGAGCCATTTTTTCACGACGGTGAATCCTCATGGTGAATTAAGATTTCTATAGCAATAGCCAAGTCAAACTCAAATGATATGGGGCCAAGTCCGTGGACTCAAAAGACCGCTCTAAAGAATGTAATATTTGCTTCCCATGGGGTAGGAAACGGTAATCTATGTCCTTTATACCGCAGACTGGGGCAGTATAAAGAAGAAAAATATATTCTTTTGCTCCAGGCCTACTTTACGACAATCAAAGGAGAAGCCGCTAAAACGCAGTTGTCTCCACCATAATAGAGGGCCGGACTGCTCAATAGATACATTTAACCATAATCATATTTTAGACTCTAATGTTAATAATAAGTGCACATTCTAATAATAGGCGTGTAAATTCATTATTAAAGCTTTGACAAAAATTTGCAGGGCTTTTCAAACAGACAGATTTTAGTACAACAAAATAATAAAAGTTTTCGAAATTAAAGGATCACGTGAAATGTGCAGCCACGGGAGAAGGGAAGCTGTGCTGGGAAAACTGGGATGTGGGCTAACTTTTTTTTACTCTGGCCTTGACTCGAAGGCAGAAGTGGGTGGAAACAACACAGCCACCGCAACTTGCGTGGCTTTGGTTAAGCGCATGACAGTTTGCTCTTGTAGAAGAGGCCCAGCTGAAAGCGGAGAATAAACAACGACCCAACCGCATAGAGGAAGATGATGATGGCTCTTTTGGCACCAGCTCTTGTACGTATAAAGAAAGGAAGGAAGAAAACACACACACACACACACACAAGATAGTTGGATCTCAATTGAAAGTGGGAGTCTTTGAAGTGGAAGTTAATATCAGAGGGATTCTTCTAGGTCGTCTGAACAACGTTGATGACACGGAAAGCCTTTTGTCTCCGATTTGTTGGGCTCCTCTCTATTGGGCCGTCCAAAGCTTTTAGTTCCAGTCGTCAAAATGGACAAGAACTAACTGAGTCGCGTAAGAGCCGTTTTCCATTCAGCGCTGAAAGTGAGGGATAAGCAACGTTAAGGGTTTGCTTCATTACAGAGTGGGAGGGTGAGATGGCTCGCGTGTCCGTTAAACGTCAAACAGACAGAGCTAAACGAAAAATGCTTGGATTGATTTGAAAACTGAGATAAAATAAATTCTCTTGCTCAGTTTAATTCACTACAATCGCCACACGTCACGTCCAGTGAGAAACTGAGCCGGTACAAAGTAGAACAACAAGGTTGCTTGCAAAGCAGCTTTCATAAAGTATTTGAGGGAAGCGCGCGCCTGTGGCACAACAGATAAAAATGGCGACTGTTTACTTTTACTGTAAAAGTTCAGTTCAGCGTGAGAACAGCGGCAGCCACAGACAGTTAGAGTTGCAAGAGAGGATCTTTAACAACTGATCCCGTTGGGTTCGCTCATCGGGGCTTCCCGCCTTCAGCTGAGTGACAGCCCCTGATCTGATATCAGCTACGGGGCCAGGAATCAAGAACAGGTGTGCATGTGCTCGTGCGCGTAAAAGACGGCGCGCGCGAGAGCAAGCGAGCGAGCAAGCGAGCGAGCGCGCGCGCGAGAGAGAGAGAGGCAGAGAGAAACCGAGGGAGAGAGCCTTCACTTGAGCAACAACACTGCAATGTCAGAGAAACAAGACAGGAAACCGATGTCAGCAGCGCAGTTGCACAGGAAATGCAGTCTCCCGTTAATTACAGCTCAGACAAGAAAGGGAGAGAAGGAGAGGGTCTGAACTTCCAAAGCGCAACAAAAAAGAAAATGAATCCATTTCTTTTGCTCACAGGGCCCTCTCGCCACTACCGCTGCATCCCAAGGCTCATTTGAGTGTGAAATATAATTTCTTTGTAAAATAATGGAGGCGGTAATCCTACTTCCGGAAACTGTCCGGCATTATTGAACAAAGCCCTTTTAATAGGGGGATTAGCAGTCTAGGAGTAAAAGCCTCACTCACTGGTCACCCCCTCTCCACACACACACACACACACACACACACACACACACACACACACACACACACACACACACACACACACACACACACACACACACACACACACACACGCCCCTCATCACCCCCCTCCTTTCCTCCACGCCCACCCCACGCTCCAACACCGCCATCAGCACCTCTAACACCAACCAGGTCATAATTATCAGGAATGAAGTGGCCAAAATTGGCATGGAAAATAAAGAGAAAGACAGAGAGACAGGTGCAATAGAGCAACAAGCAGCAGACCGGAAAAGCGGGGCAGAGTTGTTACAATAGAGCTGACACTCTATAGGGCTGATCAAATAAAAAGCTTTATTTATTTATTATCACCATGTTCTGTCTATTTTATCAGTGTGTGGCTCATTTCTGTTTTTTTCTCCGCACCTTATTATTATGGCGCAGTGTTTTTCTTCCTAGTGCATCGCTCGTTCTCTCCCAGACTTTGATCGAGTGTGCAGAAGCGAGGTCAAAAGGCAAGCTTCGCACACCCACTGTTTAATTACGACCATAAAGCTTGTCATGAATATGGAATATTTTACTTTGATAATATCCGAGGCTGGTGTCCGAGGGGATTTGAAATCACGTGGCAGGACAGCGGCGAAGGCTACGGCGCGAGCGTCTCTGGAGCTAAACGAGCCGAATTCCACTGAGCTGGAAGCTTCCGGGTTCCGCGAACGAACTTAATAGAAGTTACCATGCGAGAATAGAAAAAAAATCATTGTCCATAAGACCTACCCCCAGTCCCGAGCCCCAGATTTAAGGATTACCGACGTGCACAGATTTGAGGAAACTTCTCCAAAGAGAATCAGCCCCCCCAGCAGCCTATAGGCCCGAACACGGATGTTCTAACAACCTCCACATTATAAGACAGAATGTGCCACATACTTCACACCTGCACTCTGAATAGCAGCTCCCTTTCAGTGTATGATACGCCTGTTGGCCTTGGTCTCAATGCAGCTGCATGAATGAATCAGCGACCCGCTTATTTGGTCTCTTTTGATCCAAGATCTCCATCCCTCATTTGATCCCCGAAGCCTACGACGTCTTCGTTTCATTATAGCGAATTTCATATATGCAGAGGAACTTGTTGCTGCAGCCTGCGCAAACATATGTATCTAAATGTTGCTGTAATCCATTCAGACGCCGTGTGTGCGTGTGCGTGTGAAGAGGGAGAAAATATGGGGAATTATAATTAGCATTTTTTAACAGCACACAGTGTTAACGGTAATTTGTATTCCTTCCTGCTCATCCATGCAGAGCTTTAAACGCGTCTAAAAGCCGTTTTCTTTAATATTTAATGGTTATAATAACAAACTAAGGGAAGATATTTAAAACACCATTTTAACACAGATATTTGAAGCTTAGCACTACGCAATATTCTCAAATTTAATAAACCACACATTTGAGCCATGCTTCACGCACAATAAATTATTCCGCATTTGAGGACTTGGGCTTTGGCCATTAAGGTATGATAGTGTAATTAATCATAACTTACTTTCATCATCATACGCTGACCTCTGTGCGGTATGACAGTGTCTGGTGACACAAACGCCTGACAAGAGCAGAATCATGGCGAACAGGTGCGTAATGGCGCACGGAAATCCAACAAAAACACTGGAATACACGCTGAAAGTTGGAGAACTGTGCTACACAAAGAAGTTGGGTCAGCCAGTGCCACTGAAAGGAAAACACAACAAGGACACAAGGATGTTCCTGCTCTGCACTGGGAGAGGTTCACAAACAAGGAAATGGACCGTTTTAGGACAAAAACCCTCCTACTGATTTAGCCAAAGCCATAATGGCAAAAGTGCGCGTCTACACTCGATAAAAGAGACAGTATATCATCATATATCAAAAAAACAGAGTATTAGGAGATGCAAATGCTGCCAGTATTATGAATCATTGGTTTATCTGCACTATTTCACACGTCAGATGGGAAATATGTTCCGAATAGACAAGCAAATGCACAGTTTGAGAAGGAACATAATGCATGTGATCAGTCTAGCAGTATCGAAGACTTTGGGTCATTTCGCCATCTCCCGCAGGAAAGACATTATGCCTCTCATATTTACATACTCTTTAATATTTGTCAAACATTCATAAATTACAAACTAATGAAATGTTCGACGGTCCTTGGAGATCAAGCTAATGAAGACATAGACTTTTGCTTTTGACACGTTTTGGTTAGGTTTAATGCCATTCTCTCCATCACGCTCTATTAACTATTATTATACTTATGTCAGGCCACCGCTGACACGTTACGACATCGGGATCACCTGCTGTAGGTGGGCACGCCATGGGACATAAATGGCCTCCATCTATAACGCCAGTAGCCTGTATAAAAATATTAAATGTTAGCGATATTATAGAAATGACTATATACATGTGTAGATGGCTCCTCGTTCCACCCACATAAATTATATTTCCCCCTTAAAATATTTTATCTCATTTGTTTGGTTGTTTTTACGCATTTTAGAGCCAATATTTTTTTTAAATAAACTATAACAAATAACATTACAGCTCTTGAATATTTTCCCACTTCATTCAGGAAAATTATTGTGATTGTGAGAATAGATATATTTTTTTGTAGCGCACGCAGCTTGTGTGACCACTGCAACGTCAAGAGGCACTTAGAGGACCGAACCCGTGCAACCAAGAAAGAGCGAAAGGGGAGGGACTGGAGGCAGAAATATTAATTATGGAATGGGGACGCTTTTATTCATTAATTCGTTCATAGTTGCTTTCCTTCCTTGACCTACGCTTTGCTCAGGATGCACATCCTCAGACACCGATCTAACCCACACACGAACCTGAAACGCTTCGAAATCCAATGAATGGGAGGTATTGTCAGCGCAACAATATAGATCCTTGGAGACGTGTTTATTTGACAGAGCAAATCCCCAGTGTGTCAAGGTTGTCATATTCCCCTCAATGTCCAATGCAAATGTCGAGGCACAATCAGATGCAGCAGCATGACGCGTTTATTACTTTGTCAATCATTTTGATACGACAGTATTGAAACAAAGCGAGCCAACGTCCGGTAATAGAATTAGAGAAAAACCCTTTCAGCGACAAGCAATTTCAGTTTGAGGCATAAACCATATGGAGGCTAAAGTTATGCCCACAGAGGCCAAAGGTCATTAAATTATAAACAATTTAGATAAAAAAACAACAACAGCAGCAACCAATAAAAATAATAAAAATGGCTATAATAATAATAATAAGCATTTGATTCTGTCTAAAGAAACACCAAGTAGGATCTATTTTTGTATTTTCTTTTTATTCCCACTCTTGCTGGAAGACGCCATGCAAGGCTTATCCCCCTTGTCCATGAGTTAATTCATCAAAAGGAAAAGTTTCAATAAGATTTTTTTTTTTGGTTTCAATAATAAACCGACCACTGTGACATTCTTTGAGCTTAGGCTATCTTCATAATACTGATTTGTGTAGCCTAGGAAACAGCTCAGACCAGCGCAGAACCGAGCCCCGAGGATTGTTTTGTCCATTTATTTCTCCAAATTCAACATTAGGACTGGAGCAAATGACTTCAACAAGTTTGACTTGAATTTCAAGGAATATAAGGTTCAACGAAGCTAAAATGGTGCAGGATTAAAAACGAGGTAAGTGTTGTTTTTCCTCACTGTATAGTAAAAACGCTGATATGTGAGAGTGTGTTAAGAGCTGTCAGGAAATCAACCTCTGAGTCTTCACCCAACGTTAAGGCTGTCTAATTTCTAGGCATAATTAACTTTATGCTCAAAATCAATTGTTTCCTGTACACAGCCAGGGTCCAGGACTGCAAGCAGTGAGAGGCCTATTTGAGCATGTGAGAAAGCAGGAAGCAGCCCTACCTGCCACTCATTAAGCCCACAAAAACTCAATACAAAGAGGGGGGAAGAAGGATTAGACCTGATCGTTATACCTGCCGCGCAATTAACGCTACTTATTCTTCTAATCCCTCTGTTCTAGAAATAATTGAACTTGCAATATTAATACAACAAAAAACATGCACGACCCAGCGCCTAAATTGTAGAGCATGTGTTTTTTTAGTGCGCGATAATTAGAATAATAATAATAATCTGTATTGTGTGTACTGTCAGGATTTCAAGATGCATTTTCTCTCCTCCTCTGGTGTGTGTGTGTGTGTGTGTGTGCTGGTGAGGTGGAGGTGGAGGTGGGGTGCGTTACGAGGGGGGCGACCCTCGAGGAGCCCAAAGAATCTGCTGTTGATTTGTGGAAAACGCGCTTCCTCTTATTTTCATGTGAAGCAGGTAGAGAATCAGCATCTTTCTCCTCCATCGCGAGGCGCCTAATCACATCCTCCCCTTTAGAAAGTGAGGTAGCTGCGACTCTTTGTCCCCGTTGTGTCGTAGGTGAATCGTCGCACACTTGAACTGAAAGAGGACTTGACCTTTGTCTTTATGTTTTCCCCTAATGTTTGTCTAAATCACAATTGTCTTTTGTGAGGGGACATGCGCTGCCGTGACACGTCCTATTGAGCGGATGGATGTTCGCAGTCACGCGGAGTGAAGAACGCGTCAAAGGCGCAAGGGTTTTGATAAACCTTTTTGGATGATTTGTCCATATTCAAGCACCGACGGAGGAAAATAGCACGAGGATGAATAGAAAAAAAATGCAGAGTTCGTTGGTCAAAAAGAGTAGAGTCCGCGTCGGCTCCAAGTGTATGCAGGGTCGTAGTTAGGTGATTAATTTCTCGCTTCTCGCTGTAAACGTGTTATAAACGCATTTGCGGACCCCCGTGAAGCCTCTAGACGCACGTGCTTCATACTGCATGCGGGTTAAACTTGTTACCATTCATGTCGCCACGCAGGTCTACCTACATCTCTGTTGGATGGTCACACGGGTCAGCGGAGCCCTGTGAGGAGGGAATCCTCCAGGTTTCTGTCAGAGTTGACTGTAAACAAACGCTGCCCCACATCCAGACAAGCACAGAGGTAAACAGACGTCAACAACAGGCCACGGAGGAGAGTCAAACCAACGGAAAATACTACAATTACTGTTGCATTTTAAAAATATGTAAAACAACTTATTTAGCCCTCCTTAACTTGAGAGAAGAACCTTAAATGGAACAATTCTAATTTTAAAATGTAAAAAAATACCTAAAACATAGAACAGAGATACGCATTTCAAAAAGTGTTTTAATTTCTAAGAATTTGCTTTAATGCTCAGTATTTCTTTCAATTTGCGTAAATTTGTAATGCTTAATTTCCCTACAGTGTGTACATAAGAAATAACAAGATTTACACGTTTGATTAAATTATTAGAACAACAGGAAACCGATTTTTATATCACGGTGTAACTTAACACGTCAGAAAACATTTATATATTTATGTTATGCAAAGTTTTATAATCATCCCGATGCCAGGTTTACGCCCCTGTTGGACTCAAGTGTTCGGACTGGACGTATAAAAGAGTTAAATTGTAATAAAGTAATATAGGTTATGGGAATAGAAAACAGTGAATAAGTTATTTTGACGCACACGCGGCGCCACAAATAGACTCTATTGGGCCCGAGTCTCTTTCCAGCAGCTTCTGACACTCCAGTTGTCAGTTTTCACAGTATCTTTATTTCTGCCTTAGCATTGTTGCACTTTCTCCCAGCTCTCACGGCAAACTGCGGGAAAGTTGCTTGGGAGCGATAGAAACACTAACGGAGCCAGTAAACGACTGCTGTTTATGACAGAAGGGACATGATGGCGTTGCTCGCAGCCTATAGGGGAGCAGGAATGTGTTCATTTATCATGAGTGGCAGCATGTGAGATGACATGGAAAGCAGAGACAGCTGAAGCCTCTTTTCTTCATCATAAAGCTTCATCAGATGACTCTATATGATGATAATTACACTGCTGAGCATTGGAGGTGTTGTCATGTCTACTGGCAGCATGTATTTATTTTGGAAAGACTCATGCATGCACATATTTACACAATGCAATCACTATAAAGTTCAAATATATGCTTATGTGTAGTTTTTAGTTTTGGAAAAAATAGATAATATTATCAGAGTAGTATTAGTCCAATAAACTGCAGTTTATTGGACTAATACTACTCTGATGATAATTAAAATATGCATTTTACTCAGTATTTTAATGGTTTAATAAACTTTTAGTCTCATACACACTCTTGTCTTGTCCTGTGTGTAAAAGTACAGAACAAACTTAAAAAATATGTGACTTCTCATTTTACTAGAGGTGAATTGTTCCTATGAGACAGGCTGAACTCTGCAAAACCAGCCTCCAAAACATTTCAGGGTTATGGGTTTTACAGGATTCACGTCAGTGTCCTCTCAATGCTGATCAGAGGTGAGGATCTAAAAGTCAAAAACAGATGATTAACGTTAAGGGCAGATTCGAAAAGACTCTGGCCTCGGGGGCACATTTGTGGACTTCATATTATTTTGCCTGCAAACTTCAAAATCTAATTTCTATAGATTCTCTGACTTTCTCAGCCACATATTTACTTTGTTGCTCACTGTCAGTTTTAGGAGATAGAGAAGCATTTTATGTGTGTCTTAACACCAGCAAATATCATAGTCAGATCTGTAACCATTAAATGTGAATTTAATTAATTTAATATATTCCAACAATTGGGGAGTCATGGTAAATGCTTCCTTTACTGTTTATTGTCTGCACTGATTCTCAGTTTGTCCTTCTTCAAACTGGGGCTCAGGGGGAGAGGAAAGTCCTCCTCTGTCATCTACTCTCCATAACTTTGTTCCTTTCGGTCTACAGATCAAAGGCCTCTAAAATTGGTGTCCCGAAGATGTACATTGTTGCGATGACAGGGCGACAATGCGGAGAGAAAGCGTGGTCTATCAGACATGTCAGCCGACAGAAAGGAGAGGGAGGAGAGGCTGAGAAAGGCATGGGTCTCGATTTAATACTCTGACTTGAGGAATTTAGGGCTTTTAGCTGCGGTCAAGTCGGTTTCTCTTCAGTTTTCTATGAGGAAGAGTCTGTGATCAAAGTCTGAAGGCGGATGTTGAACATGGGCGAAATCAGAGCGATGAAGCAAAGGAGTGAAATAAAATATTATTTTGGACCAACTAAAAAATGTCAGTTGAATATTTGGAGACTGTAATGTATAATAACATACATTAGAAAATGTATAAAAATATCAATAACATTAGAAAAAAAGGGCAACTTGTGTGTGCGCAATAAAATGTTTGTTGGAACAAAGCAGGCAAAAAAAAAGTTTGCGCCTTGGCGCTGCAACCTGCTGCTCCAACAAAGACTCTAATGGTTGAAAAGCACCCGAAGTGACTGGAGCTCAGACACTCGCAGAATAAATATTTGTATTCATTTGAGAAATGAGGATTTGAACAACGAGACAATAGGCGACAAAAGGCGCACAAAAACAAGCATGAAAGCAAGTATTGTCCTCGGCTTTGAAATTCTGATTCACCATATCATAACCCCTGCGAGGAAAAAAACATCAATATCCCCGCGGAAAGGACACGTTTCTATGGAAAACCGAAGAATTTTTGCGCATAACAGATCTGGCGCAGGAAAAAGAAGGAAATCAAAAGGATCAAAGGGAGGATTCAGGGAGTTTTTTTTTTTGCTCGAAGAAAATATGGACGATGTTGACTTTTAAGTGCTGGCCAGATTTCTGCAGCCCGTCTTAACAGTGAAGTGACCTCTGCGCCACACGTATTAAATGTTTGTTGCGTTATATCTTTGTAGCGGATGATTAATGCGCTCAAAGCCACCACTTAATTTTGCAGATTTATGTTTCATTCCAGGGAAAATTTAAGAGAACCAGCCTCGAAGATTTACGCACAGAGAGTCATGTGTTTTTATTTACATGAAGTATCACAGACTGCTGCGCACTGACTTGCACATATTTCATTCCAGTGAGCGAGTTCAACATTTACGCGCAACCTGCGTCGTTTAGAAATATCCCAACGCACGTGGATATAAATGAAACTAGACGCACGTTCCACTTCCTGTAGTATTTCTTCCGTCTACAATAAACCGGACGCGGGGAGCCGGTGGCTGAAACGTCTTAATTGCGCCGCACATTTTTATCCGTGCGCCCTTTTCAAGGAGCCTGACTCGCAGGCGGCATGGAAACAACACTAAAGTAAACAGGACTGACAGGAGACCGGTCCCTTTGTTGCGCCACGGCTACTGCCCGGCCCTCCATTGTCCCCGAGCAGACTGACCGCATCCTTCCCACCGCTGCCTCACCAGCCCACTGCACAAAAAGAGAGGGATGTTCTGCTTGCATGGGTAACACTGTCGCTCCAGCCCTTAGCGGTGCTCTTACTCTCCACTGAAAGGAGTGGGAGTAGTGGACACAGCCTGATCTGCGGAGGACAAAGGCGCTCCGTAGAGTTCCTTTGGAGTGAAAGGAATGGAGGGGCTGGACGTTCCTGAAAGCGGCTCGGAAGATTTGGAAGGAGCGGAAGTTTTGTTGTTGTGCTTGATTTCCTTTCCTAACTAGGGATGGAGGAGATGGACGAACCCACTTACGCGGGGTTTATGAGCCAAGTCAGACGCAGGAACGCTAAAAATAAAAAAAATATATTTTTCACCATAGATAACCATAAAGACGTTTTTTCCACATATCTCACACTAAAAAGCTGTCTTCAAGGCCCCAAACCCCAATTTGAACAATATAACAGAAACCTCTTTCCTAAAGGCTTCAACCAAAAAAAATCAGCTGCTTGAGCCTTTACCAGATGCAGATAGAAGGATGAGACACGAGCTGCGAGGCCTGGCAGGGATGGGCACGCGGCCCCGGGGGGCGTCCCATGCTGGCAGGGCTGCCGGGTTTATGTGGACACACATTTTCAGCGAGGATTGAATATGACCCTGTTGTTTCAAAATGCTCCCCTGATTTATACCCATCACCGTTTAAAGGGCGCGTCGCGTCCGCTGAAACGGAGGTGTTGACAGCTACACTTGACGGCTTCTGGCTCACACTGTTTTAGTGCCGGGCGCCTCGTGCCCGCCCGTGCCCGGGCATTTTGGGCCGAGGAGCCCCGATGTTCATCTGTCGCGCGCGTTAACGTCTCCTGTCTGTGTCACATTATTAAAAGGCTTTTTCTTAGGCCTTGGTGAGTGCAACAAACCCACAGGAGGCTTCACACCGGCAGCAAAGGGCCCGGGAGCGACCGGATCCGTGCAAAATGCTCCCACGCCAGCCAGGTCTGATATTTCATACCGCACCGACCACGTCAGAGCCCGCTAAAAGCTGCAGGGCGAGCCCGGGCGAATAAACGCCTCTTTAACATAATGCCACGGGACTGGAAATCCTCTGAGAAATTCACGCACCCCGAGAATCCCCTTTGGAGGCACATTCCACAGGTCACAGTGCAGACACCGCGCAGTTGGGCCGTTTCATCCCCATCAACATTTGTGTGGGCCGCGCGGCCGCCCTCGGGGCCAAAAGAAACACGCTCGGGATTTCTCAGTCTATAGTTAGCGAGAGGGCCAGCTCCTCCGGCTCCACAGGGCAGGGCCAGAACCGACAGCGGCCCGGGTCCACGGCAAGTAAAAAAAAAAGAGAGGAATATCAGACGGAATCGCCGCCTCATTATGTCGAAACTTACTCTACACGCACTATTTGAACTGTCAATGAGATTCATTGTTAGTGCACTTACACTAAGCACAGCAGGTCTCGCGCGCGTAGTGTAAATAAAGGGGAGCCACTGTTTTGCTACCGGGTTATTCCAGACCCGAGCTGAAATAGCAGCTCGGCGCGCGCACGGCGGCGGTGCGGCCGCTCATGATGCCCCTCGTGTTGTAATGACATCATCTCCAGGCCTGTCATTCAGACACTAGCATGTGAAGCATGTAAAGCCCACGGCCGGCCGTATATCAGCCCGTTTTGTTTGACATTTATGCACAGCCCCGGCCTCGTGTAATTATGAGCTTAGAGTTCTGTCAAATATTTAATGCCTTATAAAACAGCCAGCGACTTCTAATGTACAGTGAAGGGGGCAAAGCTATCTGCGAGGGAGGAAGACACAGTGGCTGAAGTATGATTCTTGACATATAGCGATAACCGCCTATAACCCGTAAACTCACGAATCATATAAAACACACGTTCCTATAGTTTACAGGTGTTTGTAGCCTAGCGATGCTGAAAATGACGCGTTAGCGTTAGCTTCAGCCTCTGCAGCATGAACGTGAAAAGGCCCGAGTGAACATTTGAACGTGGTAACAGACGCGTACGTGTATGCTTATTCAAAAACACTGCGACCAGTCTGACCAGTTTGCCCAACTGGGTCTGCGGTCCACTGGACAGTTGAGGTCACTGGGAGAGGCTGAACACATGGTGGCTGGACGCGTCCGCCCAAAGCCGTGTCCGGTTCAACTCCCGTCCGCTTCCCACCGAGGGGAGCGGTCCATGTGGGACTGGGGGCTCCATGCATGGTCGCCATGCGTTGGCCCTTACGTTTCGCACATGTAGGTAAACAATCCTGCCTTGTCTACAGAGAGGCCTGGGTTTATACATGCGTGCAGAACATGTGTTGCAGCCACAGTCTCATCAAAGGTCACTAAGCTATGCTTTGAACACTTCAAAGCCGGGGGATGAGACTGTAGCTTTTAAGTTTTATGGCAGGTGTAAGCAGGGGTTGCTGACCAGCCCAGGGTGGTCTGCGAGAAGCTGCTGGTGGTTAGCTCCGTAGAGGTGCTGGTGGTGGGTCGGGGGCAGGGAGAGACCCAGCCAGCCGGGACGCGTCCAAAATGTCTTCCTGCAGCAGATCTGAGGGTCTTTCTGGGAGCAGACTGGACACAGGCAGACGTCCACTTCAAGGGTCTCTGGTTTCAGAGGACCCCAGCAGGGTACGTCTAAGGCCTGCGTCCGTCCCATTTGGAAACAGATACATTGGCAGAGAGGAGCGGAGGGGCCGATGCCTGATGACCATACCACAGAGTGACCACAACACTGCCCCCCCCACCCCTCCCCCCAGCAGACCAGAAACAGACCCTATAGCAAGTTCAAAGGATCCAAAGGGGTCTGGGTCCAAAGTTCATTTGCTGGAGTTCATTCATCTCAGCACGTGATGTGCTTCACTGCTTCATCAGGCATTTTAGCTTTAAGTTTGAGACTTCAAAGAGGGATGTTCTAAAGTTCCTCTTAGGTTAGTAACGAGCCGCCGGTCGGGATGCTGTGGCGTTTACACACGTTAGCAACCGATAAAATGATCTCCCACATCACATTCCCGAGCTCCTTCTCATTCCGTCATCTCCTCCCCATCATTACACAGGTTTATGCGATGAGGCAGAGCGTTGAGGCACCAGCAGCTCTGGATTGCACCGGGCCTGATTCTGGTCTCGACCCGAATCAAATGGAGAAACACTCGACTCCACCAACAAACACACTCGCGTCTCCTGCAACTCCTTGTTTTGCAACAGAGCTCCAAATTCACACAGTTGGGCGTGCTTTAATACACCACATTATGAACATAGAAATCAACACAAAGTGGCTTAATAACTCCTCTGGTGACAGAGGCGGCTAAATGGATCACTTTTAATGCTTTACAATATCCATAATTATGCGAGTGGCGTACAAGGTGCCGTGCGTCTAGTTGATGATCCTGCAATGACAGGTCCATAAAAGCCCCGCTCTCCTTGAGACAGTCAGAGCCACGCACACAGAGCGAGGAGCCATTACAGGCGTTCACTGGAGCAGGTGTGTTTGTGGCACTTCACAGATGGCTGCGAGCGTTGTTAATGAGAGAATAGCAAACAGCACAAAACTTCTCTCTGATGCGAGATTGTTTCACCGAGCGCGGCGGCGCCAACGTGTCAAAGCCGCGTAATGAACGTCAGGTCACTTCACGCGCGGGTTTGATTGACGGCTAAGAGGGTCCCGCCCAGGCGTCTCAGCACAGCTCATGGATTCACTGGGGTCCACTGTTCTACAGGTACTTCAGCTGCCTGACGAACAGCACGGAGGTCAGCGCTGTCGTGCGGTCTCCAACAAACTCTTTATTAATTGTGTCCCATTAAAATGAAGCATGTTGCCGCAGCCGCAGACACATTATCCGCCCCGAGTGTGTGAGAGGTGTCTCCTTTTTTTTTTTTTTTGGCTCTTGTGCGGCGATGATTAAAACTGCATTACCTGAAAGTGGTGATTCCCTGAATGAGCTGTGCTAAATTGGTTGTTTTCCGCGTTTGATTAATTGAACTACAAGAGCCACATTTCAGCACGCTTTGTTTTTCTGTCCCTAGTCATCACCTATTACTAAAGACAAATTTTCAATATCTCTCTGGGAGTCCAATTAAGGATTTACACCGTGATGGAATTTTTCACTTTAATTACTATACATAGTGCAAGCTTTGACTTATGTTCTTATTTATCAAACAACACAGTGGAATAGTATTTATCACACAAACAGACTTCAATCCAGTAATTGCAGCTTCTTTTAGCTGTGAAAAAAATAAATCAGTGTAGAACAACAGAATAATATCTCCAGTGGAAAATGACTGCACAGCATATTCATGAAACCGCAGAGGATGCAGTCGCTCAGGGATGTGATACGACCGGCTCTGCACAACAGAAATGAAAAGACAAGGCCGTTATATCAGCGTAAAGCTCATTGTAGCAGAGGTTGGAATCTTCCCATTGCAGAAAACACATGGCCACTGTTTAACTCATAGAACAAGCTGGAGTCCCTTTGTAACCGGAAGAGCGAGACACTGGTGCGTAAAGCGATGCCTCGTGGCCACTGCACTCGACTGGCACAGCGTTTGACACGCGGCGTCCTGGGATTCACCCTTAATACTTAAAATCTAAACGTCTCATTGCCGGAGACGACTGCGATGGCGCTGAAGTTAAGTGGCTTCAAATTGAAATTTCCTGTGGGTTCGCAGCCTGCATACGGAGCCAATAAAAGTCCCACGGCCCTGGAGAAATGTTAATTTTTCTTTTTTTTTGTGGGTCTGCAGGGTAAGAGGGATGATGACAGTTCCTCCACTAAACATGCAGATGTTCTGTGAATAATCATCTCATTCCTTGAATGGAGTTTAATAAATAAAGGGCCGCACGGGCGTCCTCTGCCAGTGATGGTTCCCTGCGAGCGAGGCCTCGAGTCGGCGGCGGCTGCACGTGGCATCGCGCTTAATGCCCAATTTTCATTCGGCTTCTGTACCAGCTCCTTTGTGTGACCCTGCAAATATCCTCTGGCCCTCTTCATTAGTCTACGGGGCCTGCGCGGAGGCTCTCCACTTAATTCTCCTCGGCAGGACCGTTTGCTCTGCTGGAGACGAGGCGGAGGGAAAAAAGAAGCCATCCTCAGTCAAAGACTCACACGCTCACGTCGGACGCAAATGCTCAGCGCGGAGCAGGTTGTTCCCCCTCTTTTAACATATTCTCCTCATACATTTCAAGTGCTCCAGTAAATCTCTCACACCTCTCATCTACTTGTTTATAGGCAGCTCTCCGCTCTGATCTCGTCATGCGCCGCTGATGCGAGCACGGTGGTGGATCACGGCTAGAACCTTCTTTTTCTCCCCTCTCCCCCTGCATTGTTTGGCCGACCACTTGCTGCTATAATTGACCCGCGAGTGGAGCTGATGACCAAGATGACAGACCCCCGGGGAGCCCGAGTCAGGGAAATCATGCGAGAGATGGAGAGAGACACAGAGAGGGAGAGCGAGGCCGGCTCGCACGCCCAACGAGCGCGCTCTGTGCCTCCGCGCCGCTCTGTGACGGGCAGACGGGCCACGTCGGTGCGGCTCAGGGCCGTCGCTGCTTCCCGGGTTCGAGGGGGGGGGCACCTGGCGAGATGCTGGCATGACGCGCCCGGCGCTGACAGGTGCTGCCATCCCGACAGCCGAGCAGACAGGGGATGTCTGCTCCAACGGCTGGGAGCGCGATCCCGGGTCGACTTGGCACCGGCCGCCGCACCAGTCGCTGGAGCTGATTTAATTGTGTCGCTCTTGGGGGAGAAAAAAAAAAAGAGTCCTGTGAAATCAGGAGCGACGTTCCCACTTGTGTGAAGTCACGGCCGGTGACTTTTTTTGCCGGTTTTGTTGATAATTCTCCTCAGACTCCAAAGGGAGCAGGGCGTTCACTCCTAAAGGTGTGGGGCTGTTTGTTATCAGGAGGCTGCTTTCAATGAAACCATGAAACATTTGGAAGCGTCTCCCCCCGCTACAGGGCTGCACATGGAAAACATTAGGCCCTTCGCTGATTGAATAAGGTCTGCCCAATAAATGTCAGGAATTTCCGAAGAGCAGGACGGAATCAGACGAGGCTGGAATCCGTCAGTTGCCTTAAAGCCGGAGCCCGCGAGCGTTCATTAAAGAACAAGCGCTCCTCACCACGTCCCATCATGTAGTTTGCTGTCTGCTCTGTAATTAGCTCAGGCCATTGTTTCCATGACAGCGAGTACGAGCCAGAGGCAGACGAAAACACGCGTAAGGAAATAAGAGAGGACGAAGATACTGCGGAGCAGGTGGAGAGTGTGGGCGCGTCGGCGATTACATATTCATAGCTCACCTTGCAGACTCCGCCGTTTCAGCGCCGTTTCACTCTATACTGAACTGGCTTTAAACGTGAGTCTGGAGAAAGAGCCTTTTAGAGAGATGAGATTAACATAGTGTCACGGTGCTGTGAGGAGATAAGGTGACAGTGTGAGAAAGCACACTAAAAATACCACGCTGACGAGATTGAATGTGTCAGCTTTAATTTGGGGGGGGGGGGGGGGGGGGGGGGGGGGGGCATTGGCTTAGCTCCGGCTGCAGATGATCTGCTCTACACTTTCGCTGGACAGTTTCCAAATCTGTCTCCTTGGAAGAGTTACTGGGCCATGGGACTTTGTCCAGACACCCCATGCAAGGCAATCGACACTGCGGCTCCTCAGATGGGCTCGATCTGACCTGGTGTCAAGGATGGAGGAGCTTTTTTAATGATTATTATAGATTTTCTTTCATATTTCATTTCAATTAAATGCATTACCTTCTTGTCTTAACAACAAATTGTGAATTTGGTTCTGCAAAGTTCTACAAACAGACTCTTATAACCCATGATGGACACTAACTTCAGTATGCTCAGGTTCCACTGAGACCCGATTCAGACAAGTTTACTTCTTCTAGTTTAACTCTGAACAGTTTGCATCATAAAGCTGCACTTATCAAGTGGCCATTTTTCTACTCATCCCTCAGCTCGGAGAGTTACAGGGGGTACAATCGTCAGAGTGAAATCATAGGTCTACAGATGTTTTCAAGATGTTTTTTCTGTCAGTTGCAGATTATCCCCTGTAGCAAAATCTCATTAAAGTGCAATTTACAGAGCTGCACTGATGTTGCCATCAACCAAAATTAAAGGCATTAATTTTTCAAAGAAGTTCACCAAAGTCCTCGCAATAAATGATGTAGCACTTTGTGAGAATGATTTGCCAAAGTATTATTTTGGAGGAGAGAATTAACTGACATTAACGGGGAGAGGGGATTGGACATGGGCTGCAAAAAAAAAGATGTGCAAATGTGGCCATTTAGTCAGAGCGAGTCAGTACGGAGACATGCATATTAGGGCTACCATGCTGGGACAGATGAGGGAAGAGGGGAATATGAAGCCCTGATGGCGGTTATGACACAGACACTGGAGGGCTCACGCACCCACTCCTCTGTACTCACTGCTGTTGTGTGTAGGAGCCTGAAAACTACTAACAGCTCAGTGTAGTTTGCTTGAATTGAAGATAATCACTCAAGAGCTACTGAATGGAAAAGTTAGTGTATTTTGATTTTGAAGACGATGGTATCTTTCAATCATAAGTGATTTTATTCACCAAACTAAAAACATTCTTTGCACACACAAACAGCTTCTTATAATACAGCCCTGGACGTCTTAGGTTTAAAAGCAAACACAGACACTCACTTCTGTTTTTTTTTCCTTTCATTAATGAAAAAAGTATGGGTTTTATGAAAAATTAATAAATTATGATCCCAAAATTAACTTGTAAAAATATTGCAGTTCTACTTAAATTAAAACTAACCTGCATATAGGCAACATTAGATATATGGTGCATATTATAAAAGGAAAAGTAACCCAGGGAATTAAAAACATTTATGGATTGGGATTTTAACTAATTAATGTGCAATTTTGAAGAAGTCACACGAAGTGAAGACTCCCAATTAAATGATTACCCTCATTCTGCGTCACTTTTAAATAATTGTAAAATATTTTTGAGTACTTGTCAAATTCTTGCAAAAATAGTCACAATAAAATTGAACGAATGGTTTCAGGGTGAGTTTTATTGTACATTCCAGCAATAATAATGATGACTACATTTTACCCCAGTTCTAACGAACCTCTCTGCCGTCGTCGTTTATTTCTATGACTTATCACCGAAATTGCAATTACTCAGAGCGGATTTTCAATATTACGAGGTCATAACTGGTTAAACAAACGCACACGTTGAACCTAAACACGTGAAGTGCACGTTCATTCATTATGCGCATTCCAATTAATATCATGACGTGGTTTCTAAGCTGTACAACGTGCTCGGGCGCTGCTCGGTCCCTGGAACAGTCCTGGAAGCTGCAGGGATGTGATTTATTATGATGGGATGTACTCGTGTAGACCACGTAGGGAACATAAAAAGTACAATATTATATAGTCCGGTGATTTATGTTAGTATTTATGATTCGGAAACGGTGCAATTAACGTTCATAAAGTCTGAATAAATGCAGCTTTACATAGTGACTGGGCCTCTGCAGATCGACCAGGAGGCTGCGAGACACTGTGGCGAATTATTATTATTATTATTATTATTATTATTATTATTATTATTATTATTATTATTATTATTATTATTATTATTATTATTATTATCTATTGAGAGTAAAGAACTTTTTCTCCATTCGTTTTGCTGAAAGGAGGTCGCGAAGTTAAAGGTCCGTCTGGGCAAAACAATGTAAGGCGGATATACGTTTAATTAAGTTAAGTCATGAAAAAGATGTCACAGCGTGGCGCAACCAGCCGGCCCGCCGCACATAATGCGGGCTAAAGAGCAAGCGCGAGGGCTTTCTTACAGCTGACGTCCACTCAGGCACTTGTTGTTCGGGGTGTCATGCCAGAGCCCATCAAGCAAATATCAAAGACGCGACGATCACTCTGCATTTTTACCTTATTTCATCCGATCCCACCTGCTGCCGCGGGTTAAGTTATTTAAATGCAGCTTCTATTAGGAGGCTGCACACGCATGCACGCTCAAAACGCACTTGTCTTTATTCCCTTTTCTCCTTTTTTTTTCGTTTCATCCTCAAATAAGAAATCATTTGCAAGGAAATTATAGGCCTCGTGAGGGCAGGTCTTTGCATACTAATTTTGTTAGACTTACCTCCCGTGGTCAATGTTCGATTTGACCATTAGAGAGCGGGAGAGAATTTATTTTATTCGATTGAACGGAGAGTGTTTAGAGTAATGTGGCGGAGGCACCTTGTGCCGGCGTCAAGATAAAGGGCTGAGAAGAGCCTTTGTCCGCCTCTGGACTCGGGCCCGTGCGGATCCGCCTCGCGCGCGCACCCGCACGCGCTTCAGAAGCGCCTTAGGAACGTTTAAGGAAACACGTGGCCCTCGCGACGACGGCTCAGTTTTTACCAGGCGCTATTATGTGCAGTGATCAAGGTGGGATGTCCTCCTCTGACGTCCGCGCGTCCGTCTACTGACCTTCACATGTGCGGCACCACCCCGTCTACACCCATCTCTGCGCGTGATCGCGTTACACGAGCCCGTATTTCTTCTCAAATTATGTAGACGCACCGCGTAAGTTTTTTAAAAGGCGAAAGGAAATATTTTTACGGGCTGAAAAATAAACACTCACCCAGCTTTTGGGGGGTTTGTATGAAAGGGCTGGCGTGGGGCTGAGGCAGGGGTGATTTTTACTGCTGGCTACTTTGGGGGGTTGGTGACTTTGAATGGCAGAACCGGGGGGGAGAGGGAGGGGGAGGCTTCAAAAGCTGCTTACCAGCAGGTGGCGGCAGCATAACGTTTGAGCAGCCCCACCCCTTCAGCTCCTGGGCTGTGGACTTTTCTGCTAATATTGACAGGTGTTTTATCCTCCAGCTCTGGAGAAATTAAAACTGTCAACGTGTCAGCAAATATGATATTATTGATCACCGATGAGTGAAATTCAAAGCTGCCCCGGCATGTTGTCTTGAAGGTTCGGGCTGATTATTAAATCTACACAGTCTTTGGTCAGTAATAATCCTATCTCGGCTGCAGACCTTTTGTACTGGCATCAGGTTTGACAATAATACATTTCCTCTTGTTGAGCGAGTCTTGGAGCCGCTGCCTGACACCTGGATGGACGGCGCGGCCAACTACTGCTCCTTTGTGGGAGCTGATCCCTAAAGTGGTCGAGTCCCCCATGGGCTGCGAGTCACCGAGAAGATGAATCACGCCATGCATTTTTAATTTCCCTGCCGTGGCCCCGGTCCAGGAAGCGCGCGGGTCACAGGGAAATGAGCGCCGGACCGCGCGGTGACACCGGCCGACGAGGGCTGCGGCACTTAAGACATGATGTACGACGGTCATTACCGGAGGCAGGTCAGGAGGGAGTCTGGGTCACGCTCGCAACCAAAGAGAGACAGCGGAGGAGGCAGAAACGCGTCCGGCCAGTTTAGACAGAGCCACGTCTCCCCGGCGCTCGTCCAGGATGCGTTCAGGGCCCCTGGAGGGCCGGCGGGCCCCCGGCGGGCCCCCGGCGGCCCCCGAGGCGGCCGGGGATGATTACACCTCCTCACCTCTGCTCTTTGTTCTCGTACAGTACGCGGCTGCGGCGCTCGGCGTGCTCTTCCTCTCCGAGCCGCATCACAAATAATGGCTTGACATATGTGCCGCTTATCAACACGTCTGCAGACAAGCTGGCAAGTCACACGTCTATTTTAGTTTGGGGTCTGATTAGCGGCGCAGATACACGGTGGAGCATGTGTCACTTGCACTCCTTGTGTTGGCGTGGTGCAACTCCAGCGCAGTAGAAGCTCCGGCTAATTACCAAATGTCTGACGGCCATTTCTTTCACTAGCTTTGATTGAAAGCTCGACTTATGCCTCCGCGGTGAAACGCTTCTTCTTTGTGCTTCTGGGTGGCGCACGGCGCAAAGGGCCACAATGCGGGGGCCTCGGCGTTGTGCCGGGTGTCACAATATTTGGGCTCCGGGAAAGAGCAAATAGATTGGAGCAAAGCAAGGTGTGAACGTCGGCGAATATCGCCGCATGCATCTCTGCCAGGATTTCATCGCTTCCTTATTATGAGTGAAGGGGCTCTCTTTTTTTTTTTCTCCAAAATTAAACAAAAGTGGGTGACAAGTGGAAAGTTAATTGCATTCAAAGCCAGTTCAAACCTCGCATCCCTGACGTAAAAGAGAAGGACAGCGTGTCAAGGAGATTAAGAAGGGAATCAAGCAAGGAGAGAAAAGTGGGAGAAAAAAAAATGAAAGGAAATAACCAAAACGAAATAATGTGCTGGACCACCTCTGGAGCGACTACAAGCATGGCATCTGTGTCAGATGTTGTTAATTAACGTCAGTATGTTCCTCGCTGGCACTTGGCTTCCTGTCCGTCGAGCAGGGCAGATTCTGGAGTAGGAGAGCTTATGGAGAACAAGTGTGTGTGTGTGTGTGTGTGTGTGTGTGTGTGTTGGGGTGGGTGGGGGGTCTGAGGGGTTAGAAACAGCAGTGGCAGGGGGTGTTAATCCCGCTCATTATAATTTCAGTCTGTGGCCTGCAGTGGGAAGGGACGACGGGAGCATCTTGTCAGTCTGCGTTCCCCCCATTCAACCCACAGCACTGTGGCCGACCGGCCGGCCGGCCTCGCACGCCGCTTCCCCCACGGCTCTTAAATATTATACATTTCGCCTGTGTCTCGCCGAAAATCCACAGTCCACACGTGGCGCCGAGGCAGCGAAAGCGTTTCAGGTGAAAGATTCCCGAAATTCCCTCTGCGTGTTTGTTTTTCGCATCACCTTATGTGAGGACCTTCTGCCATGTCTTCAGGGAAATCAAAGACTTTAAAGACAGTAAATTATTTTTAATGCGTGCACAAAAATAATAGGCCATTTTCTAAACGATGTGCCACGCTGGTACTTGGGATCATCAGGATGCCAGTTTTGCCTCCCTGTTGATCGGCTAATTTGCGACTGAGCGCACCTGGTGTGTCTTATTGCATGCCAGGAAATGGCACTCCGACTCCTAGGTTTGGTTATTTCCACGCAGCGCAGAGGTGCTGACGATTAACGCGCCATTAAAACGGGAGAGGGATGAAGTCGTCACCGGGAGAAGTTGCGGCGCCTCGCGAGACGCCGGGTCCGGAGGTGAAGAGGAAGTGGAGCTTCCAACATGGCCGCCGTGTCCTGCAATGGCTTGTGTGGGGCTTTTACAAGCCCTCCACTGGCAGGGCCTCCGATTCATGTAGACAGGAGCGTGACAGCACTGGTCTGAATGGACTTCTGCAGGGACCCCTTTGGGGCTTGTTCCAGACGGCCCACGCGCGACGTGCAGATGTTAGACGCATCCACCGCTGTCCAAGAGACGCCCTGAAAGGGCCGGAGCGGGCGGCGGGTCTGGTTCTGAGCAGCCTATCTGCTGTTTATCACTTCCACCTGCCTCGCTGGGAGTGTGTGTGTGCGGTGGGGCGGTGGGGGGTTTGGTGGGGGCGAGCGTCACTGGCATCTGCCTCCAGCGGAGCGTCGGGGGCTTATCTCTTCCACGGGGTCCTGGGCAGCGAATCAGGACCGGCTCAGGGAAGGAGCGCGGCGCAGTTTGAGGTGGCGCCACACCTCGTCACTAATTTCAGGGTTAGCAGAGCGCCCAACAGGAGGATGGCGTTGCCGCGGCAACGGTTAACAGCTAAAAGCACTGTCTACAATCTGATAGGACCCCCCCCCCTCCCTAAAAAAAATAATCAGTCGTCAGGACACAGGGAATTCTAACAGACGTGAAAAATGTAGGTAACAGTTAAATCTGTGTTTCTGGGCTGATAAACATTTCACTATTCACACAACACAATAAACGCGGTGACATATGTTCCAGTCCCTGTTTGCTTCATCTCCACATCTTGTACAGAATCTCCTATTATTTAGCATTCACATACTATCACAGCGTAATAACACAAGGACAATAGCTTCATCCATTTGTCTTTTCTCATTTGTTTTTTAGCAGATGCACTCTGTAATAAAAACACCATTACATTTGCTTTCCAAACCAACCAAGCAAAATTACTCTCTCCACGTCTGTACTTGATGTTGAAACGATCTTTGTTTTTTTTTCTTTTTTTTTTCCCCGAGTGTACAAGTGATATAAAAAAGCCAATGAAGAAGACGGCGAGTCAGAGAGAGGGAGTGAGGAGCAGCCGGGATATTTCCATCAGGATCTAGTCAATTTATCAGCAGAGAGATGTTATTAGCTCACAGATAGCGGCAGCAAAAGCGTGTAGGTATTTTCCTCCCCATCAGTCTCCTTTATATTTTTAGATGTTCTTTATGTGAGTACAATGGCCTCAATATCAAACATTTTAAATGATGCTTGAAATACCAGTCACTTGACTTTGATGTCACAGGCAATTAAATCCAACCTTACCCCTTTCCACCGTTAATAACAGCAATCTCGCCCGGCCTAGTGCCTAATTAATATGTGCTATTTGTCACATCGCCTTGACACATGTATATCAAATTGGGGGTGGGAAGACTGGCTGGAGGGGTGAGGAGGTGGCTTTGGAGATGGAGAGAGGGGTGGAAGAGCGGCGCGTTGGGCTTTTATTAGGTGGCGTCTGTGTGGAGGCAGGTACTGCTCCGTTCCACAGAGGAGCAGGAAGACTCAGCGTCAGTCGCAGCATCAGAATTTTAAACAGGTGAAGGCGAATATCTGGGGTGAAACTCTGGCTGCACTGACCCCGGTCCTGATTTATTCTCCTGGCGTGCGACGGCAGATTTTCACACGGTGGGATGCTTAATTTTGCAATGAAAAATATTCATATCGCGCATTTGTCTGTAATTTTGTGCCTTTTAGGAAATCATCATCCTTCAGTGGAGTTTGACTGTGGCAAAGCGGCGCTCGTAATTAGGCGTCTGTTTGTTTATGTGCGCGCATGCATGTGTGCCGTGCGTCTGAGCACACGCCTCGTCATTGCCAATTTCCACTATGGCGCGGCGGGTGGGCGGGCCGGGCCGGGCCGCACCGCCGCTATGAAGCCAATGATCCGTGCTCCTTTAGATGTGACCGAGGAACTAAGTTGTCATCTCGTGTCCAGACAAAGGCGTGCGACGGGCGCCGCGGCGTCACGCGGCCGGCGCTCGGGGTCCGATGCCAGCGCGGGGTCAGCAGACACACACCACCTATCCATACATGTGCATCTGAACTGTACATGTCTCTGTTAGACCCCCCTCACCACCCCTCACCCCCCCCCCCCCTTCCTTTCCGCCTGAAACCTTCTGCCAAATGCTGCCAGACTCTCACATCTGTGCCGAAAATGAATTGTATCCCAGAGCCCTTTGAGTCAAGGATTCACTTGTAAAGAATGCAGTTTTATTGGATGAACAGACTAATGTACCATGCAATGTAGTTGCACTAGCATTTTATGCCACATTGAAAGAGTCAATTAATTTGCATAATTCAAACGAGCATGTACTGCCACTTTGAAGGCATGGCTAGGCATCCTGGCTAGTCATGTCAGCTTCTCCACTTCTGATAAATTAATCATTCTTGCCATACAATTAATTACTTTTATGACAATTTGAACCTTCTCCCCACCCACCGGCCTCGCAATTTTACAGCCTGGCTGCAATATCAGAGCATCCTGATGAAGCCCTGGTGATTTAGAGAACACCTTAACAGAGAGCCTGTGCCTAGGGCTGAATAAAATTAATATTTTGTTTCCCATCTGGTGGAATCAGCAGCATTAATGAGGGAGGGAGGCCCGTAGCTATGCAGAATCCAGGGATCAAGCTGCCTCTCTCTGCTGGTTGCTACTCTTTGCTGGAGGTGTGTGTGGAGCTGAGAGTGTGTGTGTGTGTGTGTGTGTGTGGGGGGGGGGGGGGGGGGGGGGGGGGGGGGGGATGATAGTGGCTTGTGCACCTCCAAACCATCACCCACAATGCTCTGTGGTGATCACTACTGTAAATGAGTGATTACAGCACTGCCAGTCACGTCTCTGAGCCCTGACAGACAGTAGCGCTCCTCACCCACCGCCACCCCACTGATTAATTTTCATTCGTGACTGCCCATCTGTCTGTCTTTGCCTTTGTCACTTGTTTACAGCCTCTAATTGAATTGCAGTGGGGCAAACGTCTCGGAGCCCGCCGCCGTGGAGTGCTGGCAGTTCAGCGACGGTGGGCTGTGGCAGAGCAGGGCTAGTTCAGTGCGAACCGCTCAGCAGCGTGGATGCATGCGGCTCCCGTCGCCATGGGGATGGCTGGAGGTCAGAGGGGTTTCTGATGCTGTCAAAACAGAAAAAGGGGAATTTGCAAACTCCCTCATTGTTCATGATGTTTAACTGATATTTTTAGAGGTTTGCGTGGCTGTGTTTTTTTGTGGATGAGAGAGAGACTTTGTATGAAAAAGGCACATTTACAAACTCTTTTTTTTTAATTGGAGCATCTTTTAAACTGTTCGGTTCTCCTCTGGGGTTTTTGTTTCATTCTGAATTAGAATAGTTTTGATTCTGTCAAAACAGGAGGAGGAAATGTTAGGAGCAAGCTTGTTGTTCAAGGATTGTTTCATTTTTTAGTGGCAGTTTTTAAATTATATTTTCTGGATCATTGAGGTTTTGACATTGTTGACAAAGAGGGAAAGAGCCGGATTTACACACTCGCTCACTATTCTGGACTTATTACTGGTGAATTAGCTTTCCTTTCATTCTGATATTGTTTATCTCTTGGGTTTTGATGTTGCCAGAATATGAAGATGGATATGAACAAAATTGTTCACAGTTTTGTTGATTTCTCGGGGTCAGTGGCATTTTTATTGGATCAGTGCTTTGTTTTTTTTATCATGTGTAAAGAAAACAATCTGTTTTTGTGTTTTTATAGATCGTTTTGAATTCCAACAGGAATGGTGAGCTGTTCACATCAGAAGTGATGAATAGATTCACCATAATGACCCATGTGACCCCATTTGACAGTGGCAGTGTCATGAATAATAATAAATGGTAACATGAGTACAGAGAATATATATGTAAATATGATTTTAAAGCCATTAGTAGCTTAATCAGACTCACATGCATGAATATGACGCACCAAAAGTTCATGACAGCTGAGCTGCATGTATCAAGTACTTTCAAATCATCCAACACTGCAGACACCAAAGGCATCACAATGGTAAATTCACTTACTCATATGTGGCCGCGGTGCTATTTGGTATTTTAGTCATCCATTTACCGGAGAGAGAAAGAGACACAGAAAGCACTTGTATGGCAGAATAGGCACTCGCATAGTGTCATCCAATCTGGGCACCCCATTACCTCCTTCTCCTGCCCCATGTGTGGGTGAGTGTCTGCCTGTGTCTACGCGTGTGTGGACCCCCCCCCCCCCCCCATTCGTCTGCCTCGCTCGCTCCACGCAGTGTTTTGCCGCCTGGAGAAGGTGGTAGTCATCTCTTTGAAGTATCACTTCAATTACGGGGTTTAACCCCACAGGTCAGCCCTTGATTATTTACACAAAGCTGGTGTAATTCTGCTGGAAAGCCTTGCTTTTGCCATGAATACAAAGCCAGGCATCACACTAATGGAGTGAATTCCACATCAGCACTCCTCCCGCTTTGTTACATCATGTTTGGAAAATTGCACTTGACAGAATTTACATGTTGCCTTTGAAAAAAAAAAATATAAACAGACATACAGAGGCACACGAGTGGGTGAGGTATGACTAATGGGGTGATGCTATTGTCTGCTTGCTGATGGACTGGAAGGAATTAAAACACTCCTGAAGGTTCTATCTGGGACTGTGTGATGATGGTTGCTGGAGACGTGACACCATCAAAGATGCCTCGGCGATTTTGTTAAAAAACGCATTAAAAGCTGGTCTGTGTGTCTTGTCTTGCTTGGCTTGCCTGATAAATTGGGGGCATGTAAAAACTGATCCTGCCAAAAATGGCATTGAATAATAGATTGTTTTGTTGATCAGGTTGCTGTTTACTTACCCTTTTAAATCCCTATTCTGCCTCCTCTCAGCTGGTGGCCTTCTATTGACTTGTTATTTTTTCATGAAGTGAAGTGGGGGCAATTCCGAGTGCCGCTATCACTCCTTCTTAAATAATATAAACAAAAGAACAACAGAAAAGGTAAAGTCTAAGTCATCTTCCCTGTTTGCTCATTTTAGCCTAGATGGCCCTCGCTCGCTGGAGCATGATGCGTGCAGCGCGGGTGCGAGGGCCCCTCTTCTCTCCACAGCCCTGTGTGCACAACCCCCATAAAAGTTGCAACTGCCAGCTCAGGTGGAAAAATGTTGCAGAGTAAAAGATGTATTCAATAAATAGAGAGGGACAGCATGGGGCCCGGGGAAAGCATGAGACGGAGGTTTGGAGAGTGGAATAATGGAGGAGAAGGTAGATGGGGCATGAGTGTACATTAAACAGCGGTGCTTGACGCCTGTGAGAAGAAGCGTACCGCTGGGAATATAACTCTTAACTAGCATTGTCTCCTTTCAATTTAAAGAAACAACCCAGCTTGTCATCTATATAATTCCTCCTTTTTAAAGGGATACTGCTGAATTTCAGCACTGAAATTTATTTTCGCGCACCCCGGGATTTTTCAGCTGGCACCATGTGAGCATGTATTACACACAGGCTTTACTTGGTCTTGAATATTGCTGATGCTTCAAGAAATACGGTTCGCAGGCTGATTTATCGCCGGCTGAGCTACAGTATGTGACGAATGGGACGCGCACCGGCGCGGGAGCGATGCTACATCATTACGTGTTGAATTAAAAAGTTGGAGGAGGCAAAAGTTTAAGGCGACGCATGAATGTGCAAATGGCTGAAAGTTGGGACGTGGTTTAAATGTCAGGCGTTTGCCGCTCGGCGTTCGAGCAGTGGGAGGGATTCCGTCCACCAGTTTTATGTGCACCTTTAATTTGCATATAAACCTGCGGCGTGGAAACGCTGCGCTCGGCTGCGGTGGAAACATTGGTGCGTCAATAAAAAGCGCGGGTTGTGTAAGTGGGCTGGAAGCAGTCACGAAGATGTAGATAAAACACTCGACTTAAACATCCACTGGGAAATGTGTGTTTCTTGTAACATAGCGTCTCATTTCAAGGCAGTGGACGGCCTTTGCTAACAGACGGACTCTACGTGTTTCATTCATCACAGCGCGGATGTGGTCCTGATGAAAGCGCCTCCGCGACGTGGCTCCGTCGCGCCGACGCACGACTGTCAGACAGAAGAGAGAGGCGCCGCACCGGTCACGCGGCCGCTGTGAGTGACAGCCGCCGCCTTGACTGTCAGCTCAACACTCGAGTGGCGGCTGCTCGCACAGACACGCGGCCTCCAACCAGGAGAGACTTCACACAAAGAGCCAAGGAATCGGCGGGCACGCGGAGAAGAATGGCGACGCGGAGGAAAATGACAATCATTTTAATGTTTTGTCCGAGTTTTAGCCGAGTGTAAAGAGACAGTCAAACGATGTCGTGAAAAAAAAACAGAAAACGCTTCCCAATGTCGCTTGATTGGCTAAAATAGCATAAAGAGCCGCTTTAGAAATGGATGTTCTCGTCCAAACTCGTATCCCCCACTACAGTAATTGGACGCACTTTTCCTCCAGTGCCTCTGAATTTGAATAATATAAACAGCTGTCCCTCTGCGCTTTAAAAAGCAAACCAGTCAGAGCGCTGGAGAGCTGGAATCCCACAATGTCCTGGTGGCATGTCTTTGTGTCACCAAAGCACATTCATTACACCTCCTTCTGTCTATTTCAGACAAGGCATCAATTTGAAGATGTGAGGTATCACAGTGCAGAAAATGTCACATTTTCCCTGTCAGTGGTGCCAGTGTTTCCCTTTCCGTGGCCTGGATAAAAGGAGTGGCCTCGGCATGCGTCTCTGCCATTTCTCCATTCCCCACGGAGATATTTGAGTGTGAGATGAGTCTCCCTCCATGCTGTGTACACAGAGAGGAAGGAGAATTTGTCTCAGCGCGTACGCGCGCGCACACACACACACACACACACACACACACACACACACACACACACACAAAAAAAACAAAAAAACAGCAAGTTTGTCCTCAACAATTGAAACGGAGCAAAAGTATTCAATTTACGACATCTGGCCCGCTTCAATAATTCACTGCATTTGAATGTTTTATAGGTAAACTGTGTAAGGTTAAGAAGGAAGGAAGTGGTACTTGTAGCGGGAGCATCAGCAAAGATGGTGGATATGACGAGACACCTTGTCTAAATAAATAAATAAATAAATAAATAAATGCTCGGCGTTGTTTGGAACTAAATGATTTTTGCCTTTGATGAAACCGAATCAGGACGATTTCCCTGCACATGATAGGTCTCATCATTATCGCCAGAAGACAAAAGCCTAATAGGACCAAGAACGAGGCAGCAGCCATTCCAGCCATACAGCCCAGCTTTATTAACATCCCTTTATCTCTGATATCATCAAATGGCTATCATCAACTAAAAGTTAACAGCACCAACCCTGAGCTCCTCTATCTCCTGAATGCGACGCGCCATCATTTGCTGTGTTTCTTTCTGCCCCCGTGACTGATTATCATTACCTTTTCTTGCAAATACCATGCTCATTACGTTAGTGTACAGCCAAAACATTAGTAGACGGAGCCTATCTCTCTCCCATGAAGGCAGAGGAGAGGAGAAGAGCTATGGAGGCAGATTTTCCCCTAGCCTCAGCAGCCAGCCCTGGCGCGCTTGGCTATTAACCACAATGAACATGGGCTTTGTTATTAACATCTGTTCATCAGGGATCGGGCCCAGGCCTAATCACCCCTCACACCTTCTGTTTCTGCACAAGAAGAGAGGCAATCAAGGGCATCATTTGGCAGCTGGCTGGAACTACTAATGCTTTTCTCCTGCTCGACTATACGCCCCCTCTCCCTTCATCGCCTTTTCTCCTTTCACTGCCATCATTTTTTCCTCTTGCTTCTCCCTTCATCCTCAGAAAAATGTCTCCGCCACCCTCTTATGGGATTATGTTATTTGAGAACAAAACACACAAACAGACATGCACAGACAAACATGGACAAGCACACACACACACACACACACGCACACACACACGCACACACACACACGCACACACACACACACTCGGAGGCAGAGGGAACCTTTGATAGCAGTGAGATGGTAGATTTACTGATGGCTGTAACAGTCCGGCACCGTGGGTGGCTCACATGAACTCAACCTCATCTCGGTCTCGCTCGACTGTTCCCCCCGCTGCATCACAGGCAGATGTTCACAGGTTCATATCAACCCCCACAACAACATTCAGAGACAGGGTGTGAGAGAAAAAGACAGGGGCAGGAAGAGATGGAGAGAAAAATGTGAGAACCGACAACGGCGAGAAAGCAAGAGATAATGGTGAGATTGATGGATTACCAGTGGGGGATATATATGTCAATAAAAAAAGCGCTACTACAGATTCATTCCTACAGCTACACAACAGATCTCATTCCTATTCCTGCAGAAGGTTCTCTGAAGGTAATGTAGACACTAAACTACACTAGTGTCAAAAACCTATTAAGCTCCTTCTTTTCTACAGTTTCTGCTTCGCCCCCAACGCTTTTGGCTCTGCCTGCATGTTTGTCTGTGTCAGTGCTGTTGCGGCCATATGATGTGTGTTTTTCTGCTACGACGTATGCCAGAGACCGCAGCATTTGTTGTCGTCGGATTAATCCCTTTGTCAGCGCCGGCTTCTTGAGCACATTGTGTCTCCTTCTGTTACCCACAGGAAGGAAGGACCGGGGCATCTGTGTTTGGGTTGGCTATGTCTAAATCAGCACTCCTCGTCCCAGGACGCACACGCTCTCTCTCTCTCGCTCTCTCAATGTGTGTCTCTAACAGAGAACAACGTGTCCTCTTATGTCTGAGTTGAGGGGCATCGCAACACAAAGCCTTTTCATGTGGGGACGTGGGTCTGTGACGGCTGTCACGTTCCGGCTAAGTTCTCTGGGGCTGTCAGCTTGAGATGGTGTTTACTCCGACGCTGCTGTCAATCACCAAAAACTTGATATCAGTGATATTTTTACATTTTTAAACCTGGTCACGTAAAAACCAAAACAACGCAGAGATTAAATTCTTTGAAAGAATTCAATCATTTTATGTTTTATTTTTATAATCTAGTTTTAACATTTAGAATGATTTTAGAAAGTTATGATGAAAAAAGTAGTATAAAAAATATGAATGTAAAACAATATTTGCAGTTGTTAGCAAATTAGCTTATATGCATCAATACATTATAGTATTTCGGAATGACCTTGCCTCAATGGTTCTGATGCAGTTCACTGGTTTGACCTGTCTCACGTCTGCATTACGTCACCTAAAAGTTTCAAACTATAAATGTTAATTCCACTTTAATATTTGCCTCATGCCGTGTTGAAATTGCTGTAATCTGCCTGAGTTATGAGGTCAACCATCCATATCTGAAGCTTAATGCATCCATATGTTGTGTGCATGTGTGTTAATTCGCTGTATCTTTCTATCAGCTTGCCCTCCTGCCTAACAGACCTAATTGACTCCATCTATTTGCACTAGATCTGGCTAAAACAGGCTTCCTTACAATATTTAACCAACACACAAACACGATGCGATCTCTCGCACCCCCCCCCCCCCCCCCTCCACCTACTGCTAAGTGTGAGCAGGATTTGTCTAATTAGCCTCTTTGCAAGCTCGGAGCATCACTTTTAATGAGGTATCAGGTGCTCAAGGTCATTTCCGCGTTTCCCAGCTTGTGTGTACGTCTCTGCGCGAGTGTGTGTTTTCTCCCGCCTCCTGTTTGTTTGTGTTTCCTTTTTTAATTGAAAAACGTTGACTCAGGTTGTCTCCATCTGTTAGGCGAGCGTGTGAGGGGAGCGTGACCGAGAGGAATCGTGACCTTTGCGTTCTGTTTTCGCCCAGAATGCGCCGCTCATAAAAAGGGTTATTTTACTTCCTCGGTGAATACGTGGGAGCGCGTTATCATTTACTGACTCTGAATGTGTGAGGACTCATTTCTTCCGCTTCCATACCATCACACGTTTGACTGTAATTCATATTTTCATCCTGCCTTCACTCTTTTTCGATTTCCAGCCGCAGGGGTCAATGATAATGCACCAGGTTGACGTTAGTCAACAATAGCTTTTCAGTCACGGTTCACAACGTCCACTCTTTGCCTCTAAAGACAAGGGTCGTCAATTTTATTGTTTAAAAGTCATTGTGCCTAACCTTTATTGACTCCATTTCCTTTCATTTCTTGACCTAACTACCCGTTCAGTTCTTGTCATTCTCACCCAATGGCTTCGGTACATATGTATTTACCACGCAACACCTCTCACACCTTCACTGTTTTCCTCGTTGTCATCTCAGCCTTCAGTTCTATTTTTGTAATGGTGCATGGCCAGCCATTATCTGCCGACTACATCGTCTGTCTAAGACATTTGCTCATAAACAGATCAGGTTTTCACCTCTCTATCATTCTCGGTTTGCCTCGCCCGGTGCAGGTGTTTCTCTAGGGAAACCCAAAACCAAGCCGGAGCTCACGGAGCTACTGTAGCACACATGGCCAAGACAAACGGCCACCCACGTAAACACCTGTGATTCAATGGGAGGAAGCCTGCCCACAGTGGCAATGATAACAGTGGAACTGGTGTAGGCCTGTAGCTGGGGGAGTTCTACTGTCCCTCTTCTGTCAAAGGAAAACAGTAAGGTGCTAAACACCTTCTATCCCAGCAGTGGCAGGGGGCTCACAATGCCATTAGAAAAAGTGTGGAGGAACACTTGGAGAGTCAATTCCTCAGGCTGGTTATACTGCAAGCCTATGTGTGTCCAAAGATGCTACCCTCATGCAAGGAGGACAGGGAGCCAGGGGTGCGTGCTCTAGGAATTATATCTAGAGGATCAAGGAGGGATAGAGAGATGGGGGGTGGATGTGGAAAGATGTGAGGGATGTACTGTTACCATATGCGCTCTGACCCCGGGACTGCCATTAAACGAATCATGGCACGTGTTGTGTAGTATAGGAGGTCGCCATCGCAAACAGGCGTCACCAGAATGCCGGGCTAATGAGTGTGCATGCGCTGCAGACACGCATACGCATACAGTCGCACATGATCGCAAAGAAAAGTAGACTGGGCCGTGATGGGTTAAATGGCCTTGTCCCCCCTGTGTGGAGGGGGAATGTGCTCCTGTGCTGTGAGCGATCGCTTCCTCTCTCTGGGGCTCCAGCATGAGGCCAGACTGGTGGCTGTTAGCTGGAGATGGATGACTTCTCATCCTGCCTCTTCCGACAAGTCGAGTGCACAGGCAGAAAATAACACACAAGACCTGCACATGCAGTAAGGCGCAGCTTGGTTTTTTATGCATTCACAGCGTATTGTGCTGCGCCGTTTGTGTGTAGGTAAGAAGACAAAAAAGGAGCGAGTGAATGGGCATCAAGACTAAAATATCGGATTACAGAGCAAAACGTATTGATTTGCTTGCTCCTGAAATGTCCCACAGACACATTAACTGAATCACCTCACCGTATATAACAATATAAGTATAAAGGTAGTGATAATATGTTAAAGTATTTTTAATGTGATGCTGTGACACAGATGTATATACAGTACAGTATATACAGTATTAACACAGTAGGTTTGGCTGGAAAGCTCAGATTGGTATTGGATTTAGCATCAGCCCTGTTCCCTTCAGGAGTGACCAATGAGATTTTGTTGTTTTATTGTTTATTGTAGAAAATAAATAAAAATTCATTACACAGTTGATCAGCAAGCTCATTATACAAACGACCACTCCTATGATTCCTGTAGCTATTTGAGGCTAACACACTCCCCACCCCACAGCTTCCAGCTTGTAATTAACACGCACAATGTCCTTTTCACGCGCACAAAAAAAACAGACCCCGTAATAAGAGTGAGTTCAAACGGGTTACAGTGGCACGGTGCATGTAGCGTGTGTGACGAGGCTTCACATGGTGACCTTTAATGTTCCCATGAACATGCGTAGTCTCAATTAGCCTCCTGTTAGCACCTCCTTACTTAAACAGGTGGAAGCTGAAGGGGACTAATATGGTATTACCAATACAGTATGTTATGGTCAATAGTAAAACATTATCCACCTTATTTCAGACAACTAACTAACTAATTGTGGCAGGGGAAACAAAATTGTAACATATTCTAATGCATTTCCAGCTTTTATGAGTCTATCAAATAGAACCTTAAGAATGTGTAGTTCCTGGAATTGATTCATTTGATTGCTTATTGAACAAGTGTCAAATTGCAGCAAAATTAAGTTTGGACCCAATGTGGTGTCGACCTAAAAACAAAAAAAAAAGCGTATGAGATTCTCTGCAGTACATGTGCGGCTACACGAGCTACTGCACTTCATCCTCACTCTACATGGTCCAAGAATGGAGGTCACCCTCAAAGCCCAGTACAAAGAGAGGACTGATCCTGCAGTGTTGACTTTAACATAACGTCCCACCTCCCCTCCACAGTGTTCAGAGGGGCCTGAACAATGTATCTAAAGTGAAGTTCTCTCAGCAGGTGGAGGTTCAAATGGGCCCAGACCAGAGGCACCTTGGGAGGGATCGTATGGCTGCCGCCTTTCGGCCTGGCCAAACTTTGACCTGCACTAAAAAACAGGCCTGTTCCAAACCATTGCTGCTTTCCCCTGCTAAAACAACACAGGGGAGAGTGTGTGTCAACATGGGTATGGGTTTGGATGTAAATGGGCTGTGTGTGCGCGTCTATGAGTGATGAAAGAAGGGCATGTAAAGGTACGTGTGCACCTGAAAACACTGACCCAGGTTCGGGTAAACACACAAACGGCCGCCTCATTGGTTTCCTGCTTTGAACCAGTGACGTAGCAGCTGAATGTGTCAGTGCACAAACATCTGACCCGTGTGTGTGTGAAGCATTCTTCATGTGAGGTCAAATGAGTCAGTATTCCTAGTCTACGCGAAAGAGGAATGTGGAAGTTCCATCAAATCACATACTGATAGTGTATTAATAATACCCAATGTATTTTAATGCATTTTTAAGAAAGTATAGGCATGTCATACACTGCAGGAAATTCATCTAAACTTTATTTGTACGATTAGATGTATTCACCAAATGATTGGTAACATGAGGCCTCACAGGTCAGTCATGCGATAGGGCCAGGACTCCTGAACATCTTAACGGCTGTTGATGGCCACCAGCTGCTAGGACCCGCCCTTTGGTCGGTGACTGATGGGCCAAACTTGACCTTCTTTCTGAGCAGCGAGGGGCATGGGGCTGGAGGACTGAAAACATCCTCACAGAGGGATGGCTGTTTCAGGGGACGGAGGCGTGGAAAACCCGGCCCGCCGGCCACGGGCGCCCAGCGGTTGCAGAAGGAGGCAGCAGTGGCATGCCAAGCATGTCACCCATACGCCAGGCTGAGATCGCAGGCCAAGCCCAGCCAGCAGGACGCCGCTGCTCCGTCAGACTGTCCCAGAGAGGAAGACGTTATGGTGGGAAATACATCTTGGATTTTATGCTAGCTTGAGAAAAACTTTGGTTCTGTTGACTGCATTTGATTTGATAATTCTCATCGCTCCTAAGCCTTTAATAAATGAACACTGCGATAATGTTGCCTTCAGATAAACAATGAATCTGTAGTCAAAGCGTGGGCTCCTGTTGATCACTCAGCATATGCATTAGTCTACAGTATGATTTTGGTAAAATGTAATAGAAGAAAACATGTGGAGAGAAAAGAGCAGAAGTTCTAACCTTAACCCTATATGAGGGCTGGATGTCTGATTTGTCCCACCGTTTAACTCAGCAGCATTGCCTCCAAATGGTTAAATGGGTTGATTTTAGAGGCAACGGGATTGGGACAGAACAAGGAAATCTGGAGAATGTTTCCAGGAATTCTGAACCCAACGTCAGGCACAATGATGGTGGGATAGTGGCCAATCCAGCCCTGATTACTGGGAGTCCAATCCAAAACCTGCCACCTCAGGAAGTCGCCATGGTTTCTCCCCTCAATTCTTAGACAATAATGGGGAGCTTGATTGAAAAAATAGGTGCTGTGGTTGGTGGTGACCTAGCAGGTAGAGTCTCACCGGGCCCAGCGGTCACACCACGGTGTGGAGAGATTTCTCAGATCAGAAAGATCAAGCTCCCAGTGACCGGAGGACGCTGTATGTGACTGTGGGACTGGGTTGAGTGAGCCACATATAATGCGAAGGGGACATCTCCTGATAGTCATGCTTCCGAATGGCACGAGAAAGAGATGTGCACCCAGGTGGTCAAATGCTCTTTTTGTCTCTCAGCAGACGACCAGAGCTGCTTTTGTTGCTGTTCATCACTTTGAAGCAGGACCCATGGTGGGTGTTTCTCGCTTCCCCTCGGTTCTGCATGCTTCCGTGCTCACCTTGCTAAACGAGCCGCAGCTTTTGTCGCCAGAGACAATGTGCAAAGTTGAAACTCTCCTAATATAAAGCGTGAATATATAAAGTGCGAGTAATAAACCGTAATTCTATTCGTGTCTTGCTACTTGTGGTCCAGACCCCCTCATACTCTATGGTGAGGACCCCACATGGGCACACATTTAATCTATACAATAACAAAGAGCACATCATTTATTTGATGCCATATTATATGTATACACCAGTGGTCCTAATGGGCACACAGCCTGGAACATATTGTTGCCAGTCATTAGGCCCAGATTAATACTTACATACATATACATAAAACCCAACAGAATGATATTGCTCAGAGTTGGCATCCATAAATTGTGGAGATATAGTGTCACCAGATAGAAGGCATATGGCCATGGTAGGACACTGCTCCCTGTAATTGAGCAGCAGAGCAAGCAGTCCATAAAGATGCCAAGACATTGTTAAATATTTATGTAGATGAATGGAGTAATAAATAAATGGTTAAATGAATAATGGCTCAACTAACGTGACTGCAATAGATAAGTCATGTTTTATTCAGGACCTCTAACCCGCGTGGAAACGAGAGCACGTTATTCTAATAAGTGATTTGTTTAAAATCCCTCCAAGTGAAAGCAAAGAGGTGGCATTTTGACGAAAGGCGCGTTCAATGGTCAGTTTAATAATCTTACAGCCGTAATAAAGTTACGCTCACACTCGCTCATGCAGGATCGCCGCACGACGCTGGCTTTTGCGGTGGCAGGTAATATCCTTCGCTTTAAATCAAATGTCATTTCCAAAGTCACTGGGAAATGGTTATGTTGTAAAATCTGAGTTAATCAGCACAGCTCCTACTTTAATATTGTCTGTATTGAAATATTAGTGTTGCTCTATATAACAAAACCATTTCTTCTCTTTATGGACAGATGAAAGTCGCCTTGTGCTTTCCTCCTGTGGGGATATTGTGTGCCTCTGGACCCCCCACTGTGCTTGACCAAATTGCTGTTTTTGCATGCCCTCTACAGGCTCACAGAGGAACTGGCAGCGCACAGCCGAGTGGAAAACTCCTGAGATCATCCCTTCTGAAACGACTATGAAAGGTTGTAAAAGCGGGTATGATGAGCGAAGACAAGCAATGAGTTTACCGCAAATTAATAAGCAATCTTTAAATGTAAACACGCCTTTTGAATATTTATTCAGTCCCATTTTTGAGATTCTTCCTAAGTGGACACAAGGGAAAAGCTGTCAACAGCATTGACACCGTGGGTCAGGACGACATCAGACATGAAGCCGCCCGCAGCATGCCATCAGAGCTACACTCCACAAAGATGTACTAATATGAAAAGTAGGAATATGAATAATTTCAAAGTAAAATAATCAATTACGTGTGACCCACTTGAACCTCCCTGGGGCCCTAGTGCTCCCTAGACAACCCGCACTACGAACCACGCTGTATATAAAAAATGCACAAATGCAAACAACAAAAAAAAACCTAAAGTTATTTGTAAAAAAGACAGAAAGACTCTCCACAGGAGGATTTAGGCAAAAGGAAGACGAAGGAGAAGGGAAACGATCTGTGGTCTATGTCAGCGGAGGGTATTGTTGTTGGTGTTGCGCTGGGTGTCCGTGAGTGTGTCTTTTTGGCTGAGTGTGTATTTGTCTAGCCTTTGAAGGCGCTGCCTTCCCCTGTGTCTTTATTGTGGGGCAGCTGAGGCCCTGCCTGTAGCTCCGTCCACCACCGAGACTCAGACACCAGCTGCATTCACCGTCACAGACTTCTGCCGGCCTTTGATGTCCGCTCTGCGGCCCAGCCCCTGACCACCGAGACGCTGCGCATCCACCGACTATCTTGAGCTAAAAAAAGACAGAAACAACTCACTCCTATTTACATGTTTTTTATTATCTAACGGGAGAGGAGAAGTTGTTTGATATCCATAGACAAAAAACAAGCTGCTCGGGTCTGAGCACTCTGGGGTGTCTGACTGATTGACTGCATGGGCAAAGTTCCCAGGGTCTGTTTTTGTGTCCAACTGCTTTTCAAACAGCCCCAGGCTTGAGAGAGTTTTGCCTCAGGCACAAAAATGATAAATTAGAATTACATTTTACCAAATCAGAGTGTCTAGGTTTGGACTAGAAAGGTGCACGAATGAAATGAGATAGCCTTTTATCATGTGGAATCAAAGGACAATGGCGTCGGTGTGAATGTATTTGTCCTTTGGAAGAGTAATCATATGAATATGCAAATAGAAGATATGGGCTTCCCACTGGTGTGTTGATGCAGTTGATAGAACAGTTTGGAATTTGATTTGGTTTCAAGTCTACATTTTTGCACATAAGCAATTACATGCAGAATCTAAAACAGAGGATTCTAGTTAAAATTGACATTACAGTAAAAATACCAATGGTGCACTTGTATATTAATACATCTATGCACATTGTTTTAATTCATGATCAAAACTAATTACTATGATTTCTTTAAAGCCCTGTTGTTGCTGCTTTTTAAAATAAAAGCTCAACCTTGGGCATATGCGGCTCCTCCATATCTCCCTCTTTGCGGTAGCTATAGCTACTTGCAGTATGGATGGTCTGACGGCAAGACATCAAGGTGAGCACAGAGCTGTCCAGTTAGTGTTCAACCTTTGATGAGTGGAGCAGAGGGAGCGACATCAAAGGCACGACTCTTTAAGCGAAAGTGAGAGCAGGCAAAGTACGAGAAAGAAAGTGAGGGGAACAAACAAAGAACTACTTCTGTGCTTCTATTATCCTTCATCACAACTGGGGTTTTAAAACCCAGACCTGTGGCCCAGCCTTGGAAATTCAGTGGGTAATGACATTAGCATCAGAGCCTGCGCTGCATGGCAAACAGATGACACAGACATCCGCGTAAACCCCTGGATAGCGTCTCACTTCACGATCGTTGTTAGCCTTAAAGCCCCTGTGCAAGCAACTCACAAATGCCTAATGGCCTTTATCATAAATATCAGCACTGCAAAGGTTATAGTTAGACAGATACATCCCCGTGCCCTATTTAGCCGCATCGCAGACACGTTTGACTGATGCTGCTCTCAGACAGATGGAAGCGTATTGATGGAGGAGGCTTACAGCTAAATAACAAGTAGGTTACATTCGGGGGTAATCTTAATGCGGGTGAAATATCTACTCTCGTGTAAAGGTTATCTCAATATAACTTCTACATTGTTCTCTAAAATCTCAGCACCCTCCTCAGTTACTCTAATGGAGGACCTTGCCATTTTACAGCAGCAAGACACAGGGTAACATAACCTAACAAAGAGCCAGCAGCCTTTTTCTTCTTATCTGTGGGACTGGAGAGACTATTTAAGATCTGACTAATGGTTTACTCAAATGAATTATAATCGCACTGACTATCATTGATTTGCTATTAGAGGCCTAGTTTAAACTTGATTTATAGGAGCAGACCTGGGCCATAAAGGGATCACTGACAAGCAACAAGAGCCATTCTGAACATGCCCCTAAGGTCCCCTTCAGCCCCGGATCAATACGTGACCTCTCTGGTCATTATTTACTGTGAATAGCATCCTTGCTTTTTCTGGAAATAATGTATAGTACATGTGTGAGGGAAAATGGAGCTTAACCTTAAACCAACTGCTTTAATAAAGAATCTGCAATTGTTGCTTCCCTGGTCTTATTTTGGCTTTCATTGCCCAAGTCTCTTCCCCTTTTTCTTTAATTAATAACAAGAAATTTTCATAATGAATAAAACGCCCACAACAAAGAGCCACAAAGCCTCAAGATGATTTCAAACCACTGATTTCATCTAATGTGGTGAAAAAAGTAAAAGGTAGAAAATTTGTGTTAGTTAATAATGCTGAGCCGGCTATCCATGTAGCCGTTTACATACAGTAAACACAGGAGCCTCTAATTCAGTGGCTCCCCATTAAGGAGGACCTGAGGGGACAGAGGATCTCTCACCAAGTGACCTTTATTATGAACAAAGCCAGTGGGTCACTGGGTGTGACACATATGTATTAGGCTGATTAGGGACGTGGCCCTGACTGGGGTCTGCAGGTGTCTGGCAGCTTGACACCAGCATCTCTCTCTGTCCAAATTAAAAGTAAATGACAGTGGCATAAACGTGACCTTTTTAGTGGGAAAAAAAAAAAAAAACTTTACAAACTGCGGAGCATGAGGAAAAGTCAAGACTCCTCCGTTTTATTCCCGTCAAAGCCCGTTTGGCAAGGAACACGACGTAATGATGCTTGGGATTATTGAATTGTTAAACTCTAATACACTGTCCTAATCTGTCTCTGCAGTTTTTGGACATAAGGGAGCACGTGTCTTCACGCTAAGCGTGTCTGTCGGTCAACGGAATCCACTTGGACAGGTGATGGGGGTGAGTAATCCATTAGAAGGATACAGAATCCCTTCCTCAGCAGTGCACAGTTTGAGTGCACTCAGCAAGACCTTGACAGGCCCCAGAGCCAGGGCCTGTCAAGCCAGGACACAGAGTGATGGAGAGCCCCCACCATGGTGCACTGGACCCTGGCTCTCAACCGCGCACCGCCACTGAGGCTGCACACTTAGGGGCCGACGGTCGCTGCAACACAATCCAGATGTACTCTACTGTGCATGTGGACGTATGCAGCTAGGCATGTGCAGGGCGTACGCACACACGCATGAGACCAAGAGGCCGTGCCAACAAAGGGTCAATGCAGATTAAGATATTTCTCTCCAGCCGCCTGTCTGTTTGTCTCAGGGACTTGGGATACTTCCAGTATTAAAGTAAAAGTCACTCAAACCCCTCATTCTTGTCAGCCAATGACACAGGGCCTGTGGACAACAGGCTTTAACTCAGACAGTGATGAAACCTGGATGCAGCGTGATGAATATGCTAGTCTGAACGAATATGGGGTTGAAATTGATCATTTAACGGTTCGTCCCCAAAACCCTCTCTTACCATTTCCTACTAACTTCTGAATTTTCCCTAACAACCTTAGGTCCAACACTTTCAGTCTAAACATGTCTCCTCTACAGTAGGTAATAATATTAGCAAACACTATAAATTTCCATTACTATTCCGATGACAATCAGTGATATCTGAAAAGAAAAAAATCCATTTTGTTTCCGTTGACAGATTCATGAGAGAAAACCAATACCCTTCCTGTAGTGATTATGGTGAAATCATTAATGATTAAACATACTGTAGAAGGCTGGCCCAGCAAGATTCATCTGTGTCTGTATTTTCCTGCACACACCGATACCTGCACGACTGTCGCCATCTACTCTGATAATGTGATGAACTTCCTGAATGTTCAGTAGCATAGCAGATGATTCCAAATTAGCAATAAGCCGCCGCGTAGCGAACACAATGCTGATCTTATTATAAATCAGATCTCATGGGACTTATTAAAGCAAAAAGAAAAGCTCCAACTTCACTAATTGGTGAAATGATTTTTTAAATAACTGTGTGTGATTCCGTCTCCACCAATTGCAATGAGTAAAGACACTCTGGGTTGTTATGAAAGTGAACCAATAATGTAGAGCACTGCTGGGTCTTTATTGCATATCTGGGGAGCAACTGCTTCATAAAAAAAAAAAAAAACACATTACATTATGGGATTTGCTTGCCCAGGGGTTGGGGTTTATTGAAATTAAAAATATGTCTAACATCAAAGTCTTTTGTAAATATGTTTGTTAATTTATGGGGACATGCATCAACAATATTGATTCATTAAAGAGTGGGGAAAACGAAGTCATTAAAAAGTTATTCTTAGCTTTAACCGTGTTGCTGCTCGCAGCTGCGCTTGGAAAACTCGACTCAAACACAGAGAATAAGATGTTAAAAACTGAATAACTATCAATGCTGGAGATACTGTGATTAGCAAACGTGGTGTGAGGACATGTTTGTCCTCATGCACTGAAAGGGAAAGCGGAGGTTTCGTTTTAGACACAAGCGTAAGGTCAGAGTTGGTAAAGAGCTAAATACTGCATCAACTCCTAGTGTTTTTGCAATGAAGACCAACATGCACCGTGTGAGTGTGCATGTGTGTGAACCCTGCCAGCCTGAAAATCAGTTATGGCTGTGAAATCCCTGTCAAGACCCAGGGCTTAGGCATCCAGCACCGGCTTGGGAAAGCTGCTACACTAATAAATTGCAATTACCCGAAACGGTCACATTGTCTCATTGTAAATGTTCTATTCATTTTTCATTTGTCCGTGAGCAGCAGGCCTGCTCTCAACAACGTGTTCCTATTAGCTACGTACAGTAGCATGAGGGGTAAAATCCTACGACTTCTCTATAGAGCGTTGCTGCTTCGGGGGTTACTTTATAAAAGAGTTCAGTATTCAGTATTTTATGAAGCTCTTGAGTTTGCTGTCAAACCCACGTCAGGAAAATCAATCTGGTTTTGATTCATGTGCCTCCACTACAGAGGCTCAGGGCCTGTTAGAGGTTTGAGCTACAGTATAGACTTTTGTTGGTTGTGGAAGGCAGCATTCGTATTATGATACATGACTCAAGTCTTTTATTGAGGTCAAAACAATCCAAATGTTGTTTTCATCCAAATCCACATAAAATAAGGTCCAAAATATTGGACTGTCCCTTTAAACCCTTTGGGCTTCAACCCTCCTGCCCAGATACTGTACAGCCTAAAGATTTTACCAGCAAATATTTATACAGCTATAGACTGATGGTTGCATAAGTTAACCAGCTGCCATCAAAATATCATTAACAGTAATTGAAACTCTCCGTGGATCTTGTGCCCTCTAGGTGTTAGGGCTGTCAGAGTCAGTTATGTAAAGGAGGCCGGGGCGCGATGACGGTGGATGAGGAGTATGTGTGTGCGTGCGTGGCGAGGTGAGCGTGGTCAGGAGCTTGGACAGTTCGCGACCCAGCGGGGACTTTGGCGCTCCGGCTGGGTAGGTAATGACATCAGATGCCACACTCCACAACAACAGGTGCCTTGGCACTGCCACCTTCTACTTCCACGCTGCGTCAATGACATCAACACCGATGCTCCGGTTAATTATAGACCACCGATCCCGTGCTCTTTACCGTCGGCCATGAGGGGTTCTGCTGCAGGTTGACAGGTTTGCTACACAACATAGCATGGGTTGATGTGGGACGTATCCAACAGAAAGGTGCATTCAGTTCTTTGGTATAAATGATACTGTAATAATTACCATAAAAAGTGACTGCAAGTACTGGTCATACATTTGTGATCATCACCTATAAGTTATTGTTAGAAAAACTATATTTAAGACGTGGCAGCTGCACATATATTATTTTCTGATTGACAATATTTCAAATCCACACTTAATTTGTTGCATGCAGGCAGAAAATAATGTGAGTGATAGATTAAATCTTCCTTTTGCTATTAATTAATGCACATTGTTTTCTGTCTGTATAAGAACATATGATTTTTGTTGTCTGGTACCTCGTATGTCGAGAAGCCTTGTGACTAATTCAGTAGAAGCGCTCAGCTCCAGGGTAGAGATTGGGAGCAGATTTAGGTGCAGCATTTGGATGACCATATGGAACTCTTTGTGGCGCCAAGAGACCATGCAGCTCGGAAACCTGATCACCATCTCCCTGGTGACAGCTGGAGCCTTTACACCATCAGAACATTCGCAGACTTCTAATTTGTCATAACCACCTCCTGTGGCAAAGAAATATGCTGCAAAAATTAGGTAAGCAAAAGTTTGGAATTTCTGGGACAGAGCAGTATTTTGGGAGAAAGGCCAAGACGGAAAGGAAGACGGCGAGGAGAGGGTTACGACACAGACGCCAGTGTGTCAGTAAATGCAAGACTCCGCCGAAGAAGCATCGACTGCTTGAATCCCTTGTTGGTGTTTTCACACCAAAGAAATGAAGAACGCACCGTGCACATTTCGCCACGTCTGTTGTTTTCTCACAATATATACATACAGTATATTGCTCTCAATGTCCACTGGAGGTTTGAGGTTCACAAGTGCAAGCATGAGTGTGTTTCTGTGTCTGTGTGCAGGTCGTGCGCATGCACCTTTGCACCTATTGGCTGTCAGTCAAGCACAAACCCCACAGTATCTCCCTGAAGAGAGCAGCTGTTTACGGTAGGTTGTCAGTAAATTCATCTCATTAATATTTCATAAAACTGTTTTTTTTTTGGGTTGAAGCTTTCTCTCAGTACTTTGTCGCTGCTCCCCATTTGTCTGAATAGGCCATGTACCTTATGCTCATCAACCAGAAAGCGCCCCTCCCCTCTCTTGTTTCCCCATCTTCAGTGTGTAAAGTGTTTTCTGCCTGAAGGCACAATCCTCTTGTCATTGTCGAACACTCGGGGCCTTGTTGTGCTGTGATGTAATTGTTTTGCTCTGGAACCTTTCACGCTGCAAGCTGAAAACAAGGGACGATTTCATGATCTATACGGCTCTAAACCTTTTAAACTCACAGTTAGACTGGTTAAACCGTGATTGTTTAGCTAATGACTCCCTAACAATGGCTCACAGTAACAGAACTGTAATTGCTTGAATACAGCGCGTGTATCAGCAGTCGATTTGGTGGCGCGGGCCTGCAGCACCGGTAGTAAACAGAGACTTGAATTCTCATTGCACTTAGAAGTGCACTGGGAAAGGCTTGTAGGTTAGTATTTTCTAGTGGGAAATAGCCTGAGTGTTTTTTTTGTTGCATGGTGGTAATGCGCTCTAATGCTAATGGTTGACTCTCTGCAGGCAGTCCCACAATTCTCAGGTGGGCCTTCGCGAAGCACTAGCAGAATTAAGTGGATATGGCTGCGAGAGTTTTAAAGTGCGTCACAGCTACAGACCGCTGGTCTACTGTGACATTACTTGGTTGTTAAGTGTTCTTTAGTGGATTACAGCCGGCCTTGGCGCGTTTCTGACAAAACAGAATGGGGCTATCAAAACCAGTTGGCCTGATTGAGGGAGAGATTCTGTTTCTGTTCATTTGGTTCCAGTTGGCGCCTCTGGGAGAACAGCAGATAACGGACTGTCCAAGTGGGCATCGGGGATGGGTTGGAGGAAAACAATAGGCGAAAACATGGAATGTGGTTGTGTTTGGTGGAAGTGGTCCATAGATGAGGCCTCAGAGCTTGTTGATGTAGATGTAGAGAGTACGTCATGTCAAGAAGAGCTGGTTGTATTTTCTATACAAATCAGCTGAGTGTGTCCGTGGTTCTATTTGCTGTGCGGCCTGTGAGGAACACCTGTCAAACAGCCAAGAATCCTCGACCAGCCGTTTCCTGACAGAATGCTGTTCCATGTCGGCAGCCGGGAACAAAAGTCAGGCTGAGAGCACAAAAAAGAAGAATAAAGGGAAAGAGAAAGAGTCTGGCTGTGGAAACGCTTGGCTTCAGGGGCAAAGCTAACTGAACTGTAACTTAGATATGTAGTTGGGAGAGTGAGTGAGAGAGAGCGAGCTATGGATTTTAATCCGCCAGTCGATAAAGGTCAGTGCTCGAAAGGGCTTTATTCCTCAGCTCCACATCAAAGTGTAAATCCGCTGATTGCAGTCCCTGAATGGGGAGACAACAAGGCTCCATTTGTGGTCTTTTTCTATGGCTCAGTGTGTGTAAGACCCCGCGTGCGTGGACCTATAATACAGGGGGTTTCTATCAGGGGCCCCCTAGATCAATGGGCCGCCTGACCTTTGCATTGTGCTGCCGGCTTGGCCCGTGATGTCATGCCATCTATCCGGTGCTCCACTAAAGGGGTGAAAGAAAAGCAAGGCAGAGTCCCACACCTTCCTCCCACTGAGCCACAGAAAAGACAGCATGAAAGGCATCATCCGCAAATGTATCCACCTGAAACAGCATTTATTCCCCCTCAAAACACACCCTCGCAGATTACGGGGCTTTCTTCGCCGCGCGTAGGTGCTGGGAACGAGGTGCCCGCTGGTCTGGCTGATGTATGTTACAGTGACAGTTGTAGGTCGTTGCTGAATCACCCGAATGCGTTTGTTTGCTAATGTTAACGCAAGTCTAGGTGGCTGATTCAGACGAGCCCTATCACTTCTGCAGCGTTGTTCCGCATTGATCTATGGCCATTGAAATTAAACACGGTGCGGCAGAAACTCTGAGCCACGAAAAAAAAGAGAAGCCCTCTCATTGTTCCCGAGTGAAAGGTCCTCTTTATAGCGAGGAGAGACGATGGCAGCTGGTAGGTTCTTCCCTCTATAGAAGATAGAGCACTTTCACAGAGTTGTGGAGTGCATTTGAATGGAAATCTAAAGAGGTAGGCGTGGACCATTTGTTTTGCTATGTTTGTGTTTGCTGTCAACATGTCTGTCTGTGTTGTGGGGCGGCCCCTTTTTACTGCACAAAGTGGCTAACCCTCTTCCACCCACATGACCCCACCAACTCCCACCGCCCCCGAACCAAACCCAGACATAATCGCAGGGGAGGAAGAGTTGCCCCAAAAGGAGAGTACGGGAAGCCATCTTTGCATGCGGCTTCGTCATGGCGACAGATGTTGTAATTGCCGACTGATGGATCACTTGTCAAGGACGTCATTAGGTCTTTTGGTCGCCGCGGTCGGGCCCGATGGCACAAGGGAAGGGGTTAAAAGAAGGACTGGGAAAAGATGGGGATGGTTCAGGTGGGGATGGATGAGCGATCAGGTCACATATATCAGCCTTTTGACTGCAGCCACGGACATAATGATGTGATTGGCCACGCGTTAAAACCACCGTCAAGGATAAAAGGACCTTTATGCCTTCCTGTGATGGCATGAAAGGTTCGAGAACAGAGTATGTAAAAAAAAAAAAAAAAAAAAAAACGTCTGTAGAGCTCTATTCAGTGCACTGGTATTATGGTACAAGCAACAGAAATGATTTACACATGCGCATATTCCCACAAATACTTAATATTTATGTAATTTAACTCTAAGTGCTATCTCTCCCAAACTACAGCAGCTTCCCTTCCGGAGTGCTGCTTCCATGTTGGGGCCCTCAGTGCAGGGTGAGGTTTCTGAGGGGCCCACTCAACACAGAGGGACTATTCTCTGGTGGCACATTCAAGGTCATTTGAGGAAGTGTCCCCGCGTTTCACAAAGCGTCACTCGGCACCAAAGTAAATTGTCAGTTTGTTTATACTCGCCATTTGATTGTGTAAGGCGCCCTCCAACACAACACACACACACACACACACACACACACACACACACACACACACACACACACACACACACACACACACACACACACACACACACACACACACACACACAGCAAAAGCTCCCCAGAGGTCAATTAGGACAGACAAGGGGTTTTCAAACAAAGGGTGCTCGTGGCCCAGAGCAGCCGAGAGAACCACATAATTAACAGTTATAAAGTACTTTACTCTGTTAATTTAATTAGTTAATCCTTTTATCAGTGATGCTTTGTTGAAGGGAGTCATTACAGGGCTCCTCTTCCAGTGTCACACATGGACCGGGCTGCTGCTCCAGTCTCAGGGCTGAATGGCCGGTAATGGAGCTTCAGATGTGATCTGATCTGCATCCGGCTACAAAGACGCTGGGAGAATTACACGGCGCGCCGGAGATCTGTGGCCTTACATAATAACGAGCCCAGTCCAGCGTTGTGATGTGCTAATTGTCCTCATTAACGTAGACTACGGGCCTCAGTGTGACGTAGGGATGTGACAGCACATCCGCTTTTTGAGGCCTTTGGTCATTTTACTTTTTCTTGTACAATCCCGCAACAAGTAAAGAAACACGACCGGAGCAAATGAATCTGAGGAGGTGGAATCACAGGATTCTTGTCTCTGTTTAAATTGGAACGTTTGAAGTCGAACGATTATTTTCATGTGCTGCCAAGTCTCATCTCTTTGTCTGCCTTTTGAAACGGAGACTTCCTGCCTTCAAATTTATATCTGTCGTCTCTAAAAAATTATTCAAATGAACCAACCTTTTCCTTTACGGCGCTACTTGAAGCGTAGATAATAACATGCATGTAATCCTGTGTGATGCAGCTGCGCGCGCCGTCACCTCATTTCAGGTGCGGCACCTTTGAACATCAAATCTTTTTTTTTTTGGAAAATATTTAAATAATCAGCTCTGCCGAACCCCCCGTCAGGTGGTGAACCCGACATCCTAAATTCTTCGGGAGCCACTAGACAGGCGCCCTCCGGCCCTCGCCTCGCCGCACTTACACGAGCATTTAACTCACACCTAGAGGTGGAAACGCGGCGTTCAACTTCAGCTCCGTCAAATATGCACAAAACAAAATCATCAACAGGCTCTGCGTGTGTCTGCCCTCACCCCACCCCGCTCCACATTAAAGTGGTACACAAGGTCCTGCTGATTGCTACAAGCCTTACAGTCACAGCATAACACCATTGCGGTTGAATGCGCTGGGCTGAAGATAGATTTCATAGCTACGGTATGCACACATTTTTGCACACAGTTTGCAACACCTTCGCGCTTTCTATGTTGTAATTTATTGCTGCAGCACGAGCGAGAGTGTGTTGTGATTGCGGGCCGCGGCGCGTTGACAGAAAAATATATATTTACATACAAAGGTGTTGCATTTGTTAAATTTTTGCATCAAGACCGTGCATAATTAAAGTCTTTGTCAAATGCAGGTCAGTGTCAAGACAATGAGTATAGAGTTTGCAATCAAACAAAAACTCATCTGACCAGATGGCTGATTATGGAAAAACATATCTCTGATTGCAATCACTCCCAACCGTCGCGGCTTCATTAGGCAGGGCTGCAAAAATCACGCCGGTGTAAATACGGAGACACCTGTTAGTCGCCACGTTAATGATAATCTGGACCATGTGCATCTTCCTGAGATGCCGCCTAAAGATGAGTCCTCCTCACACTGGAGAATTAGCCCCTGGTTAATTAAATGCACCTGCCTGAGCATCCCCTCCAGTGCCCCGCAGACCTCTGCCCTGCGGCTTCCAAAACCGATGCATGTGGTTCTTTTTACACCAGGCACTGACTAAATAACACACTGATATAAAGCACATTCCCATTGATCAGTAAAAGTCTGAGTCTAAAACTAAAAGTCATACGCAATAGCAGAAGTCATTAAAAAAAAAATATATATATATTTGTGAAATCAGATCAGGCACTGATTTATATACAAACTGGCCACTGGATTTAATATGAAATTAGTACAAAGGTTAATTTTAATCAGCAATGCCACCCAAATTAAAACAGGCCAAGAAATGCAGCCTGCATAAGCTCAGGCTATAGGATGAAGTTTACAAACTCCCCCAACCATGAGAAAACGACTCCCCTACAATTTCAGGCAGTCTTTGACAGGGATTTGTGCCCAAATGAAAATGCATGTGAAATGAGCAGCCCTCTGCGGCCACCACAGTGTGCAAAGATGGCATACAGCAATAATCTTAAAAATGTAATTAAACACAGATAAGATTAATACAATCAGGGAGAGATGATTGAAAGATGCTGTTGTGTGGGGAGGTGGCGAGGCTCCCGGGCCCCTGGGCCCCAAAACGAGGCAGCGAGCTGTGGGGAAGGGGGCCCTTCGCACTGGGATTAGCTCAGCCAGGTGGGGGAGCTACGTGGTTGGAGCATTCAAATTAGTGGTGACATGACAATCCCCATTAGGAGGGATTAAAGGCCTGCTGGCAGGCAGAAATGCACTGGCACTGGCAGGGGCATCCGTCACACGAAACCCAAGGCGATGCAGCACGAGTCCGTCACTCGACAGCTGCTGTCGCTCTCCTCATCCCGATCACAAACAATGGCGTACTGCAATTATCCGAAATGTATATTAACTCCAGATTCTGATTTATTCATATGTGTGTTGTGGAGAATTATGCTGTCATGCACAGACGCTTAGTTTTTGCCAGCTGCACTTCTGCTCAGCTCTGCTTCGAATGTGTGGGTTACAGTGGCCCAACTATGCAGCCTCTCTTCCAGTTAATCCAAAAGGACAGCACCGAGGTCCAGGGGCGAGTCTGCACAGAAGCCCAATCACCGTGGAGGTCCCCGCAGAGAACCTGTCTGTCGGCCCGATTGTGCTAACGTCAAAAAGCTGAGAGCAGAATTACTGGCTTACTGCCACCTCACAACGACACTTTTTGTTCCCGATGCATTCCCAAGTTCTGCACGCAGGCCAAAACAGCGATCCGATTAAAACAATCTTCTTGTGTTCGCATTAACATACATTTACATGACTGTAGCTCCCCCCGTGATTAAACAGTAGTAGGTGAGTCCAGCACCCAGAGTGGCGTTATGGCCTCTCAGAAGAAAACCCACAATGCCGTGCACCACGACCCGGGCATCTTCCCCCTTCCACTGTATCACGGTTGCTGGGTCTGAGCTGCACATCATAAATGTGTCATTTCTCCCAGGGCAGCTTCCAAAGAAGAACTTTTAAAGCCCACCCCCTGCTGGAGTAAGAACTAGGATCCATATGGGATGAGAAGCTCATATCTCTACTGTATGTAAACGAAACGAAGCGTTCCACACACACCAACCACAGCGGTCAGGACTGAGCAGAGCGGGAGCGTCTGTATCAACATGATCCAGGATGGTTCCTGGTACGGTGACTATGCAAACATCTGCATTGTGTTCTGTCCTTATTAGCCGCAAAACAAACCAGAACAGGCTCTGGAAGCGTGTCAGTAACCGCTTGAAATGGTGGAGAGCGGAAAAAAATGAAGCCCACACATGTGAAAACTGTAGACAGACAACGTCAGATGTCACTGCTTGGTATTTCTGCAAAGCTCCAGAGAGAGAAAGTAGCCCGGAGCCACAGCGATGCCTGAGACAAATGAAGTAAGAGAGTGCACGCTCCTGTGCCAACCTGGGCCTTCTCTCTGCCCCTGCAGTATAACCCGGCTCTCCAGCGGCAACAGGAAATCAAACAATTAGCGGGAGGGAAATAAAAGGTCCTTTTTCTGCCCCCTGGCACTTGTAAACATGATAAGAGTGTTTGGAAAACGCTGCCGTAGTTTAGGAAGCTTGTTATGTTTATCAGGTGTTGAAGAGGCTGAAGTATGAAATACATTTTAATAATAATAATAATATTAAAATATTTACCATTTGTTTTTATAGTTGCTTGACTAAAATGATCTGTATACAGATTTAACATAGATACAAGCAGAGCAGAAATTAGATTAGGTTACAGTTATTATCTTATTTTATTATATATACACATCTTAAAGTTTATGCTCTTGATACCAAACACCACAGGGCATAATAATAAAAATAATAACTTGAAATTAATACAGATCCTGCCTGTGACAAACAATTACAGCCACGGGCTTCTAATATTCATTAACACCGTTTCAGTATAGGTTCATATATAATAAAAACGGCTGTTTGTTAAGAATCGTTGTATTTATGCTCATCCAACTGGGTATTAAAGCTCCATTTAGTGCTACATGAAGTAGATCTAAAAATAAAGTAAAAAAACAAAAACACAGCGCAGGAACATGGATGCGTTCGTATCGCGGCAGAGTTCAGCGCGCCCTCTAAGTGGAATTCTTAACTATGGGACCCCATCACAGCGAGGAGGTTTCTGTTTACATAAAAGAGCCGGGCCACGGTCTGGGACATTGCACCCGGGACTGGGGCATCCCAGCTCTCTGTCTGAGTGGAATGGAGAAAACATGGACGCTAATGTAAAAGCAGAAAACAGGAACACGTGTTTGTTCCCGGAGATGAAAGTTTCCAGGCTGTTTTGTTTTAGGCGAAATAAGAGCGGCATAAAACAGAACGATGAGCTGCACCTGGAGCTTTTATTTACTTCCATTTTATCAGTTCTAATTCTTGCCCTTGACGCAGTTGTTTTGTTGCTACTGAATTCAATCTTCCCCATTTCTATCTTCTTGCAAACATCTTTAATCAATAAATTGCAGATTAGCCATAAGTAGCATTTATGAATAATAAATTGCTTGTTTATATAAGATATAATAAAAAACAAGCTATATCTAACATTTTAATTTAAAACACTGCAATAGTAGCAGATTTGTGAGCGCGGTGCAGCTACAAAGCATAATTAAGACAACAATAAGTAATATTTTTGCAGAAAAGCTAATATTATTGATAAGGTATTTTTCACGTCAGAGTTTCTTACACAAAAAAGGGAATAAATCACAAAAACAATCAAAAAGTAACAGATGAACTTTAAATAACTAAACCTTCTGTAGAGATGTAAACGGTATTACATTTTATATTTGAAACATGACTTTGAGATCGCACACGTATTCACGTCACAATGTGTGTGCTCGGTATAAAATGGGCTTTAATTCTCATTTGAAATTAAAGTAGATTATTGGCCAAATGCATATGAGGGGATTTGAGTAATATATACGAGTGGAACTGATGGATATTGGCACCGCGCCCTTATGGTATTGAAATAAAGATTAGCGGCTGTTTGTCGAGGCGAAAAGAGCAGAAGTAAGTGCGACGACTTCTTTCTCCAAAGGGCTTTTAACCGACAGTACTGAAGCTCATTGACTGGGTCTGGATGGAAAGTGCTGACCTTAGCCGACCTTCTGCAAGGAGGACTTTTTCCGCCTGCTGGACTCAAAAGACGTGGTTTAATATCAGCAAGTTCGAATTTACACCTGAAATAATAAAGTGTAACCCAATTTTGACTGACCTTCAATCAGTCAAGAGCTTTTACTATAGAGTAAGTACTGATGTGACTAGCTTTAGATTTAGTTACAGATGCATATTCAAATTACTGCATTTACTCCCTTTTATTCCTTGTGCATTTATTATGAAGGCGGATAATTTTAGTGTTGCATTAATTCTAATCTTTCTATTAAACATAGTTTCAAATGAAGAGTGCAAATACTACGCTGAGTCCATGAAGTCACTGGAGTCCGATGTTGTCCTGACCCGTCCACATTTCCCCCGTCTGCCTCTGTGCTTTAAGTAGTGTTTTAGACTGGGTCCTCTGTGGCTACGGCGCTGTGATAGAGATGGATGCGCTGGTGCTCTACTGCCCTCCAATGGCTGCCGCGGCGCCACTCCACAGCGCTCCGCTCGCCAGTGCCGGGAGGCGGTGGACTGGAGACCGGGAGGACTGGGCAGAGCGGGGCGAAAGGAGACGGACCTCCACTCAGGAAAACTAGTTCGGGCAGATGATGCCATGCAGGAGAGGCGTGTAGTGGGAGGCTGTGAACACGTGTAAAGATGCATGTGTGTGTGATGGATGCTGCAGCCTGCCACGGCTTCCTCCTGCCGCACAACCAGGCACGGCCTTGGTTTAGGAAGCAGCCTCGTCCTCCTGCTTCTACGTTAACAACTGTCTACTTTACTGTTTCTATCCCCGAAAAACGCACATGTGCGAGGAAAGTGTACACACACAGACACGAATAGTTCATAGAGATAAATGTAGACAGTGTGCAGAGGCCCAGATGGCTCAGTCACAATGGCGGTGCAGGGCAGCCTTTGATGGGTGTGAGTGATTGATTTCAGGCTTGACTGGCTCTGATAGAGTCACCTCAGGAGGCGCCTGGCAACCACAGGCCGGCGCCGGAGCGTTTCGGCGAGAAACAAGATGGAGCTGAGATTTGCCGGATGCCCAGTAGCGTCACTCACGTCCCCATAGAAGTCCAATACATTGCAGGTACGTCCAGCCACTGGAACGGGATGGGTTTTGTTAGTGGCTTCAGCTTTCAAAGGCAAAGCGGTTTACATTAGAGTAATTGGTCATTCAATATGTCACAGCATGTTACTCTCAAGACAAAACATGTCTATTTCTTATTTTTTGTCCTTCATTTTTGAACTTTCGACTTTATAATTTTTAAAGCGCACTCGCAACTGTGAAATCATGATAAACTATCAAATCCACAAATAAAGTACAATTTGAGAGTCGCGAAGTCCTCGCAGAAATAATTCCAGTTTGTTTTCTATCCATATGGCTTTTCCTTTGTTACTTTATGCTCTGTTGAAATGCTGTAATTTGCCCGGCGTGAAGATATTGAGCGATAACTGTAATGGAATACGGCTGTCATCTTGGGGTTACATTTTCAGCACTGCCACTGTGCCGCGTCTGACTCTGCTGCGCTCACTGGGCAGGAGGGCACCGTGTTTACGAGTACATATTTGCCCTGGAGTCATCTCAGTTACCCGCTCCGCTCCGACATGATTTGACAATCAATTAACCATCCCATTACCGAACGAGACCTCTCAATCTCCCGACGCCGAGAAGCAGCCGGTCCGTGACGTCGCCGCCGCTGTCAGACGCGTCAACGACAACGCGGAGGCTTGAAACAATACGGTAAAACCATGTTAAAGGTTTCCCCCTGGCGCATTGGTTCCTGAGCAGGGCGATTATTCCACCGCTATGTTTTGACTACATCTAAATAACCATGTCTCCAAACACAATCCATTTTCTGTATTATGCACAAATCTTATATTTGCCTGTTTCTACAAATTGTGGAACATTTAGAGTCTTACGTCGAAGATTTTTTCGAGCGGCGCTTTAGAAAAATACAAACAAAAGCCACAAATATGTTTACCTCTGCAATTATGTTTGTATTTCTAATCACACCTCCTAATTGCTATAGCTAAATAAGTCGCAGTCTGGTTCACTATGGCGATAGCATTACCATGGTAATAATTATTACTGTGATTGACATCAGGCAGGTAAACTCTGCCTCATTTGAATAATCAACAGCTTAAGCTCTTTTTGTGTTTTTTCCCCTCATCTTCTATTTCTGCTTCTAATTGTGAGTTTATTAAGGAAAGGATTGATGAAGGCTGCGCATAATTTACCAATTAGCCCAGCGCATTCGCAAAACTCCAATTCTAAATAACACGTGTCACATTTATTTAGGATTAAAGTTTAATGTGCCTTGTTTCTTGTGAATGAGAAATTAATTTGTGTAAAAATGTCCCCCAGCTATTCTGTAAGAATATGAATCATAGGTTGGTTTTGTGAAGTTTACAAAAAGCTAAATAATATCAAGCAGACCCCATTTATGAAGAATGGATTAGCAATATTCCTAAGACATGATGATGAAGAGCTCTGCCTAGTCTGAAAACAAAAAAAGGGAGTATTTTCAAACACCACCGCTGATTTTAGTGTAAGCAGGTTGTTCACATCAACTATTAACTGATGGATTTTTAAGGGTGAAAAATCAATTCCAAACGAGAAATTTCATATATGCTAACCTCATTTCAGCCTAGCGCACCTATGTAAGTAGAGAGAGAAGGGTATTAGCACATTCATGCTGCCCCGGCTCCACACAGACATATATCTAACTGGAGACAGAGGGGCGGGCAGGGAGGTGAGAGAGAGGGCAGGGCAGCTCTGCCCGCCTGGGGAGTTTGGCATGTGCCCTCCCTGGGCCTCCCGCAGCTCCCGGGTCACAGTAAATAAAGGGGCGACGTGGACCGCCTCCAGCAGCCCCCTTCACCGTCCCGCGTCCCAGTAACAGGAATCGGCCTCTTCACTGGCGGCCACGCCCACTCGCAGCCGTCCATACCTCCGCTGCCACATGCCGCCTGTGCCGCATTCTCCAGCCCCATGTCCAGACACGAGGCCAAGGCCCCTTCTCCACAGTGTCTAACAGTGTGACAGCGAAACCCAGCCGGGTAGCAGCACTACATGGCCTCTGGTGGTGGTGCAAGCGGCGCCTCTCCATGTGTGGAGAGCATTCACCAACACACCCTACGACCGAGCCACACGCGGATTTGCATGCTGGTTCAGTTTAAATGAGCGAGGCGGCGGTGGAGAGAGGGTTCAACCTTTTTCCCGGGAAGTGACAACTGGAAAAATGCTTTACACATGAAAACAAGCAGTAGCCCTGAAGCTTAGCCGCTTCAGAACATCATGTTAAATGTCTATTAAGCCGCAGAGATTAACACTCCACACATCCTCCTAACCACCAAAACTTCAACGAAACAACCTACTTCTCAGCGTCATCTTCAAACTTTTACATACATCTCACATTATTTGGCCCATTCGCTGTCTGATAAAAGAACAATGCGCCAACATCCTGTACAAGTTAAACCAAAACCGTGCAGACACATGGAGACGGACTCGCTTCCTCCTCCTCCATCGCTCCATCCCTCCTGCTGGAGGAATTCCCAACCCTCTCTGCAGGTAGCCAGCCAACCAAGACCAGCAGAACATGTGTTTTCCTCCCCTGGTCGGGTCAAAGCGAGGTCGCCCATTCATTCCCCGCGATACGGCGGCTCGGCTCACCCGCTCGCATGCTTATCATGTGCCGCGCCCTCGCAACAGATGATGGATTCCACTCAGCCGATAGATCGCTAGATGAAGAGAGAGGGATGGAGGAGTATGGGAAAGATGGAGAGGGACCCCCTCCGACGCCTCCAGACACATCTCATCCCAGCCAGTTTGCAACTCAATCAGCGAGATGCAATTGAAAGGGGAATTGTATGTTGTGTTAGTTTTTTTTTTTCCCACGTCTGAACCAGGGAAGGTTTTGAACTTTGACCACAAAGTTATGAATTTTCTTTTAAGGCCTGCGTGAACTTAAGGAAAATATTTTCAGGACAATGTACACAGGATCTTCATGTTTCAAAGCAAGTTTAGATTTCAATAATGATGGGACGTCTGGATTCTAACCACGCTGTTACCACAAGTTTGCGTTGCCCGTTCTTCAGAACATTCATAATATTGACGCAAGGAGAACTCAAACATAACGGTTCCACCGCCCATCGTACGACACTTACTACCTGATTTACAAAGGAATAAATTACACTTGAAGATAAAACTTTGTTTTGCCAAAATAGTGGCTCACATTTAGTCCACTCTTATTATTGGTCCACATGGCATGTGATGATGCCAGAGGCAGCCACTTAGGGGGTTCGACTACTGCCAGGAAGAGCAGAGATGTTTGGTATAGACACAAGAAATAATAGGAGACTGTATAAAAATGAATATAGGGTTGAAGTTTGTGCGGTTTTTTGACCACTCTGTTACATTATACAATGAACTTGGGTATGTAAAGTTTGATTTGGTTGCTTTTGTTATCATAATTGTCTCCACCGTCACACAGTAGAAGTAGCAACAGCACAGCAGCTTCTAGTGTTTTTGGAAAAAAAAATTTCACAACCCACTTAGAAAAAGGGTGAGGTATTTTTATACACTCCCTCAATGTGAAGCCATAGGTGTCTGTGTGTCAAAACAGGACTACGCAGTTATCTGGATAAGTCGGCTAATTAAATCCCAAAGCCCATTTAAATCCAGAACCTGGGCTTAAGGGCTTAGTTTACTTTCTCCTGGTCCAGAGAAAAGTCATCTTACAAACACGCGAGCTGTCGTGTTATCCCCTTATTTTACAGACAAGCTGAGGAGGCAGTAAAACACTAAGGGGACATAAAATGAATAAACAACAATAATAACACTTAGGTATCACAGCCTGTGCTTAATGTTTATCAGGTGTCTTGGCGGCCATGACACCGTGCTGAGTAAGATTCTCTACAGGAGGCATCCTCTTGGCCCCGTCGCCAGCATGTGGCCACCGACGGGAGCTGAAAAGGCGAGACAAGAGATTAAGGAGGCAAGAAGCTTTGTCTGTGCAGCCGCCCTGCATCAAACACAACAACCTCTCCATAAACCCACACCCCTCCCGCCCCGCAACACGCACATATGCACTCCACTCCCATTTTTTCTTATTACCGTAAGCACGAAGGGAAAAAAGGGACAAAATAGTCTTTGCTAATGGACTAAAAATGTCCGCACCTCTCTCCCCTTTCACTCCCAAAAGCCAGAAAACCACTCACCCAATCTGTTCTCAGTCCCCACTGTTGAGGATTACATTTAGTCAATCATACAGTGCCCTATAAGGAATGGATTGGGGGACATCTTGTGAGCTGGGTGAAATGTGAGTTAATGGGAAAAGAGTCTGTGGTTGAGCGAGGAAGCCAGTCAGAGTAGGTAGTTAAAGAGCAGAACAGTGCCTTAGGGGTACTCAGTGTATCCGGAGTCACACTGGGAAAAGTGTATTTATCAACTTAATAGCAGGTGTCTGATTGAACATGACTATGATTACAGTAAGTTGTTCCTTCTTTCGACTCCTCTTCTCCTCCTCTTCCTCCTCATCACGTCCCCCCTTTCTGCTCCCCTCCTGTTTCCCACCTCGCCATCCTCTGCCTTCTCTCCAATGCCTCACGGAGACGGTATAGTGGCTATTATCATCGTCAGCGCTAACTGATTTAATTATTTTATAGCTGCATAATATATTTAAGGCGGCGCCGAACATTTGAAATTCAGATTACGAGGCGTATAAACAAGTTGTATGTGCGGAGGTGAGCCTTTACTGTATCTTTCGTTGCCAACTTTTCACCGTTGAACTCATCCAGATCGAGTTGTTCGCAAGCAGAAACGTGCGCCTGCTGGAGAATCAAGTGAATAAACAAGGAGGAGCACGGCTCGCGGTGGACGGGGAGCGGGAGCCATTTAGCTGATAAGGCAGGGAAGGCCCTTCAGGTGTCTCCTGCTTCACTGCTGTGTAAATGAGCTCCAATTAAACAGGCGGCCCCTAGCTCCGGGTCTCCCCGCAGCCCTCCTTCGCCTCCTCCATCCCCGAAGCCTCCCCCAGCCCCTCGCTGCTCGCCGTAAGGCCCAACCCACCCCATGGCTCCTGCAGCTGCTCGCTCACTCCCACTCTGTTTTTCACTCACACTGTGTGACCCGGAGGCCTGCTTAACTGGCGTGTGTGTGTGTGTGTGTGTGTGTGTGTTAGCCCCGCAGCGTGTCAGCTTACTGTCATCTCTCAATAAATGGCAGCGCGGTGGAAATGCTCCATCCCAGTGTCGGCTTGATTTGTGTATATTGCAGTAATTGCTCCAAAACTGGAAAGTTATTCTCGCGGCCGAATATCAGGCAGGAATTGGGCAAATTTGGCTAATGCTCGATGCTGATCATAACTTTCCTCACCAGATCTTTTAACCTGCGCTTTCCCAAACGGCGGCTCCGAACGCCGACCAAACATAGCGCTAACAGTTTGCAAACACCGTCTGATTCCTCAGAAGGCCTTTGCCGCCCAGCAACGGGGGTCTGAGAACAGCAGGTGATTTGGCCAATTAGACGAGGCGCTGATTTAGGTGTCCAGATTGGGACAGTCGCTCTTGGCTGCCGGCCAGGACACTGGGGTTGCCACCTCTGATCCTCCAGGAGCCATGCCACTAGCTCCTAAATGACCACGGCGAGGCGGGGAGGAGGGGGCACGAACATCTGATGGCGGATTCTTAGAAAGCATTAGCATCCATTTAATCATCGGATAATCAGTTTTTGCTATTTAGACTATTCCAAAAGTCCAAAAATGCACAAGCGTAGAAATACACTAGACTGCAGCGTACGGAGCTTCTCATTTCATCACATCGGTGAAAACACAGTGAGCTTGGCCTGAAAGGTGCCAGTGTTTGCGACGGATGGGTCAGAGCCACGGCTTGCGTGCAAGAGAGCGCTCCCCACCTCCTACTGAACCGGGAAAGCACAATTACCTGTTCTGGCCGAGGCGTACACAGGCCCTGTCAGCAGCACCTCGTGCATAATACATACCTGACATTCTGCTAACGTTACCTGCCACATGTAACCAGTCACACTGTAAAAGGTGTTTGTCCTCTCCCCCGCCACTCCAAATGCTAGATATTTAAAATTAATGGCTGTGATTAAGATAGTTTAAAACCCGCAAATGGTATATTTAAATATTAAGTCACATGTAATTAAGCAGGGAGAAATATTCATCCCCGTTGTTAGGGCAATTATAACAATTTCCATCAAGGGATTTCTCAGCTTGACTTTTGTTCTGAGCAATAGTGATTAACATTATGCTTAATTGGAGTCATTTTCCAAGAGTTGGGTATTTCTTATTCCCCGGCCTTAGAATAAAAATAAGCGCTGGACAGAGAGGAGGCAGCGGGCCTGGTGCAGAGTCTTAACAATGTGATTTTCTCCCTTCCAGTTCCTTCCTGTGAGCATATTTAACTGTGCGTAGGGGGGTCGTCCCCAGGTAGCCAAGAAGGTCAGTCCCCCCTGTGGGAGCGGTGAATCAGCGGACAGTCGGAGATGAGGGCTCAGTAGGGAAACGCCACGCCGGTTCCTTACATCACTCAGGAAAAAATGAATTGGATGGCGTGATGTCCACCTCGTTTGGTGATAACAGCCTTGTTATAACTCAACATGGAGCGTTCCCTACCTCAATCCTATTAAAGCTAAATCCACGATTGAATTATTAACCGAATGATCCACGAGAAGTGGCACTCGATGGCGTAAATACTGACTCTCAGCCGCCCTAATCAAAAAATGTTTTTGAGTTTTGATAATAGACCGTCGACGAAGGACAGAATGTTTCTCACCTCTAATGCCATTTACAGCGGCACAGCCCAGAAGAAACAGGATGTACAGCAGGACACGCACAATTACAAACCTTGATAAAGTTCCCCAGACGCGCCGGTTGGTCCGTTACAAGAGCAGCAGACGCCGGGAGTGGGTTCTGAGGGCGATGGTGCCGAGGCCGACTGGCGCTGCACCGCTCAACTGTTTATACAACAGTTCCCTCCACCGTCTGTCATTTGCCAAAATTGACGTTTCATTACTCTAAATCTGTTTACATGATGATTTGATGATGCGCCTCGGTATCACCTAATTGCTCTTGTGCAGAAGGCATGCAGGCAAATGGTGGCCCCTGTTAGGGTGCTCAAATCAAGGCATAATTGTCCTCCAGCGCTCTCCCCAGACAGTGCAACTCCATTTTCCAAATCTGTCTCAGTGTAAGTAATACGCCTGCATACTGTCATGAGTGACACGGGCCTCCTCTCTGCGACGCCGTGACCCGTTTTAAAGATCAACGCCAGCCCATGAGCATGCACCCAGCAGTTGTCCTCCCTCTGAATGTTATTACAGAGGTAAGCAAGGTCAGATTGCAGAGACGGTGATACATGGGAAGCACTCCTGAAATAAGAAAGTCCTCTTTTTTTTTTTTTTTCCGCTGTTGCCGCGTTGCATATTGACCTTGGCATTTCTGACAATAGCATCCATCACACATGTGAAACCTTTCCAACAGGCAACACTGGTCTGTTGAGCGGCCAAGTGAATCAGATTAAGGAATAACACCAGTAGATGGATGCCTGACGTCAAAGCTCGGGGATCAGCCTCCTTGTTCCATTGCATTCCACTTCCTCTGCGCAGCCCCGCACCGCCCGGCTGGGTTATGTTTATCCGATTTTGACATGAATGATTAATGGCCACGGGATTACTTGTGTTTTCGATCAATACGCCGCATTATGATGGTGATTAATTCAGCAGAGCATTGAGAGGCTGTCAATTCAACCATCTGCCAAGCAGGACTCATCAGTTTAGAAACAGTTCAGTGAAAGTGAAGTCTATACTCATAATGAAATCACCTGTGCTGCTAGAAGTTAGCTTGTTTTTGCTAAACACTGTTTTTTCACTGTATATATTACAAATGACTAACATAAAACTTTTTCCTTCTAATAAAGTGAAATTCAGTACTTTTATGGGCTTTCCAGCTAATCACTGCAGGATCCCTTAGAGCCCTAATGAAATACCCAGTCACCGCACAAACCTGTTTCAAATGTCTACTATGACTGGATTCAATTTTCCTGAACCATAAATGCTCAATTATTATAAAATAAATAAAAATGATCTCATGAAGTATATAAATCTAAAATTACTCATTGTACAAAGTTTTCTAGCAGCAGGTTGCTTTGCCCTCAGCAGCAATAATGGCTCGACAAAAACCTAAATCTCCCACAGACTGACTGTAGAATTTCTAATAATACAATATCCCCAGTTAAATTAAAAACACCAAATGTTTCAGTTTTAACTAGATGTTTTACTATGAAGGCTGTTGTTTATTAAGAAGAGCAGAAGAAGCCAGCAAATCTTCAGCTGTAAAACAATGCCTTCAGCTTTTTCCTGTTAACGAAGGAAACAACGTTCAGTTCACAGCCGTGTTCCTGCTGCCAAAGCTCTGCACTCGGTGCCAACGTGGAAAAAGACATTAACACAATGCATGTGTGTGTTTGTGTAGGTGTGTGCGTCGCAGAAAGGTTGCGCTGACGGCGCTCAGCTGGGAGCATCCAGGCAGTGACCCCTGTCTCTGTCCGGCTGCGTGGAGAGAGCTGCTCGGCGTGTGCACGAGCCGATGCAGGCGGTGCGAAGAGGAGAAGATGAGCACAGAGGAGCACAGAGGAGCTCAGAGGAGCACAGAGGAGCACGCACGCCCTCCGTCTCGCGCCGCCCGAGCGACCCGTGGACGCGGGCTCACGAGGCCACGCCGGAGCAGCGGCTCCAGGATGAGCCACGGAGAGAGTGTCCAAGTGGAGTCAACAGGGCTGCTTTAACCCATTCACATGTGTCTCTGTGGACACGTTTTACACATATGGAACATATAAACTATTTATTCCACTTATATATAATTAACCTGTGAATAATTAATGTTTGTGGAAACTGTTACATAGAATTAATTTTTAAAATATAAATATACTAAACAACACATTGTACCTAAATACTGGAATTTTATTTTTACTACATTTTTATTATGGCCATTTTTGTTAATTATTTATTAAATAATTTGCTGTTAGGGTCCGATTCTAAATGGCTGTCACATTTAAAATGTATGTTTTAAATAAGCATAAAAATGAAAAAAATATGCAACGCTGACTTTCCTCCTTTGCTGTTCTAACCTAAATTAAAAAATAAAAGCATTTTTTTTCCCCTTTCAAACAGTCTCAGCGTGATGTTGCTTTCCACAATCAAGTTTTGCCACGAGCCTGCAGGACACCGGGTCCACAGGGACCCTCCGGAGGAAGAGGTGAGTACCAGGTGCTGCGGAGGCTCCAATGCTATTACCACCACACTGTCTTTACCTCGCACGCTGACCCCCCCATTCCCAACACTCAACACAAGACGACGGCACCGGGACAGCTGCATGTTCCGCAGCATATTTCACCGCCTGCATGAACTTTGTTTTTGTTTCCACCGGGTTTCGTGAAACGGACACGGCCGAGCGGCACAAAACATGGAGGACTCATTTTGTGGAGGCAACTTGCAAGCAGAGGCACAAAACTAAAATGGAGAGGGGGGTCTGATTTTTTTTTTTTTTTTTGGGGGAGATGAAGAGAAGGCGGTAGTGTAGGGTTGCAAGGGACCGAACTACATTCTTCTCAAACATGGACTTGGAGCACCCTCTACCCATCACAAGACAAAGTGCAGGCTCCCCGCGGCTCAGAGTCCTCCCATTACTGCGTCTGGAAACGTCTGGGAGCCAGGCCTCGCTCCGCAGCTCCGAGGTTTTAACAGAAACCATGAGAGGGGAGGCTTCTTTAAAGGCTTCATCAACTGTGACCAACCGCCGTCAGCAGTAACCCATGTTATACAGGCCACAGTTATGACACCCTCAAAGGACTGCCCCCGAGGAGACAGGCGACAGAGGGGGGGGTGTGCGAGGGGAAAGGGGCCTCAGAAGTTTCCCACCTTCCCTTGAACCGCAGCCGCACACCCTCGGCAGGAGGTGGACAGGCCAGCTTTGAAAAATAACACCTTTGTGATCCCCAGTGTTTGGGGATAGGTCGTGGTCTGCAGATGGCTCTGGATCCCCTCTCTGTGGAGGATGGATGAGAAAGACGGAGGCAAGGTGAAAGACAGCAGACCGAGGCCCTTTGTACACGGAGGCGCCCGAAGAGTCAGAGGATCCGGGGCTCAACAGCACAGTTGCGATAACAATTAAGTTACACAAAAAATGCGCCGGTCACACGTGTCTCGCATGTGGCTAATGGCTGCGCGTGGAAAAAACTGAGGAGCAGGCGAAGGAAGACGGAGCCAACGGGATTTTTGACCAGGGGGGAATAAATTATTACAGGCCCTGCAATGGTGACAGCACTTTTCCCTCCGTCGGGGGGGGGGGGGGGGGGGGGGGGGGGGGGGGGGGGGCAGCGCGCACGGCTGAACTTCTAACCCTGGACACTGAAATCATTTTTAGCTGCAGCTGACAGTCAGTAAGCGGCACTTGACAGCGAGCTCCCGGAGGGCCCTGGAGTGATCCGCACGCAGCCTCCTCTGCAGACCAGGACCGGCTGGACCCCGACCAGGACCGGCTGGACCCCGCTTCCACCTCATCTGCATCTTTCGCCTTAATGGGGGACAAACCACGGCTTTCGTTCAAATCAAATGTTTTGAAGTTTGAATTTCACGGGCAGTTCTACAGAGTTTTCTTTTTTTTTATCCACAAATTTGAAGTGACGATCGCGTTGCAGCCGCGGCGTAACAGCTCCGCTTACAAAGTCAGCGTGTGTGCCAGTCTGGGAGCTGTGCAGCGCGGAGGACGGTGCCTCGCGGAGCCTTGTGTTGCCTCCAAACAGCTACGCTGCCTCCTTTGTGTTGCTTGGAGGGCCTGTTGCCCCTGCTCTATTCAGGGCTTTCACACCAGTCTCACTCACTTCTCACTCCCTGGGTTCCTCCTCACAGGTCATAAATTAAGCGAAGGGAGGGGGGGGGTCGAGATCAGAGAAAAAAGATCAGTCAGGACCTGATTTCAGCTACATTTTTACCACATATCCTATGATACGGCGACGTGGGGGGAAAAAAAAGCCAAAGTTTCACAAGCAACAGCGCGAAGGGAGCGTGCGACTCCGAGGGCGAATCTCCGACGCACAGACAAGGGTCTGGATTTGTGAGTTAGGAAGCAGCAGTTGGGGTTTATCCACTTGGGGCCACACTGCTGTTGACACTATATGTTATTTTAATGAGTGTTGCCGTGCAGTGGTTAATGTGGCCACAGCTCACGGCTCAGAGGGGCTGCTGGGCTGCGTGTGTGTGTGTGTGTGTGTGTGTGAGGGGGGGGGGGGGGGGGGGGGGGGGGGGGGGTCGGTGGGGGTCACAATATGGTTATAGTGACAAGCTCTGGGATAAGTCTTGCTGCCGCTCCTGTCAAAACAACGGCGTGAATGCGCTTGGCAGCGATGCTTCGCGGGGACTGGAGAGGCTTCTGGCGCGGCGCGTTTTGATTTCGCCGTCCTGCGATCAGATGGACGTCGCTCCAGTTTCAACCATTCAATTTTTTAAAATGCGTCACCAAGGGCATATTGTTCAGCAAGGTCGCCATACTCAACACAGCAGTGCATACTGTGACAATGACTTAATGACATGAATAGGGGAAATATTGCACAGTTCACTGGCTCGTATTGTGTGCTATTATCCCTTTGTAATACAAAAAAGATCAAAATTATGAAATATCATGCGACACATGTGGGATCTATTCAGCGCCGCCACAAAACTCCCATTGAAAAATGGTTAAATGGCTTTGCATGAGGCTGTGTACGGAACCATATGGACGCCTCCACATCTCCTCATTTCATACATGTTTCTTTTGACATCAATAATGCCTCGGTATCCAGTGGCGTTTGGAACACATCCAAAACAATTATAAAGTTGCCGTGGAAACTGAGGTCCTGTGCCAGGGTGAGGCATACTGTCTCCGCTCAGATAACCGCATGGAAAGTCACAGCAAACAAAGCACTTGACAGGGGTGCAGAAATGGAAGGAATAAAAAGGAGGGAGGGTGGTGAGGGATGGGCAGAGGTGAAGAGACAGGAATAACAAAAGAGGCGAATGTGGCAAATTTGGACATCCGTGAATGATGGCAAATACACAATGGATTTGCATGTTTTAAGTGCGGGTGTGAATTACGTGCAGATTGTATTGGGAAACCTTTGTGATGTGAATATTTATAAGGGCCGTTCTATCATTATATGAAGTGCGCGGAGTCTGCGTCTTGTTGCGGTTCAGCTGAAGGTTAAGTTTAGGCAAAGACGCTAGCTCCACGAGCCTGTGTGTGTTTGTGTGCGCTCGGATGGAGATTATCAGGGCAAACTGACACGCCAGCCCTCAGTGACACATGCAACGCGGCGCCCAACACTGGGACTGGAGTAATGTATTGTAACCTTATGCTAACCTAATGAACAAGCGGATGAAAGCGGTGTAATGGAAGCATTTTTCCATTCATCTTTAGGCTCCTCATTATGCGCGGAGCATGACAACCTCGTTAGGAGTGCACGAAAGATTACCCATGCGGGTAAAGAGCACCACCTTCACGCAAAAAAACACACAAAAAAAAACAAAACACAAACAGAAAAATTGTAAAACAGGTAGGAATGTAGAGAGCGGTACAATTGGTGCACACACACATCCAAACCCCTGGTGGGAGGAACTGGGCTCTTGGAGTCGGAGAGACAATCTGACCGGCTTTCAAAGACCCCTGACTGTCCGGGCTGTTTATTCAGATGGGAGCGCACAACGCCACCATTTCAAAGCCACTGCGTTACTTTGTTTTGATCTCAGTGATGAAGAACATGAGTTTCAATGCTCTCATTGGGCACTTGAGGGTACAAAGAGGTTAGATTGATTGACACGTGGCATTGTGCATGTAAAGCTTAATTAAATCCATCTCAGGAATTGTGACTTGTTCACCTCATGCTTATAAAAATGAGCAAATAGCTCTGTGTCTCCTTTTAAATGTGTTTATTGTAAGGCTTACAGTGCGCTACTGGTTTCATGCAGCGCTTTCCAGCCTATTTCGGGTGACTATAAACACTGGCTATAACATGAATCAATTAAAAGGTGTTTTTCGTTGTCTGCGCCTGAAGTGTCAGCAGATCTGCGTGCAAGTCATCATTTGTTCTCATTAGCGTTTCTTGGAGAAATCAGTAGCGCTTGAGGAAATCAGGTAATTTGTATTCGCAAATAAGGATACTCGACCCAACGGTGTAGCATCATTTGTAACAGAGTAGCTAGTGTGTGTGTGAGTGTGTGTGTCTGTGACTATTTTGTTTTACAATGAAAAGGCAAATTCTGCATTAGTCTCAGTAATGGCCACGAGGCCGAGCATCACCAGCTCAACACTGCTCTCCAGTGGACACGAGGTGTCATAACCCAAATGTGCACTATGGAAAGGTCTCAACAGACAGTGACAGCAGCTCTGAAGACTAAAATGAGCTCAAATAGTGTAATTATTTATTTCAGGTAGACACCTTGAGATTTTGGTATAAGACTGAAAACATATTACTCAGAACTCATTGCTCTCCTGGTTCAGAGGCACCAACTCAGGCCTAAAACATTTCTACATGTATCACTGATCATGTATCAGTGAGTTTATTCTTTATAGTGCTCCACAAATGTACCACATCAGCTTTTAAGTTCATGCAATACATATTTGGGCTTACTTGATCTTTTGACTATGTTTCTGTCTAATGTTTAATATCTGAAGATCCTAAAGTACAAGCACACTATTGTGACTGGTAGTTTAGCTTTAAAAGGTCAACAGGACAAAGTGGGATAAATGTCCCTAAAACGTTTATGTTTACAAAAAGCTAAACGTCAGTTCTGCTGTTATTATACTGCCTATTGTTTGATTAAGTAACCAAACACTATATTTTCTACTCTACCTCGTTCTAGCGTCGTCTATTTCGCTCTGCTACGTCGTGATCTACGCCGCTGTGCTGTGATTGGCTCGCGCCGCAGAGACGTACAGCAACGCCCACCAATGGGATTACAGCTTTATTCCAGGGGCTCGGTTCCGGAGTGGCCTGTCATTATTTTAAGTAGCAGGTAAATATCGGTGAGTATTTGCGATTCCGGTGTGATCGCCGTCTCCTCCAGCACGACGCTCAGCGGTAAAACGTCGCGGCCTCGTGTCGGCGGCGGCTCGTGCCGTTTAGCCTCTCGCTGCCCCCTTTAAATCAAAGAGTCGGCGCGTCCCTGTCGGCGCGCGCTCAGTTTAGCAGCTGACGACACTGACACACACCACATATTTAACATAATCATCCACGGGCATCCGTGCTCACGTCTATTCGCGTTTTCGCACGGATCGTGTTTACGACCGCCGTTTACGCGTGAACAAGCCGACTGAGATGCGTTGTCGTGGTAGTGTTATTCCCCGTCACTCGTCACTTCCAGACACAAACAAGATTATCTGTGTCGCCCACCGTGTGGGTCTGCAGCCCCCCCCTCACCCCCGGCTGTGGACGCGCTACACCGCTCGCTATGATTAAGGCCGCTGTGGAATAGACTGAACCGAAGTCTTGCAGGAGGTTCACTAAGCTGGAACACAACACGGACCACATCGCTGTCCATCTGCCGCGATTCATCTCCGTTTGTTTACGCGTGTCGCCGAAACGGCCGCTAGATGGCGCTGTTTACACGCTTCATTTATCAACAGGTCGCCCTCAGTCTGACGAGATGAACATGTACGCGGTGCCCAGTCCGGGAATACCGGGCTGCCCACCGGGCCTGGAGTACCTGACTCAGGTAGATACGGGTCTGTTCCTGTCAGATGCAACAACACATAGAAAGTATGAGATTTTTGGAAAAAATATATTTATTATATAAGAGGTCAATGTAATTTTGCTGGACAGATGCACTAAATTATTTGCCTAAAACACAAAAATAATAAATAAAAAACCTGCAGATGTGGCTCTTTGTTATTTTAGGTGGATCAGCTACTCATCAAACAGAAAGTGGAGCTCGTTGAAGGTACGGTTTGACGTTCTGTTCGTTTCAAGCGCGGGTCACCCAGCGGGTTTCATCAACGGCAGCCTTTTTCCCCATTCCCGCAGCCCTCGTCGGCTTCGAGAGCAACAACAAGTATGAGGTCCGTAACAGCATGGGCCAGAACGTGTTCTACGCCGTGGAGGAGAACGACTGCCTGAGCCGGCAGTGCTGCGGCCCGCTGCGCCCCTTCACCATCCACGTCCTGGACAACCTGGGCCAGGAGATCATCACCGTCACCAGACCGCTCAAGTGCATGTCCTGTTTCTTCCCTTGTTGTTTACAAGAGGTGGGTGTTCATGGTTGGTGCCCGCTGCCAATCTGTGGGTTTTACTGCTAATCTCGCTGTCCACCCTCCCCTCAGCTGGAGGTGCAGGCTCCGCCGGGGAACACGGTGGGGTACATCATGCAGCAGTGGCACCCGTTCTCCCCCAAATTCATCGTTGCAAATGAACACAATGAGCCCGTGCTGAAGATTCATGGGCCCTTTTGTGGCTGGAGCTGCCTCCCAGATGTCGACTTTGAGGTGGGTTCAGCGAAGCCAAAGGCGCGCGGTACTGCATTTGTAGGAACATAACACGGCACAGTAACATTTGTAGCTGGAGCCTGGATGAAGCCGTCACACGGGCCGTGCTCTTGCGCGGTACAGTGTGGCCATTGTTCCACGGCTCGGTTGGTTTTATTAAAGTGAGCTGTGAAACAGATTTGGGTCAGCGGTACCAACCTCTTTCCCAGACACAGGGAAGCGGCAGCTGAAGCATGATATTACCATCCTGGCTCCTCCTGGGCCATTTTGAAATCATTACCGATGACACAAAGCTCATGTTGCAGCGGCTGCAGGAAAATTGCCGACGCTGGACGGAATCATGAATTATTCTACCATCCTTCCTCCAATAAAAGCAAACAAGCGATTTGTCTTCCCTCTGGATCTTTGTCCTCAGATTTTGACCATGGATGAAGTGAGTAAGATCGGGAAGATCAGCAAGCAGTGGACTGGGCTTCTGCGGGAAGCGTTCACAGACTCAGACAACTTCGGCATCCAGTTCCCCATGGACCTGGACGTGAGAATGAAGGCTGTAATGATCGGTGCCTGTTTTCTCATCGTAAGTGTGACCATGAATGCAAAAAAAAAAAAACCCTCATGTTTGCTATGAATGCACGGTCTCAACAAGATTATTTTCACAGGATTTCATGTTCTTTGAGACGACCAACTAGAAGCCAAGTGGAAATTCCTTGTAAACGCGCCACATTCCTTGAAGAACAAGGCCACAAAGCCATGATGACCAGTCCAAAATTCCCTCGTACAGAACAGCCTTCAAACAGACATGATCACAGAACGTACCAGCAGGTACCGCAGCGTTCTCATTTTGCATGTACACTGACATAGAAGGTTCATTTTAGTCTTAGCTGCTCAGGTCGGTCGTCGTAACCGTGTTTGTGAGGAAACATTTGTGTTTACATTATGTTCGCTGAGCCGACGTGGGCCCAGATCCTTTAGTTAGTACCAATAAATAAACTTGAATCCATAAAGTACATCCATAAAGTACAGTACATGTAAAGGACAAGGGAACACCAATAAAGGCAAGTGTATTGATTGTCTGCAAAGGTGGTCGGCCAGACAGCACTTGGGTAATAGAGTCATTTTAATTATTCAATGCCCTTATTTATTGATTTAACAATTTGTCAGCAGATAGAAATGTGTGCCCTGCTTTGTGTGTGTGTGTGTGTGTGTGTGTGTGTGTTAGCTATGAGTGAACTTTGGAGCGCTTACTATTGTAAAGTAGTGTTTTCAATGCCGTAATAATAATCCATTGTCCATTCTGTAGAGGTTGAGGGAGCGACGGGTTGCAGTTGGATGTAATACAGCAGCAATGTCCACAAGAGGGCGCTAGCTCCTCATTTAAGAATAACCCAACAAAGTCAATGCCCGCTCCTGTCATCAGCTTTCACCCAAGCATCCCTCTGCTGAAAGCTTATAATTTGGGGACAAACTCAGGTTGAAATGCACGCTATTAAAGTAGACATCTGCACCTGATACGATAAGGAGCAAAGAATGTTAATCATGTGTTTAAATATACATAGAGCATTTTACGTACAGTACGTTTACTGGTAAATGATAATGCAAAAGTTGAAATGTTACGGGAATCAGCCATCATCAGCATTAAGAGAGCAGGAAGAACAAAGAGACATGATTGTACAATCATAGAAAGTGTCTGGTCTCTGGAAAAACATCCATCTTAAAGCAAATACTACTTTTGTAAAATGTCATTTAGAAAAATGTCAGAGGGACAAGCTGAGGTTCGTCAGGTCCTGTATCAGCAGAGTTTCTGCTAGTTCTGTTGGTACACGTTTTATCTTCAAGTGCAAACTGGATCTTAAGGATTTAGGATGGAGGTTTTATGCAGTCTGACCAAACCAACAGTTGAGTTACATTCCTCATTCTTTGAGCGTCCAGGGCGTCTCAGCCAGGCAGGAAGCATTAGTAGTGGAAGATGCTGGTGCTACGTCCTCTGAGGCGGCTTGATTGTGTTTAAAAGCCAAAAATCAAGGTCAGAATGTGACGCTGGGTGAATTCAGCAATTCCAATACGTCAAACGTTTCTTTGAAACACTCAAAATACTTACTGTATACTTCTACTTTTGCACTAATACTGTGAACTAGTCATGCAGTTAATGCAAACAGACTCTGTGAGCTAAACTTAAATTGTGCAAATAATCCCTGGAAACACTTCAATAAAAACAATGTTCTAATGCATTTGTTTTTAATTTTTTTGTTTCTTCAATTATTATTGTGTAAAAACACAACTAGACGATTGTTGTGATTGTTATTATTGAAATGCTTTGAAACTACAGTGCAATAAATCCCTTGAGTGGAGTTTGTAGCGTTGAATGATTAAAATCGTTGACTTCATGCTTGTTAATTACTGGACTTCACTGTCTTCTGTATTTTCCACCTTCACATTATTGCAGTTTTTTAACCAGTGCCCTTGTTGAAGTCTGCACTATGGGGCCGATCAAACAGATTAGGATGTCCTTCAGTGATAAAATGTAAAAGGGAAATTAAAAGTTTGATGAATGAACTTCATCTTGCGCCTGTTGAACTACGCCAGCGGCGTGTAGCTGTTAGCCTTGGGTGCAGCCTACAGAAGTCTCATTCAAAGGATGCTTTTAAAGCTCACATCCATGCATAGTCGCCCTGGGGCAGAGTGGAGGGAGGTTGAATACGGGTCACGCTTAAATCCTGACAAATAGTAGCAAAACATCGCTGTTACAAAAGCATTGGCTGGTCTGTACAGCGTGAGCTCAGTCATAGTTATCTGTTCTTACTACTTGCTGCAGTCATTGTCCCAGTAAATACCAGTTGCCTCTCTGACCTCGTGTGACCCGCCTCGGAGCGGTTTCCAATCCTTTCCCTCCCCAAACAATGAGGGTAATTGGCAGCATGACCCGGCCCAGATTAACCTGCCGTACGCGACCCCAGGGACTTGGATTTCAACTCAGCCCAGAACAGACTCGGCGTCAACCAGCAAACCTCCCTAATCGTTTTGGTTGTTAACAGGCTAAGTAATGTGTTCAGCTGCTTAAAAATAGGGTTTGTATAAACGCCTTTCAACAAAACTCCTGCTACTTCATGTTGGCAAAGCGCTCACGCCATTAGTGTGTGAGGCCCACGGTGTGAAGGAACATGCAGTTCTGCATTACTGGAAATGATCAGAGGCAACGCTCCACATTTGGGACGCATTAATCCGCCAGACCCCACGCAAGTGATGTCACTTATGTCACTGCGGCAGTGATTTGCTGACTCGCACGCCCCAAACGTCGGGACGCAGGCAGATGTTTTCTCCAGCTGCAGCGTGAGGGATTCTGTTTTGTGCAACGCTTCAATTTGTACGTTGTAATTAAACGCGTATAAAAGCTTCGCAGCTCATAAAGCGCGTGATAAGTTTGTGTTACACGTCTTTAAAAAACAAAACACGATTGGTCGTCAGAGTATATTTGACGTCTGGGAATCAGTCTCTGGAACGGGCCGTGAGTGTTTACATGCAGTCAGGAGCCGCGGGCCGCGAGCGGACGCCGTCACTCCACCGCTGCAGGTTAAACGCTACGCATTTCTGACACACGAGTGTCGCTGAGCGCAACCTCAGTGCGTTTGTTCTTTGTGAAAGCCACAGTGATTAACAAATGGCTGGAGCAGCATCTGTGCAAACAGCCCAGGAAAACAAGCCAAACGTAGGACGGAGGGAGAGCAGCTGTAAACGCAGCTAAACGGGGGAGGTGGTCAACGCAAACACGCCGATACCCTGAAAGTGACGCTCCCAACGAGCATCCGACCCAAGAAGCCAAACCAGCAGCCAAACCGGCAGCGTGTGTGTTACAGGGCATGAAGGTGGCACCGGGAGGACGGGCTCGGTCCAAGGTTGAATCCTCCTCAGCCTGCTTCTTGTATATTTTTGGAGCCGTGTGGTTTCAACATGGCCGCCTAATGATGACATTGAAATGAAAGGCCGACAAAGGAGCTCATTATGTATAATTTTCAATGAACACTGCCCAAAACCCCCGGCATGTCCAGGAGAAAAGGCTAATTTATGGGGCAGAAAAATCACACGGGCTGGTAAATTGCAAACATCTTTTAACCCTGCGTTCAGTCAGCGTTTAATACGGAGACGTTTGCTGCTCCAGTCTTTACAGTAAGTTCAGGATGAAGCAAACGGATGAAAGACCGCCCACGATCAAAGTGAATTAATCCACATTTAACCCCTGTCTCTTTGTGGCAAGTCTCTGGGGTGACATTAAAAATCTACTTGCTGTGCTTGTTAAAAGTTCTTTGGTCCTAGATTAAATGAGGTGTTGATGAAACCCCTTCAGATCCACCCTCCCACCAACCCTAGACCGCATCCTGCGCCAATAGCTGCCCTGCAGCCTCATAAATGGAGCCAGCAGAGTCACGTCGCGGCCAGCGATGTCGTCGTGATGAGGAAAAGGATCTGAGCGGAGGCGAGGGCTGCTGCCCGTTCCATTGATCTGGACTAGTAATTAAACTTTCTGTGGAGTGATCAAAGCGCCCGGGATAAAAATAAAACCCATTCTTCGACAATCACGGTGCAATTGTGGCTTCTGAAGTAGGGTTCAGGGGACACGGTGTCTAGGAAATGTGATTCATTGGGGCAAATTGCAGAAACATCCAGCTCTCCCTTCAAAAGAGGCTGACATCAAAAATAGAGCAGTGAGTACAAGGAAAGCCGGTCCTGAGGATTCCTGCTCAGTTATTCCCTCACGGACACGGACACAAATGATTGGGACAACTAATCATTTCCTAGTTTCTACAGCCAAATATTTATTGATGGTAGTAATTATAAGAAGGTCAGTGAGTAATTTCAGTTTCTTTCCTGTTGAGTGTAGCAGGAAGCTGCACTCAACAGGAAAGAAAGAAGAACAAGTTTAATCCCAGGCTACTGCAAGGACAGAGACTCGACGCTTGTGTGTGGGTTTTTTTCTTTTTGGTTGTGGAATAAACCGAAATTAAAAGGCAGAGTTGACATCACGCCACCTGTGTTGCAGGAATGTTTCCAACAAAGTCCGTGGCCTTGTGTCAGGTTTTGTGGAAATCCAGTGTCTGCCTCCATCCACTGGGGCCCAGCGTGTGTGTGTGTGTGTGTGTGTGTGTGTGTGTGTGTGTGTGTGTGTGTGTGTGTGTGTGTGTGTGTGTGTGTCTCTCTCTCACTCTCTCTATGTGTCTGTATGTGTGTGTGTGTGTGTGCGTCTCCCTCTCTCTCCCTCTGTGTGTGTGTGTGTGTGTGTGTGTGTGTGTGTGTGTGTGTCTCCCTCTCTCTCCCTCTGTGTGTGTGTGTGTGTGTGTCTGTATGTGTGTATGTGTGTATGTGTGTGTGTGTGTGTGTGTGTCTGTATGTGTGTATGTGTGTATGTGTGTGTGTGTGTGTGTGTGTGTGTGTGTGTGTGTGTGTCGTAATCACGTGCAGGTGTGCCACGCCGTCCAGGAGCCGCCGGCATTCAGCCCTCGCAGCCACTGCATCTGCCAATTTTCACGTAATTAAATGTAATTTCCTCACCCGCACCGCATGTGGGCCCAGTTTAAACCAGCGCCACCGCTGCACGCACAAAAACACGCCGCCTTGCTGCAGCTCCCGGCCGACGCCGAGGGCCGGAATCCGGCGGGAGCCATGACTCGTGCAGACGGCAGTGCAGTAACCCCCCCCCAAGGACCCGTCTCTGACGGCAGATGAAATCAGCCGTGTAACGACAGTAATCAAACCCAAAGGAGGTTCCACTAGCGCCGGAGTGCTGCGCTCCTCCGTTGGGCCAGTGAACCGGATCGGGACGTACCGTAGCAGGCTGCCAAGATGCAGCATGAGGCTCTGCACCACAAACACCATTACGTTTACATACATTTTCCAGCTGCAGAGAGTTCCCTCACGAAGCCACAGGGAAAAGATCCCTGTTAAATATCTGAGGCGCCGCCTTTCGCATGTGTGAAGCTCATTTCGATCTCAAATAGGATCAGCGCGTGTTTGTTGTACCTTGACTGGTGCTGGCCTGAAGTGTGGCCGTGTCGCTTTCATGACGGATTTCGGTAAAAGCCTGATGGCTGAACTCCAAGTCCACTCACCCACTCCGAGGGTTCTGGCACGGCTCCACATTTTCGTGGTTTATCAGAGGCCCCGCTGGAAAGAAGTAACTTATCTCATAAACATGTTCAACTTTTCCTCCCCCTCAGTGATGTCATGGCGTGGAACAGCCCGGGCTGTCATCACAACAGCCAGGCAAAGTGTTACTGCAGCGAGCGTCTGGGTGAACGACAACCAGACCGGATTAGGGTCAAAGGCCGATAAACAGCGAAGCCGGCGTCGACGCAGGCTTTCTGTTTCCCTCGTCATCGCGTGTTTACGCTGCTGTGGCACCAACATCTGCAGCCGTAGTCAGGCTTTAATACACTTTCCATGGCCAGATAAGGGTGTGTGGTATCTGTCAGAGGGGCTGAGGAGAGCAAAGCTGGGCCAAATTGCACTTTATTACAATAGGCAGCACATGTTGATTTATAATTTAGCCTATTTTTCAAAACAAAAGACCGGGCTGCCATGTGGTCTTATTTTAGACTGGCTGATGTCTCCTTTTTTGGCAGGAAACTAAATGCTTGTGGCTCAGATAGTTAAAGATGTCATTTAGTTGTTGTTGTTGTTTTTAATCACATTTATTGGATGCTAGAGAAAATCTTTTAATACTCAAATACACAATTTCAGGGGTTTTCGTTAATAAGTTTTAAGACTGTATTTAACTAATTCGCAAAATACAAGCGCAGGCTTTGACATTAACGCAGGGAAAATAACGAATAAATAATCAGTAGCGAGAACTAAATAAAAGCCCAGATGTGGAGCATTAGCGCTTGCACCGCTGCGGTTCTGTCGTCGGGTTCCAGGTTTCAGTCTAATGAGGCTGCAGAAGGAGGAGGAGGGAACCGGGGAGGGGTGTTTGACGAGGGGGTGGGGGGTTCAAATACAGCCGGGCTGAGTCACACTTTCGCTCAGGACGTCCCTATGTCAGGGGTAAACGCCGTCCCTTTTCCTGCTCCGCCGTCTCGGCCTGTGAACCTAAGTGGCCGCCGTCGCAATTAAGAGGCCACGCCTGTTGCGCTCTAATTTCCCTGAATTGCAGCTCTTTTAATACCTTCAGCGGAGCAGAAAGAGCGGCCGCGGGAGCTGCACGTCCACAAAACTTATTTTTTTATTACAATCAGAATCATCACTAATATCGCGAGACATCTTTACGACCCTCCGGGACCGCCGCCGTCCAGGGGGTGATAGTTCAGTCGGGCACCGAGCTCCGCGTGCGGGAACGCGCACTGGAACCGCAATGGAATATCTCACGCTTTGTTTTGCGCTTTCGTGCTGGATGAAGTTGGCCGGTTCCGTCTCCTCTACCGATGCGCCCCAGACTCCTGCGCCTATTCCCAAAGGTAACGAGCAGACTGCTCACGTCCCGTCACCGCTTCACTGTTTGTCAAACTTCACCAGCCGTTTACCGGCGTCGCGCGTGTTTTTCCTCCTCCGTGATGCCACCGCTAATAGACACCTCTCTTTAACCACAGACGCAGTTTTCTAACTCCACGCTGGTGAGCGCACGGGGGGTGCGCGTGCCTGTGGCTCCCTGTGCGCCAACCCAAATACGCGCAGCGCTACATACGTCGAAGCGCAGAATTACACGATAGCGCCCGACACAAGAGAGCTGTCTGCGGTTTCTCACAATGTCGCTTCTGCTTCATGTCGCCTGGCCGCGCGCAGCTGCGGCTTTTTTACGCGCGCGTCGGGCTGTAAAGCGTCTTTGCGCAAAATCATTAAGCGGCAGGACAGAGTTTTTCATCCGCCCTCCCGTTTCCCCGTTGTTCTGCAAACCCAACGATCACACAGCTATAAATCCTGTTTTACTCTGCACCGTAATGCACAGGGGATCCATTAGTGTTCGATTTTAATGGCAAACAAGCAATTATGTGCTCGAGAAACTGGGGAACAGCTGTAAACATGTTATAATTGAAGGTTCGTGCAGCAGAACTGAGCACAACCTGCTCTTACAGTTAACTGCTCTGCCTCCAAGACAACATACGTACATGCATACAGTGCTGTGGAGTGAGTGTGTCATAGTTTTATTGACCTCTTTAAAAACCAATGTTGCCTTTGCACTAAGTTCCCCTAAAACAATCTGAGTCAAACCGGGCTATTTTCACAGTCGTGGATCATCTTGTAAAAGCTGCAGACGTCATGAGCGCTAACTGTTTGTTGCCACTGTTTGTGTGAAGTCCTGTGGACTTACTCTTTATCAACTAACTGGGAATCTGACACGTTGCTAATTGCTTATTCTGCTGCTGGAGGCACTGGACTAAGAATCAGGGCCCCGCCGCCGCCTGCAGGCTCCACACAGAAGCCAGAAACTTTCAAAATGTGTTTGTGAAAGTCTTTAAAAAGCTCGTTAAGAGTCCCGTCACTAACGAGCAGCTACAGCACAAAGTTTCAGCCACACGACTGAGCACATGTGCCAGTGGAATAGCTTTGTGGCAGCTTCGCCCGCCCTAAAATGTTCAAAGAGACGTTTTTGTCGTCGTATTGTTGATGACAGTGCGTCGACTGGCGTCACAAGCTTTTGAATTGGCTCCGGTCGAAGTTTAAAAGTCGGCCGACGTGTCAGCCACCACGTCAAACACAACAACGTGCCCCTGCTGTTTCCTGAGAGCAGAATGCCGGTCGTCATGGCGACAGGCAACACACAAGGCAGGAATAGCAGTGGGCAAGTTACAAGGCTACAGAAACACATTCGCAGGTACAATGTTTGCATTTCCTGAGCAGTGTGAGCAGAGATGCGGAGGGATCGCTTCCTGTGTTGCCCCCCCCCCACCCACCTCCCTCCTCTCCCACCCTTTACTCCGTCGGCCACGGCACAGGCAGGAAGCTGCGATTCGAGGCAGGAACGCCGAGCCACTTCTCACCTATGTGCACCTGGCAACTGGCAGAACAGCGGACGTGGCTGTTGGTTTATCACTTTTGGAAAGTTACAAAACCTGGGCGGCACAGACCCCCACTGTCTGAGCACCTGAAAGGAGCCTTTCACCGACGCCTGACTCACCGCCTTAACAGCACTTCTGACACGGTACACACTGGCTTTAACAGGTATTCTTGTGATGTGAGTCTGTGCTCAGCTCCTTTATCCCAGTTCAAGGCTGATTAGCTCATGACTATTTAATTAAGACGTATTTGATCATTCGAGCCGCTTTGAGTCATTCTTCATTGCCAGATTCTCTTTATTTCCCTCGAGTCTGATGGAAAATGATTTTATCTAATTTAACAGAGCAGCTGATGGAATCTAACAGATATTCATCACTGAGGTGGTCGTGATGTTCTGATTTATCAGCTGACCTGGAGCGTGACACCACGTCACGAGCAGTCAGTCCTCAGATTAAACCTTTCCCAGACGCCTCTGACGTGTCCGGCAGCGTTTTATAGAGCAGAGGAGGAAACTCCACCTGTGGTTGTCCATGCTCTGTATAACTGTGTAATTCCAGTCTAACAAACTAACAAACCCTGCTGGCAGGCCAAGCGTGTAATCACGATTTAGAACATTGTCACTATATCACCGCACGGTTGGTTCTGTGCCGCCGTTGCTGCTAAATATGTGTTGTGATGTCTGCGTTCAGCTCTGTCTACTGGACCAGATAAATAACAGCAGGGTGACGAGTTGAGAGCAGGAGCATGGCAAGTTTATGGCAGGACTGAAAGCAAACACGCAAGTGGCAGAACATTTATATTATGGCTGTTTGTGATGATTGAGCAGCTATTGATCTTTGGTAGGAGGTGTTTTATGCTGTTCAAAATGACACGTCACATATAAAAAACAACACTGTATTCAAAATGTTGCAGGTGATCATTTAGATGATGAACCGCCTCACATAAAAAGTATTCCAGCGGCAAAATATCACATTTCCTTTTTACGGCCTTTTAACGAGCTCGTGATGCCGCTTTACATCCAGTAACCACCAACGCTCGTTAAAAGAAACCAAAAAGCTAATTTATTAAGTGTCACACGCTTAGCGAGCGTCCGACTGCTCGTCCGGGCTTTCTCTTCCACGTCGCTGATTCCAGTGTCAGTATCCAAATAGAATTTCTTCCATCCCAGCTGCTTCAGCTTTGCTTTTTAGCACAACAATAAATTCAGAAATTAAAGCCCACTGTTCAAATGTTCTCACTTGGGAAATGAGGCTAAGTCTGTGTTGTTGTCGTTAGAAATAGTTGAAGAATTTACATTACAGACACTTGTGCCACCAGCAGGAACGACTCTCCCCAGCGTGATCATTACTGGGGACACAAACACTGCGTGACACAAACCAGACCGGACCTGTCGCTTCTCCTACATTATAGTGGTTCTCCAGGGTAAATTGTTTAAGCTATTCTTGATGCAACATGACGTTTGGGGAGACTATAAAACCGTTTCCTGGCCCTGCGCTGGTGACATCATGCCACAGCCTACAGCCTGTGGTCTGATGTTTGTGACTGAAAACACAGACTTAAGTGTGGATACCCTGTAAAAGTCTGGCATTACGAAAATACCACGTTTTATCAATTATGGCAACTTCATTGTTAGAAACTAAACCCTATCACAACAGCGAGCAGCTGAAATCACATCCAGCTAATCAGCCTGGGAGCAATTAGGAGTCTCCTGGTCCCCTGGGTGCCCATTCTTCCTGACGCTAATTGCAAACACATGAAGTACTCGCCCAGGTAACAGCAACGGTATGTGGTAATGTGGGTCACGAGGAATGTCTGCATGTCTGCAGCCTCCTGGCCGTTAGATATCAAGTGTTACTTCGTGGCCCGAGCTGCTTGTGGCTGCATTAAAATTGTAATGCATTCTAAAGCTGGAAGACCTTTCACGGTAACTGCAGGGTTGGGTCGTGTGCATCTATGTTTAGCTGAAGGCTGGGAAACAACCAGAGAGCAAAGTCGCACATGTGAGGACTCGACAGTTGACGATCGTTAAGTCCGGGTCGATCATTCACAAGTCTTCCTATAAACACAATGGTCAAGATGTCTTAAAAGCTGCCAGCACGTTTCGTCAAGGCTGCGTGAACCCTCCCACCAACGCAAGCTGTTTGAGCAGCTTTCCAGAACTCTCATTCCAATTCATACTCATTAATGTTGCGATTAACCAGCTGGAGGAGCTGGGAGTCGTTTTTTCTAGCTGTAAGAAAGTAAAAAACGCTAAAAGATCCACAAATGATCAGCATAAGACTGCAGGGATACACAGTTAGTCAACCTGAGGGTAACGTAGCCAAACACACTGGGTGAAAAGCCAGATATATCCCCCAGGAGCTGATACGGATGAATAAGGATAGCCAATAATCCTCAGGAGGTGGCTCGACACATCCCAGTAGGAACTGTCAACATGTGGCTCATCTCAAAGGCAGCGGCTCACTCATGTAAAGCGAAATAACTGGGACTCCTGTACTTGAGATCAGCATCTTTAAGTCTGTACCTCGTCTCCGAGGATCCTGACATCTTTCATTATTTTAATGCGGAACCGCACAGACAAGCCTGGGGCTACAGCTAAATGTGTACCTCATAATGCATGAGTTGGGTTTCGGGGAAGGCTCTCAAGCTAATTTCCAGGTTCAGGAAATGTATATTGGGTTTCAATCAAAGGAGCAGAATTAAGCATCTGTGCAAGCCTTGAAGGAAAGTCTGAATAAAGTCTAATTTCACCGAATGCTTTTTCAGTTCCTCCTCCTAGTCTATTAATTGAACTGCTTTAGTTTGGAGAGTTTAGGAAAATGGCTTATTTACATTGATGACCAAAATAGAACAGGTGTTTGTGTTCCCTGGCCGAGGCTGTCTCGTCAGGGAGGAAAGATCCTGTTCTACTTTTATTTAAGGCTGCGACATTCCCATTATGCTTCTTTCCGTTCTGCAAGAAATGCTTACTTAGGCTCAGCCTCCAGCCGGTAAGGCACGACGCTGGAGCACGGAAGTGTGAAAGTTTACCTAGACGGCTGAGCCCCATGTGGTTGAGAGGAAGAGTGGGCGAGAAAGGCCACTTGGCATCCGTGTCCTTACTTGGAGATGAGCTGCTGCAGAGCATTCCTCGCCTCATGTGGGATGAGCACGGGGCCGACGGCAGGAGCAGGTTGTGTTTACTTTGACTATACACTCATCCCCCAAAAGCGCACTTGCCTTTAAAAACCTTTTTTCGAGCACCGCCATCTGTGTCTCAGCTGTGTTAGTGCGATTAGGACGTTTACTTTAAAAGATGGCACTTCACAGAACCGGACAGTTGGCCCACGATTTAATTTGTGGGTAGAGAACGATGTAGATGTGTAGATCTGGGTTCTAACAGTTATTGTTGTTCTTCCCTGAGTTTTGCTACAGTAAGGGCAACAGAGCAGTCTGTACCTTTCCATCCTCATGAGCCCAGCTTATTCAGCAACATAATTAAGTGTTTACTGTATATGGCATTTTTTTTCCTGCACTAGTGTAAAAGTGATTTTCGAATGTTTATCCCACATAAAGAATAAAAGTGTCCGTCTAAGTTGTTCTAAATCAAAGTTGGTTCATTCTCAGGCTGTACTTAACTGGGAGCTCGCTGCCCGTGTGGCCTGCACGTTGATGACAGGAGGATATTTTGCAGTTAAATGAGGTCAGAGAGAGGTCAGAGGTGTGAATGGGGTCAGGAAAAGACTCCGACATCGCAAACAAGTCAGATTTTCAGCAGAGCAGGAATAAGGGATCGCACCATGCTTTCACTGCACAAACCCAAACTGAGCTACTGGTGATAAGTTTACATTTCATGGGAACAGGAAAACAAATTAAATTCACTGGAAAGAGAAACACAAACCATGTGTCCCAGCAGTAATCACAGCAACGGAGAATTTTTTCCTGGAGGTTTCAAGTTCAGCCAAGAAGTCCCAGAGGACAAGGGCGAGTGTGGCGATGTGCTTCGTCAGCGCCGCCTGTCAGATAGTCTAATAGCTCTGGAATCTCGGTGCATTACTTACTGAAACTGACAATACAACACACACCCATTTCCAAAAAAATTACTTAGACAGTTTTTAAGCTCTACTGTAAGTAATTTAATTTAGTTTTTCCTCTCTCAGCTTGACATTGAATTCACCTTTGCCCCCTCGATCGCCTGATTTATGGGATTAGGAAGCATGTAAACCATTCTTGTAACCATAAAAATCACCTGTTTTACACAACAGCATGGTCAATGTGGTTCCCAGATGTGGGAGACCCTGTGTCACTCATGTACTGTGCTCCGCTATACTGTATTCCACCTTCAAGGCTCGTAGCAGGCGTCCGCCTTCTGTGCAGGACTTCATTTCAAACCTATGTTGTTCTCATTGCGCTTCATCTGATTAACTATTTCCAGCTTGTAATAGAACATTTTGTCAGACGAGTTCTGGGAATGCTATTTAACAGACCACAGCTCCACATGCCAGACTGGGATGAGGGAGCAGCTACGTCATGTCGACAGTAAAAGCTGGGGAAACTGCATGTACTGTCATTTAACTTGGGTCCGTGGGTGGGAGACGAGAGATTTAGAATAATGCTTATAAAATGGGAAACAGACTCTAGACCCTGTTTAGTTTCCTTTTCCAGAATCCAAACAAGGTGAAAAGACAGCGTTTCCAACTAGGCTGTTAATATCCAAAGAGAAACGACTGATCTGATTTGCTGTATGAATCAATTTCAAAACCCGGTTTCCTCCTTACAGTACAGTATATACAACTTTGCCATCCACAGAGGCCACAGTGCTTTTATATGAAACAGCTTAAAACCACATCAACACTTATCTTCTGTTTAATCTGTTTTTATAACTTTACTCCATGTGAGTGAGACTTTCTATGCAACAAACATAATATCGTTTTAAAAATGTCAGTCTCAAAGACATGTTAATCTTTGTAATCTTTGAACGTGGCCTGGAGCGGAGCACATTTGGAGTTAGGTCCCCTCAGGGTCGTTCTAGTCCCTTACTGGGAGCGCTTTTATACTTCCAATCCTGCTTGCCAATGTAGGACTGTAAATAATTTACAAGGGTTTAGTGGGACGTAGTGTCGATATTATGTAGAAGTCAGACCAGCTCTCAAGGCATGAAAAGCAGGATTAGTAGTCAAGTGTTCCCATGAAATCAAATTAAAGCGTCTAACTTTTCTTGGCCTGGCTGACTTTTGCACATTTTACGATTATCTGTTGGCAGCAGGGAATGAATCATTTCCTCCCAACAGTCTGGTAGAGTTTGATGGACTAGATTTAAAAGCGACTACCTTGATCTTGACTTGTGATGAAAGACGGCGGCCTTTCTAATCAACGGTATCCTCAGTTTGTTTTCTCATCCAGACCAGAACAAGTGAAGCCACCCCAGTGGTTTACAGTCTTGCTTTAGCATAACATGAAGCCATAAAGCTAATTCGTATTTGGTCTATGCCTACCTCAAACCTCAGATTTCAGAACTGGGGCCACTGGAAATGTCGTGGATGTTTGTGGGAATTTTTTAACCCAAGGAAATTATTGAGTTCATGTTTAAAAATAATACAGTCTTGTATCAAATTAAAACTGCAGTAGATGTCCCTAATTTAAGAGGTGGGTTTAGACGGTTGAACAAAATTGCTACAAATTTGTTGATTTAGGTCTGAGGTTTACGAGGAGTTTAAGCATGAATTGCAATGCCCATATATACAGTACATGTACACAAGCATATGGATATGTGCAGTGTGATACTGTATCTAGCATTTATAGGAAACCAATAAGAGCTGCTAATTTAAATCTAACCTAGAGTATTCATTTTGTCCCCAGATTTACCGCCGAACTGCCTGAAAAACACACACAACAGTTCTTTTTTATTTTTTCTCTTCCCAGGAAAATTGCTCGTCCTAACTGTTGCAACAGCGGAAACAGATGGCTTCCATCGCTTTATGCAATCCGCAAAATATTTCAACTACACTGTGAAGGTAAGATCGTGTTCTCCTAGTCTACATTAATGTCAAAAAATGTGCAGTTTATCCCCACGGGCTAGAATACTCCCGCATTCTGCAGCCAAGTGCTACAACATAGGCTTCACAAGACTGATTAGGCCTGTTAGAAGAAACAATGGAGTGTAGCAAGCTACACAAACCATCCGTCTTAAAGGGACAGTCCACACCGTGGGTCCAGGATTCCTCCAGGCTGAAAACCACCAAGAGTGTGATCCTCTCCTCCTCCTACTGTGCCACTTTAAGCATTGCAGATGTGTCAACACATCCCTATCCTATTGTTAGTCTGGTACCTTATCCAACCCGTGTTCTGTCCCAGGTGCTGGGACTGGGAGAAGACTGGAAGGGTGGGGACGTGGGGCGCTCTATCGGTGGAGGCCAGAAGGTCAGACTACTTAAAGAGGCCCTGGAGGCTGTGGCTGACCAGGAGGAGCTTGTTGTCCTGTCTGTGGACAGGTATGTTCTTACCTTCCTAGTCCTGGTATCGTTTCCTCCTTTCTCTCTGTTTTTTTCTCTACCAGTACCTAATTTTTACTGACGAAGAAATAAATGTAAAACAAAAAGTTGCTGTAGCAAAACGTCTGCCTGTAACAAACGTTTTGAAGGCAAAAAGTGTTTTTGCACTTTCTGTAATGCTCACCCTCCATTCGCTCATGCAAGGGCATTATTACGGAGCTTTGCCAAATAAATGATAGCCATCATTTTCAGGCAAATAGAAAGTTACAATGAATTAATGTGAAAGGTTTAAAATAATTACAGGGTCTAGATCTGCTCAGAGCGCAGATGATGGTACAGTACTTTGTATATAATGTCAAGTGAAAGAGATTAGTTATTATTACAGTGAGAAGCCGTCACACCCTTAAGTTAGTAGCTGAAATGTAATTTTTCATTGAGGAGGATTTGAAATGATGAGGCATACTGTAAAAACGTATCCTGCCTTTGCATGAATGGGTCCGTCAGGTGTGGCTGAAACTCAGGTTCTCTAAAAGGCCTCTGTCTTCTTATAAACGTCAGCATGGACAGTACAGAGTTAAAGGCTGTCGTACAAGTGGGTGTTTTGTAGGCGGTTACGCTGGAGTCACCTTATGGCGATTTTCTGTTATGACTTCACACCTCAAAGCAGTAAAATCACCAGAAATATCATGTTTTCCCACATCCTAAAATACCCACTCTGAAAAGCAGGGCTCTCCTCGAGAGCATTCCACAAATGCCTGCCTATGCCAACGCTCACTGGGGAATGATCAGCAGTGTTTACACTCAGATGTCCGTCTACCTCGCAGTCAGATGCAACGAGAGATGCATTTCCCCCACAGTAATGTGATAATGATCTGTTGTGTCTCATTTTCTCCTGTTAGCTATGATCTCATCTTTGCTGGGGGACCAGAGGAGATTCTCAGGAAGTTTCAACAAGCCAACCACAAAGTGATTTTTGCTGCAGAAGGGCTCGTATGGCCAGATAAGCGACTTGCTGACAAGTACCCGTCAGTACGCAGCGGAAAGCGCTACCTCAACTCCGGAGGTGGGTTCCAAAACCTCTCTATATGGTCAACTAACAGTGTTAACACTTAATATCTAAACCTAACTAAGTCTGAGTAGGGTTAGGTTTAGTTCTTGAGTTCACTTTCTATCAGCTGTCAGACAGAAAACATCCAGGCCTATTTGGAATGCAGGCAGATACTGTAAGCAGCAATGCATCTTCAGTGTTGCAGCTTTAACCAAGTAAAACTTGCCAAGTCCATTCACATAATATGAAATCCATACAACAAGAGAAGAGTAACAGTACGTTCTCATGTAAAATCCAGCCGGCGCGGGCAGCTGCAGCCAGCCAGCTCTCCAGGACACTGAATTGCTGCTTTCCCTGTGGTCATCAGTCTGGTCTGACCTCCCAAACGGGAGCCAAGCTCTTTCATTCTGATCAGAGCCTGTTTTTAGCATTCATTGTCATTGACATGACATGTGGATTTGTCTTGGCCCCTCAATGTGCCACATTGTGCATGAAATAGTAGGTTTTATAGAAGGTTCCTCCGGCTACCGCCCAAGTGACCATTGAGGGATGGTTTATGGCATGTAGACTCTCACTGCTGAGTGTTGGGGAGATGGAATCCAGATACAATACAGCGGTGTTTATGTGAGCAGGCTACGGGGGGATGCATTAGCCAAACAACTACAGTAAATAAGCAGAAGGTGGGCGAGTGGACTGGAGTGAAGGGGGCAAGAGCTGCAAATGAGACTGCTTTCTTACATTCTCAAAAGGCCAAACGCACACATTCCAACAACAAGCGCTATTGTTTCAGTTTCGCATGCTCCAAGCTGTAATTTCGTGGACAACCTCCTGACAGTTTGATTTGCATAAAATGCTACAAGTTCCTTTAAAGTGTGTTTTCCTCCTCCTTCCATTGAGATGACGTTACGTCTGTCCATCCACTTGTTTACAATGCGCAAGGCTTTTGTTAATGATGGGAATGTACAACAGCGCACATCGGCGACAAGGTCCAACCCTGCAATCTGTAGCTGTGGTCAGTGTCCGTGACCAACAGTGGGAAAATGAGAAGACACGGCATGGCTGAAATGAGAATGTACATTTAGAAAGGATGTGAGCTACCAGCAGCTCAGCTGGTAGTGACTTGTGAAACATATAGATTATAGCTTTCCTACTGCCCGTTTGCACCTCAGTCCAAAAGGCTGTGGGAAGGGAAAGTCCCAGGCTACTTCTTGTGTGATTGGGATTCCTGCCAAAGATCACACTTTATGGAAGGCGCCCCAGCTTCCTGAAGGAAGGTTTTCAGACCATGAAGCCAGAAGACTCAGTATAATTGTCACCAACAATGTGCTTGTTGTATATGGCCTTGTAACTGGAACTATATTCTCCAACTCTATACTTTGCACTGGGCAAGCAATCAGTTCATACCGTTTATCGCCTGCAGGTATTATTGGCTATGCCCCGTACGTGAACCGAATCGTTTCTCAGTGGAACCTTCACGACAATGACGACGACCAGCTGTTCTACACTAAAATATACCTGGATCCTTTGCAAAGAGTAAGTATCTTGTGTCAAGACCAAAGTGTAAGATAATAAATAGAGTAACTAGAAAAGCTACGATAGCTCAGCTCTCCCTGTTCTCGTATCTTTAAGCAAACTCTCAACATGACGTTGGACCACAAGTGCCAAATTTTCCAGAACCTGAATGGAGCAGTTGGTATGAAATGAAAAATCTAATTAAGTATTGTTTTAAAGTTCTGGAACAAAATAGAACATGAAGCTCAGTAGCTGACATTGGTGTGAACCTTTGCAGTTTGTGCCCAAGTGATGAGCTGAGCATCGGGTTTCTGAGCGTGCCCCTCAACGGTCTACTTTCCTTTTCATTCCGCAGATGAAGTGATTCTCAAGTTTGGAACTGACCGAGTGAGAGTCAGGAACACTGCGTACGACTCCCTGCCAGTGGTCGTCCACGGCAACGGAAACACCAAAGTGAGTAACAAGTAGCTTGTCTGCTTACAGAACAGCAGGGATACATTAAAGTCATTATCTGTTGTCGCACTACTTCATCACCACAGACTGAGCTTCAACGCATGAATTCCCACACATACAAGAAATATACTGTTTATACTTGTCACAGCTTCAGAAATCTGCAAAGCAGGATGTCCGTGTTAAACCATCATCACTCCAGGGTTTTTCCTTTTTCTTTTTCCTTCCCCTGACTCTCCACCACCAGCCGCCTGTCTCTGGTTGTCCTTGGTAAAAACCCAAACCCACCACATTGTTGAGTCATTTTTCCCCAACGAGCTCAAAAACCTGGAGGCAATGTGAACGGCAGATCACAGGACGTGTGTCCTAGCCGTGGTTTCACCCGCTGAGGCTGCCAGTCAGCGTCCGTAACCATTCGTTTATTCTATTTTTTCATTTCGCGTGTCAGGTTAAATCTGGTGGCACATACATGATGGCTATGTTAATGCAACCTTGTGAACAGCACAGTAGAAATTATATTTTTCCCACAGACTAAAAACAGAGCAGCTAAGGTTGTTAAAGATATAAAAAAAATGAACAATTACCTAGATTTGTTCCATAGATCATTTTCAGATCAGACAGTCTATAGTCTCAACCAGAAGTGATTCTGCACAGTCCTGTCACATTCCTACAGGCTTGGACAGTTCAAACACAGCGTGGAGGTTTTGCGGTTCATCTTTTGTGACCAGCCGTTCACCTGCTCTGAACTCTTCCCTTCTCAGATGTACCTGAACCACTTGGCCAACTACGTCCCCAACGCATGGAACTACGAGCACGGATGCAGCCACTGCGACGATGACGTTCTGGACCTAACCCGCTTAAAAGTAAGTGCTCAAATTAAGACATTAGGCATTTTCCAGCTCATCGCTGTCCACTTCAGACCATCTTTAAATAGCTGCTGTGGGAAGACTGTTTGAGCCGCCTCCCTGTACACATAGGAAAGGATGAAACCAAGCCTGGTCCTCTAGCATGAACCCATCCATCTATCAGTGACTGTCTAGACGGTAGGAGTGGAGCCCAGTTTGTCCTCTTTCTACAGATAAGTCAGACTGCTGGTGACTTCTTTCCAAGTATAATAGGTTATAGGCCGGCTTGAACCCTTTGAAAAGGAGGAAAGTGCAAGGGAACCTACTTGGGAAAAGGAAGCCGTGCACTGCTGTGGTGGAGAGTATGGCTTCTTGGGTTTCCAGAAGGCTTCATTTAAAGGGGTGTCACTGTGGAGCAGCCTGCCTTTAGTGGGCTTCTCAGTACGGGCTTCAACCACCATAGTCAGTTACAGCGGTCGTGCGGAAAATTTGTCGCCGAGTTCAGCCAAGGCTTGCGACGTATAGACAGCAGCGATGGCAGGCACTAGGAAACGTCTCCGGCTGTGCGGTTGCATCTGTCAAATATGTAACTCGGCCTAACTTCTCTTTTTGTGGGCAGAGCATTGATGCTTACACACAGTCCTGGGTGATCCGTCCTAGAAGCCTGGTATTTAGGCTTCGAATGTCAAAACACGAATGAGAACATACACGAGGATGGTGTTTGCTGCTAAAAAGGCACAAAGTGTAACACAAAATGACACATGCCTTGAGATTTACGGTAATGTCAGGCTACTTTATTGGACCTGGAGCTGATTCAACACAAACACAGCTACTGTGTCTGAAAGCTGCTCCGTGACCTTCCATAATAAGTGCAAATAGCTTGTTCCCAATAATCGGAGGGTTGGTGGAGTCGCTTCATTTGACTCTGCCCGTGTGTGTGTTCAGGACAGAGTCTCCTGGACGACCGGGTCACATGGCAATGCTGCTCGAACCATGTCATTCTTGTGTGGGGGTAAACTCAGGTCACTCGCGGCGCTGCTTTTGTTTATGCACTTCAGTTTTGGACAAGAGCAGCTCACTAGTTTGTCTGCTGTATAAATAAATCCAGCTGAATCCTCTTTCTGCTTTAATAGATGCTTTACTGTAGCTCAGTGTTTGCCGTCTCTGCCGCTTGTCCACCGTCCTTCTGTAACAATTTAAACGGATGCTGGCTGGGTGAACCAGCTCCACGTTTTGCGCCTAAATCACAGTCATTGCGGAACCTGCAAATTAGACGGTTCTGCTCGGGTTCCTTTTCATCGCCGGCCCAGAGGTTTGCTGTGCACTGGTCAAGATCAGGAGTCCAGACTAAGTTCTGTCATGGGAAAGTTTTTCCTCTCTGCTCCTCCCTGGATCCTGGATTCTGGATTGTCGTCGGCATATAGTTGGAATGGGTTCACATGAAGCAAGACATTTTTATATTGGATAATGGATTTTAATGTGTTTCCTAATTAAAGTTCATTACATCACATCAATAATGGGAAGAGCAGTGATTTCCAAGCATTTTTGCAGTGTAACCTAATGCTACGGAGAATTAAAGGAGGCGGCTCATCCCATTTTTAAAAGGAGGAGAACGCAGCCATGGGTTCAATCTTCCTCTAATGTTTACATGTGGAACAAAAACTGTCCAAATCATCCAAGACTGATGTTAAACAGTGTTGCATTACCAAGAGCTATTGTTTAAAACTTTTCTAATTCATCCTCCATCAAATCTAAACAGGAGTTTCCAAATGTGACGGTCGGAGTCTTCATTGAGCAACCGTCTCCGTTTCTCCCTGAATTCTTCCAGCGGCTGCTGACTCTGGATTATCCCAAACACAAACTCAGCCTTTTTGTTCACAACAATGTGAGTTCACACACCTGCAGCCATGTGTGTGTTGTTTTTTCTTTTTTTACTGTATCTCCTTTATACTTTAACTCACATATGGACTCTAATCCATTAATACTGGCTGCCCCCTCAGGAGGTTTACCACGAGAAGCACATCCAGAGATTCTGGGAGCAGAACAGGAATGTGTTCAAAGGTTTTAAGGTTGTGGGACCAGAAGAAAACTTAAACCAAGGAGAAGCCAGGAACATGGGCATGTATGTGTACTCACATTAACCATCTACTGTATTATCTAAGCTTTGCAGAAAGCCATATACTGTAAGGCCTTGTGTTTTAAATGACTTTTTAAGTTGTAGAAGATATCTGATGACATGACCTTTATTAGACCTTTATAAGTGTAGACGTGCAACTACAGGTCAACATGCGCAGCATGTCTCATTACCGATTACAGTCTGTTGTCACAGTGATAATTTGTTTCAGTGCAGTTCAAGCACAGCCTTAGAGAATGGGTCAGGACAGCCCCATAATGAAGAAGTCAAAGGTGTATTAGCAGTCTGTAATCTTCCTAAAATCACATTATCCACTGGCGGCTTAAAGCTAGTCAGTGTGAGCCTGCAATTCAACATGACACCTTATACTTAGGAGCTGATAAATTTCAACTTGTGCTGTGATTACTTCACTCAGTGTAATCAACTAGACTGAATAATCACCGCCTCCCTGCCCCGTGTGTGTGTGTTTCTTATTTCATCAGGGATCTTTGCCGTAAGGACGCCGCGTGCGACTACTACTTCAGCATAGATTCCAACGTCATGCTCACCAACCGACAGACGCTGAAGCTCCTCATTGAGCAGAACAGGTAATCAACACAGCGACTGGGACACGGGCCGCACTAGCGCTGTTGTGATCACTGAACCAGTGAAGCCGTCCCTCAAGTGGCGAAACCACGGCAGCGTTCGGGTGAATGAAAGTTTAAAAATAAGCTGCTCCGGCTTCCTGTTTTCGCCCGGCTGCATGGAAACGGTGAGGGAGTCTGCTGCGCTAACCCTGGAATGCCACTTCGCATTATACAAAAAACAAACACGCAAAACCCGCTTTCCCTGAAGAAAGCCTGCCATACAGTAAATTAGATGTCGTTGCGGCTGTGGCAGGGTATTGTAACTTGTTGGAGGCATGCAACCCAAGAGCCTTTGTCCACTATTTAAAGACAGCATGAGAATGGAGCTGAGGAAGGAAAACGTAACTTTAACAAAAGGAATTATTGCAAAAACGGACAAATCACTGGACATGTTGCACCTATGTACAGTACAGGTACTGGTGATGTACTGTCCATGTCTGGTAATCTGCTATTAGCTGAGGCCAGTCCTACCACCAACGCACCCAGTGCGTGAGGCGCTCGGCTGTGTGCGAGACGTCTCCACGGGTTTTTATCTGCCCTGACACGATAACCATCTCTCCGCTCTGCCGATTGCTTCCCCACAGAAAAATAATTGGTCCCCTTGTCACTCGTCACGGCAAGCTGTGGTCCAACTTCTGGGGGGCCTTGAGCCTGGACGGTTATTACGCCCGATCCGAAGATTATGTCGACATCGTTCAGAGAAAACGAGTGTGAGTCAACGAGGCTGCTCTTCACATTCTGGCTGTTCATTCTCCTGCATGTGACACTGAAGCTTAGTGTTTATGACCGTACATAAATCTATATTACAAAGAAGACAAATTAGTTTGAATGAACCTCATTTACCAGTTGTTTGTCCTCTGACACTCCCTTCTCCTATATCACATTCCAGCTCACATGGCTGGTAATAAACTTAGGAATCCACTAATACTAAATGTTGAGGGTTGTTACAAAATTCTAACTCTTTTGTTGTTGTTTCTAGGGGTGTGTGGAACATTCCTTACATGGCCCACATATACCTGGTGAACGGCAAAGCCCTGAGGAACGAACTGAAGGAGAGGAACTACTTTGTTCTCGAGAAGCTGGACCCGGACATGGCTTTGTGCAAAAACGCCAGAGAACTGGTAAGAAAGGTCATTTGAAAGTTAAAGCCCTGCTAGTTTATACGTGCGGAGAGCCTTAACCCTGAAGGTCAAAGGTCAACAGCTGGACGGGAGGCAGAGATGAAACCCTGGCAAGTATGAGTGGTGTTAAATGTCCCTGCTGGTCACCAAGGCATGGTCCTTCTCTGCTTGTGGTTCCTCCGCGGCGCTTTAATATTCCTGGCACTGCATCTGTCGTCCTCTCTGTCCTTTCTGTCATGTGACCCGCAAACGGTGCAACCAGGTCCGTGGTCCTCTCTGCTTCTAAGCTGTTGGTGCAGCTCGTTCTGTGTCACCTGTGCCTCGTTCTAACTCGGCCCTCTTTTCAATGGCTCGGCCTTTTTCCTGGCACGTTTCCTCCCGTGATAACCCACCAAAACATCAGCTTCAGAGGGAATCTTGCTCCTTTTACACGCAGGCCAATTTCCTCCCCACCTGAGTAGCTGTGTATGTAACACACATTGTCTCTTGCTCTGAAACGATGATTACTGTTATCCCTATTTACACAATGCTTCTCCTTTATTTTAGACCAGTCACAGAGAAAAAGACTCCCCTTCTCCGGAATCATTCCATATGCTCAAGCCCCCAAAGGTTTCCATTTGTTTTAATTATTCTGCTTTCTGTAACATCATTTTCCAGTGGGATAGTGCTCAGAAGCCGTTCCAAGCTTTGGCTGATTTCACAAGCAGAGTCCTTTTCATGGACAGTGGAGTGTTTGGGCACTGCTCAATTACCCTCTTTAAATTATATATGCATCATACATAACATAGACTGTGTACACTATCAAATGTTATTTAATGTACACTTTCATGAGAACAAGTTTGTCTAAAGATAGAGTTCTGCTTTATAATTGTTTCCAAGAGGAGATTATGGAGGAGTAAGAAGCTTGGAGTCCCCTGTTCTGATGCTTTAGAGTGAACAACCACCACACATAACCAGCTGCTCCCTCAAACACTGGCTGATCTCAGACTAGGCTCCAAAATCTATTTAACTCACGTAACTTATATAAAGATTTTTTTATACTGGCAATTGGCCGTAATTACAAAGCCTAGTCTGACAGTGAGTCCAAAGCCGCCCACACGGCCCCCTCCCCCACGCTTCACTGGACAGGGAATTCAATTCCTGGATTTGCTTTGTCCCGAGCTCCCCAGCACCCTTCTGTTCCTGCTCTCCCACTACTCTCACTTCCCCGACTTGTTCTGTTCCAAACCCACCAACGACCCAAACCCATAAATAATCTGAGATTATTTATATGGCATCTGTATCGGCTTCTTTCACCTAAATTGAGCACAATTCAGTTAATTGTAAACACACTTTAATCTTATTAAAGATTCTTAATTTATAATCAAGTTCAGATAAAAAGGTTGCTTTTTATACGACTGATGACTGTTCAGGTAACAAACATACAATAATAGTAAGGTGCAGTGTGCATGCATTACAGTTATGTAGCTATGGAGGTGAGATCTTTGTGACTGACTGCCGTTTTTCCTGTTTGCTACAGGGAGTCTTCATGTACATAACAAACCGTCACGACTTTGGGAGGCTCATTTCCACAGCCAATTATAACATTTCTCATTACAACAATGACTTGTGGCAGATATTTGAAAACCCCGTGGTAAGTCATTACAAGCTCTCATTATTCTTCCTCCACAAACAACGAGATTTCGGTGAATAGCTGAGATAAACAGCAGACACCTGTAACAGTTATTAGCCGTAATGGAAAAGATTAAAGATGAGGAGATTTTGAAATAATGGTTCAACTTTGATAAGACTCCTGACTGATAAGGAGTGCTGAGACCTGGCCTGCGGGGGAGGAGGGGCGGAGGGGCATTGACCCTGGGAGGAATGCGGGTCAGCAAACAGTCATCTGAAATTCCTGCTCTTTACAGGATTGGAAAGAAAAGTACATCCACCAGAACTACACCAGAATCTTCACCGAGAACCACTTGGAACAGGTTTGTGTTCATCTGTAACAAGCTCAGACAGAGGCTGGGAACGAGAATGACATAACGTCGCACTGGAAGCCCCACATCTGTTTTGTACATACACTATCGTATCTGGCGATCACGTTACAGCGGCAGCAGCTCAAGGTGAGAGCGTGACCCGCATCCGCCTCAGCCGTCTCTTTGTGTGTGTGTGTGTGTGTTGCAGCCGTGCCCCGACGTGTTCTGGTTCCCCGTCTTCTCGGAGACTGCCTGTGATGAATTAGTTGAAGAGATGGAGCACTATGGCTCCTGGTCTGGAGGCAAACATGAGGTCGGTACCGTTCTCTGGCACATACAGTATACTGTATCTGTGGTCATGTTCACACATTTCAGCCGGGGCAGGGATTGGAGGAGATTAATATATCAAATAAGGATATAAAGTAATACATCCTTGGAGTGAGGCAGTGGAAAGTAGATCATTCTTCTGAAGTTACAGACTTCTATGGCTTTACACAAACATGCTTTATTTTAGCACCATCCACCCACTTTAAACATTAAAAAAGAGAAAGTTTATGATGTTTGTCTTTTTGCTCATGGTCTAATTCATGTAGCCTGTTTGATGTAATTTGAAATTAACTATTAATGTGTGTAAAAGTTTGCCCTGGGGACTAAATCTGTAGAGATGTGTAGACTGTGCTAAGCTGTATGGGTCATTAAGCCTCATGAAAGCAGACATCAGGGACGCCCGAGGTTTTAGAGACGCACACATGCACTTACTGATACATCATCACTCCGGAAGCTGCGGTCGCACACACAGTGAAGGTTGTTGGGTCATTTGTTCCATCGTTAATCACTCTGTTTTTTCTTTTTCTACTTTTCTTTTCTTAGGACAAGCGGATTTCTGGAGGCTACGAAACCGTGCCAACAGACGACATCCACATGAAGCAAATTGGTTTTGATAAAGAGTGGCTGCACTTCATCCGGGAGTTTATCTCTCCGGTCACGTTAAAGGTTTTCGCTGGCTACTACACTAAGGTTAGTGTGAGGCAAACAGCTACGACGCTGGATGCGTTGGGCTTTTGTAACTGATGCGATTTAACCGCACGTTTGCCTTTGCAGGGTTACGCTATAATGAACTTTGTGGTGAAATACACGCCGGACAGACAAGCGTACCTGAGGCCCCACCATGACTCCTCCACCTTTACCATCAACATCGCCCTGAACAACAAAGACAGCGACTTTCAGGTAAGAAACTACAATAATGGAGTTGAGTCACAATATTTCACGGGCATCAATCCTTACTACTGTAAGTATTTTTCATCTCCTCCTCAGGGCGGCGGTTGCCGGTTCCATAGGTATAACTGCTCCATCGAGTCACCGCGCAAAGGCTGGAGCTTCATGCACCCCGGACGGTTGACTCACCTCCACGAAGGCCTCCCCACCACCAACGGCACCCGTTACATCGCAGTGTCCTTCATTGATCCCTGAATACCTGATAACGCTGCACATGACCTTTGACCTTGCTTTGCTTATGTTTTTTTTTCTTGATTTGACGCCTTTTGCAGCAGATGTTAAACTGATGCAGTTCTTCTTTAAAGTTCTTTAAAGAGTAAATAATTGCATTAAACAGATCTCTGTCAAACAGAGTGTAGAATGGAAAAGGAAGGGACAAAAATAATTCATACATGCAAAGGGAGTACTCCAGCACGCTAGCAGGGGTCACGTCCTCCGTTTCCATTTAAACCACGTAGATTTAGATTTAAAACCAAGATAAGAGGCGATTATTGGTGCTGTAGCTTGTCGGGATTTTCAGCTCAAACACGATCATTGTTTGACACACACTCATGGCTTTGCTGGAGGTAAACTGTACCATGCAAGGCAGCTGTCTCAATTTGTGTTTCAGGTAAAATATCACTGAAGACTTTTTACTGTAAGAACGTCACTGCTTCAAAAATTACTGTGGTGCTCAAACATTCAACCTTTGCATTGTTGGGGTATAAGCTGGGGTATTTTCCACCCTGTAGAAGTGGATATACTGGATACTAGAATTAATTAATTCTGGCTAAGGACAGTATTCTTTTTTACTTGAAAAGTTTTTCCTTCTCTATTTGGTCAAATTAAACTTTCCTAAGAAACATTTCTGCAATACTGATTTTGAAAGGTGTGTGTGAATGAGTTTTGAGATTCAACAAAGTTGTTTAACTTATTGTCAACATTTGATAAATTACTTTATTAAAAAATGTTTTCTCTTCCCACTGTGATCTTGCGTCATTTGAGTCTTTTACTGGCAGAAGCTAAAGAATGTCTGGAAGTGAGCCCTCGCTCTGCAGGGAGAATGCTCCATTGTTTATGGCTGTTATCAGCTCATCTTTAAGGTCTGTCAAGTTGTTCTCCCTTCAACACGCCTCCCATCACCTGTAGAAACAATCAGTGCAAATGCAGTTCAGTTTACACTAGGGGTCGAACAGATGGATGTTGTAACAGCGATGACAGAGCAAATGGAAAGATGTGGACGGCTGCAAAAGGAGCTGCTCATTGATTTGTAGCGTACGTGTACCTGCCATGTTAATCAGCTGTTTCAGGCTGAGGCGTAGGACGTACCCTGGGCGGTTGCTGACAGGGGCGTACGGCAGTATTTTAGCACTTACAAGCTTTCGCGTGTTAAACTACACACAACATCAAGCCTGGCTCTGTACTTCCCTTATGAGGAACCATCTAAGATCTCACCTTCCTATCAAACCTCATTACCTTTTAGCACCCACAGTCCCTGGAGACCCCTGGCCACGAGGCACATGTGTTTTACCTGCAGGGTTGACTCCCTGGCTTTCTGCTCCCTGTGAAGGCTCGCTGAAGGCTGAATGTCTAAGTAGCAGCTACGCGAGAGGTAGTGGGGGGTGGAAGGGGGGGGTTTAGGTCAGCACAGGGGAAAGGCTCTCTCCTGGTGAAAGAGCCCTTTGTGGCCATAATTTCCCTGAGTCCAGACCCTCTGAAAGGTGACATTGATCTCGGCCAGGCACGCAGGAAAAGCTGCATTCCTAGCAGTTTGCCAACAAAATTGCTTTATCAAAAAGGAAGAAATGGATGAAAATAGTTTTAAGCCAGTGAGTGGCTTCTACAGCCACACACAGATTAAAGACAACCCAGTGAAATTCAAAGGCGAGTCGCTCTAAGCGCTTCTGTTCCCTTGATTTATAGGAGATCTCTGCTCTTGTGTGCAGAGTCAAAGCTGTGCACACAAGTAGGCTACACCCCCTCCCGTTTACCCACTGAACACCCATGCTTAGTGGCTCGAGATATGGAAAACACCATCCTAAGTGAATACAAGTGTCCCGCTAACTGCAGGGTGCCCGGCGACGCTGATCACTCATCAGTCCTGGCCAAACAAAGGCTTTAAGTCAAGTGGTTTTAAGCAAGCAAGTGCATGAGGCCTGTCTGAGCATGGGCACGGGTGCATACAGTAACGAACACTAACCACTGGCACCAGCGGGCTCCAACAAGAAAACCAAGGGACAGACATGAGACATTCTGAGCCACTGTGCCACGTAGTCCAGTTTACACATTCGTATTTGTTTGTCGATTACTGGTTTCTCGTCCTGGTGCAGTACTGTACATGTATATGCCACAGACAACATTAGTGCACTGAAATAAATTGTGCACGCAGAGTTGACAGAAAACATTTCCTCCGGTATGTTAGTCCCAATGAAGTCACGCATCACATTAATGAGTTTGCAGCCATGAGTCTTGAGGCAGGTTAGCGTTATCAGCTCTTGGCGGTAGGCTTATAAAAGATCATCTTAGCAAAGATTACCAAAATGCCAAATTCAGTGCAACCTGTTGATCCAAAAGGCAACAGCATGTGGTGCAGGGCATGTGTGTGCAATATGTACAACGCTTCACATGGTTGACTTGTTGTAGGATCCTCATATTGGGTTCAGGCTCAGTGCAACCGCTAGTCAGACACCAGTGGAAAAGTACTGGGTTGGGAAACAACTGCAGTGAGGAAACATTCAATACAGCTGTGCACAGCTGTGTCAGTGGGTGTGGGTAAATTTGTCTCCATTATTTTTTTACATGTGTGTGCAGTTGAAGGAGCGGTGGCATGAAGCATTGCGGGAACTGTGCATGTACTGTACTGTAAGCAAGACGTGTTCAACGCTGGAATGTACGAAAGCCTGGAACAAGCTCCCCTCTGTGCCGAGCAGCTTCTCGTTCAGCATTCTCTGAAAAACGGCCAAGCTGAGGAACGAGGCCTGCTGTTGTATTATGCGTATTCATTATGAGAAAGGAAACGGAGAATGGAACAAAGCAGCGTACGACGAAATGACTTATTTCGTTCTAATGTCCTGAGGTCCAAGCAACTAAATCCTGATTCTTTACGATAAGCCGCACTGCTATAGAATCATATTGTAGAAACTAGCCAAAGTAGTACTTCTTGTGGTAACAGTACTTTAACAGGCTGCCATCACGCTGATCTCCCAGGTAAGTAATCAAACGAGTCCACAATACCAATTATAGCTGATTGTATGCTTTGAGACGATCAGCACACTCCCTTTTTACCAGCCAGACTGTTTACCAGCTCAGGGTAAACTGGGTGCAAGTGGCATTTAGCTAAATTACACAGCAACCCTCTGTAAAAACAATCAGCAGCCCCACACTCGCAGACAGATATTGATTTATGGAAAAGACAAAAGTGGAATGGGAGATGGGTGGAGAAGGAAGAGACGGCTAAAACCACAGCGGCTCCATTTATAGTCAATAGAGAGAAAATAGTCACACAATGTTCCTTTCATGAGATATTCTGGGGTCGTCTGGATGATTCTTTGGGCTGTTTAGTCTGGTCGTGCCTCCAATCAGTAGTTTACAAGTTGAACTGCAGATGAAAGAAAGGGAACATGTGGAGTTCTGGGGTCAGGGGTGTGTTTGAGTGTATCCTGGAGTACGAGGACATAAAGGAAGGCTTGAAAGGAGGTGGGCGACAGTGTTGGGAGAGGTGGTGGTGGTGGGGGGGGGGCATTTAATGTTTCATGTGACAATCTACAGTGTGATGTAATGAAGAGCATATTTATGGGTCTGAAGGAGGCGATCAATCAAATGAGAGCAAAGCAACTGACTCGACTTTAATTCATTTCATAATGTCTTGACATTCGAACTTAGAGTAATGGGACGACTGGAAGAGCCACGATCTCGTGTCACTGATGCACAAATAACTCAAGCCCCCACACCAACACCCTACAAGCAACACTGATTTATAAGTCTCTCTGTTCCCACACAGAGAGTTGTGTTCCTAGGACACATTTTAAAAAACAGGATCTTGACACGGGCTCAGATTTGACAAGCACCAGATGATGACAAATTGCTCTGTTCAGAGACGGGCCCCAAACGGCACATGGTGATTTGTGCTCTTTCCCCGTCCGTACTGCCCTGATCACAGTTAGCTTGTCATTGCTGGCTATGATACATCACCAGAATGTGGAAACAGTCGGGCGTTAGGATGCCAAGATCTGAAAATACCCCAGCTTCCAAGTTTTAACTCAATCAAAACACAATCCCGATAATAATGGAGGCTTAGGTGTGAAAGTACGGTGGAAAGCTGCTCGCTTTCAGCTGACAAAGTGACCTGAAGTCAATAAATGTCCACAAAAGCCTGACATACTGCATCACCGACAACCCAGAGGAAGCCTAAGAAAACACCACGGTGCTCCCTCACATCAAAGATGCCCAATGGTATGAAATGCTGGGGATTTCAACAACACAGGAAAATATCCCAACCTACCAATTGTGTAATGATGGATCGAGCCGCATATCTCAGCCCACATCCACACACATGCAATGCATCAACCATATTCATTTCTACTGGTGACTAAGTCTGTATTTATATGACTTCAAATCAACTGTGGATGAGCAGCAGCGCAGGCTGGGCTCTGGAGAAGCAGCGTTCTAACAGCACATTCCCACCATTGCCGTGGACCTCACGCCATAGAAAGCCGTCTCCCAGCATGCATGTACATACATCGGTATGATATAATTGCACGGTGCAGCCGTGCGGCTCTTGCTGGATTTGTAGTTAGCGCTTCTCCTTTTAAGTCCTAATCAGATTGAGAAGGAAGGAGCCCTCTGCGGGGGCGTGTTTGTCTCCAGTCAGCCATGTGAACCTGTTGAACCGCCGGGCAGCGGGCTAACAGCAGTGGACTGGCAATGTGGTGACCGCAGCACATCAAGACAAAACCAGTGGTGATCCACCCTAATCCCGCTAATTGCTCTTTGGCACCAACTTTAAAGACCAGCCACAAGTGAGGGATGTTTTTCCCCTTGGATACCTCTGCTGCATGTGCAGAGCGAAGCCGTCACGCTGGATGCTGTGGCCTGTAGCTCAGTGTTGTGGCACTTGAATTCATTGTGCATTCTTTACAGATTATATGTATATACCTATTTTTTCACAAGTTTATATAGAGGCATGGTTTCAGGTCTGGGTCAAGTGTAACTATTCACGAAGTGCTTCAATATAAAATTTGACAAGGGAGAAACACCCTGAAGGAAGGAACTCCAACCATCCATCGTCATCCTGACAAAAGTCTAGGCCCTGTGAAAGAGGCCATTCCACTCAGACAATAACCCTAAATAAGCAAAGACTGGTTCAAGAATCAAAAAAGAATCAACGTCCAGTGCAAAAGAAGGGCCTGAAGCAGGAGACCGACCAGCATTCCAGAGATAAGGGTGAGGGATGGGCTAAACCGCTCCAAGCCAAAAGGACAGAGCTGATAAACAGCCCCGCAGCTAAACATTTAGAGAAGCTGAATGCTCCGCTGCAAAAAGGGCTAAACAAAAGTTAGTGGAAAATGGGTTTACATATTTGGCCACAACACTATTTAAGAATGCTTAGTTTCACACAATAAATAAAAGATCATATTAAGATTTGAAATAAAGTTGGATTCTAGTTTTAGTCGTATTTCTGCGGACATCGATACAAACCTTAAAAAGAGCCCTGGAGGGAAGACTGTTTATGTCTGCTCCACAGCACGTCTGCACCTGTTGTTTATTCTGATTCAACATCAAGAACACGACGACGACACGGCCTTATGCCGCCATGAATATTCATGTTCGGTTGGAGCGATGATGTGTGTTTTGGATGGTGAAGTAATGGCTGCAAATCATCGAGTATGAGGTTACCTGACGAGCATCTGGAACATCGGTCACGTCACAACGAACCCCAACTCATTCATCAAACATTTATGAGCGAACCACCACAATGAGGAAACCCCTCCACAATATGAGCGTCAAAACACCAGGCCTGTGCTGTATTTTCTTTGGAAGCTTCATAATTAACACCATATTCCAGCTGTGGTTATCAAAGACAAATCAGTGCGCATACAGTAAATGAGCAGAAAAGCAGGACGTTTCTTTCTCAGCGAGCATGTGATTCATACATCTCCTGGGTGGAATACTTTTTATACTGCAGCCTTACAAACAACAGCTTGTAAATGTAAAGCAGTTACTTTTACTCTAGATTTAGCGTCGCACAGAACATCCACCTCAAATCACAGAACTTTCCCCTTTCAGATGAAATCGTTTGATCAGTGGCGTGAAGCATCCAATCACATACAGACTCTTTCAAGGCTTGTATTTAATTTAGAGTGGTACGTTGGCTGACACTACTGTAGCAAATCAGCGGTTAGCATATGTTTGCCTACGTGCATATTCACACACAACTTGTATAATTTCTCGCACAGGAAGCCTGTTAAATGCACGGTACACGTGCAGGCTGGTCATCCAACTATGCAGTCTGCAGAACTCGGTGCTGGGCGTGTTGATTGCTGGTTGCACCTACAACGTGTTGATTTTACCAGGGAAGACAGTCTACGCCTGAGCCATAAACAGTGAATGCCTTCTCCTCTGTTCACGAACTCTAATAATTCATAAAACCTTATGAATTCTTACTTTCAAAGATAGACAGTAAAACATTTACGGAGATGTTTCTATAATAATTAATACTTTAGCTCACAAGGCAAATATCCACATGCTAAAAATAGAGACATATATATCTGCATCAGAACAAGCCTGTGACCCTGAAGTGAGCCATGGTGGAATGAAAAACATTTAGCGTTCTAGACTCTCTTTTTGCCAAACCCCAAATCATAAATCCTGCATATTGCATTCATACTCATACAGACATACAAATTTCCTGCCTGCTAACAAGGCCCTAAAATCTGCTTTCAAAGGCAGCCAAAAGAAAAAGGGTGAGTTTGTAGTCTGAACTGTAGGATTGGCATAATGAAACGTAAGAACATGGAAATGGGTGTTGAGAGAATAATAATAACCCAGGTGTTTTCCTGGCCCTGTTACGGTGCCGAAACTCTTCCAACTGCCAGGGTTTTGAATGTAATGCAATATTCAGCCACAGTCTGAAACTAATGAGTCATAATCGTCTGGGCAAGGGTGACATCATTTCCTCTTAGCCTAACCGTGTCTGGAATGTGACCCTCCTCTCCCACCACCTAGCTACAGTTGCAGGCACGTCTGTGTGGGACAAAGCTGTGGGAATCCACAGATGGAAGCATTAGGGCAATATAAGATCACCGAAGGCCCATCAAACAGCCTAGAGAAAATAATAAGAGTCCTAAAATGATGGCATCATTTTGGTATTTTCCCAACTGCTATTCACGGAGATGTGCTGTAATCCAGCCTTGTCAAATTGCAGGGTTGTGCCACACAAAACAGACATTAAGTTTCTCCTCCATTATGTCCTGGGCATAGACGGAACATTAAGCTAAACGCTGAATTGAACAGTGTTATTACTGCAATCTGATGAAATGCTGTGGAATCTGAATGAGACCATGTTGCAGACTTAGAAATAAATATGAATACACAGAGAGAAATACACGGGAGGACTGGGGAGATATGCTGTAGTCAACAGAGAGCTGAGAATGAGTTGCTTCCCTTGTACTGACACTGTGACTCAATCCTGATAAAGATTGATGGATTCTCTGGTGGTTTATAAAATGTGTGAGGGAGAGCTGGGCTCTGTGAACAGTCATACATTATGGCTGGAAACACTATAGAGCCTGGGCTGCGTGGGACAGGCATCTGGTCAGTGAAGTATGGGAGTGGGAACGCAGCCAATCTCTGCAGCGCTGTAGGACTAATCCTTCACTCCCTGGAGGGTTGGTGCTTTTAAAATCTAGGGTACATGCACATGCTTAGTAGAAACGAATTCATATTGTCCTCATATTTTTTATACAATAGCTTAAACTGCCTCATCCAGGGCACATCCAAAGTCATAATATCAAAAAGTAAAGGCTAAGAAATTTTACATGCAAAATGTGACCCTGTTCTGCATAAACATATTCGTTATGCGAGTTAGAACTAAGCAGAGGCGTCCACATATTTTACATCAGATCAACCCCTGACTTATTTCGGTAGAGAACGTGAACACAGCTGTTGACATTCTCTGGGGAGGGAAAAGCGGCAAGAGGTCTGTTGTGGCATCGCTCTGTAAAACTAGACGGCAGAGAGCGTTTATGGTCGAGTTGTTTGGGGTCGATCTGAGTCCAACACTGGGTCAAAGTATCTGCGACAGTCACACAAAAGCTATAATAACTTAGAACTTGTCCTTATTATGAGGTGATCGAGCACAGGAATGTATCTGTGTGTATAATGATATTTAGATCTAGGGCGTTTTTTTGTCTGAATGCTCCCGTTTGAACGGTGTCACTTTCACTGGCCGGTCTCCACAAGGTGTCACTGTGGGAGTGACCCTGCTGCATGGCTCTCATGCAAACTCATTACCCACACATTACAGGGAGATATTTAAAAACACGCTTCTGAAAATGATTTAGATCAAAAACCTAATTAACATTTGCTCATTTGCATTTGTCAAAAGCTCGCCCACCAGATTTAAAAAAAAAGTTGACTGAAGTCCTCGTCAACATCATTAACAACAAAGCAGAATTTCAAATGGAAAAGAAACATTTGATCAGGGAGATGAGAAGCGCTGGGCCTGCATCTGTTCCACTCTTGTTCCCCCTTGTGGCTGAGGACGGAACACAAAATCAGTCCTAATGAAGGAGTCAATATCAGATTTGCAAGCACACGTTTAAATGTGTATCATTCTAACTGTTAAATGCTGGGCCCGGGAAAATAATATTAAAACTTGGATTTCTATAATAAAAGTGTAAACAAAAGTAATCGTTCTTCAAAGACAACCCAATATAATTTAACAACCAAGGATTGCTTTTAATAAGAATTAAAACGCTATAATGTCTAATAACAGTCTGTTTCTACTAAAAAAACATGTTGAATTATGCGAATGGAGCCATTTGCTCCCAGACCAGAAGGTAGCGCCAGTGAGCTGCAGATTAAACTGCCAAACTCCACAACCAACCGCTGGCAGCATCTGCGAGCTCCTAATTGACAATGTGGGTTTTGAATGTCGGCAGCACTCACTGGGAGCAAACTGGGTCATAATTTACAAACATCATTTAATAATAATGTCAATTCATTAGTGCAAGACCCAAGAAAAGTCTTTCATCAGCTGAATGGAAGAATGCCACTGGGGCTTGAAACCGGGTCGGAGGGTGGGGGATACGCAGCCGAGCGCCTGCCTGGCTCGTTTCTGTGCCTTCAGTGAATATGTGATCAGAAATAAACTTCATCTGCAAACTATAAGTAAGTGTTTTTTATGAGGCGCAGAAACAATTTAGGAGTCGCTGATGTCTTTGGGAAAAGCATAAAAAATTATGGGCTTCTCGCTCTGTGCTCCCCTTTCATAAACAAATTGAATGGCCCATATCTTTTGTAATAAAACTGAGTGCAAAGCAGACTTTCGCTTGAGGATTCAAGTGCGTCGGTGCTGGTATTTTCCGAAGCAAAGGAGGCGAATAAGTTGGATGGTGAAATTGTTATTCAGGCCCGTCCCGCCTCATAGAAGATGAGAGGAGACTGCACAAGCAGAAGAGACGGATGGTCATGGAGGAGCCTTGGTTTATCTCCTCTGCATTTGTGTCCAGGGAGATATGATGGATGTCTGTAGGAGCCGCGACTCTAGGTGTTGTCTGGACGGCAGAGGCATAATAGAACGTGAGGGATTGTTCTCAAGGTGGGTCCCGCATCACCCGAGGATGAGGACACTTATCTAGCAAAATTGCAGTCCTGAGAGACAACATCAGGTGGCAGAGGAATGGAATTGGCTCTCGTCCTGCTTTTTGTGCCTGATAAATGACGGCACCAGCAGCAAATTGCACTGGCATCACTGAAGCACCATGTAAACCTCGGTGACTGACTCACTATGACACTGTACTGCAAATGGTTAAAAAGAATCATCTCCAGTCATATGCTTAGCAAAAACAGAAATAACATTACCATGAGGTTGGAACTGATAGGTCCGTTTCTCTAAGTAGTACAGTTATCAGAAATCCATTCAGCAAAACTGGCAAACTTATTTTGGCTTCATTGTGTTTCCTCCTTTTACAGACTCCATTTATGTTTTTAGACTACAGGCTGCACAAAACAAACCATTTCCCTACGTCTGGGTCTGAAACTAAATTACTTTAATTATTGATTCGTCTACTGAGGATTGTCTCCGTTAATCGATTTGCTCGATAGTTTGTTTTACCCCCAAAAAATGTCATAAAATAGTTTAAAAATGCCCGACACACTCTTTCAAAGCCACCGAAGGGAATTTTATACAAAGCAAACAAAAAACAAAATGTTCAGCACATTTCTCTAATTTTTCCCTGACAGAAACTTTAATAGTTTCGGCCGAAAATATCACTTTTAGATTCATGAAGCAGAAAAGAACAGTAATTGCTAATAGAAAATAAGCTGTTTGTTGCAACCTTCATTGTACGGATGTAATTATTAGCATTATAATTGGTCTCCTCTACCCTCAGCAAACATGTGAAGTTATATTCCATCATTTAGTTCTTGGATGATGAAAATGAGTTCAGGGACCGCTTCCCTGCAATGGAAGGTTGGTCAATGGCTGTCAAGCTGATAGTCAATTCAGTTAAGGCCGTGTCTATTAAGTCATCTGGCAGCACGTCTGAAGACAGTGTCAGTATCTCCATGTTGAAGCACATTGAATTCCTAAAGTATTTTGGAGCTCATCCCCAGAGCCAATCTCCAGAGCCGCACAGCAGGACAAAGAACCAAGGAGAATTAATTCAGCCGAGAATGAGACCTATTCAGGCCCAGACACCTTTCAGTGTCTCGGATGAAGTCCCACACGTGGGAAAGATAGATGAATTATTAACATTCAGCCCTACACTCTATAGAGCGTTGTGTCCGTACGGAGCCAATCTGATTTCCCACCATCCTGTCAGGATGATGAGGTCACAGCGTCGCAGACGCGCGACTCCCGCGGGTTCAGGACCTTGCGGCTCCTATTTGAATTTCTTGGTTTGGGAAGGGCAAACAGTGGGACTGCTGGACAGTAGCAGCTGTGTGCTTACAGTGGACGACCAACGACAGCCACCGTGTGGTGGAGGAGCATCAGGGAGACGATTTAAGGAAAAATGAGACATCACGTCTCCTCTACCGCTGCAGGGAGCGGCGCGTGGTGTCAGGCCTCCCATATTCCCATTACACACTCCCTCTGTGCGTTTTGTTTAGCGAATCACGGCGAGGTGGAACAAACGACGGGCCGACCAAGGACTGAGCAGAAACAGGGGAAGGAGAGGGCCTCAAGTACAGCCTTCCTATGTTTGGAGCCCTCCCTCCATAAATGCTGTTGTCAGTACCTGGTGCTGGAGCAATTAATCTCCGCCGCGATGACAGGACTTTGCAATTTACCAGGTTTCCAGATGTCCAGGATATACATGCAGTAAAAAAAAACTGCTCGGATCTGAGGCCTGGGTTAATATTCTTGTAATTGAGATTTTCAATTACATCCAATCTGCAGCTAATGAAGAGAATATAGTGTAGTGTATCACACACACACATGGATACATATATAGAGATTAGTGGAAGGATGAGAGTAGAGGAGCTTGTTCTCCACTAGAACATAAGGCATCACATTCCTGATAATAAATTACTTTGACAAGGCCGACTGTTATAATGCCACATACCCAACAATGGGTCTTCAAGTGGTTGACGTTACCTGAAGCTCTTATGTTGATTACTACTGTATAGTCGTTTTACAACGACTGGGAGCTGAGCGAGCAGCGGAGAATAAAACGTCTAAAACACTTGAGGTCGACTGAGCCGCAGGTCAGTTTGACCGTGACATTTTAAACCTCTCCCTCCTATTTGTTAAAGCAAGGCCTTCCAATACGAAGTTATCTGAAATGAGGTGTTACCACGAGTCTGATTCATACGCGTGTAGGTGTTACAGTACTCACTAGCTCGCCTGTCGCGCGTCCTCTCAGGACTCAGCAGGATTTGCGGATCGACGGCGGTGAAGCGCGCATGCAGCGCGTACACTGCAGCCGGCGATAATTCTGTGACAAATGCATTCATGTTCACTGGCGTTAAAAAAAAAAAAGACACATCGCGGGCTAAATATGTCCCTTGCCGTATCAGTGTGACAGCTGAGTACCCATGCACCTTTTTTAAAATCTGAGGGAGCTGCTGATCACCGTGACGCTGATTGAAGCGTTTTACAGGGCATCAAACAGGAGTTTGCCACTGTAGGTACAAACTGGCGGCAGCGCATACTGTAGGCGGACAGATCCCGGCCACATGTATAATGCCCACATAATAGTCCAAAGCGCTGTATGGCTGTAATTATGCTGGTTCACATTTTATGCTTGTGAGGTTATTACCTAGAGAAAATGAATCTCATTTATGCGCCACTGCGAATGTACAGAATTATGAGTTTCGAAATAAATCACGGCGCGGGCGAACGGAAGCCCCAGCGTTTAGCGCGTTAAACCACTGCACTGGCAAACCCTCAGTGGATTCTGCGGATTGATCTATCGACAGCAGGACCCGGGGTCGCTTACCTTTATAAACTAGCAATGTAAACAGTCTGCAGTCGTGACAGAGGCTTCAGTTTGCATTTGCGGCTGCAGCCACTGTGGTTTTCTTAGATGTAGAATGTGGACGACTGGGATGTCACAGTGTGCGAAGCTGCCATCAGAGCATGAGGTGACTCCTCCGGGGATTCAAGATACAGTACATCTGCAGGTCTCCATGGCGATAAGGTGTTATTCAACCAGGCTGGGATCAGCTGATGGAACTTTTCCCATAATTGGGTTTATTGAAGACGCGGCTTCCCTTTCATGCCGCCGCGACGTCCCGGGAACGCGGGCGACGGAGGAGGCGATGTTTGCAGAAGCGCGGCGGTAACCTTCCCTCAGAGGTGCCGCAGCGCTTTACATTACAAAAGCCACAAACAGCGACAGGCCACGCTAATTATTCACCTGATATTTACCATTCAGCCAGACAATCCAGCGCCGGGCTGTTTGTGTCATTTTGGTCCCTGCATTTGATAAGATACTGAACACAGAGCTGACTTTTAATAAGCCACTGGGCACCGCGCCGCCTTTCTGCTCCCCAAGAATCAACATCCCAGCAGAGAGAAGCAGAAAAACGCATACCAACGAGGAAATCATTATTTCTGCATTTCACAATGCGTAAATGAGGGGCAAAAGGTTTCCCATCGGCTGCAGAGGACATGGAAAACATTTGGTTTGATTTATTTTATTTTTTTTACTCACGCAGATCTCGCATCAAGTTACCGTGTGATGTGGATGATGGTCTGCTCTGTCACACGCTTCTACCTGTCGACTACAAACTACAACCAAAGAAGTGCACAACTATTTTTTTAAATAGTGAGCGAAATTGTGTGCATTTGCATTTCACAAACTAAAAGGAAATAAGGAAATTAGGACTTTTAATCCCTGTAGTCTACAGCGACTCATGCACAGCTTAGTGACGTCAGGTATATTGTAAAGTCTGGGACACAAACTTGTGTTCTGGCCCGTCGCAGCTGCGTGGCTTCGTTTCGGGCCGGCCGCGGTTCCGGCTCCCGCTTGGACCACGCTGGCATCCGGCTCCGGTCCTGAAGACGCGGCCAATCAGCGGCTGTAATTGAACAGCCAATTAGGCTGATTGTGCTCAGCTGTGCAGCTCGGAGTCTGTAATCTATATCTGTGCAGTGACCCCACGGCTCTGTGGCATAATTATTGTTTTCCGTGTTTCCCAATTGCATCTCGCTGCACTGTAACGCCGCACACCCAAATACAAAGCCTATTAACTGGATGTAATTCACATTTGGCCAAATTGTGCAGCACGTGTACCCGACGTTGTTGTGTAAAACAGGAGCAGTTTTCTGGTGCTTCCTCCTCGGCTGAATTATTCTACAAGCAGAATGGTTGATCAAACAGCGTCCAGGCAAAGGTCAAAGCTTTAATACAATCTGTTCCTGTCCAATGTTTTCATACTCTACTCTTCAAACTGCCAGATCTTATATCAGGTGTACTCTGCACATCTAAGTGAATTATATATTTAAATACTCGAGCTCAGCGGTTCATTATAGACAGACTTCAAGGCCAGTTGAAGTAGTTTTCTCGTGAAAAAAAAAAAAAACTCCCCATCCCACTGTTTGTGAAAATATTCAGTATGCAGTTCAGTGAGTCCACTTCCTTTCAACTTTCACAGCACGGCACTCAGGAAAAGCAATGGTGGTAAAGAAGGCGATAATAATGAATTTGGAATCGTCGGCTGTACTGTAGATACCGTCGGTGGAGAAGGGACGGGACGGCGGCGCGTTCCTCTGTCAGCTGAGACAAAACACACTGATAATGTCCTGATGTGTCAAGCGTTTAACTTTATCCCACACTTTTTTATTTTGGGCTCACTCACCCTCAAATATTATAAATCCGTAGGTTCTATCAGAAGCACACACAGCTCTCCTAGTGGCATCGAGGCGCAGCAGAGCATCCTCCCCTTTGTTCCCTGAGCTCCGCTCAAACAGGCAAGTCCCTCCACAACGAGCCGCAGCCCTCCCTCTGCGCAGGCTTCATCCTGTCACATCCTGTACCGCGCCTTGCTCCCACTGTGAAATGAGAACTTGAACTAATATAATAGAGTTGCAGGAGGCTCAACAGAACGATAATTTGTTCTGACAAATTTGTTAAAGCTATAAATATTTCCCCAGGAAGCGGCTGGAAAAAATTACAATTCTTTTGTCAGCATTTCTATAAAATTGATTCCAGGGCTGTGGGAGAAAAAAAGGCCTTCAATTTTTCATAACTGTGGATAACGCTGATGAAAGACGAGCTCTTTCTGAAGGGCTGAAGTGCATTATATTCCTCACATTCTGACTAACTTTTCTTTTCTGTCACAGTTACCGTACAGACAATGAGCTTTGTAATGAATTTGCTCACTTCTCCTGCCTACAGGTTATTGAGAAAGATGCTGTGCATGACTCGGACTTGCCTCATTGTTTCCCTTCACTGCCTTTGCTGGGGATGGAATTTGCTCATATAACACCTACTCACCTCTATAAATTAAAGCAAGAAAATGTGATTTATCTTTTCCCTCTTGCGGTTCCTTTCAGCCGACTCTCTGGAATAACGGCAAACATAAATAGGGGGTATAAAAAGAGGCTGTGAACGCTTGAGAGAGTGGATTAGGCCATGAATCAGTTTATTAACGGTCGGCCACGGAGCGGTGTCGGCGCAGGGGGAATTTATTCATTCATAAAGCAGTGTTTACAGCATTTATCTTCACCCAAGAGCAGGCCCCTAAAATGTAACAAAGCACCGCGAGACAAAGATACGGCATGATGGATCTAAGGGTTCCTGTGTCAAGGCCACCAGCAGACTCGGAGGTATACCTCTGCAGCCGTAGGTTAGTGGTGAATAATATGATCTTCAGCCCAATAGTGCGCAAAAGACAACGTAACAATTGTTTCAAATTCACAACTGGATCCGATTTACGCAATAAAATCCCCAGTCAGAACAATAAAGATGTGAATGGATGTCACTGTAAGGCATGTTTTATCTTACTGGAAGGAAAGAAAAATCAATGATCTTTCTCAAGAACAGGAACTCACACAAACACATTGATTTATACTTCAATATGAAATATTCTTTAAGTACTACTGCGGTTTGAAACATTCCCCATAAGCTGCATAAGTCAGAACCCAGGCATGTACAATATGGACGCAATAAAACTCAAGTCTGATTCAGATTCCAAACCTCGTTTCTCTTCCCCCGTCTCTCAGGTGAAAGCAGTTAGTGGACTCTGTCTTTGAAGTTTACTCAAGCTTAATAACGGACTCCGGCTTGAGCTGCTTAACATTCAAAAAGAACATTAACAAAAAAAGTGATTGCGGACATTTGAAATGCCAGAAGGTAAATAAAGTCGATACCAGGCCACAGCAGAATCAATCACGCTGGTAGCTAAAACAGTAAAAAGACCAATTAGGGAAGTGTGGTTCTCCGAAGGACGTGCTCAGGATAAAGATCTTCTTTGTTAATATGCAACCAGACTTCTCCAGCCAATCATTGTTCACTCAGCTTAAAGGTTTGGATATAATTTTCTAGACTAGTAATGACAAAACTCCAACTCACTCCAACTCAATACTTTAATCACCAGCACAAATTAAATTTTAAAAATGCCAAAAAAATGAGTAGAGGTAAAACAAAAACAAAGAGGTCCCACAGTTTCGATTTAGATAATGACTGTTATACCTTCAGAGTTCCACGTGACAAGACGAACCCGATCCAACCCTTGAATCCCAGATGAATGCTCAGTGCATCATCAATCAAAGCTCCAGCCACAGTGCAAGCTAACTGAAGGAAAAAAACTGTGTTGCTCCTACTTGAAAGGCTACAGAGATGAATAGACCACCTACAGTAAGTGTAGCGGAAGTGGCTTTCATGAAAAATAGACTCGTCTTCAGCTGGGACACACCGAGGTGCAGTAGGTGGGAAGCCGAGCATCGACTCCAGCAACAGTGTTCAGCTCAAGCAACTGCCGGATCAGGAGCATGTCGCAGTCGGTCCCAGTGGGGAAAAAAAGAGCTCCACAACCCAAAGTAAACTACTGTAGAGGCGAAAAGTTCACCGTGCCGAATGTGAAACACGTCAGCATCCGAGGGGAGACGTGTGCACATGTTTTAAAAGTGCAATTCAAATTAAATCACTAATATTTAACACAAAGTTCTTAAACAAGTAAACTGATGAATGTGAACCCAAAATGAATCCAGCAAAATATTCAAATAGCCCAATAAATGCCTGATTTACTGAAACACATCCTGCTCAGGTGTGATTGTTTTTCCAGCTCCTACCTGCTAACTTATTAACATTTTTGCCAATAATATCACGTTAAATTAAGAGCACACTCACTGTAAACAGAGCATAGCGTATACTTCCACTACCAAATCACAAAATGTCTCTGCTACCGAAGCCTTCAGGTGAGCAGAGAGACGGTGAAGATGAAATGTAGAGCAGATGGCACGCGGTGGGTGGCATCAGCCATCTCTGATATGGGCAGTCATGCTGTGCGAGACGGAGGCCGTGGCTGATTGGTGTCTATCTGACCCACTGGTTGGTTGATTGCTAGCATCGCACACCGCAGGATACGGGCCTAGTGTTTGCGTGGCAGCCGCACGGCAGAAGAATCATTACCAGAGTGGACTGGCTTCACAGCCATGAGGACTCATCATTCGAAGGAAGAATGGGAGATCTGACTGGGATAGAAGGAAACATAAGAAAGAGATAGTGTAGATAGATCTTCATTTATTCAGGTGAGTGAATAATTACGTTAAATGTTAATGAAATACATAGACTTCAAGGGCATTGTCTTATGATTCTCTCTATTTGATAATTACTGTATTAACAATTGAGAAATTATTGCTTAACTGCCCTTTAACTGCATCACGGCCCAGTGCTCATTAAATCCAATACAATGTCACTTGCAAGTATTTTACTGTAGACGTCTCAGTCAGATTGCGAGAGGTATTGAAGCCAAGTGGGTGTTTAGTATTGACCCATTGTCCACCAGCAATCAGCCAAGTGAGATGTTCACTAATTAAAATAATTTTGCTGCCATTTCACTGTTGTTTGTAGACAAAGATAAATACCAGGCAGACGTCAAAGTACTGTCATTTTACCCCTTTGTGCTTCAGCATCTGATCTGAAAACCGTCCAAGGACGACGACCTATAACGTAGACTTTATTAGAAAAGCACTGTTCTAGATTTCTAGGTTCATCATGAACCAAAGAAAATAAAAGTTTGGAGATGTAGAAGTGCACCTGTTGTTCCAATCGCTCCTATGCTACAAATAGCAATCAGCTGCCGGCAGCTCGTTATTTTCCCCTTCATTACCGGTGCGCCGAATATTGATGCATGTCAGAGTCTGCTGCTACTTTTGTCAATATCAGACAGAGGCGGGAGGGGAAAAAGCACATATGGTATATATTGAGAGCCTAGAAATACCTGGCGTGGTGGACAAACCTGTCAATTAATAACCGCGCGGCCCGTATTCCAACACAAAGCACACAAGCAGACTGGCTCGCCACATGCCGGACTGGAGTAAATAAAGGTTGGGGCCTGCATTGCTTAATCACTATAGAGGCCTTTCAATCGCAGCAGGGCAGTGAGATGTCCCAGGTCTGTCGTCCAGAGCCAAATGGTGCATGTGTGATGGCAGAGCTGTGATATTTTCACCGGAGTGACACTGGGTTTTATGTAGAATATGCATGTTACTCGAGCTCATAACTGCTAACTGGGGGCATTTATTAAAGACGCTGGCAGATGATTTCACTGCTGTGCAAACAGAGACGTTAGCAGACACAGTGCATGTGTGCGACAGCGTCAGTATATAGTGTTCAAGTGGAGGCTGTACTGTACTGTATACCCATAAGCCTGCATGTTTATGTATGTCTGTGTCTCTGTCAAGGTTTTCACAAAGCAGCTGGGGCCGACACTGGCTGTTGCTAGGAGGCGTGTGAGACAGCTGCATATGCCAGGGAAAGACACAAGCCAGTGGGCAGGCAGGGAGCGAACAGTCAGGGGCAGCAGGGACGTGGGGCCGTTGTGAGCTGAGGGGGATCTATGTGATGGAGCAGATTCCCTGCTACTGTGAGTGGGGACCAACAAAGTGAGTGGGTGAGATACATGCATATATTTGTCCACATGCGCATGCATGCAACCACAAGCCTGTTATTTATTATTTTAAAAAAAAGGTTAAGCTTCACAGTAGCTGCCAGTTCATTTTTCTCTTGGAAACAATACAGCCCCGAGGTCACAGATTGGTAATCGAAAGACTGTGAGGGCCAGGACTTGTAAACACAGAGGCACAGCGCTCAAGTGTTGCCTCCTGCTGAGATCCTCTTGATTGGTCTGTGGCCTTTTGCACACATGCGGCATAAAGCACTGTCCGTGGTGCTGAATTCTGCCATCCCCCATGTGGACGCACTTGACAACCACGCGGTACAATAGCATCAGAGGCTTTCAGGAATACATAAACGATTTTTAGCCGAGAGGTGTGTGACTTGCAGCAGTGGAAAAAAAAACAGTGATTTCATCTCATCAAGCATCGTTTCAGTGAGGACGCGCGTCAGTACTCGGCAGCTTCTTCTGACATTGCGCCTGGTTCATCAACCTGCGTTAGGAAGACGACTAAAGGAAGAAAACCTAGGTCGACATCAGCTCATTGCCAAGCTGGAAGCATAGCATTAATTGTGTTTTGTTGTTTTATATGCTACCATTTGCATTAGCTGAAGACTTTATCACACTGGGTTATTGCCTTACAGTGATTCAGTTTATGGTGATTATGTTTATGCATCTGCCAGAAACATAAAATGCGTTGCTTCCCGCGCACCAGAGGATTTAGGACATCAAAGGCTTTCCTGAGGGTCTTGGCAACCTACTGTAGGTGAACACTGTTCAACTGTATTTGTATTTCTCTGATTTAACCTCTTTCTCAAGGGAAATACCCACCGGTGCAGATGTTTCAAAGTAAACCCAGCACAGCACAAATACTGCTGATAAGAAGGATCCTGCTCTCTTAAATTACACGTCAGAACTGTGAGTGTGTATTCCTGCGTTAGCTTTCCTTATTTATGCTGCCGAATGCGAAGGTAAACCATTAAATAAAGATTCAGTGCAGCCCCTCTTGTTGTGGATGGCGGAGAAGTGTTTCCACACAGTTATTGTCCGGGGCCCTTGTTGCAGCCTTGAGTATACATTTCTAATGTAATGGTCTTTTTCAAGCTAAGGCTCAGCTCAGCTCAGGCTTCGGCACAAAAGGCTTCGGCAGTGCTGAATGCACTTGCATATATTACTTGCTTAGAATTCATCCACAAATCCCTAATCCTCTCTGAAAGACACACAGTGCTCACCATCCTTCTCCCCACTGTTATATTGTTGGCATGCCATAGTGGTACAACCTGATTTCAACCAAGGACCTTATTAGCTACTTGAGAAGGGTCTTATGCTGGGGGTCTTGCCTCTAGAGACCTGATTAGGCTAATAAAGCATATCCACAGGCATGTACCGCACGTTGATTTGGCCAATTAGGAAGGTGACAAACCCTGGATGTATTCTCTATGCAGACACTCAGAATCTCATGTTATGATAATGACGCGGGGGAGAGATTTTGAGAAAGAATGAGAAGAGAGACCCCCGTTTTTACTACCACGCATCAGTGTTCAAGCGTCAGGTATTCTGACACGTCTTAAAATAACGTGACGGCAGCACACAGCGACGGATTAGAGTTTTTAGCTCGGATATACGTTTGTGCCGTCACTCGATAAGAGCTGGAAGCGAAGCGGGGTAAACTGGCTGCTTCTTAGTGGAATCATTGCAACTGGGCAGACGTGTAAGAGGAAGCATCAGCATGGGGTTAAAGAAGTGGAGGTCAGGTGCCAGTAGCCCCTCTGGCTGACTAAAGGCACTGTTGCAAATAAACACTACTAATTTGAATTAAGAAATTAATTAAAGCCAGAGGGCATTACATAAAAGCCCTCCTGGGTTTTGAGTAGCTTAATGATGAGGGTTATTCTCAACCAAAACAAAAAACACAAGCAGCTCACTTTGAATAATCACTACATTTTTCTGATTTTCTGGGAGTGTCTGACCCTTGTTGGTGGCGTAGAGCTCCCAAACAATACTAGTAAATGTCGCATGCATGTAACAATCACAAACGAATAGAAGACGTGCCCATACTTCTGAAATCAAGTGGCAACTAACCCTCAGAGTTCCAGTGTAGAACCTGGAAGTGTGTCCGTGCACGCAAGTGTGGGTGAAAATTTCTTATTCCGGGTGCCACCTTATTTTTATTTTAACCTCGCTTGAAGGTGACATAAATCACTTTCTTAGTGAGAACTCACATTCCACCTTGAGAGCACCTAGTCCCATTTTTATCAGTATTAATGGTTGTCCCCTCACTTAGCCAAAGCTATTTCACACTTGGTTAAGTAAGGTATAAGAACGTCTCCTTGGCTGTATATTTAGCCGGGCCTTCCTAAATATTGTTGAGCTCTCTAACCACTGAGCAATAGCTGCCTTGTGTACTAACACACTATGAAAGCTCACCAAAGTAATTCATTTTCATTTCCCACCACTGAGCATTTCTCGGCAAACGCACCATGAGGCCTGTGGTGAGCTTCTCAGAGAATCCTAATTGGTAAATGTTCAATAATGTCGAGCAGCTCGGCCTGTTTGGCGTTCTGATCACACACTCGTACACACACACACATGAACAGCCAAGCGCTTGAAAGTGCAATGAGTCTACACGTAATGAGAAATATCACAGTCATTCAAGCCAACTATTAGGCAAATGTGCCTGAATTTAATACAAATAGCAATTGAATTCATTGTCACAATCTGAATATGCTTCTATGTCTAACATCTCTTATACAATTTCAAAGCCTGTTCTCTCTCTATACAAGTGAGCAGAACACAAAAAAAACTCACAACCGCTGAGTGAAGTTTTAAATGATAAAGCAACTTTTATGAAAGGACACAGGATCCGTGCATTGGACTGTTAATAACACACTTCAAAGGAGAAGTAGGTTTCACAGCAAAGCCGAAAAATGATTCTGTGTCGGGGAGAAGCTTTGCTGGCTTCCACAAAGCCCGTCTTCATCTCCCCCCCATGTGGCCTAAGCAGAAGCGCCATCTCTGTCCAGACCTTCTGCATTTCCACACACTCTGGGGAATGCAGGTCAATATCCACATTACTTCCCGCGGTCCTTTTCTTAACCCTCCGATCTCTTATCCGCTTCGCCCACCTGGCTCACTCGCACACAGGCAAACAGAAAACAAGAGACGTGATGTACAGTCTGAGCACACACACAGACACACACACAGACACACACACACACACGCACACACACACACACACACACGCACACACGCGCACACACGCACACAGAGACACAGGGAGAGAGAGACACAAACACACACAGGCAGTGTGCCAGGTGAAAAGCTTTCCTTATTCAATTCCCATTGCTAAATGGAACATCTAGTTTGCCGGCTGGGTCACATCCTTGGTTGAGTAAAACTAGCAGGGTTGTGTGCATGCATATAGCACACTTATTATCTAAAACAGGGTCAGGAACTTGCCCTTATTCAGAAATTAATTTGAATTTCAGAGGTGGGAGTGAGAAAGGGCAGCGATATTTAAACATCACACAAGGTTACAACACATTCACACAGTTGTGGGGAACTTTTTTTTATATCCAACAGTAAAAATCACACTTCCTTACGATGAGAGACATAAAACAGTCATAAAACTCCACAAAAGCTGCCGTGTGGTCATTTCCTTTACCTCACAGTGTGTGGGACGGGTGCCCTTATTGTGAATGTGTCTGTGTTACCTTGATCCAGCCAGTTAACCACTATTACAACATCCTGTGGTATGTTTGGTGTAACTCATCCCAACCTAAAAACCCTTAAGATGAATCTTCCTGGACGGCTTACAACACTCTTTAACTCTAACCGTGCATGAAATAGAGTTTGTTGGTCTATTGATCACTGCAAAATTTTCCCCAAAAATTCGATTCGACTTTGATTCAGGCTGTGCGGGCGCTGCGTGAGTACAGCACGCCGCATTATTCCGGAAACCGGGAGACTGAAAATGAGTGGCTGCAGATAATTACAAAAGCAAACACACTTGGTGGCCGTTTAGGCCTAAAGTATTTCTAATTTCACAGATGTGATCAACCTTGCCAGGAGCCTCTCTCTCCCTCTAAGTGGTGAATTGCCTCCTTCCTTCCAGACGTCTGCCGCGGTGAAGATGAAGTGCTAAACAGCTTTCTGCGCCGCGCTCTCCTGTCACTCTGCGGTCTAGGTGATTCGCAGAGACTTCTGGGGCAGCGCCGCGGCTCCGCGCCTCGCACGGCACCGCTGGACCATGAAACTGCCGCGTTTGCCCTCAGAGCCGCCGCGTTACCCTTGAGGAAACACCGACCGAGTCATTTTAGGATATAAAATTAGATTCCAATAAGGGTCGAGGTGGACTTTTCACAATGATGGCCGACATTACTCTGACAGAAACAATGACTAACAGCTTTCCAGCAGGAACGGTGCAAGTTGTGGCTTCCGTGAGCATTAAGCACTACAGTATGTTGACTATGCTGAACCCAACTGCTCACTTGCCATGAAGGTCAATTGGAAGCATTTAACGGGATTGTTGGGCACTCCTCCTCCTCGGGCCTGCTAACATTACCTTTAAGTGTGACTGCAGGTGTAATCTGTCAAATGGGCCCCTCGCAGTGAGTCATTGGCTGAGCGCTCTGATTCAGCCCAAACCCCTGAAAAAGCCTGTGATTAAATGGGAAGTGTGACATAACTCTTGTTTAATGGTAGAAAAACAGCAGCCAATGTGTTGGCATAAAGCCTAGTCTATGGAACATAAATTCTATTTCCCCACAGATGCCGCTTGTAAAAGGTCAGCATGACTTTGAGTCATTTTATTGTTAGGAATTAAAAGGCAGAAGAGGCTAATCCATTGTTTTCATTTGTTTGCGTAGCCCCACATGCAGCATTTGTCAAGACGGGGCTGAGGTCGTCATCGATGCTTGGCACAAATACGGGCCAGAAATCGATACGGTGCCATTATTTTTATCTGTGTGCAGCAGTGCACGTCTATGAACCAGCTCTTCACATGCAAATCAGCTGGAAGAAATAATCAATGTCATGCATCAGGGAGCCAGACTCTAAACCTGACCCAGGGCAAAAATAAATGTTTTATCAGACAGAAGGTTTAAATATTACAGGCATAGAGGGGAGGTCAGGGTCCCACATACGGTACTGTCCAGCACATTTACGCCCACAGTGTCCAGTTATTGATAAATGTCATGCAGGGCAGTGAGTGAAGTACATTTGGAGGCCAAGCCAGCATCTCTAACATGACAGTGACGCAGCACCTCCACCGTCAGCTGTGGGAGAACAAGGAGTCAAAGCCTCTTCACTGTCAGCCGGGCAACGTTTAAGGAAAAGCAGAGCAAAGCGTATGACATTAAATCAACATTGCCTAGAGTCCTGCTCAGCACAGTCCAAAAGGGACAACAACTCTGTGACTTATTGGGAATGATCGACTTTTCCCTTAGAGGATGCAATGAATAATTCTCTTTTACCGGGAGAGAAAGAAACCCTTCCCCTGGGGTATTGAACCAAATAGTCTTTTCTCTCTTCATTAGCAAAAAAAGTCTACAAGTCTTATCAGCATTCTGCATTCTGTGCCATTGGAGCTCAGATAATTGATTATATTTAGGGGGTTTTCTATTGGATGCTTTACTAGTGGAGGGAGATACTGTATAGCTATAGATTAAGTTTACCGTCCCAGGGCAAGACTCACTGACCTCAAAGGACACGGTGAAATTGTAATTACAATAGAAGTAAAAGGAGCTTGATTTGACCCAATGGCCATATTTCATCTTTAATGACACAATCATGAGGTTTTTTACGGTGTCTATGATTACAAGTGACGCGTTATGGTCTCGCCTCATTCTGCTCATCAGCGGCTACTGTGTTGCTGCGCTGTCCAAGTAAGAGTATTTAACGATGACCCACTTTTGCGCCACAATTAAACTGTTCTTATTTTTATTCAAAGTCCATTTATAACCAGGGCCAATTAAAGCTCAGCGACGGAGCGAGGCGGCAGGGAGAGCGCCTGAGCCGCAGCCATGTCAGATTGTACAACCATATGAATTAGCAGGTGGGTTTCGTTCAGCTCCAGTTGCTTTGCCAAACGCGGTGCCGGATTGATTCTCGTTCTGTTCGCACTCGACTGTTTGTCCATCGTCATCCTCGTCGCCCATATTTCCTCCTCCTCCTCCAGTCGGAGCGCCTCTTAAGCTTCCTTTTAATCTCACGCGGTCATTAAGCAACTGCTCCCTTCACGCCTCCTCATGCTGAGGAGTGTCAGGCTCTGTGCACTGTACGCAGCCAAAAGAAGTGTTGACAGAGATTTGACTTAAGCACCGCAAACAGCAGGAAAATCCTCAGTGCGTCCAGGGACTCTCCAGCTGGCACGACATTGTTTAAATCTGGGTCAAAACTAAACAGAATATATTCAATCAGTTCATCTAAAATTACAAGAACCTACTGTACAGTAATAATATTTTTAGGCATGACCAATGTGACAAACCCTTAAAAAGTCATATGAATCATGTCCATTGGCTCTAATAATAAATGCTATCTTTGTTTTTGGTGGAACATGCTGCACCACTGTATTTCAGCATTTCTACGTATTTCATTAAAAGAGATACTATCATCACAGTTTAACCCCCAATATTACTGCTGCCCACTATAAGAACATTTTATAGGGAACTAGAAAACATCAGATAATTATAATGAACTGCTGAGCTGCTCCAGATTTGTAGGTTTTAATATTTGATTACATGTTAAACTGGTCAACCTTCTGCTGAGTGTCTGCAGAACTACAGTGTAGTACCAAGCCAGAAGGCCTGGAACCACTAGTGACAAATTAAAAGGTCAAACACCAATTCAGTCCATTTGATATACATATAAACATATATATTTCATGTATACAGTACTGTATACTACATACTGTACTACTGTATCTGTAATAAGAGGCCCATACGTCGTCTCCCTTCTAGACCCCAGAGAACAATCAGCAGCTATTACAGGTGAAATTGGACACTGACAAGTAAATAAATCCTAACTCCATTTGATTATTACTAAGCATAGAGCTAATACCACCTCCAACAATACATCAGCGAATAAAATGTGGGTCTGTGTTTATGTCCTCTGCAGCAATTTGAATCTTCTCCAAGTTGTTGCTCTACCAAGAACCTAAAGCACAAAGACTTTGTCAACATCATCTTCTCGTTACAGTTGGACACAATCTTTATTCACAAATGTTTTGTTTTATCACAGTCCACAGAAGGACCTTGGGAGACGAAGGGGCTATTAGGAAAATAAATAAAAGTCTGTGCAGACACTTAGCCTGATCAAGACCAAGCATTAAATAATTACTGTAATTCACTTAGGTTTCTTTTAAGCTGTGTAACGATTTTCCCCGTTTCCCCCCTGCATAAAATTGATCTGACGAAGTGGACTAAGCAAACAACCTCTAAATTAATTGGGATTCTCTCCAGCCTAATTGCTGTACATCTATCTATAAGGAAATTGTGGAAAAGCTTTTAAGGAGACCATAGGACACAGCAAACAATAAATAAAGAGAGTCGGGGAACAGCTTCTGCAAGGATTTTTGCATCAGCATCGCAGCAGGTATGCTGCTTGAATAAAAGGTGACGGTGCTGTACAGAACTAAACCCACCAACTGGAATGCGAACTTGTCCTTGTCTCATGAAGAAAGAGGAGAAAAAAAAAGCCCAAAGACAAGCATTTGGCGCCTACGTCTTTGTGTGACAGCGTCCGTGCTGAACTCACCGAGGTGTAAAACAGAGGAAATAAAGCAGAAAAACATCCCAGGACACGACGCAAAGTTAATCTCGACAGATGGGGTCAAGCCGGTTCAGGGGCCAAATCCTCTCAGATTCACATCACATTATCTATTATAACGCGGCTGACGATCGCCATCCATCTTCTGGAGATGTGTCCAGAGGCAGAGGTGAAGCCGCGGCGTGCACAGTAATCACAGCGCAGCTCGGTACCATTCTACCGAGCTCCCACTTCTGCTGTTGGATCAAAGAACCTGTGCTCCCTTTGAAGTGGAAAGGCCTGTCCGCCCAGGGAGGACGGTGGGCTCCTTTCTATAGGCTAATGAATCCAACGTCTCCTAATTACCTCTGTGCATGCAGGGAAATAACTAAGAATGATTGGTTGCCTTGCTTTTTCTTTATATTTGTTGCTGTTCTGTTGTTGTTACTGCCAGCGACAGTAAATGTGGGCACAGCTACTGCAGGTGTCCGACTCTAGTCCATAAAAACAACAACACATTCCGGTTTATTAATGTGCAGAGGAGGAAGAAAACCCACAGATAACATTAACCCCAAACCAAGAGGGACGGTCATGGCACGCAATCATCATTAAATCAGAAATGATGTATTGGCATCATTTAAATTAATAATAAAATAAGTGAAAGTAAATCTCCTTGTGGTGCAGGAGGCCTCATTTGGAAGAAACTTCACAAACAGTAATGGTAGAAGTGACGTTTGTGGGGGCTGACGAGATAAATTCAACAGATCATGTCCAGATGAGCTTGACTAATACAGCAAATACGCAATTAATATAAGCATTAGTATAGATTGGGAGGATTGCATGTATAGTGAAATATATGCAGCCATTACCTGCTCAGCACCAAACTAAGGAGGAGTCAGATTTGCATAGGAGTTGTAGGAAGTTGATGCGGAGCAGAAGATGTGGGACTCACTTTTGCCAGATGTTCAAAAGGAATCAGTGAGGTCCATATGTGCTTGATGTTGGCCGACTTATTCCAAATAAAACCTTAATAACTTACATTAATAAGAGTTTGTTGTTCACAGAATTGGAGATGATCACAATCAGGACAGTGTGTTATGTCGGCATATAAGTACAGAAAGTTGTCGCAAGTGCTGAACGCATAGAATTTCCTCTGTTTTCTATTCAATGTCACTGAACGCACCGTTTTTCTTGGCTAATTCAATTATCCATCAATCCAGTGAATGTGGGAGGTTGGCCTACATCCTTGTAATGTCCCGAGTCCTCCAGGGCCCTGCCAATCCGGCCTTCTTATTGCCAGTATAAATCTAATTTGTGCTTGTGAGGATAAAGCTTGACCTCCACTATACGTGATAGTTTGGCTGACTTACTTGATTCATGACCCGACGGCACAGACCACAGGTATGAAACCGCTGCCAAGTGCCCCTGAGCAGTCAGTCACTGCTGAAATACACCAACTCAACACTTCCCTTCGTCAAACTTTGCCGGTCTTCGCACTCCTTCTGGTCCCTGGTTTGTTTTCAAAATTCGTGACCGATGACCGGTTCCGTGTTGTGGCTGGTGACTGTGGTGTGGAATGAGATGATAAACAATAAGAGGAAAGCTGCAGGTAGAGGCTCATTTACGACTCCTCTCCTCTGCTGCATTCCCCTGAATATGGAAGTCAGACTTGGCAGATTCACAGAGGCTTCCTCCGTGATTTGTTGGAACAATAATGTAGTATTTGTGGCCTTTATGCAAGGATATGGCAGACAGATTTTATAAACTTTCCACTGTCTGCTGGGCAAATGTAACTGTAAATCATATCTGCAAAGAAGGTCACTCTGTGCTGACATTAGACAGCTTGGTGCAGAAACAAAACACTGTGTGTGTGTGTGTGTGTGTGTGTGTGTGTGTGTGTGTGTGTGTGTGTGTGTGTGTGTGTGTGTGTGTGTGTGTGTGTGTGTGTGTGTGTGTGTGTGTGTCAGGGAGCTATAATCCTGCACTATTCAAAACGAGGTAAACAAATGATGGTTTTTTTTTTTTTGCTAGAACATCCTATACGACGGGAAGATGCAGCCTTGAGGTTTAGAGCCGCTCCGGGCTGATGTGAGGGAATCTGTATCAGCTGCCTCTGCGGTTGTGTTAGACCTGGGATTGTGCTGTGCTTATCCTCGTTTGATAGGATTAGCTTCAGCACCATAAGTTGCACTGCAAATGTTGTTACATCACGCGGAGCCCGAAACACCATTTTATCCAGCTGAATCTGCCGGTGATGTGTAATTAGGCCCTGTAATTTCCAGAAAAAGCTAAGATAAGGGGTGAAAGATGAAATGTAAACGGATTAGAAAGGTGCAGAAAATGGCTCCCCTTCGCAGCCCCCCCTCCCTCAGCTACCGATGCCTGACAGAGTTAAGACATAGAGAGTACTGTACGCCATCGAGCACATTATGGGACACATTTTAGGGATAAGTGGGTTTCGAAGGAAGCCAACTACACCACCACCGTTGTGCTTTTCAGAATAAACAGAGTCGCAGCAGCCCCAGATGGATGGAGGGCATCGTTCTGAATTAACCTCTGGATCGCTGACTGACAGCAGAGGTCAACGTGCGTCTCCATCAGATCAGTGGCGTTTAGTGGCAGATGAACAGAAAGGACAGGCTCAGTGTCATCCAGTGGAATGAACAGACACTTCTATGGCTGCCTTTATTTACATCCAATCATCTAATTTCATTACGTCGCAAGAAAACGATGACATGCACATTTTAAGGACAGATGAGGTTATTTGCACTGATGATGTTGAAGAACATTCATACAACAAACACGGCCTCAACTGATTTTATCAGTTAAAAAAGTCAATACAGTAGATTAAAATATTAATATAATCAATCACATGCTCCTACGTAATACAGAAAACACTGTCAGAACTTGTATCTAATATACAGTATGAACCTTCAAAAGTAATATTTGAAGGACTCACACTTGATACATCAGAGAATTTACCTTGAAACTAAATTATTTCTTTAGAATTTCTTTTCCATTCGCGGCTGAAACCAAGGAGATGATTTTACCAAGACCCAGATTGTAACATCTGTGTTCCCGGCCTTGCACTGTGTAAAATGTGTTCCTTTTGTCTGGGGAAGGAGCGGGTGATGATGCGAGAACAGTCACAGTCTGCAGATCTCCCTTTGGGCTACAATTTGTCCCACGTTGCTTCTTTGCAAACAGATCAAGTTCCAGGCATGGATGGAGGCTAGAATCAACACAGACTATTCTGACTATTTATTCACCAGCCGTTTATTGTCTATTACACATACGCAAATGTAGATGTCTCCCTTTTCAGCGCCATCCAAAACACAGTCACTTGATTTAATCATTAGGATTAAATCAGCTTAATCAAACTTCACAGTTCATCAAAAGTTGCCATGTTTGCATCCCCCAGTGAAGGTGGCATTCAGTCTGCAGGGGCAACGTGATATTTCCATTAAAAAGCCAAACATCTAAATTGTTTTGATAAGTTCTGGTACAAATTAAAATGTCACAAATGCCTCATGAGAAATCAGTTAAGCATTTTCACATGATGAACACGTCTTAGACTAAAACAAGTACAGCTTGGAGAAGAAACAAAGGGAGAATAGGGCAGAGTCACTATGGACATGAGACGAGTATTAAGGCTTTACGCCAACAGTTTTTTTTTTTTTTTTTTATTAAGGACTCAGGTTATCTTGGCTTCGGGCACATACACTATTGTGGCTGATTGCAATGTATCACCCCCTCAAATCCTTATCTCACACCCTCTGGTTCTGTTTGTTTGCAACAACATTACTGCCAAAGCATCAACCCACCCGAGCTGCTGCATCTTTGTCCTACGCTGACATAAATTGGCGAAAAAACAAACTAATTCACGGATGTTTCATCTGTACACTCACACAAACATCCTCCACCCCAAATGCAAACTCTAATCCTGTTAGACTGTGTCGTTGCGGGGACCTGTGGCGGTGTAAGGGAAGCAGTAAGCTGCTCTTGTCTTAAGGGCAGCATGTGGAGAGTAAGACGTATTAATCACAAGGGCGCTAGGAAGGAGCAGCAGAGAAGGGGTTGGAGTGTAAAGTGGGTGGTGGAGAGGTTGTACCGAGAGAAATTACCATCATTTTTCCCCCCACTGTTGTCTCGCATGCTGGGGGCACCTGCAGAACAAGTAGGCACTACATTACTATTTGTCCACATGATATCAGGCTGCGGGAAACTAATCACAGGATGTTCAATAAAATATGCAAATGGGAGCTGGCATGCAAATACTTCTATGCAAATGTTTCCTGCTTGTTCATTGTCTGGTGGTGTGATGGTCATGATTTCATGCCTGCAAATTGAAAGTCTGCCCTAACACAGTTTGTTCCGAAAGGAAAAAAAAGACGAAAAACAGTCAAAGGGATTTTCAACCACACTAAAAATCTAAATTGAGGCTGAAATCACAGGCTCGTCCAAGTGGAGAGAATCTCATCCTCACAAATCCTTGTGACTCGACAGCGTGTACGGCCCCCGCGTGCCTGCGTGGACCCCTGACGCCGTCTGGGCACGCTCCTAATGAGTGGACAGATGGTTTTGCCGGGGGATCTTCTCGCGGGCCCGGAGCAGCACGTCAGAGAGCTTCCGGGCAGCGCGCGATACATCATGTTCTCCACGCTGAGGGGAACACGAGGGTCGGCCGGTAAAATGAACGCGTCCGTCTGAGAACTGCCTGCACAGGAACAAATTACTGGAGGCAGAGGCGGCGTTGGTTCGCCACAGCGTCCGCAGATGTGTGTGTGAACCACGTATTGTGTGAGGAGCATGCGCACCAGGAGCGGACCTGCTATTTCTGGTGTTCTCCGGTGAATGCCAATTAAGATGCCTGGTGTTAGGCTGTGAGCACGGGTCGCGTTACAGGAAGCTGGGCCCTAGTGCTCTTCGCGTGCTGTCGGTTTCTGACACTTTGGACAGAACTACACACTAACTGGTGCAACATGATTGGGCCTCGTGCTACCAATAGCAGCATTTAGTCACCTTTAATCCTAAATAGACATATGATTATGACTATATGGCACATAAGGATATATTATCTTAATTTTTGCAGTGTATGAAATGTGTATTACATTTCTAAGTCAGAGGAAATCCTGGGAGAACTAAGCAATATTCCACTACACTGAGCATGTTAGTACAGTAGCATTCCCTGCTGATCTGACCAAAGAACAGAGATGATTGTGGGATTGGAGAACTATGCAGTAGCTGTTCCCCAAGGGTTTGAGTGTAAATAGATTAATGCATGGATGGACAAAGACATGTAGCAGATCAGACGGACAGACGTGTGCAGAGTCCATCATCACCAAGCAAGGTTTCCAGGAAAAACACGCGGGTGAGAACTGGCACTGTGTTTCCTTGACTGAATCCAGCTGATACAATGAAGCGTTTTTTTTTAATAAAAGAGGCTGATTCCCTGCAGCTGTCTTCATAAATTAACTTTGAAATCTGAAATGATCTGGTGAACTCACATTAATACAACCAAGTTATGGCCGGTGCAAGCAACCATGAAAACTGTTCTAGAGAGACTGGGAAAATAAAACTAAGTGCATTGATCCCTGCGGCGATGTGTCTCTGAGTAAAATGATCCTTTGCCCCTCAGCCTGTACATCCTAGACTGAAAAAAAGGAAACAGAGCTGGGATCCACTGAAAGATGAAACCATGAAATAACCTGCAGGCTACCTATTTTTAGATGACTCAATTTCCTTTGTCTCCTCAGCTCTAGGCAAGATGTTTAAGTAGGTCCAACTTACTGCACCTCTGCAAGAGCTGACTTCTCACAGGGTTACTGTGAAATGCCAGAACTCACTTTCCTATTTCTATATGGGTTTGGTTGTTTTTTTGCTTCTAAAAAAAAAAAAAAAAAAACACATCTTTCATGAACAACGATGTGCGTCATCTACAGTATGGTGGCCGTACAGTAGACTGGGGTCTATGGCTGCAGTATCTACATGTGTTTAACTTGTAGAAGAGAAAAAAAACCTTTGGTCAGGTTGTAAATTCATACATTTAAAAGCTTTTAAGAGCAACATTTCACCACCACCATAGAAATTAAACAAAAAGAACAAATTAATTACAGTTGCCAGTCGGTTGTCTCCATAACAAAGCTCTCACCATGGTAACCTCACTGCTCCTGCAGAGCGCGATGCCAGCGATGAGGCGGTCCTGTTCTGGTTTGACAGGCACAGGTTCCAACTGTTCGAACAACAAACAGGAGTTTCCTCCCTTTTCTTAACTTTTAAAGTGAAATCATGTTACATTACTGCACTGTGATTTTTAAGAGACTGGCAAAATTTTGCATGAACATTGGAAAGACAGCAAAAGGGCTGCAGACGCAGCAAATGCAGCAAACGCAGCAAACGCAGCAAACGCAGCAAACGCAGCAAACGCAGACGCGAATAGAAACAAGTTGATCCAAGATGGTGGAAATGCTCCTGGGGCATGAAACATTTAATTTCCAACATTTTGTCTCTCCTCCACATCAAACTGTTCCCAGCGAAACTATATATTCCCTTTCTGTAGCAGGCGCGCTCGATACCCCCTGCCATGCAGTATCCATGCAAAACGGAGGCCATCTGTAGCTTCAGTAATCACCATCACTGAGAGAGACCTAGTGAGACTTTGAAAGGCATCTCTTTGACTACGGTGGGCCAAGATTAGCACTCTGGATCCAGCTGCTCGCAGAGACAGGCAGCGGCTTTGAAATCTCAAATGGGGAGCAAGGAGGATTGTTGCTGATAATCTTCTTATCTGGGATCTGTGGCTGCAGGTCATGACTAATACTAACCAAAGGTATTTATAATACAAGATTTTCAAGATCATCATCTCACCACGGTGAATATAGTTTGTCATAGGATATACATCCAACACATACTTGCTTTGACTAGAAAATAACAAATTCAAATGTGAAAATTTAAACAGTAGCTATCTGATCAACGACCAGCCTGCAACACTTTGTTATGTGTATCTGAGAAACAATCAATTAAAATAAATGATGAGAAAACTGGCGATATTCCATCAGTGGCTGTGTTTTAGCTGCGTCTTGTTTGGCTTTGATCTGAATACCGGCGCGCGGCGTGTACATGTGAATGCAGTTCTAAAGAGTAATGATATCCCCTGTTCAAGTGTGTAAGGGATTTGACAGCTGTTTCTGACAATCTGAGAAAAAAATATCTGTTTCTTTATTCGGCTAATTATGACAACAAATACATCCAAGATGTTTTTAGGTTTCAAAAGCAAAGAGACTGAATAATTCACCAGGGATTCAGATTCTGGACACAACAAATCTTCCCTGCTTTGAAAAATGTGTAAAATATTGATGTTTTCTCTGGTTCTACTCTCAGTCGCAGACACAAAGAAACAAGTGAATCATCATTGGAGTGATTCTCTTACAGTAAACTGCATCTTCTATTGTTCTAAATGACTACAGCCGCTTACTCCCGTATAAAACATTCTCACTCTCATTGCCACTTATGCGTAAATTCAAACTTAATCTTTACACTGCCACGCTGAATGCATTTACTTTAGTGTGTTATTTGACCCATGTATGAAGGGGAAAAAAAAACAAAAGTTACTGTGACGAAGTACGGGTCCCATCTCTTTGTTTCATTTTGTATATGTTAGTGAAAATAGCAGGTGTCAACAGCAGTGAAGGAGTTGTTTGAAGAGAACATGAGCCAGACTGAAACAAAGAACCCAGGACAGTCTGCATCCTCTCAGATGTCTCAATACTCAATGGATCATACCTGAAAGCTTTAAAGCTACTGTACTTTAGACTTTTCCAGCTCGAGAAAAAAACAAAACATCCAAGACCAACGCGGGTTTGCCACCATTTAATTCTAGCTTCACTTTATTCTTCCATGACTTGATCTCCTACAAACTGCCAGAGCCTCCACTCCTCCGTTTTTAAACACCTTCAAAATAGCAATTAACAATTAGTCAGAGGAATCCCATTAGGGAGCGATCAGGCATTCACTTTTAACTGTGGTGCTTCAACTCGCTGAAACCCCTGTTAAACAAACAGACCGAGGGTTGTTAGTTATGATTGCTAATTACATGCAGCATGTAGTATGGATTGCTGCTTCCCACGGACCATATAGCACTTGGAAAATAAGAAGCAACGATCACATATGGAAGTTTCCTCGTGTCCAGCAACACATTGCAGTACAGTATGTTACAGTATCACCCCCCCCACACACACAAGCAGCACACAAGTCTGCACACACTGCATGTCTCTACAAAAAAGAAATAAGACAGACTCTGGAGCTTTGCATTCTTGCACATGAATTGCAGATCAGACAAAAACAGGTAAAAATAAAGCGTGTGACAGACGCCAAGCCTCAAAATGATAATAACCTGGGTTTTTTACCTAACAGCCATTATAATTATCAGTTCCCTGATCCAGACTGTCAGAGCTAGAACCCACACATGGGAGGATTTTCCTCCCCACTTTGTTAAGTATATTTCTGGGTGTTTTATTTTTTCATTTGCTATAAGTTTTCCATAGGATGTGATAATAAGGAAGCTTAGAGGAGGAGGCATCTCTGGGGATTAAGCTGTTACCACACTTAATTAGCACATCTTGTCAGCACTCAGGTGTATGAGAAATTCCCTCTGCAGTGAAGCATTAGAGTCCCTTAAAAGAACTGCCATTCAAGCCAAGGCCGAGAACAGCACCCTCTCTAGCATTTCACATAAATAAGTCAGATTTAGCAGGGTCCGATTCCAGCACTATGTACCGGTGCCGAGTCCTTGAGGTATCAGAGTTATCGATGTTCTGTGCAGAACGAGCAGGGGTTGACGTCAGTCCGAAATATAGAACATCTACTGTAAGTGCAAATAGGAACTGTTCTCCACTCGTCACAGTTCCACCAGTAAAACTTATGTAAGACAGAGAATCATCTAAATCTCTAGGTGTGTACAGTATTTCATTTCTAATTATGTTAAACCTTTAAACATATGAACAATGAGTTTTCTTTCTTTCTTTCTTTAGTTTGATGATGGAAAACTTGGAATATTTGCATATGTGGAGTCGGAAAAAGTATTTTTGTTAAACGAGTAATTGAGAAATACCAGCTATTAAAAATAATAATATTATGTATATGTTCCTCTTTGTGCTTTGTACAGTATGTGTGCATTAATCCAATGCGAACATGCTCCTGTGCTTCCCATATTGCTGAACCATATTTTAAAAAGGACATGGTCTTTCAGTTCAATTAGGACTGAAATCTCTGTTTTTGCAGTTTGACTCTCAGCTGCTCTGGACATCTCTATTTGGGATTCTTCAGTCTGAACTAAAGCCGGGTAGACAGGCCGTCATCGACATCCACAGCGTTACGCCAGCAGAAATGACAATGCACTTTCTATTTTGGAGTTTGTATTTATTCTCGTCTAGTCCAGAGCCTCCAACTGGACGCATACGTGACATTTGCTTTGACCACTGACTAGACAGAGCTGTTAGCTGCCAGTCAGCCTGGGCGGATGGATGCTGCCGTCTCAGCACTGTCGCTGCTCTTTAAATTGTTATGCAGGGGGCACAATTAGATGAGCACAAGTCTCAAGGTCAAATGTAATGACTTCCTTTGTAAACAAGACATCAACAGGCTTGTGCCTCTGCAACACAACAACAAACTCAACGGCATTAGACTTGGGATTACTGTAGCCGGGGCTCGATGGCACTGAATCAGACACTTAAAAGACACCAGTACTCACACACTCGCTCTCATCCTGAAGTCTATAAACTGAAGAATGATGCGGCATCATATTTTTAAACAGGTTTGCACTGGAGCAAGCCAACAATGACAGCCTGATCTAATCTTAAAGGCCTGGCAGCTCCTCGTTAGATGATTCACTGCAGCAGGCTTCTTCACCTTGGACCACATCTCCCAGTTATTCACTACGATAAACATGAATAGACGTGCCCACACAGTCAAAAGTGAAATGAGAAATTAGAGGGAGCCTCTTGAGTCCCCCCCATTTGAAAATTCATCAGCAAACAAAGCAGGAATGGGATCTGTCAGCATATCCATCATAGATGTCAGGAAAAAAAAAATCTGTATTCACCAGTAGACGTGGTGCAAAATGTGAACCTGCTTATCATCCCTCATGGGCTGCTTAAAGGGGTCACTGTTGAAAAGTCAGACAGATTCAGAATGCTGAGATAAAGCCACCATTCACGCTGAACTCCTATGTTAACTACAGGTACCGCAGTTCAGCACTTATCCAACAATCTGGACGTACTGCGTTGCAGCGTATCCCGCCGGCGCCAGTCTTTTGATCAGGGTCAGGCTCTTTCCTTTTTTTTTTTTTTACATTATTACAACTTGCGAATGTCTGAGATTCATTTTTATCATGTCGATAATTTTAGAGGATCATCTCGAAGCACATAAGGTTCCAGTTTTACAGCCATTCATGTCCAAAGTACAACACAGACCATGATCTCTAGCGTGATTAAAGTGAACCGCCACAGGGCGATTGAGGAACAAGTCAGTAGTTTGCTACCAAAAAAAGACATGTGAAAATGCTGAGCTACTTGTTTTTTGGGGTTTGGAAATAATTTCCTTTGCTCTCAAAACACCTGCAGGCAAAAACGGGACAAACACATTAGAAGTAACTTCACTGCGCAGATATCAGACATGTACTACAATAAATACAGGAAAAAGTCATTTAGTATTCTGTGGCATACGTCTCCCCTGAGCAAAAAACAGTGGCCACAGAATCATTTTTATCCATCGTACGCTGAACTCTAGTAGGATGATACGGTTTACCACACGTAATTATTGTGTTATTGACTTGCAAAATGTCCCAGGCTGAGAAAGTCCCACTCTGTAGAACATATGGGATCAGGTGTAGAGGTCACATTTGGTCTACTGTTGCCGTCTTCAGCATTTTTTACTTTGCATTTCCACCAGACTCTTAATAGTTCTTTAGAGGACTATTTTGACATTTTTGCAACTGGCTGCAATAATTATGTTAATAGCAACTGTGTTTTCACAACTAGGGGTCAGACATTTGTCAGAGGCAAAACCAGATATATATACATAAACATAATGCACGGTACATTGCCTACTCTGCCTGCTGTAGCGGTTTCCTCCTCACAGAGCTGCTCAGCGTTGTTTTCTTCACTCCTGCATCTGTGTGCTCGGATGGAATGCGATTCAGCTGAAGGAATCTGCTATGTGAGAACATCCATACTCACGTGACAGAAACCGGTCGAGGCCTGATGAGAACCCGATACTGTACATAAATGTAGATAAGCTGATGATCTCCACGTATAAAAGATCAGGATTAAAACACACAGTCATCGACAACCTTGAGAAAAAATTAATACAGTGCCTCTTCTACTGTGCTTACAGTCCGTCTTTATTATACCTGGCTCCTCCTGGATGAGCAACCATTTACCATTTGATCGCTGCCACATCCACATAGATACTGGGTGTATATTGGAGGAGGCAGCTTGATTGGGTAAGGATTTTTCTGTCAGGCAGAGGGAAAGGCAAGGGTCTGTGCCAACGCTGGTACATTCCACCTTTTCTCTTATCCCTACGCTGATTAATGGCACAGTCCCACAGTCCTTTGACAGATCGCTGAAGCCCGGGGAAACCTCCAGAGATCAGGCTCCCTGCCAATTACCTTCTTCAATAATGTCTGAATGACAGGGACCTGCCCCCAAGGATCTGAGTGGGCTGCTATTACAGCTGTAAGTTGGAGGCTTTTGCGAGTGGCGAGCCTGTACATGTATATGGAAATAAATGTAGGAGGGGAGGGAATAAAGTTGTTTTACTACTGGATGCTTCTGCCGGAGAGCGCTGCCTCTGCGATTATGCATAATTGTGTGAATATGAAGAGGGCATCACCTTGTCCGACGCCGCAGGAACATATAAAAACTCAACTCAAGTAATGAGCCTATTTATGAGACTAAACATACTGTAGCTTTCAGTAAAGCCTTATTCTGTACAAATGATGCATGTCATTAAAAATACAGCCCCATCACGTGTGAAAAGGAGGACGATGCAAAGAAAAGATGGCAGCAAGCTTTTTAATGACACATCTGGGGGAAAAAGGCGCGAGGACTGAATGGCGTCTCCGCGAGTTTCACTCCAACATGCCGCAGATAAGTGGGCCTGAAAGGAGAGATTAGGAGGCTTGCAGGAGCCTCACCTTCTCCCCGCTGATTTGGACTTCCATTTTAATGGGACACTTAACACTTATTCAGAAGCTGGACCTGGAGACTAACAGGGTTCCTCCAAGTGAAGTAACACTACTCCCTGAGCAAGGAAATGGTGAGCCACTGTGGGCATCAAAAATGCATTACCTGTGCTCCTTTGTCTGCTCAGCATTCTCACCAGTGGCAAGGCTTAAAGTTAGCACAGCACCTCACCGACGGGAGCAGTTTGTCAGCTAAAGAGAAACAGGAGACCCGAGTTTTATCCTTCAGCACTTCTAAGAGCACATGCTGTACTTGAAAAGCCCGACAATTCAAACCAAGACAAAAATCTCATCTCGGAGATATTTACACCTCTGATATTGGTAAAACTGATAAATTAACTTTGCTGAAATTCTCAAAAATCATCAGCATAAACGCTGTGGACCACAACACTGACCCACAATTCAGCGTCAGAGCAAAAAGTTTTGCTTTTGATGTCTGTGGACTCGAAGCTCGAACTCCATCCCTCTTTTCCAGCAGGCGGATCGATCGGGAACCAAAATCTCATTAATTGCTCCACTTCAGGCCTACTTGCATTCTGCCTCGCTCAGTGTGGGACCATCCAATCCTAAAGGGCCAACGGACAGTCTGAAAATCAATCACGACGCTAAAAGGCATAATGTCAGCCACTTCCTAATAAGAAACATCAGCAAAAAAGCTTTAATTGAAAATCATAGTGACTTGCTTTTCTCTCCCCCAAAAGTTTTGGTTCTGCCGGTTCCTCTGTTTTACTTGTGCACGTCTTTTTAAACGCTGTTTAAAGGCTGTTTAAAGATTTAAAGATGTTTGTCTTACAGTAAGCTGGCATCATATGACAGTTGTTTCCAGGGTGTGCTGGTACAAATCGCTTTTATTTGTGGTTTCTTGACAGGATTAAATGGTCAGTACATGCTAAACACTCAGGAGAAAACTCATTTCAAACCATTACTGGCACAAAAATTGCTTATCCAATTATACTGAGTCAAGTGCTAAAATGATGGGTCTTATTTTTCTTATTTCCCTTTTCCCCTATTATTCACAGATACTTCCCAATATTTATTCATGCAATGTGTCTCCTCCAGTAGCCCATGTACCAGAGAAATTAGTCTTTTTCAACACTGGTAAGACCCAAAAACAATGAGGCAGATGAGAAGAAGAGGGAAAAAACAAAGTCGAAGTGTATCCTGGCTGTCAAACAACAGGACTGGTGAGATTTTTCTACACTCCAACACTCACTGGCTCTCGCCCACAACCATTTGTTCTCCTATACACCGCATATGCTATAATGTGGAGCTTTAGATCTGTGCTTGCCCCTTAACCCCTGGAGTCTATATTAAAGAGGCTCTTCCCTGTCTACGCCAGGTGAAAACAGGAGTGCATCACTGCTTCATTAGCATACAGTACAATGAACAGTTTGTGGGCTGAATGTTAACGTGACAAGCGCGCACCGTGGCCTTTGGGCTCAGCTGAACTGGAATAACAATAAGGAGCCAGTGTTTAACAGGATGTCGATTCCAAGGCTGAAATGAAAACATCTGTATTACGTGCAACAGCAGCTCAGATGGGGCACTGCCATGCTCAAAACGTGTTGGACAATAAATTAATATAACATGGACTGTAACAGTATCACGCTAACGAAGGCCAGAGAGATGCAGCTAGGCAATAATCATGAGGGGGAGCTGGGAGATGAGATCCTCTCCGCTCACTGTGCAAGCTTGACCTCTGCAAACTGTTTGAGTCACAATACACTGAGCCTTTGACTACTTCTCCCTGTAGTGTAGCTGGCTCATGTTTGAGCTTTAGGAGAGAGGCAGGGCAGCAAAGGCTACTCCCTTTTTTCATTTTTACAGTGAAGAGCGATTTTGCTAAAGCAAGATTTCAAATTCACCCAGCAACGTTTTAACAAGTTAGTAGAGCTGCACAATTGGGTGCATACACGTCTCATGCCCAGTTGTATGTTGGAATCCGATGTCCTTCCATCTCAAAGTTGCTTAAACTATTAATGTGAGACGACGTTCACAATCATTTTTATGAAATACAGTAGCCAGATGTTTCTCTTGAAACTTGGTGGAAACAAAAATCCTCACGAAGTGACCTGATGCAGGTAAAACTCAACTAAACAGGGACCATATATGGCATTTTTAGACGTAGCTGATGCTAAATTGATTTACCGCTTGATTTGTAGAAGCAGGGAGCAGATTAACCTTGCAGAGTACCCTTGCAGGGTAGCTGCTGCCTACCACTGACCCCTGGAGTACAGATCTGCGATAGGCCTAATAGAATATGCCGCTAATCGCATTAAGGTGACAAACATCATTGACTGCTCTGAGTAATAGGGGCCAGTTGGTGTTAAATAGTTCAATAGGCTCCAAGTTATTTATTGATTGGGGGCCTTTAGGGACTGGTAAACAATCCCTTTCCAAACAAGTCTCTCTTCTAAACCTATATGTTGTAAAGCAGTAAATGTGTACATACATCTTTACAAAAAAAGTCTATGGAGGAATCATCATATAATCATTGCATCCTTTACCCTAAATACTTACTGTAAATTGCCAATCTAGTTTCCACAGGCTCCTACATTGTGGCCAAAGAGAAAAATGGTCTGTGTTGTACAGTGGAGCTACAGTATGTGCAAAGCTATCAGGGCTGTGTTACTTAAGGATGCTGCAGATATTAGATTGCAGTTTCTCCCAGAAGACTGGCATTTATCTCTTCAACCCGAGCCACCTGATTGCTGGAGATGGCTCTCTTTGTACAGATGTCAGGGGTGACATGTGGCGACATCCAGCTAAAACGCAATGTTTGGAGTCAGTCAGCGCAATAGCTCAAATGCCGACAGCAGGGGATATGCCAAGCCCCGAGAGAGCACATCTCTCAAGTTAAACATTTTAGAGATGGGAACCACCATATGCCAGATGGAACAAGATTATGATGCACTGTTTACTCTGACAGCATCTGGACTTGTGCTGGTTATCGTAGAATACCAAATCTGTTCACAAATTGATATTTACCTGTCTGAGGAGCACACTGCGTATTTATATCTAGATAAGGACTTCATTATACCACATTCCGGCGGCTATGAAAATATATCAATCATGGCTGATATCCATAGAATGAAGAGATACAGAAACAATATGCTTTGATGCGATAAACTGCGAAGGAAAGCAGCCAGTGTTTATCTGTATATTCAAAGCCCAGAGCAAATAAAAACTGCTGTGATATATTAGATATGGCTTCTACAACATTTAAGTGTGGCCGGCGTCCTTTAGAGAGGAGTCAAGAATCGACTACTGGCTTCCACTCACTTCCACTATTGTAATTAGCCCCTCGGAGACACAAACAACACGCTGTGGAAGAAGATATCATTACTTTCTCATGCTCTTGTCAGAACGCACGCATCTGGTCCCGGTTGGTGCAGGAGCATTAAAGTAAACCATCAACAACCAAATACACGTTTTAATCTAAAAGACATCATTAAAACATCTGAGTGTTGCCTTGGGTTCGTTTTTATTGGCCGATCGAAGAAGAAAGGACGACACTGTGAACACGACTAAGCAACTGTCCCCTAGAATGTTGTTTGTTTTAAATGCAATATACTGTACAATACATTCAACTAGAAACTAAAAGTACTTTCACAGTGCTTGTTTTTTGCTTTCTGACAGCTCGTGACATGTAATTTCCCATATTTAATTGCTGGTGGCTTCGACCCACCTGATTCAATAACACAAAACAAGGCTAGAAATGTTGTTTGACATTGAGGAAGACGATAAATTATCAGTAAGAAATAACAAAAGCGCCACTGGAACAAGATTCTGCCAACTGAATATACTGTCTTGGGAAAGCAAACTAACCATGTTGGTAAACCCAGGGAAAAAGAAATCACTGAGAACTGTGTTGTAATATATTCTAGCACAGAAGTGAGCAGCACCTTGCTTTGCAAAGACGTGTGAAACAGTACCTGAGAAAAAAAGCTGCTGTGTTAAAATAAGTTAAGCCTAATCATTTTAAATCCATCTGTCTGTCACCCTGCAAATCAAGCTGTTTTGTGCACTGATTGTCTTATTCAAATTTGAATGCAAACACTGTGCACAAGGGCACAATGTGTTCACATCGTGCTTGTCTTTGATTATAATTACAGATGCAACCAGGAGATGGACTTTTTTTCCCACGTTCCATCTTTCTTTGTTGTGAGTGATTGAAAATGGAAAATGCAATGAGTTTGGCCTTCAAAGAATGAATCCAAGACGCACACACGCAGCTAATACACAGAACGTCTCAGCCCAGCGTACGCACACTCCTACCGCACCCACATAATACCACAACATGTATGTTTGGAGTGTTCCACGTGATCTGAACAAGTACGTACTTAATACTAAAACAACAAATTGTGTAAACAGTGGAATGCTCATGGGCAGAAACGTCCCTAAACTGACACAACTTATTTGTTTGCTCTACAGCAGATTGATTTCCTATTGTGTAGCCGTCCAGACGCCTGGTTGCCGTCTGCTGTGTCAGCTCCTAGAGCAAAGCCTGAGCTGTGCATTTGAGCTTGACCAGCCCAAATACGAGGAGGATCTGAAATGCAGCAAATGTTAAAGACATAAACAAATCGATAGCAGGTCAGAGCTCTCTGTGTGTCTCGGGCCGAAATTCTGACGGTTCTGCAAAGACATCTGATTTACATCTTGTACTGTACCACTGACCTGACCTTTGGTAACACCCACATGAGTGAACGAGGTCAGTCTGATTCTGATTAATAACCAAAATCTTAGTATAATCATTAATTTTGTCTTTTTGAAAACTTACCAATGCTGAGGTCTTTGCACGAAAATCCTGCCTTTTAGTTTACATAATGACAACAACTAATGACCTGCCCAGTGTTGACTTGCACAGTATATTAATAGACTCCCCCAGGAATCTATTGTGTTCCTTTCATCTAAACAAACCCGAAGGATCTATTAAACTCAGGACCCACTGGAACAATGGTGCAGTCAGTGAACTCCACACATGCTGACAGGGGGTGAAGGGTTTATGAGGATGATTGCTCATGATGATACTTTTAGTGCTCTAGCGTGACACAGTGCGAGCAGTAACCATACTACATGTAAATAGACAGGTTGGGCTCTGCACCGTGCCAGCGCAGCTCATTGACATGCACATGTTTCTGCAGAGGTAAGTAGGAGAAGCCGAACGCCTGCGAGCGTCGTTCCAGCACTCTGTCCGTTGTAGCTCCCCCTGTGGCGGCATACAGCACACAGTGCTTTTAAGCCTCGAACCAACTGTTAAAATAAATTTAAATTTAAAGCACGCCAAATGATGTCAAACACAGGCCACACGTCATTCAGTGAAACCCGAGCGCACGTTCACGACATCACAAGCGGTCCCTTGCATTCATCACTAGACTTGTGGCTATATATAACTCTGTCTTTGTCAGTGATCCCTGAATCCAGTGTGACGACTACAAAAGACGCTGCATAAAACAGAGGCTGCTTTTGTTAATGCAGTGCACTTATCTGAGATATCCTGGGGCGATGTTGTCTGTGCGGACAATAAATCACGCTGTAAAATCATTTGTGCCAGACTAGAAACAAGTGTAAGCCCTTGAACATTTCTATCAGAAGGCGCGCTTCAGCCTCGAGGTTATGTTTTGTTGTGGTTGTACTGAATTTACAGGAAGGGACTGGTTGTTCAATAAAGTACATGAAAAAGCGTGAAACAATGGGGATGGATCAAAATAATCCAGAGCCCAGCTAAAGCACATTCAGGCGAACATGTACCAACAAAGTGTCTGTTTGATTCTGCCACCGGCTGCTGGGTCTGGTTCAGTAGAGCACTAGTACATACAGCACTGAACTTAAAGTGTGACCACGCTGCCTGATGACTGATCAGACTGATCACGGAAAAAAAACAGCACACAAACACAGAGGAGGCTGCCACAGTCACACACAAACTGTGGATATTTGATAAATCATAGCATTCTGCTATTAATTGCACAGGCTGACATCACAATTATGCTCAGATTAATCGTGCAGCACCACAGTTTATGAAGAGACTTTTGTTCTCGTGTGACTGCTTCCTTCTGGTGTTCCTTCCTTTGTCTGAATAGAAAGGTATACTTGTGTTTAGCAAACAGCCTTTGGTGCCTTACAGCCGCTCTGAGGATGGAATTACATGATAATCCAATTTAAATTTAGAATGAAAACCAGAACACAAATTGAGCTGTGCTTATCTGGTTCACAAAACATGTAGAAGACAGAAACTAGGACACCGTATCTCAACCACCATCCATCCATAAGTGAAGATCAGTCAAATGGCTATAATATTAGCCATCGTTTTATATTTAGATGCTAATGTAACAGGACATCTGCCTGAGATGTAGATCACATTACCTTTGACCTCGAGAAGAAAAAAAAGCGTAAGGCAATGACAGGAAATCCAGAGCACATTTTTTTATTATACTGACAAGTGTAATTTGAGGCAGTTGGCTGTGATCGCCTGAAGACTGTCCACAATCTCTTGTGCTACTGTGAGCTCCCTCCCACTCTTTATGACAAAACGAAGTGCTGCTCCTAGTTCACACTTCATTACCCACAGTAATGCCTCAGCACAATGATGTATGGAGCTCCTCTCACTCCCAGACTTGCTTCTGGCAGGAATGGCTCAACAAACTTGTAAAGGGGTTACAACTGCAACTTTTATTTCCTCTCTAGAGCAAAACCTATGTTGAATGTATCCAACCTCTTTGAATCATCACAGACGCATTTATTCATTATTATTAAACAGTGATGTTATTGATGGTGGTGCACTAGGTCTTTCTCTCATTGAAACAACATCGCATAAGCTTATGGTTACAGTGAGACAATGGAAACTTTGTTAGGTTCAGTAAAAAGTGTTTAAAATAATCTCTTTCTTACAGAACATCTTTCATCAGATCTACCAAAACAAACACGAGGTTAATGTTGTGGAACTGTCACGGATGAGAAACACAATGTTTGACACTGGAACCGAACATCACTCATCCCTGAGTAAGTCTCGTTGTTTCGTGTTAAAATGCATGATAGACATGAAAATGACTGCACTCAGGAGGCGTGAAGACGGGTCTAAATAGCGAACGGCTGAATATGTTTCCTATAGCAGTCGCAGATTATAATTAAGCAAAGCGACGGCTCTGGTAAATTTTACTCTCCTCCGTCAGCAGAGCTGATTCAACAACCTGAATTAAAACATGAAGTTTAGAGAACGGGAGGTTGAAAACTCAAGAAACATTTTCACATGAAAATTTAACTACTTCTGCAACAATGGGAATCACACAAGAAGAAATGTTGCAAAAACCTCATTAAAATGTTTTTATGTATTTGTCAACAGAGAATCTACATAAGAAAACAGTGTGTAATTTACCTGACAATGTTCATGTTCCTTTTTTTAAACGCCAGGGAGTGTTTTCTACAATTATGGAAATGCACAAAGACGATCTGATAGACTGAATACTACATTGAGGGACAGAAGTGGCAGAAACATTCATTGACTGCATTCAAATTAGCAAAAACTACCTTTCAGTAAATTACCAGAGGAGAATGTGGTTGAATGCTTCCTCTTTCCCATTTCAGACAGAGGTGAAGTTGAATGAGAGCCACTCCACCTTCACCTCGTCCACTCTGCCACCGTTCTCTGTTTGCACATTTGCGTGCAAGGTTCAGAAGCTGAAAGGGAAAATGAAATGCTCCCACTGCACTCGCAGGCTGGATAATGGAGTTCTTTCTGTCACAGTGCATCGTCAAATGTCTTAGTCACAGACGTGACACTTGGCCAGCTTTACATAATAACAGGGTTCAGTTAAAAAACTATTTTCCATTATAACGCCATTGGTACAGTAAGTATCGATGCATGTACTGTAAATGAAAGTATTGTGTTTACCAGGCCTGTAATGTAGAAGAAACAAATGAAGGCACTTTAAGTTCAAAATGTACACTTCCATAACAACTAAAAGGACTAAAAGCATGAAAAGCAGCCGAGGCAACACTCAGCTGTCACGGGCCAATACCAGAATAGCAGCTACAACCCCCCAGAGATCAAATCCTCCTGATTATCCCTTCATTAACCTACAAAGGCCTTCAAACAACAGTCACATGACAGCATCAAAGTAAGTCTTCTAATAGCGCTTTGTTGGCTGAAAGCTGGCGCAGGCAGAGAATAACAATCATTCTTAACAGTGGATGGAGCCGGTCGACAGCCTAATTAAGAGGTCAGGATGTGAGCGGCCACTGAAATGCACAATGACACTAATCGACTTTGATTTATTAAAATTTATGGTCAAGTATTGTTGTGCTTTTGAAAAATAATTAGTTGTTTTCATGCTTTCCAGAGGGGATTAGTCTATCCTGATGGAAGGGTTGGAACAGATCACTGGAAAAGATTATTGATAGTAAAATCAAGTGGATATCAGGACATGCCCCCAATACAATATTTGCAAACATTACTGCACACGCCCGGAACAAATCCTGTCATCTGGGGATTGCGTTTGCCACCGCAGCATCCAAATGCACACTAAGCTTCCACAGATACGCGCCAGACGAGGTCATCAATTTGAAAACCAGAACCAGAAATGCTGGGCAGTGCAACAGACCACACTTCCCCCCCAGAACGGGAGGCATCTAATCAACAAGGCTTCAAACCGAATTCTGCTTTGAGAACAGCGCTGGTCAGACAGGGCGAAGCCAGCACGTTTACATGCAGGCCTGATCTGTCAGACTAGCAAACGTGATCCAGATCCGGCGAGGGCACGCTTCGCGTTGTCGTCTCGAACTGCTGTCCTCGAAATAGACACGCGCCCCAAACACGTGTAATTATCCAATTATCCCTCTGCTGGTGTATTTTTACAGTCGGCATTAGCGACGCGTCAGGCGCTCGCTTTGCAGTCAGCTCCTCTTCCTTTCAGCATCCTTTAGGTTTGGCTTTGAACGGCGCTCTTCTCATGTGGAAGGCTCTAAACAGGCTGAGTGAAGGATCAAAGGGCCGGCTGTGTGTGTAGCTCAATACAAAGAAGCCCTGGTCAAACGAGATTTGAAAATAAGATGCTTCATTATGTTGCAGCTTGCATTTGGTCATTTCAGTCAATCTGCCGGCTTCACCCACTGGATCACGCCTCCGACGTATAACTAGTGAAACCCTATTTAAGCTAGAAGCACCTTGTGTAATCCTGAATGGGTACAAGGGGATCTTAAGGGACAATAAACATGCGCCAACTAGGCTTAACCTTATTTCACAGAGAGTCCATTATACGAAGAGACAGTGTCTCTCTGTAGTGTTACGGCGCAGTGACAGATGATTTGTTGTTGTTTTGCTGTGTTCAGTGATGAGATGGAGTCAGACAACAGTGTCGTTTTGATATTTGCATGTAGCCAAATTTCCCTGTTTGGTTCATTAGCTGTGTTCTTCATGTATGTCAGACTTCATCTCTGGTGTAGCATGAATTCACGTGTTTACTCAGTTGAAAGGAGAGCAAAAAAAAAAAAAAACGTGTTACATTAATGAGAGTTGATTCCTCGATGGCTTGACGATCCCCCAGCTCAAGACAAACATTCAAGGAGACGTCACTGTATTTTCATGCCTCACTAATATGACTGAATTCTTCCCATGTTCTGTGACGCGATCTTTAATTCCTGTTTAGCATTCACCGTCCGTCCACAGCAGTTAGTCTCTATTGTTAGCATTTCACACATTAGCACCTGACTTATTATCATACCCAAAGGTGGTACAGTGGATCAAAGGCAAGGATGTACTGTTTAATATTTCTGCCTCATTACAGTACGGGGGCTTTTGATTACTGGCCTCTCTGTGCCTTTGTCAATTTGAGGCCGTGATGTCCTTTTCTGTTCACCGCAAGCACACTATTAATGGCAGGAGATTATTTCCTGAGTTGGGAAAGCCCATCACACGCACACGCACACGCCCGCACACGCACACACAGGCCTTGTAATTGGTCTTCATGTGTCTCTTTCTTGACTTTATGCCATATGTTTTTCCTTTGGGAAAACTACCAAACCCAGGGCTAAGGGACGAAATGTCACCAGACACAATGGATGCTGTGAAAACACACAGCTACATAAATTAGAAAATCCTCAATGCAGCTTTTGTTTCACCAGTGAATGCAGATTTGTAACAAAAGGAATTTCTACACAAATTAATTTGTCATGTTGAGTAATTTTGCAAGGTCATTATTTAATAAAGTGCAACAAGCAATGTTTGGTATAAACAAACAAAAGCAGGCTTTTAAGTGGCTGTTGTGAAAGGGTCATTTTTACGATCATTCACACATTTTGTTCCTTTTTTAGAAGCATCCCTTCATGCTCTTGTCTTACCATCTTATATTGTTGGCTAATCAGAGGAAGAGGCCTGGGCTAGCGTGAAGGTTGTTATTGTTTACTGTGGATGAACAAACAGTGTGATGAGACGAGCTTGATGTGACTGATGGTGCAAGAAGTGTCAATGCATCGATTTGCTCACATGCTGCAGCCGAGATGAAGCACAGAGCTGCGAGACCGTCCCCTCCCCTCGAACCCTCAACGATCCATCAGTAACCAAGCATAACAAGGGCTTAAAATGTTGCCTCGCTCATACATTTACGCCACTGCAGCTACTGCAGAAGCAAAACAAAGCATTTAAGCAAGTACAACCGTCTAATCATCTAGTAGCTCCTACACTATTGACACGAGCTTGTGGACTTGGAGAAAAGCTAATTAAGTGATAGAGACGTTGGCGTTTCTACAACGTTATGGTTTCCACACTCAAATCAATTTGAGTGATCTATTTGAGAAAGGCAGGAGATCTACCACACAGATACACAAGTTAAACAATACCCATCAGCCCATCAATTCATTATCCAGCATGTGATCAGCTGTAAAAACAAATCCCTGCCCGACTAAAACTTGCTCTCATGCTCCTCTTGAGAAATACTTATCCCAAATGGAACGACCTAAATAATTTAAAATGCAGCACAAGCTACTTAAAGTTTAACTACAGCCTGAAGGACACGTTGTGAATGACCCACAGGTCTTCACTAGCACCACCTATTAAAATTTAAGCAGTGGAGCACCTTTCGTAATGAAGGACATGACAGGAGATGAAGCGGCATCGGGTGTTTACAAGAATGCGTAGGTCTGACTCGCGGAGACACATTCACAGGAATAAAGCCTAATACAACTGAAGTAACACTCGGTCCCTCCATCTGCATCATAATATGGTCTGGCTCCTCATTAACTTTCTCAGGCCCTTGCAGTGTCAGGTTTTAACTTTTGCAACCTTGGTAGTTAATTTATGTGCAATTTTAAAAAGGTAAAAATTGTCAAAACAATTTTAAAACTACATGGAAGCAAATGCTGCAGTTCTGTGCATTTTAGATTTGGAATTTATTACACCTACCCAGTACTAATGAGAACGGTGCGCTCTTACTATGCATCGAGCGATGTCCACTCAACCAGGATTCAAATTAGTATGTGTTGCTAGCAGTGGCTAATCTACGCCGGCATAAATATTAATAGTGTGACCGAACTGAGTTGTCTAACAGATAAACCTCGAGTTTTATTATGAAATGCAACAATGCTGTAAAATACTTTACGCTTTATATTACAGACTTTACTAGGTTTGATATTAGTACTTTTAAAGAGCATACTGAGCATGTTCTCCCTTTCATTACATTCACTCCTGTTACACTGCTTTTAGAGAATCAGGCTCCTGATTCACATTATGCCTAATGCCACTTGAAATACTTATGCAGATGTAAATTATGGCCTGTCATGGCTTATTACACCACTATGACTGTGCTGAAAAGAGCTTGAGAGCCTTTTTATTCTAATTAGTAAAATACTTTAGGCCTCTGTGTTTTTTAATTCAAGTCACAGTGAAATCACTGTAAGAACGAGATGATCTGATGCTGAGCATTTTCCTAACGTCTCTTCGCGGTGGCTTTTAATGACAATCGGTTCTGCATTAGGACACAGACTAATGCTGCGGTGTTGAAATGCAGGTGGAAATTGCACAGGATCATGTAAATGGGATTAAACCGACAGGAACGCGCCGGCGCGCCATCATTTTTCTGCTGCACACACCTCTTGTTTATTCAAGCGAGAAGCCCAACTTTTTGGCATTGTGTGGCATTAAATGAGGCAGATTCCCTGTGATGTTCTTATCGCCCCATCCCTCTCGTCTCCAGGGTCCACTAATGCCTCCCCCCCTCCTCGCCGATGCTTGACAGAGCCGGTGCAGCCTGCAAGGAGATGAGCGACTGGTCCAGATATGACAGAGAAACAGACAACACTGAGGTCCTCTGCCCAGTAGGGATGGGAGTAATTACCGACAATATTATCTCAAGCTGTGGGCTGCTTGGGTTGCTGTACTTTACCTCAGAGCCCTAAGGTCTGCTGGGATTTCCTTCTGTTGTTCCTTTTTCAATTTACTGCACAGTTGTTTGCTTACGATTGCTCTGCAAGTCATACATTCATTTACAGTATCTTGGGTTATAGCATGCAGAAATCCTGGTGAAAACTCTCCTATCGCTCGCTGTAATAAATGCAAGTTGTCATGTCAGAAATGAATTTGAGCTCTGTAAATTAAATTAACCGCAATTCTGTTAAACACTGTCCTCAACCCCAGGGAAATTTAGCCTCACATATACAAAAACGAGCAAGTTTAAGAAAGAAACTGAAGATACTGATGAATTAGAAACACTGGAAATAATAGGCTGTCTTCACCTTGTTAAAAAAAGAAAAAAAGGTGCAGCAGGTACAGGATGGATAGTAAAATAATGAAAAGCAAGCCTGTGTAACCATCTTTATTTAAAGAGGAGACCTGAGAAAACTAATGGTCTAGGAAGATTATAAATTATTTTTTTTTATCCTGGCGTTTCCTCTTCCACCACTGAGCTGTTTATCATTACGAGGCGCTTCCTGCAGAGCTAATGTCAGTCACACAGGTAAATGACGAAGTGTGATTAGCTCATTACTTCGAGAGAGACAAAGCTTTAAACAAGGCCGGCACACCGTCGCCTTGCCTTGTGTGTGCGTGTCTATACTGTACCAGCCGACGGCACGGATCTGGAAGCACAGGGTGCCTTATGGAGGAGCGCACTGCATAGCTGTATTCACAACATCCTCTGTAATAGAAGAGTACAGTTAGGTTTCAAGGCAACACCGGAGGGAGCCCTGTACAGATTAGCTGCTACGAAACAAGAAATAAAGTTAATGGTTTATTGATTTTGTCCCCCTCTCACACAGAACATAATGGGATGAGACAGGATGTTAATAAAGAGTGATGCTTTAATGAGACGACAGAGCACCTGCTGGTGATGCATTCAAGTGTAGTTTCCACAGTCCACGGCTCCAGGTAGTACAGTAACTTCACATAATTGATTACTAGCATGTTGCCGAGATACATACGTTTCCCTGGTGCCAGGCTGATGGAAAATAATGTAAGCAAGTTAGAGTTTTGGATCCTTTAGTAAGACTTAAACATAGTCTAAGTGGGACTGGACAAGTATTATTAATGAGTTGCATCAGCCCAAATTGATTGGAGCCTTAGAGAAGATTATCAAAAGCATTTGAGAGAGAATCTATTGATTCTTGGTGCTGGCTGCTTAGCTTTTCCACTGAAATCTTATTAAAGAGCCAGCAAACTGCAACAGTTGGCTTTGAGCAGTGTTTACTATCTTCCACATAGAATTTTTTTAATTACGGGAGGCGCCTCGCTGCCAGAATCGATAGCTCCGAATCTCAAAACCAGCGGCTGGAGAGAGGAAGCCCATTTCAGCTGGAACTAGGCAAATGAGACATATGGACGTGAAGTCCGGGTTCGCAGCGATGTCCTTCAAAGCCTCACTTTGGGCTCTCGTGGGCTTGCCAGGAAATAAACGGGGGAAATAGAAAAAAAATAGACACTAGACAGTGACAGAAGCAGCTGAAATGTGGAAGGCTGGTCAGTTATGCTTGTTATTCTCTACCGTCACGATAAAAGCATCATTAGCTCAAGGTCAGTCTAGTTGCACTTCCTCCTGCATTTTCATTTCCTTCACACGATTCCACTTTTCAAGACGGCGCCTGTATCAAAAGGAGAAAAGCTTATTCCTTACTCTGCCACAGACCTTGCAAACACATTTGGATGACAATTTCACTCTCTATAAAATCTCCATCAGCACTCTGAGTTAATGCAGCACTAAAAAAGGATAATCATTAGGACACTGGCCAGTGTTAATAACACAAATGTACATTTAAGTTGTGCAGTTGCTGAAGCTGCATATTTAAATACTAAAATCTCTAATATGTTAAGACACATAAAATTAAAATACTATAATAACTAATATGCTACATTATATCATGGGTTCTAGTCCCAGATTTTACTGCTTTATTCAGAGGACTTAAAGTTAATTAGCTTCTTCAGCAGATTATTAAATGTAAAAGTTTCAGTTTGGTATCTTAACACCTTCAATATGCACTAAATTAATTACTCATAATCACAAAATCTCTGCTATTTTAAGCTGAATGTATTGTTGTGGAGAAAAAAATGCTCCATATGTCGTCTGCCAAGTCTGATTTTACACAACTGTAAAACAACATTAATGATTAATTAGAGATTGAATTCATCTCTCATAATTAACATCCACCTTCTGTTTGAGGACTGCAACTAAGCAGCGAGCAGGACGTGACTGAAGAAAATTAGGATTTAATGAGAGCAATGTAGTTGAAGCAGAGACTATGACACCTGCAGAGAACATATAAATTTTTCATTCAATAGACCGAGGGCTTTATACGGTCTCTATGTTTTACTTCAGGCAACACGGCTGTAAAATAATTCAGAGACCTATCAATATTTATCATATTTGAAACATATTAGAGTCAAATCAAAAACACATTAATGCTGCAGATGAGGGTACTGTACGCTTGGGTATGTTCGTGATGAAGCAGATCTCAGCAGACTAATCAGAGCGGCGCTAAGAAAATGTCAACACTGATCAGTGCAGTTTTACAGGCGGAGCATTAGCGGCTCATTACATATATATTGATAAGGGTTATAGGAGCTAAATTCAATTAGCCAATTCCTTAAAATAATGAAGCGCCCTGCTCCTTCGCACCACTTACATCCATCACCCACACTGATGCCAATAAATAGGCCATTTTAATTAGCATGACTAACACTAGTTATTCCTTCGCATGTCAACTTAAATGAGAACAAAAACTAAATTAAAATCAGGCCTAACAATGTTCCTTATTTGCTGTTATTGAACTCATGGGTTCTAAAGGAAAAAAGGAAAACTTATGGTGAGCCGCTTTTACTTTAATCATTTTGGCCAAAGCAAACAGAACCAGCGTGGCCTTAATTCATTGTCCTGTGTCTGTTTTATAGTTAATGAAACCCATCCAATACTGCTGAGCACCGTGTGAGAGAGTCCAATAGGGAGCCACATAAATCGTATTGACACACAGCATACATGCTATCTCGATGTCCTCGTCAAACTGTCCGGCTTAAAAGCCAGGTGCTGTAATTAGCTATGGATTCGCCGGCACAATGGCTCTCCTGGCACAGCAGGAAAAGGTTTGACACCATGTCATTTGTCTAGTGTTTGAGCAGCTGCTACGCCCTAAGTAAACCTCTACAAGACGGTCGGCATCAGTAAACATCGCTCAAATTGCTGTCGCTGTTTATGTAAATAGGGATTTGCTTTCTGGCCAAACATCAATGTCCATTTTGGATTAATACAATCAGCGGCAGGATTATTTGCCTGAGGGACCCCCAGTTCGTCAGACTGAGATTTGAAAACTGAAATTGCTGTTCTAAAATGTTATTTTTAGTCTTGTGCACACTATCAGCACTTCCAGAGTTATATCACCACAGATCTAAAGGTACAGTACAGTAGTAATTAGTTTATTTAAATGATGTGAAGTTAGCTGTACTTATTCCTACAAATAAATAATAATCTATAGATATAGAATCTTCACTTGTCCAGTTGAAATATACTGAAATAACTAGGTCAAAGTTTAAAATGAATGAGAAAGCATCTTAATTAGTGTCATTTATCGTAAGGTGTTTACACCTACATGCATAATGAACAATATCAAACCCTGAACATAAACCACAGCGAGGTTTGTACCACATGACCCACATTTCTAGCGGTGAGTATTAGAACATGTGAGTGACAGGTTACGACCAAGAATAGCTCTTGATATTGGGCTTGGGATTTACCTGTGAAGGCTCTTTCTTTTTTTAAAGAGCCCCAAAATAAGCATGAAAACCAAAGCGCTGTCTATGGAAGAAAAGCAGGTCGTTCCGAATCTGAGAGAAGCTGCAATTTGTAATATCTAGAAAAAGAAAGAAACCACTGGCTTCAACAACAGGTGATAAAAGAAGCGTGGAGAGATGAAGCTAAAAACAATAATAGGTGGCGTCGCCCACAACCTCCACAGTCTTAAGGTGAATATATTACAGTCAGTAAAGGGAAGTTACCAAACTGCAACACATAACCTGCAGGTGGTTGCACCATCAATACCAGGACCAGTGTCTGCTGCGTGAACACTGGGTGCAGGTACAGTATACTAGCACCGTTAGTTAATGATCAGCATTTTCAAAGTAGTTGCAGGAGGAAATGTCTGTGTCATCGCACCACATTCAGACGCCTTAAAAACCACTGAGCTTTGCGAGCTTTAACTTTCCCATTAATCTTCAAGTGCATAAAGTGAGGTTTCAGAATCATCATCAAATAAGCAGCATCATTTGCTCCGAGGAGCTGGGAGCCTGTCTGCTGAAGCCGTACAGAGGCGGATAGTTACACTGCGTCAAAAAAAAATAAATAAATCTAATTTCACTATTTTAGCTGGAATCTTAAACCATGTAGGTTTATTTTTCCATCCTGTGATGAGACTATGGCGTGTTCCTGAAATACGGCCCAGTCCCAGAGAGGAAGGACTCCTCTCCTGGGGGAAACTGTCTTCTGTAGCTGGATGTACTGTATTATTATATACAGCAGGGCCTCTGTGGAAGCAGCTCGTGGGAGCTGAGCTGTGTAATCTTTACAGTTTCAAGGCATTAACCAACACGACTGTTCATATACAGTATATAAATTCCATAATTACTTGTGTCTGGGTGCAGATGCATGCGTGTGGGTTAGATCTTGCCTGTTTGTCCTTATGTAAGTTTTGTATGTTTTCTGCTTTGTGCTACATTTGTTTCTCCTCTGGTACAAGAAAATCTATAGAAGCCTGCAGAAACCCTGATACTATTAATTTCTGTTCTTCCATACACTCAAAAAATAACAGGTCAGCAGTGTTTATATAGGCTACCGCTAACTCAGTAAACTACTGCATAGAGTTTAGAGCGTCCCGAGGCTCCGTGTACTGGAAGAATACGCTGGTCCGGTGGAGGCAAAAGCACCTGCGCAGACACCTGCAAACGCTCCCTTGTGCATGTCTGTGAAATGCTTCCCTCAACACAACCTGAAATCAGCACACGCGCTTGTTTCGGTAAACGCGATTTCCAGGGTGTGCACTTTCAGCTGCAACCTACAAGAACCGTGTCAGACAGCGTCTCACATTCACACTCCTCTAACTCCCAGCCTCATAACCACTCAGCATTTCTAATCAATCATGACGCCCTCCAGCCACCTACACAAAGCTCTCTCATTCCCAGCGAGGCCGAAAAAAATAAGACTTTACTCAGTTGGGAATGTAGATAGAGGAAATGTGGATAAAACGGGCGCCTTAAGTCTAATTTTGGTGGATGAAAGCTCTGGAATGTTGGGGCAAAAATCAAGCCTTGTCGCGAAGAACCTATTCACAGTCACGTTTGAAAGCACATAAATTAGTCTTTTTACATGGAATTCAACGGACTAGCAGGGAAAAACATATGTACGTTTGATGAGCTAAATGCACCAGAAAGAAAACAAGCTGTTTGTAGTGAGGCTTCAGTTTGATCTTCAAACAGTTTGAGGCTGTTTCAAATTCTTCAGGCGATATTAAGCAAATCAGCAGTGTCTTAGAGTTTATTTCAGCGAAGAGACCAATCAATACAGTGTTACTATTATACATGCATTGCGAAGTGGAGACGGCTATTGTAATGGCTGAATGTGTTCTGTTTTCATTTTAGCAAAATGATGAATTTGTTGACGTTCTGTGAGAGGTTCTGGACCATGGTCCGTGGTTCTTGAATAAAACACCCGAGCAGGGAAACCAGAGAGCATGCAAATCCGATCGGCCGGTGAAAAGTTACGCTCCGGACATTTTTTCCCCAGCTTGTTAAATGTGGCCGGCGCTGGCCAGGTTCCCCCGGTGGTTCAGCTTCATAAGAAATTAAAGGAGCGACTTTGACATTAGCCAGCCTACCTTGAGACGGTGATGGGGAGAGACACGGTGGAGGAAGTTCGGGTGGATTTCACCCGCAGGCCAGTGGAGAATCTAATCAGTGGTGAACGCTATCAGTGGGCACAGGTTGAGCTAAATGACCTTAATGTTCTGGCTTTTGAAGGGACTGCTTTGACATAACATGAGCGCGCGTCTGGAGTGGGGTCACGGTTTCACAAAAAAAGAAATATTCAAGAGCTCTTCCTTCACAAAGCATTAAAATAAAATGCTAATACTAAATGATGATATTCAAGCTGATAGTCCCTTGGCATCACAAAGCGAGTGTCAAGATGAAGCAAGCTGAATTTGTGCCACATACTCTCAGTAGAGATCTGACAACATTTTACAGAAGCTCAGTGCAGCTCAGTTATCCAAGGCTTTGTTTAACGCCTTGGGCATGATCCTAATTTGCCCCGTTATTCTACGGTGCAAGGCAAGGGATAACAAATGTGCAAACGGGAAGCGTGTGATATCTCTGGAAGCACATGTGCTCGTGTCTGTGGTACAATTACATAGACACAGCGAGTCAGATCGCTGCCACCTTTTAACTTGTCTGATTTAAATGCAGATTTCATTTTCCGCACATGAAATAAATGGCCCGTGTAAATGCTCCGTGACGCTGCAGATCGTGGCCGTAACCGCGTTCGGGGTTCAGCTGAGCGTGGCAGCGGTATTCTTAGTCAAGTCGCTCAGCAATCGACAGCATGCGAACCCGGGCACGAACAGGCACATGCGACATCAACAGCTGTTTGAAGAGGAACGACGCTGCACAGTATTATTAGAAACAGATGAGGCCAAACTATTCAGAATAAAATTATTTATTTAATTCATCGGTTCATCTTCAAGCTGATGGTTAAACTATCATCTAAGGGGCTTCTGATTTTTTGACTTGGTCAAATTTGAAACACCTTTTCAGGTGCTTTTCGGTTTTCTCGGTGTGGAAGTATATTTGGAGCATACTAAAGGATCTATGGGTTCTGGAGCATCTGTTCAAGTATATGTTTTAATTATAAAAGCTCCTTTTAGCCCACTTTATTAATGCAATTAGCATTTCAAAATCAACATCTAACGATTCCACACCACTGCAGTGCACAGTATGTTTGTGTTAGAAGCTTCTAAAGGTTGATTCTAAGTACGTCTTGGAAAAATCATCATAATTTCAGAATGTTAACAAAAAAAATGCATAATCACAGCTCAGTGATTCTACATTGTGTCGACAGTGAAATTCAGTGTAGTCATCTGGTGATGGGACGAATTCCCAAATGCTTTCACGGTTTTATGTTAATCAGTAACAGCAGCATCGTTTCACTGTCCTGATGAAATATGAAAATAATAGAGAATCGTCTCTAGTTGGGAAGCAGCACAGGATCAAATTAGAGCCATGTGGTTCACTCTCTGATTTCCATATTGAACCCTTGGGTTTCCAAGCATCTTAACCCGGCCGGGCCCTGTGAATGATTGATGATCTTAAACTCACAGCGTTAATATTTCATGCTAATACAGCCCAACAGGAAAACTCCACAAGAAATCTCAACTTTTAATTCATATAGTTCCATGAGCATTAATTAGCTGCCATTGCAGAGAGTATTGCAGCCAAGATGCCTGGGCTATTAATTGTATGATGTCAGAGACAAGAGCGTGATTAGTGTGTTTTAAGACAGATGGGGGTACTCAGCATAATAAAACTGAGAAATACAGAAGCATTTTATAACAATGACCTAAATAAAGAGCTTGCTGTGCGGAAAAAAATGCACATTGTTGCGAGAAATAATCAATTCCTTTCACAGGGAGAGTGGTGTATGTGAAACATCAATATCAAAAAGTCAGAGAAATGGGTTATCGTTATTTCACCATCCACAGCAGTGCCCCCAAAATCAAAGCCTGTTTACAGTCACGAGCACCAAAACTGAAGTGTAGCAATGGCTGCTGAAGTGTTGAAGTCAGCATCACACATCGATAAATCCAGCGCGCCGCATCATTTGTCACGACCAGTCCCCATCCTGCATCCGCACCACACACACTCCTCATGTAAATAGCTCCTTCCTATTATTCACCACGGAGGAACACAATTAGTTTAAGTACTTAGCGTGCATCAGAGATTCATGATGGGCCTATTTGTTAAAAGGAACACTTTACAGTTTTAATTGTGCATAAAAGAATTCACATCACACTAATCAAAAACGTGAAGTCTCCGTTTGGAACGGTGTGTAGCCAAAAGGAGACGTCTTCCTCCTTCTTTACGTAGTGGGTTTTTTGTGCAGTGCGGAATCTTCATCTACTACTGTGAAGCTATTTGCAGAGGAGGCGAGCTGCAGTCACGTTTAACTATTGGTAAATTCAGTGTTCTTCTCCTCAGAAGATGTGAGCAGGCGAAAGAACTCTGGGTAATGTTTCCGCTGTCTGCTAATTTCAGCTGTAGCCCTCGTCAGTTTCCTTGCATCACAATGTCAATATCGATACCGAGCCCGTCTCCCTCTGCGACTCTGCTGCCATTTGCTGTAAGAAATTCATTCAGAAAGTTATTAAACGCTTGATCATGAGGGATTCCGGCCTCCGAATCCGGTGTACATTCTCTGAATACGCCTCAGATGGTCTCCAAATTTTAATTTTATTGGCTTATTCTCAATAACCGTGAATGCCCAGGCCACAGCACAATTAAGATTCTCAGAACAGAGCAGACACGATGATATTCAACACACTGGCAGAAATGACAGATGCTGGGAGGGAGCCACCCACCATATAATTACTTGCACATTGTTATTCTCCATGTGTCTCCAGCGGATTTACTTCATGTATAATATAAAAGAAACACCAATACATACAATTACACATGGCAGAAGCAAACTCAGTATTTAGATCCACTCAAACACACGCATACATACCATGTAGCCTACGGTGCATTCAAGGGACTCAACATGACGCCATGTGTTACTCAACCTAAAAACTTTGGGCTCACTGTTTTCCTCGTATGGTCGCCGGCGTCTGCTCAAACATCACTGTTTGCAGTGCAGGCACACATACCAACACTCCGTCAAGCAAATTCCCACAACTATAAATAACTTTATAAACATTTTTTCCCCAAACATCCCGAAAATGCAACACAGAACATTACTGAGACACAGACACACCTAATCCAAACTCTAGAATTAGTAACTGCTCAAATATAAAACTTTTCCCTTCCACCTTTAGGTAATGGCTCCCCATCAAACCTTTTGCTAATCTATGATGCAGTTGAAGGCGCCGGGAAATTTTATATATATATTTTTCCCCCTTGACACTCTCCTTTCAGAGTGCTTCCACTGAATCTCTTAATCAAAGCCCTCTGCGTTGGACAGGATATGTAGGATGGATGTTTTGCACTTAACTGAAATGAGCTGCATCTTTTGTCATTAGCACCATCTCCTTTGTTCGCCTCCCCCTATTGACAGAGAAGCCTGTGTGGAGGAATGTGAGAAGGATGTCCTGTCATGTCAGGCCATTCAAGTGGGAAGGACGCACCGCGGCTCTTTAGTGAATGACATATTCCGGTGTCTCACAGACAATGTGGGCTAACGATGAACAATCCTGTAAGTGTCAAACTGTGCTTGTATCCTGTGCTCTTTACTGGCTGCATTATGTTTGAGTGTTATTGTTGGCAATGAAAATAACCTGGCATAATGGTGGCTAATGGGGCTTTAATGGAGGGTGTCACAGAATAATCAATCTGAGAGTGGATGAGCAAAATTTAAAAAAAAAAAAAACTCACTGATGATTTTCTGTACCAATAAGACAAAATATTGCTCTTACAGTGACTTGTGTGATTAATTGGTAAATTACTGTAGGTCACAGAAGATAATAAAGGAACAAACTGAGGTTGAGAATTTGATGTACTGTAAGAAGTAATGTAACTGTAAAAAGCTTTTATCTTTGTTAAATATAAAAGATGAACTCAATTGTAGTCCTGCTTCACAGAACATGAATGTGCTCTGCTCAGATTTTGCCCTGTGACCACAGAGGAGACGTAAAATGGCGATGGAGGATGGTGTCACTGAGTCTGTGCCTGCATGTTTCCCACCTCCTACTCCTCAGCTCTGTGTTCCCGCGATGGTTCTGAGTCACTCAACCTGACCCAAATGTCACCCCTGCTCGCGCCCTCTCCAGACATCCAGCGGGACCGGTGGACCACGACGACGCGGGGGAGGGAGGGCGGCCAAATGAATTTAGGTCCAAAGCTGTGCTTGATGTGGGACGACATCTCTATTTATTTCCAAAAACATTCTCGAGCGCGCTGACGAACGCGGAGTGGCAACGCTGCCACACCACCGCTAACAAACATTTTCGCTAGTTGCTGTCCAAATTGTGTGATTCACGCAGGAAGTGCTCCGCGCTGCCATCGCCAACAGCTCGCGAACATTAAACTCTAACTTTCTCTGATTTGGGCGAGCACTTTTAAAAAAATCACAGACTGTGTTTCCCCCTACCCCCGTCTTCCATAAGAATGACTTCATTGTATTCCAAGGCACTAGAAATAACTCCTGGAGCCTCTGCTGGCACATAATAAGCAGACCTCTACTGTGCCCGATTGATTCTGGGCTCCCTGAAGGACCCAGCTGTAAGCAGCCATGATGAAGACAGCAAAATTATTTAGAGTAGCTCAGATAAGCCTTTAGAAGACTTTCTATTTGTTGCAGGTTTGACTCCCTAGGGCAGCGCGATCAATAGCGCCTTGTTGCAATCCTGAGAAAAAGGAGTGTCTGGCCAGATTTGCACTCAGGCTGTGCCACCTCTGATATCAACTGCAGGCCTTGGAGATTTGTGCCCCCCCCACTAAAGATGATAAACAATGTCTTGGTAAACGTTGAGGGAGGATTCTTTGTGATGACTCCTTGAACACAAAAAGAAAAAAGCATTGTGCATGAGACACATTGTGGCCAGAATATACGATCCGATTCTGCATTTTCGAGAGCCCTTCAGGATTTATATTCATGTAAGCTTTTGTTGCCCAAGATCTATTACCCGGGTGTGCTGAGGGATGGAGGGGATGCTTTGGAATCAGCTCATTTCACATTTTCCTGATGTGAATGACAAAAACAGGCTGCAGCACCGTGAGCAGTGATTACATTAAAAGACACATGGAAAGATTTGCGACAGTATCCTGTTCAGGTTAACATCTTATTCTTCTGTTTTTACACCTGACTCGTGTGATAGAGACCAACATCCCAACAAACAGGGACCAGTAGCGGACACCGTGGTGACCTGGCTTCTATTTCACCGACAACGGCCTGAAAACATGCACAACTAACAAAACAATGAAACCCTCACAACCAGCTCTTAATTTATTCATGAGAACTTAAAGCATGAGAACATAATGGGATTTAATTTTCTCCAATGTAGTTGAAAATACATAACACACATTTCTTACGCTTCTAAATCATTCGTAACCTTTTAATAGTGGAATATGAAGGCATCGCTTTAGGTGATGAGGTTATGAAGTGATTTTTAATCAGTTTACGGTTATTTCCATGTGAATGACCTTTGAGAGTCAAAGAAAAGGTGAGCGATAAATGCTAAACAGCACTAGCTTGAATTCCAGCCTCCATTTCCTCCAAATGACTGAATTCATTATTTCTATCATAGTGATGTACTGAACAGGTGCCAAACCCCACAAAACAATTTGCTTAATGCCGGTCAGAGGGGATTTTCTTTCTTTTTTAAATCAATGTTCCCTTGTCCAAGCCGTTTCTGCCCATCCTCTCAGTTTTCAAACTATAGATCTGTCTTACTGTAATATAGTATGTATTACATTCCTCATCGAATTCTTCCTCCATAGCCTCCATCACAACGAGCACTTCTGCAGAGCGCGGATCAATTACAAGCCAGCCTGCCAAGCGATCAAGTCTATAATAACACAGTCTCTCCATCTTGCTGTGCTGCAGTAAATTACCTGGGCTGCAGGACAAGCCTCATCTTTCCCTCCCACAACCCTTGAGGGATCTTCATTAATGCCCAGACTTTACATCAAATACAGTCAGGTGGCTCTGTAATGAGATTACAGCCGTGGCTGGCCTGATTTAAATGCTAAATGCAGGTCAAAGCCAAACAATGACCTAAACATACTCCGCCAGCTGGATGTAATGATAATCCACAACCTGATGTCACAGGAGAAAACAGAGAGAATGAGTGGATGCATGTGTGGGAGTGCACATTTGTGTGAGTGGGGAAAAGGATGCATGATGGGTAATATGAGAGTGGGGGATGAGAGTGGAGAGACAGAGAGATAGAGAAGTTTAAGATCTGAACAGAAGTGCTCTATTAAGCCGTGTTTTGCAGAGTATGGTCATTGTAGAATATGCAGCAGGTATAAAACTTCTTCTCAAACCACCTTTACACACCTTCCGTCTGCAAGACAGAAGCCAGGTAAAACTCTACCTCCTTGTTTTCCTTCACCACTCCCAAATATGCCAATTACTCAAGCCCGGGGCAAAATGTGAGACGTCTAAAACTTGAAAAGGGAAGAGTAACAGATGAATAAAAACACAACACACACACTAGTGGTAATTAAACATCAAGGCTGTGGAAAAAGGAAGTGCTAATCCGCCCAACTCAGCTGATTCCACCATTCCAAAAGCATTTACACTTTCATTAAAGTGTGCAGCCGAGCAGAACAAAATCATTTAGAAGGCCTGGCATAAACAGAAGTGAACCTGTGGCTGTCTGTGCTGCACAGCTCCAAACGCAATAATTAGGACTGGCTGGGGCCACGACAACATACTCACAAAGAGAGAGTTCAGAGAGAAAAGAATATGCGCCTACTGTAGATAAAATGTTCAGGGATACAAACAACTGTTAGTTCGCATTTTTTCAACAAGGTATCTGAGGAAAAAATAAAGAAGATATAATTATTCTCCTTGGCTCCTTCTTAATGAGCAAAACAGAAATGTGAAACATGCTGCAATGTGACTAAAAGGATTATTATTTTCAATCTAATTTTAGCACATCACAAATAAAGTCACTGAAGCTGAGCGAGGGGTTAACATGGAGTTTCCTGATTAGATTCTGCGTGTAAAGTGAATCTCCTAATGGGATTTTCATTCCAACCCACAGGAGCAAACCCGCTGTTTATCTATTAATGATTAAATTGCTTAATTAAGTGAGTGGCCCATCATTTTTACATCCGCCTGGTGTCTAAGGTGAGTAATAAGCCGGTCCGCTTGATACTTCAAATATCTGAAGAGAGAGATGTGAACATATAGTCTTTATGAAGCCAAAAAAGTACAATTCAAATTAGTGTAGTGTGATAACTTATTCAGCGATTTAATTTTAAGTCTAAAGTCTAAGCTAAAAAGAAAATATATACCAATTTTCCAAGATTACTATGCATTACTATGCAAACATGAGTCAATTAAACATTTCACTTTGTATAAGCACATGTTTGAGGAGTATTAGAGTAATAACAAATGACTGGAGTGGTTATTGTGTATCATGACTGCAACATTGTGAGAAGCAACTCTCTTCATTAATGAAATCCTAAAGCTTTGAATTATGCACTGCAAAGTAATTTATTAATGTCAGCCACAAAGCAACGGCAGTCTACAAGAATCATTCCTCTTTTTTCCCCCTTTACAGTTCATTAAGTTTTAAAATCAGAAAATCAATGCCTGGAATCCATAACGTCGGTGGTTTTGAGCAAACGCATTGAGTCAGTGGGCAGGAGTATGAGTCAGTCTGAAGGCTCACGCCGCTACCACTCCCACCTGCTTCACTGCCATCGGCATTATGTATTTATTTTTTAATGATTGTGTTTTGAAGGGCTGTGTGGAGGAGAGCATGCCAGTGATGCGTGCAGGAGCCTATTGACAGACGAGGTGGAGGGAGAGAGGGAGGGAGGGAGGGAGGGAGGGAGGGCGAGAGAAGCTGAAAGCGCCAACTGCAGAGTTCATAGGAGGGAGTTCACAGCACACGTCTCGCCGCTGCTGTGATTGGTACCATCAAAGTCAGCACCGCGTTGGCTGACAGGCATGATCTGCGTCTGCAAATTGCCAGGATAAATTGACTTTCCCTTCCGTGCGTGCGCAGCTGTGATGTTCTGCATTCCTGCCAATGCCAAAAACAATGTCAGTGTGTCATGTTAATGTTGCCACACACTGACAGCAAACCTTTTACAACCTGATGCAAGTGATGGAACATGTAGAATCAGCTCCCTCATGTCTGATAAGCAACCTACATTATAATGCTCCGTGGCGTCACCACCGCGGACTCTAACCAGCTACCTGCTGAGACATATGCATGTTTAATGTCATCTATACGGCTTTGGCTCAAGATCTTCTCACTTCTGAGATTAACTCGCACTTTGCTTGTGCAACAAACTGCAAACATTAGGACTGTATATTGACAGGACATACTGCAGTCAAAGAGAAAACATGGAAAGAAGCAAAACCCCAAGAATGTGTCCAGCTGCAGTAAAACGTGCTGCTGTAAAGCGTACTGTTAAAGTCAATTTGGTGAAGACGGATTGAAGATAAAGACGTTATAATCAGCCAGACAGTCCATTATTCAGACATCATACAGCCATTTGACTGTCACATAATGTGGCTGAGTTTTACAAATCGCTGCCTTGCTAACAAAATGTTCTGCTGCAGCTCTTAGCGGATGCCTTTTCTTTCCTCAAAAATTTAAAGCATGGGAATGTTTCCTTCCCCGAGATGTCTTAGCGGGGGCCGCTTTAATGTGATTAAAAGTAAAAGTTGAAGTTTGATTCTGACAGATGGGCAAATATTGCACTTTAAATATGCATTGCTTGAATTTAAAATGTCCAAAAGCCATTAAAGGAACCTCAAAAACTGGTGTAGTGATAATTCTTACAGCTTATAGGTGAACCGTGATACATTCAATGTCCTTGACAAGTGTGTCAAGGACACACTTGTCAAGTGGCCAGTGCCACTGTTGTGTTTACATGAAGAGGATGCCATCACAATGGAAGTCAGATGGTGGTGAAACCTTTTAAGCTGGGTAACTATCCTGAAGGCAAACAGAATCATAATTCTAAGCTCATTAATAAGCTCAGCATGACACCTCCATTAGTTCTCATACAACAGACTGCTGGTGCAAATTGACCCAGTAAACACAAAATTTCCCCAAATGGCTTTGCTTGACCGTTTTATTGCCAATAAATGAGCTTGAATTTAGTTGAATGTAATGGATGTACACGCTCGTTGTACCTGTTCCTCTAAAACCGTTCACAGCCATATCAGCAGACGTGCAGGGGTCCACCTGATTTAATAACACAAGTAGAGAGGAAGAAGTGACAATACATGCCAATTCATTTTCTGTGTTCAAATGTGGCCTTTGATTCCAGCCACTAATTAATACGGAGTATCCTTGCGGCTGAATGGTCTCCTCCTTATCCTCAACGTGCAGGTACACAAACAATCAATGCCTGCCAAGTCCCGGTTCGCTTTTTAATTAGGCCTGCTTTCAAATGTATTACATCTGAAATACGCTGTGTTCCTCTCCATGTCCAACAACCAGCATGTGGCGAGATTACAACGCAACACTCGCAGTGCAGCGCATCCGTCTGCACGCCAAAGCAGGGGCTCATTGCCCGGTGTCATCGGTGGTCGAGCACCTTCTCCGACTGCACGCTGTCCACTCCTGTCCTAAAGGAGACAAATGACAGGTAAATACACCAAACAGCCTGTCACTGTACCAGCCTGCCGCCTATTATTCATTTTATAATAACAATGCGGGGGAGAGACTTCTTTGTTGGGCCTGCTGGAGCGTGAACGACTGGGGAAGGAAATAGGCCCAGTAATTATTCTTTCCTCTACTTGTCCGTCCCGTCGCGTCCGTCCATCGCTCACACGCTGGAGATACAGGCTATTGAATCCTGATGAAATCCCAGCACAACAATAGCTAGCGCACTAGTCATGCAGCCATCGCTCTGTTCAAGTGATTGTCCCCGCCTGAACACTGGACCTGACAATGAGCGATTGCCAATTATTGGAATTTCAATGATGCGGTCAATACACGCGGAAAGCTGTATGAAGTGCACAATATGTAAGAACAAGTAGATCACTGCTTTCTAGTAAGTTTTGAGCTCACTCAATCATTTGTGTAAGGTATTATACAGTAAATCCTGTAATGCACAATTGCTTTTTGATGCTTTTTGATGACAGTCTCACATTATGAGACTGTCATCATTATGTATAGTAACATAAAAAATCTAAAAAGAACGAAATTGAAGGGCCAATGTCTAATATACATAAAGTAAATGTCTACAACTACTAGCAAAGATGGAGGACACGAGAAACTGTAACAACATTTACAGTACTATGCTACTAAATATGTACTGTAGCAATGTCCCACAAAGGACGGGAGGATGAGTGAGTTTTATTTGCGTCCTAACTCAGCTGAAACCTATTTAAATGCCCATTGACCTGTAAAAGGCTGTTGTCCTCCCAACAGAAATTATTCTTCTGTCTGATCGTCTCTGAGCACATAGGCTGAATATAAAGCTGAATAACTATCCATTATTAATATGCACTGTCCTGTGTGCAGACTGTATACTGTCACATGTGAGGCTTTAATCGCTACACAAAAAAAAAAAGGGAGGATGCCTTCCAGTTGTTTGGGTGCGCGTCGAAGAAAACCTGCTGTCGCTTTAGACCGAGCGTTCACTGTTTTGCAAACCCCTGCACATGTAGTTGTCTGTTTGTACAACAAAGGAAGAGACAGTATCTGTGTGAACACGCGGGGAAAAAAAACAAGAATGTAGAGTGGGAGGTACAAAGCTCCAGATGGCAATGCTGCTGTGCAAGGAGATGTTGACAGTGCCCACAGAAAGTCGAGCCAGCTGGGAGAGGTCAGGGAGAGGGATGCCTGGGGACAGAGGGAACCGACAGGAGCCAGCATAGAGACAGACAGAGCCACGGTGCGTGATCGGTTCCAAAGCCAAGGTCAAGGGTACAACGGTTTCATCTCTCTGCAGCATTGCCTCAACGCCTTCAGAATTCACAATGCATTACAAACTGACAATCCCATCAATTCCAGGCAGCATTTATTTACCTTTTCTCCATCCCTATCAACACATGTTTTGCTTTTAAAAGGCCCAATACAATCTACAGGGCCCACGCTGGCAGCACCCAACAGGCTTGCCCTTGCCATGCCCCCTCAGATCCCACAGTGGCATGAAATGGTATTAGGGTCACCCCTGGGCAGCAGCATAAGCCCAGGGACCGCCTGTCATGACCGGTGACTTGGAAGCACTTTCAATGCCAAATTGCGTTGGTGGAGGCATGCAGTCGGTCGGAAGCAACAAAATGAGCAACAGCACATCACGAATGGGCCACAAGCGTGCATGTGTAAGTGACCTGCCCTCCTTCCAGGTCATACGCGAGCTGGAAGCATTTGGCCATTTTAATTTATGATACAGAAGCTGATGAGAGTCACAGGAACGACATGGGGAAACGGGTGAAGCATGAAGAACGTGTATCCACCTTTCAAAGTCCTTTAGTGGACTAGTCGTGTCTTAGCTCAGGTGTGTAATGTGATGTCAGGGTGTATAAGTAATCGTGGGTCTTCCACCTTTGTTTATGGTCTGCAGCTTGGCCCCACACCTTCGCTAGCTATAAATTCACATCACAGCAGCAGCAGCCTTGGCCACACTCTGCAGCTCTGCTTTTTCCATTCTGCCTCAACTTCACACTTGTTTCAGTCAAGGTCCATTACTTTGTATGCCCTTAGTCCTTGTCCAGACATCGTGTAACCTTGCATGTATTACATGGTCTGACAGAGTCTGGCTGAAAGTGAGAAAAAAAAGAAGGCAGAGTGAGAAAGAAAGAGCTGTCAAAAGTCACTAAGGTGCTAAAACACAGACTACTTTTAAATCATAATGTCACCATCACCATTCATCTTCTGCAGAATACAAAAAAAAGGAAGACAAGAGAGATAAGAAACCTCGTCTGAGGAAACCAGGGACATCTGATGTATGTCACGTTCACTCAATAGGAATTTAAAATAGGCAGGAGAAAAGAATCCAGTTTCTTTACATTCGCAATCTAAATTAAAAAGGTCAGGCTTTTCCTTGGAATTAAAATCACGAGACAAGATCCTAATTCATTATTTTGACCCAAAAGAAATTTATGTCTCTGGTTTGTGACTTGAAAAGCAATGAGGTAGGTTTGCAGCTGCATTATTCATAGCTTCACTCCGTGTACCAAAGTGCCAGGAGATGATCTTTGCGACAGTGATTATAAGCGTTTTTGTTTTTCTGTGTTTTCATTGGAAAGCATCCTCGTTTTACTTTGGATATTAATGTGCAACACCGGCACCGCACTGTGTCTTTGTTCTCTGAGCTATCATGTGGCCACAGAGGAGAGAAGCGGGCTCCAATTAGGCTTCATTACAGCTGCCCATCCCTGAAAATGATCAGTGGGGATCATAAACACCAGCGAGTGTGGGTTTAAGCCCTGTCCAGTGAAGAACCTAAGAAATTTGACCTCTGTGAGTATGCAAATCTTTAAATCAGTCACTGCAGCCATTAAATTTTTAACAAGCTCAGTCTTTCCATTTGCTCCCTACACAGTCGAGTGTGGCTGTAAACAGGCTATTAAAGGGTCTGCCTCAGCCTCAAGCGGCCTCTGGCCTAGGGCTCACAACACCAGCACTCAGCTCTTAATGAAGCGGAAAATTAAAAGGTTTGGTCGGACATTGAAAGCTTGTTTTCCTGCGTGAAGGCTGTTTTTTGTGTTATTCATCTCGCTTCACTCGCTTTTCGTCACCGTCGCCCTACACCCCTATTTCACAATCACAATCGAATAATCAAAGGTCACAATCAAATTGTTTCATAAAGTGCTTCACAAGCAACAGAAATATTGTCAAGTGTCTGAGCCCCTCATGCAAACAAGCTATAAATATAAAGCACAATAGATATTACAAACGCATATGTAGAAGAATGAAAAATTATATCAGATTTGCAAAATTGGGGCTTTGATTATACTTAATTTGATTTTTAATAAAGTGTCATAGCAATGACATCCTCAACGTGATTAAATTCCTCCATCAGATTTGTCATTTGCCAACATTGAAACCAACCAGAGCAAAGCTTTCATAAGCATATTTCCAGGGATTTCGTGATGACTTCCAGCAAATGTTTAATAAAATGTAGAAGAGAAACAACACCGCAACATGCTGGGTGCGCTTCTGAGGATACTTTGGCCCTGTTAAATTACGCAAACCAACAACCACGGCGAGGTCTCTGCTGAATAGAGCATGTCTCCGCTGCTGATTTACATCATAGCAAGTGTCTGCAAGTAGTGCATTTAATCTGTCACTGAATAATCTCTACTGGCGGGGAAGAAAAACAGCATTAACACCCTGTTGACCTATTGCCATGAAATATTTAAGTTTTTTCCGCTCCCATAATACAGACAATGCTCCCACTCGCTCAGCTGTACGACAGGAGAGTGCATCACACACTGGCATAACCAGCTGAAGGACTACCACAAGTCATTTCTAAATGTCACTCTACAGCTTTTTAATAACTGCAACTACAGATATATCATCAATATCCCATGGGGCCACTTAAAAACTAAGGGCGAACTGAAAACATGCTTAGGCTTTATATCTTGCCATTTTAAGAGGGGGCCTAGAGAATCGTGGTCCCGGCGGTTTCGCACAGGCCTGTAAAACACAAGAAGTATTTTTCTAAGGGAACGTGTGACGGACGTGTCAATATCACAAGCCCAGTAGCTCTAATTAAATTCTAAGTGTTCAGGACTGAGTGAGCTTCAAACGCTTTGAGGCTAGCAAAAGGGCTCACAAACTACTTTAACTTGTAGCCAAGGGACAAGAAATTGTTTGCCAAAAGGTACGAGAGGTTTGCTCCGAAAATGACACGCTGACCTCTCGCATTGACCTCAATCACTGGGTCCTGCTGCTCCCCATAATCCCCTCAACGTTTGGCAGGTTCCTTGAGTTACCACGGCGATGGCCTCATTTGGAGGAGATTGCAGGAGTAGGGGATGCAGCGACTCCACGTAAGGGGAAGGACCTGGGGACTTCAAACGAGGAATTTGGCCCCATGACCCCCACTTTGTGCCGTGACACAGAGAACATCTAAATTGGACGGCCTTTTGTTTTGGTTCTGAATTCCCGGAAGCACTCAGGAAGACGTCTTTGTGTAAAAGATGCTATTTATAAAAGACCCTTGTTTGATGCTGTGTTTAAAAGGATCATTAGGTCTAAATCACAGAAATATACTTTTTTTCCACCCAACTACTGTATGTGGCTGTGTAGCAATGTAAATGGATTCAGTTTATGAGAAAAGTTTAGAGATTTACTTTTATGATTTGAGTCACTTCCCACGTACAATGGGGTGAAATCAGAACCAGGTCTGTGGTGCTCAAAGCATTAAAAATGACATTTGAAAGGCTACGACAGCTACATTTCTTTACAGAATAAGTTCCTGGTAGCTCTAGATAACCTGCAGACTTTACTGTGAACTGTTCTGTTTGAAACTATTTTCTGAAGAAGAAATAGTCTAGGAAATTGCCTGGAGCATTGTTTGTGGAGAAATGCCTTGCTGTTCCCCCCCGACCTAAATATACACAAAAATACAAAGTACACAAAACCCAGGATCCTACTACTACTGCCTTTGTGGGCCAGGACACCGTAGACCTAGACAGGAATACTGCAAAGGAGGACTTGTGAAATGACCACATTACTTTTGTGGTTCCAGGGTATAAAATCTGTTTGTGGAAGAGGTAATTTGACATCAATATTCAAAGCAAAATATTCCCCATAAGCTACTGTACTGCTCTACACGTCCACAAGGTTCAACGATTCACTAAACAAAACAATCCAAGTGTAAAAACTAATTTACAAAGTGTCGTCTCAAAGGCTCTGAAAATTAGCAAAACATGATTAACCAGCGGCCTGGTTATTCGGGTGTGTTGCTTTAGTCACCAGGCATTCATCAGAAGCGTGGGTCATTTACCAGGCAAGCAGATAGAAGTGTTTGTGACCCGTGTTATCTGTCGGTGCATTTACAGTCTACTTAGGATTTATTTTCTGGTCACAGGAAGAACTCTGCCCCCTCATTCTCTCTGCAATTTCAGACAATCGGGGCTGGTTCCATCCATCTTCCCAGCACTGTACAAGATGTTCCTTTGCATAAGAGATTTCCCTCCTGATGTTGGCCAGTCATTTCCTTTCTTGCTGTTAATATAATGTGACGACATGGTGTCCCACACAGCATGCTCCAGCCGAGAGGCTCAAAAGTGTCCTGTGTCTCCACCCACCCACACAGCCAAGCTGTGATGTTCTTCAACACCCAAAGCTGCTTCCACTGATGGTGAGAAGTAGAAAGAAAAAATGGCACCAGGTGTTATTTGAATATTTTAAGTGTAAGGAGATTCTACATCAAGACACGTCTACTGAGCACAAAGACAAACCACAAAGCAACATCAAATAACAAAGACCACACACATGAATGAATCAGCGAGGAAAAGAAAAGTCAATTTTTGCCACCACACAATAAAAACTCTACATGCTGTTCAATTCAAGCTTACTTTGGCCTAATGATTTAGAATGTAGAGTTTGAAACATTTACTGAAGATATTATATATATTATTATCCCCCAAATGAAGAGTCAGTTTCACTAAGTTACAAAACAATAACACTGATTAAGTCATGTTTTCCGTTGACCCATCTGTTCTGGTCCTGTAACATATTACAGACAGACAAGAGGCTGCTGGCTCCACGAATGGAACATTTACATGTGAAAACACCCAGATGGAAGTGCTGACAAGGGCATTCATTGTTCTGTGCAATTTCCGTAACGACGCAAAGGAGGTGGGGGGGGGGGGGGGGGGGGGGGGGTCCTGTTTTTCTCCTTTCTACTGTGCAACACGTTAAAGTAAGAACTTGTGGCATTTTTGGTAACACACCGCTGATGTTGTGACTTGCGGCCATGTGTTGCTTAAGGGAACAAGTGTGCTGTGTGTGAAAAACAACACTGACTGAGTAAACAATGTTACAGTTTAAATAAGATTCCATATTAAATATCATATGATATGGGCTCTACATCTTCATTTCACTTGACGACTTTTATAATTATTGCATTTACTTACTGAAAGTATGATACTGGGAATGTAAAAGAGTTTGAGATCAATGAACTGGCAACCTGTCAGCAAAATCAATAGATCAGTTATCTACTAAAATCAAACTCCTGCAAATACACCGATATGACAAGACTGTTAATTACAAATACGTCACAAGGCAGAACATTAAACATTTTTCTTGAGGGATATTAATTTGAAATCCGATACGCTGTCGTGTTTAATAAATGTGTAATGAGACTGCTATAAATGTTACACAGTCATGTTGAAACTGTGTGATCAAATGTGTCATGAGCCTTTTATTAATGTGTCTTGTGCCGCTGATTGACAGGCCGACGTTACAGAACACAAGCCACACTGGTTGATGTGTCCCTGAGACTGTAAATACGCTCCCTCTTCCCGGCAGAGTCTACTGCTCAAAACATCATTCACTTTCTTTCCACTCTTGATATTTGTGACGAAGCAGTGGGTGTGATACAAAATCTCTGTCATCCTCTTCCCTCCAGTCAAAATGAAAACCAGAGGAGGAGGAAGAGAGAGTGGTGGGCCACTGCAGCTTCCTTCTCTTATCCACTACTCATGCATGATTGAAAGGCTTCAGCAAACTTGGAAGACTGTATGATTTATACCCAAGCCCTTCAAAAAAAAAAAAAAAAAGCCTAAGAGCAGTAACTACAGTCAATATTGACAAAGCATTGAATTAAACAAATTAAAGCAAAACAAAGTCCAAATAAAGTTCACGTTGATTCCCTCTTGGGTAAATCTTAGATTTTTGTCTTTTCTTTTTCCTTTGCTCTTTCTGCTAATCTTTTCGATGGGTTTAGCTAAATTGTTATAGTCTCCCGCAGAACATAAATGGAGAGCATCTAGGGATTTGAAGCTGCTATTAGGGAGACAAAATGATCCATCAAAGCAGCTGCTAGGAAGGAGCTGGGAAGAGAGGATGATGTGAGAGAAAGTGCTATTTTTGCAGGAATGCCATGTGGTGGGTTCTTCTTCCTCCTTTTATTCCCTTGCTTTCTTCGTTCTCCAGCAGCAGCGGCAGCAGCAGCGGCAGCAGCAGCGCTGCTGTCGTGAGCTAATCTGTCTCATCTTAACACACGAGCTATCCATAAATTTGCCTGTCATGAGACGCCACAATCACCTCAGCGGCATCAGTGTTGGGCCTTTACTTCGGGCTCGCAGATGGGCCACCGCTGCTACAGAACGCTATCCTCTCTCCTCATCAGCGCTGAAGCAGCGAACTGGGATAACGGATTATATAAAAAAATGAAAAAACAATGGGCTTGATGCGATACCAAGTTCACATTCATTCTAAATTATGGCAGCTACGACTCGCATTTTAAGCAAAAGTCCCACAGTTTTTTTGAAAGACATTATGATTGTTATTTATATGCAGGTTAACCAAAGATCTATAATATGTTAGAAAAATATTCTTTATTTGAACTTGTAAGTTTCATCAGACTTAGGGTGAAGCAGAGGTTTTCTGCTCATCAGTCACAACCCAAAGGGTGTATGATGACTCAAATCCACATTTGATGTGTGGAAACTAAGACAACGTTCGGGGAGGTGAAAGACAGGATCATCACGCTCATTACTGTCTGAAAGCAGCAGAGCACCACACGTTCCTCTGCCTGCATCCACCTTGGAATTAGGAGAAATCAAAACATCTCATGCAGTTGCATTACTGTTTTCAAATCCAGAAACTTACACCCACCCCTCCATCTACACACTAAAAGCCCCCACAGCCAGCCTCAGAGCAGTGAGATGATCATCATGAAACTGAGCTTTTGTTGTTTCAACTTTATCCCTTCCCCTCTAGAGATGGAAAGCTTGCACCTGTCAGTCACAGCTGTGGCTGGGTTTTGATACCTTTGAAAGTGTGACATCGTGCTGTGATATGAGACAGAAGCCCAAGCTCAGGCTATGGCTGTTTGCCCACCAGGTTTCTTAGGGGAACAGGAAACCACAGCAGTGTGTGCCATTTTGTTTTTGCAGCCTTTCCTCACGCTCCACAAATCCCCCACAACTGAAAACAACTTTGCCGAATAGGGGGACAGTCTTATCTCTAGGGAAGGATCATGAATCAATACTGATTTCCCGTTTTTTCATCCATGCAATCTGCAACAGACTAAAATTCAGTTTCAATAACAGAAAATGGATAAAAGGACAGATGTGATAAATTAAAAAGGAGCCTCTGTCCCAAAATTAAATGCCAGAAGTTCCATTATTCAGCACATTTTAAAAACAAACCTATAGATGAAACGTCTTTAAAGAGATAGGACACAATGTTGTCAGAGGTCCAAAAGAAACTAGTAATAAACACATATGAATAACAATCAAGAGACAAACTCCTTTCCCTTCTAAGCATTCCTATCGTAATATAGGCTCCAGCATCTTCAGGATCCTGTTCTTCAGTATTCTGTGAAAAGGCTGCTGATAACATCTGCTGCAATATCAAGACTCAAAGCGAGGAATCCTGTCATGTGGGGAGGAAAAACTGATAAAAATCTGACAGAATATTTAACAAAAAAACGCTTTTATATCTATATTTTCTGTGAATTTAATTAATGACTCAAACTGCTCTGGTTGAAATAATCAAAGGATTCTGAAGTATAAGTGCTCGTTTTTCTGATAAAGTATAATTTCAAGTGTTTAAGGATGTCAGTCAATATCTGTCTTTACAGAGTCTGAGCACAGGGGAAGTTTCCACTGAGAACAGCGAGGCCTCATTATAGCCCAAAAGTGAGGGGAAAAAGGCATACATTATACATAAAACAAGCCAAGTGAGATGTGTCACTGTATAATTTACATCTCATTGTCATACATACAGCCAGGCAGCTTAATTACACTGTCAAACAATAGAAAAAGCCTCGATGGGAGTTAGAACAGAGCTCTGACAGCCTCTGCGCCTTGACCTTAGGTCCCCGCTGCTAGACGCTCCGTGGGTACCGATGCAGAAGCAGGCTGAAAATAAACCTGTCTGAGAGTCGGTGGCAAACTTTTCCTCATCTATTTTTACTTTGAACAACCAAAAGGTGGCTTATCATCCAAGACACCGGCGGGAATGATCTGCGATTGATTGCTGAGGTCCAAACTTTCAAGGACTTGCAGGAAGAATGTGCGGGGGGGGGGGGGGGGGGGGGGGGACTGATTAATGCCGTTCATTCTTCTGATCGGTACCACTCTAGTAGGACTGGGACAGGGTGAAACCAGAGCAGGAACAGAAACAATCTTCATTCACCCTCTTAGAGCTCAGGGCAAGATTGCCTGAAGGGCTTCAACTATCTAAATCACACCTCCTTTGCTTTTGACCATCTAAACCGTAAACCTACGACCGCTGCTTCCAATAAGTGGCCAAGGCGGTGCCCAAGGGTGCCCGCCGTAGCTAAAGCGGTTGAAACAAAGCTTGCCGACTGAACCATAAAATTAGAAATGCTGGGAAACTTTTGTGTAAACATAAGTGCATGTTTTTCCATAGGCACCTCCAGGGGAATTTAGCTACACATCTCTCCTTGGTTCCAGTGGATAAAGAGGCCCATGCTCAGAAATCACATCCAGGCAGTCCAAGTAATAAGCTGGTGAATGGAAACAGCCTGAGAACATGTGGACAGGGTGAGGCAGGCGATCCCTTTCATGTGTTTATACTCTAGGCCAAGGAGCAGGACACGGGGTAAGTCTGAACCGTCTTTCCCCGGGCTAAGGGTTTTTGTTCGACATAGATCGGCTCCACTTTGTTTACCGTTTCCCTGATTTTCTATTTAGTTTCCTCTCTGCACAGCTGCGGGGCTAAACACGTGTTTGTGTGGAGGAGCTCAGTGTGATGCTGGAGGTCCCTTGGTTTGGAGATGAGGCTTTTGACTGATGGACAGGCTCCCCTCTGGCCATGGTCCTGCTCTCTGCCTGCTCACTTACACTTCTGAGTTTGGGAAAGCTACTCGGGAAGGGCAGAAAATGAGGAGATGCTTTGATTTAGTCTTTTTTCAGACTTATGTGTATCCATTCATTCTGTGGTACCTACATGTACAACACTGAAGAACTAAGAATGGTAAATATCTCTGCTACAGTATCTTACAACAACAGCATGATGCAGTCTGTATGGAAGTGACACTTTCTTCAGCATATACTTTTCTCACATAATAGCGCAACATTGGACTATCCAAATAAAGTGTCATGTGTAACACTGCTCTACACTGAAAAATAAACATTGCACTTTCTAGTTGGATACTTTTATTCCTCACCATAACTGACAAAGCAATTTTCACATTTTCATCCAATTTTCACCTTTTTCATTCACCTTTCAATTTCCTAAAAAGGGAGGACAAAAACTTAGTGCTGCTACCGCTTGTTCCCATGCGGCGTCGCGGGTGGTGCTGGAGCCCATCCCAGCTGTCTTTGGGCAAGAGGCGGGGTACACCCTGGACATCGCAGGGCAACAGACAGACAAAACAACCATTCACACACAAACACACTCACACCTACAGGCAATTCAGAGTGACCAATCAACCTAATGCATGTGAGAGGAAGCCAGAGAACCCAGAGAGAACACGGGGAGAACATGCAAACTCCACACAGAGAGGCACCCGGTCCACCCCGTGAGGACCGCAAAAATGTCCTCACTCTCAAAATGTCCTCACTTTGGTAGGAAATTCAATTTTTTGGTTCTCACTTCAATGCAAGTAAATGTACAAGTATACAGACACACACCACAGTCACAGAGACTGTATCCCCTGGGTGCATGTAAGTGTGGCAGGGGTCGGGTAATCACTTGTGTGGGCAGACACACGTGCGTACGCACAGCAGCCACGTGAAATAACAAACTGCTTATAAGAATGACAGATTGTTGCTGTAGATGGAATGAAATGGCACATAGGGTGCTCGTGGGGGAAAGGCGCCATCCATCCCGGGCCGCAGGTGATCCATCAGAATGAGGTCTGGTAAAGGACAACCTTGGGGGACGTAGCTGAAGACCAAACCCCGTGTGCCAGATGTGGATCGCTATTCCAGGGATGGCTCATCCATGTGTGGGTGCATGAGGCAAACAGAGACACCAGTGATAAGGTAATTGCTGAATGGCAATGCAAGCATACTCACTGTAAACATGAGGATGTAGAAGCAACAGCTGCATGTGTGAGGAAGAGTCAAAAATAAAGCTAGCATACTTAAATACAGGAAGTGTGTCAACTTGAGTGTTGGACTCCAGCCGTTTGTGTGTACTTGCTTTACGAGCTACATCCACTCAAACCAAATGTGATCAAGGTTGTCGGCCAACATTCAATGATGTAGTACAGTTGGATCAACCAGCTCAGCACAAAGCGACCGTATGCTCGCATAACAAACGGTTAAAACAATATCCTCTGATAACTCCGGGCTGAATGGGACTGAGATTTGCTCCGGTGATTATGCAGTCAGACACAGTAGACACTTTGATGCGTGATCATACTGTTGATGGCTTCAGAGTGAACAGTGAAATTACTTATGACAAATGATTTTGTATTCACGTATCCACCGCCCACCCACTGTCACCACTAACATGAGACACACACACACACACACACACACACACACACACACACACACACACACACACACACACACACACACACACACACACACACACACACACACACACACACACACACACACACACACACACACACACACACACACACACTTTGCCCTACATGCCAGACTAAAAAGGTAGCAGTATATTCCTTTGTGGGGTTCAGTGTTTGAACAGACCTCCCCTTCACCAGGTGCCTGAGGTTATGAAATCAGAATGAGAAGCCGCTTGAGAAAAAGGTTTGTCAAACATCACTTTACATCTCTCTCTTTACATCTCGTGTCCTGCTCAGCTTTGGCGAGTATGGACGGGAAACAGTGAAGCCGAGGTGCTAAACAGACAGCATATACATGGACAGGTTGGAGTCGAGTGCATTCCAGTTGCAGCTGAACAGTATTAAGCGAGAGAACATCAAAATGCATGATCACATTCAGCCTCTGGGCCTGAGCTTCAGGCTTCCCATGCAATATTTCTGAGTACACGGCTCCTGCTTGCATTGCATGTGTCATCGCATAGCAGGGAATGCACAGAAGACAACAATAGCAATACTACAGATGGTTGGCTGTTAAACATTTAAGAAGCCCAAATGATTTCATATACACTACTCCCACAAATCCAAAGGACGACTTAAAACGCACACTGGAGAGAGCAACTAGCTACACGGTACAGTGGTTCAACAGAACCTGACACTATGCAGACTATGAATAAACTACATTGGTTGTAACCTCCCTGTTTCTCAATATGCTCACGATGGCCACTTTAGTCCCATGGCTCCAACAACTATTTGTGTTTGCCTTTTTAAAAGCTTGATGAACACTGACAGCAGCAGTGGAGTGTTGTTTATTCACGTTAATTAAAGTAGAGCCATCGAAGTGTACAGTATGTGAAACCTCAAACCTTTATTATATTGCCTAGTAGTAACAAATAGCGCCTACTTTACTTATTAATCTTTAGAATCAGGTTATGAAGTCATGTTGGAGGCTGTGGAGTATAATATAAAAATAGGTTTTCTACAAAAATTAATCTAAAATTTATAACTGAACGATAACTCATGATAAAAGCTTTAAAAGTGGGGCTGTACGCGATCATTTCAGTGAACTCCTTTAAGCAAACCGACCCGTCCCTTAAGCTTGACTTTGTGTTATACTGTGATGATTAAGTGAGCCACTATATTTTTAAAGTATGCATGCAGTTAAAAAGTAACATAACCTTTATACAGAAGAAATGTACAATTTTAGCAGTGAAGCAAACTCCTGTCTTTTGACAGCATTAGCAATTTATGCACTAGTTAATGGAGCCTCCAGATTGCGAATGGCTGATTAATTGATTAGGCCCATTAGGAAAGGAGCATTAGAAGTGCTATTAATTTTGCAGCACCAGCGCCCTATGCATGCTGCCGGAGAGCAGATGGCAATGAATGATGTATTTTGTTAGAACAGTAAATATTGACAGGTGTGCCTGGGAGCCTCCTCCTGCTCCCCATACACGCAGCAAACAGAGGGCATCTAATTGGCTCTCTCCAGTGGCGAGACCTCCGGACAGCCGACGCGTTGACCCCTCTACACCAAAAGGGCAGATGAGGCACTGGGAAGTCAAGACATGAAGTTATTCTCCTTTGTAAATGTGTTGGTAGAGCATTGTCAGGGAAGACAAGCAGGGCAGTGGGGCAGCCAAGTCTGAAGCTGGACAGCTTGGGTTCCGTTTGGGAAGCACTCAATAAAAAAGGTTCTTGTCTGGATCAACTTTGCCATCACGACGTCTCCAACGTCATTTCAATCGGAAAAGCCAAGAAAACTCATTTCTGAGCAGCCTTGACATCAATTGCACTCTCTTGCTCTGTGGCAATTTTGAAATCGATTGCTTCACTCGGACCCCCTGAAATTTAGCCACTTTCAGACACAAGCCAGACGGTGTAACACGGAGAGACCCATGAAGGAAACAATGTTATGAATTAAAATGAGTCCATCTCTGTATGAGAACATTACATTTTTAGTACCCGATTTGAGGGATGAGGCAGTTTCACGAAGTACCTGTAAAATGACCTCAAACTATTAAGCCACCCATCTGCTGCAGTTCCATGTCTTTGTGCGCGTGAAAAAACACAGCACAGATACATGCACACACAGCAAGATGTCATCAAGGTATTGATCGTTGCTTGTCCTTGATGAGAGGCAACAGTTCTGCCATGTGAGGGAGGCATTATTTAGAAGCCAGGAAAGTGGCCTCCTGGAGGTCTGACGCCATCAAGGAGCTTAACTCATGAGAGCCCGGAGCCATTTCTACCTAAAAAGAGAAATCTGCAGGATATGAACCAAACAAAACGAACCATGTGGAACACAGATTTGCAGTGTTTTGTGACACGTGGCACTGTGGGTTAAGTTAACCCAGTTCAGCAGCTTGAAGGTTGCCGTCATCGCTGAAGTGTGTCAAGCAGCGATCCAAAGTAGAGACTGCACATCAAATGAAACTGTTACAGATCAAAATACTTCTTCAATGTGTTTCTAAAGACTTCCTAACTAACTTTATACACAGATTTTCAGCTCCTACCAAACATCATGCTGTGTGACACAATATAGCCTGCCCTCCTTCTTGTGTTAGTTGCATGACGAAGATGATTGGCAAGTGATAAGACGAGTTTTTCCAGGCAGCCCATTTCCCTTCCAGATAGATGTGTTGTTACTGTTGTTAGCCAGCCAGTTATAGCCCTCAGAAGTAAATCAGAGTCGATGCTTGGATGAAGTGTCTTTCCTGGAACGGTGGCAATAACGGCTCCCCTCGTTCTATCGTCATTGCAATGCTTCCCCTATGTTTGAATCTGTATGAGCCAGCGGACCACTGATTCTACTAGTAATACATGAGGACATGGGGAATTAGATTATCCTCGCTCGGTGCGCGTGTGGGTGTGCGTTTCTGTACGGCAGTGCTGGTGGTGGGAGAAGATAGAGGTTATTTTTAGGCCAAAGGATGCGAACATACACAAATTATTATTGGTATGAACTTCAGAGCCATAACAAGTGATGTGTTCTTTCTTCCCCGTCATAGCATATGTACCTTCATGGTTACCTTACGTGCTCTTATGTTCTAGCCCATGTGCCTATGTGTAGTTATTCACAGTTAATCCATGAATAGCCTGGATGTTTGTTACGTCAATCATGTGGTTCCCACTTATACTGTACACACAGCGGTGCAAGAGTATGAGCAGACCAACCCGTAACTCTGCTCCCAGTAGTGCTCGTGGTCAGAAAGTCCACGTGGTACTTTTAAGTGCTCATTCAGTCCATTACATGAGTGACAGGACTGTGCTGGGATAACCAAGCACATTATCATGCCCGAATGCATTTTGGCCCACCTGCCTAAACACAATTTGGGCTCTACGCTGATGTACTACAACACACAATTTCATTATTTAGCAGCATAAATGCAAATCAGAGCGCTGGCGGTCTGAGTCAGGCATGTGGAGGACAAGGTAGACTGAGTTGAAGAGGAAGAGGTGAGCCATTCTTTGTGTCCTTCTCCAAGCTTCATTAGTCAGGGGGAAAATGAACACAGCTGAGATATTATAAAGGGCTCAAAGCTATGCGTATCTTTAATACAGTCTTTCCCCACAAACAAAAGAAATGAAATAAGGTCTTTGTCAGCAGTTAGGGCATCTGTCTTCTTTCCCTCCTGCTCGCCTTGAGATAAGAGAATCAGCAAAGTCGCATAATGATTCTTAATGGGATCTTTATTAACCAAATTATTGTCTCCCTGATAATTGCTTTCTCAATGTCATGTAACAGTGTTTTACACTGCCATTGAATTAATGGAGTTGATTAGCCAACTTCAGCGTGGCTCCCCGATTAGCCCAAACGTGTGATTGTGCAACACTGAGTTATGTGCTTAACACCCTACACAGTGCATTAGAAACCTGGGTCCACTGCAATGAGAAGTGCTGTTTCACTGTGCAATGTAATAGGAGTTTCATTTTGCACATGCACGTATGTGTGCAAGCACAAGGCAAAAGCATCCATCTAAAAGAATACCATTGTGTTGCAGAGACAGAGATGAGCTTTGCTTCTTTTTAATTAGAAGCCCAGCGGACTTAACCCCACCTCATCATTCTGCCTGAACTAAGGCCCTACAATTAATTGACTCCTCCAAGTTGTCATGGAACTTCATTTCCTCAGGACACACCATGTGCGCCTCAGAGTTCACAACACATTTCGCTTGCACAAATATTGAGACTTTAGTAATGACACACAGTAAATTCCTACGGGGCTTTGATGTTCCATTTTTCCATCTTCCTCACTGGTTTCATTTATCTTAGGCAGACTACAAGCTTAACAACTTATAAAAAGGTACCCTTTCCTCGTTTTTATGCCTGTTTCTCTTTTCAAACTCGTCGCAGGTTTAATTGTTCCTTTGAACTGCCAGTAAGTTGCACGCTGACCTCAGTTGGTGACTCTATTACTGTTTCCATCCAACTGTCAAGAGAGTCTGAATTGCACTTTTGAAATGTCAGAAAAATAAAATGCAAATTAGATGCATTTTTATTAGCTGGGTTGAAAGGAAATAGTCTTACAGAATATAAAACGTGCAGAGAAAAAAAAAGAACCAAAAGGAAAAGAAATGTTTCTTGATGCATTGTAATTGTAGAAGAAAATACATTTTCCCGCCAATGAATCACCTCTTTGACAGAACTGAAAAGAACTGTCCTCCGTGTCAAAAGTCTCATCATAATCTGCCAATTCCACACTGCCCCTCAAAAAAAATAAAATAAATAAATGAATCATTATGTGCTTGGATGCCGTTTACAGCCTGTTAAAACTGTGCACCTTTTTTTTTTTAAACAAATACAAGTGACCTCATGAATGTGCAGAAAAACGCTTTGCAAGTTATGATTAGAAATGCCACAAATGATGCATGAGGTAACCCGAAAGGGGAAGGTACAATCGGATGCAGATTATAAGCCAAGGTAAATAAGCAGAGTTCGCTAGCGAGGAGAAATGGCTCCATGTCTGCCAAGCAACGCAGACAACAAAACTATAGGGTTTCTCCCGCAAACATTTTAATCCTAAAAAGGTATAAAATAGAAAACAATCTTAACAGAGGTTTTGACCAACAACTTGCACACATACACACAGTGTCTTAGCGACATCACCACCACACTTCTCTTTTAAGGCCCCTTTACGCTCTTTCCACACAGCGGTCCAAAAGATGGCATCATCTAATAAATGGCTCTTTAGGCCAATTATGGCTGGGGGCTTTAATTCCTGCTAAACAGTGACCAAAATAGCAGCAATACATTTCTTTCTTGGGGTATTGGCAGCTGCCCCCTGTTATAAATGTCTCAGCAGAGTTGTAGGCAGAGTGCAACACAGGAATTAGTTACCTCTATTTAAGGTCTGTTGCCTATGCTCACCATTAGGTTTACACCCACACATTTATGGGTGAAGGAATTACGTGCGGCTGTCGTGGTGCAGTCTTGATTTTGCAGTGCCGAAACTGGAACAGTGCCCTGTGAACTCAGCAGGAGCGGAACACTTCCACCGAAGCTCATCAGTTATACGTGGATACGCACAACGGCTTCTCACCTACTGAGCATCACCTCCCTGGGATAATAATCCTTTCCTGTAAACTCACCAGAATCAGGATCTCTTTGTAGAACATAGCCATAAAGTGCCGATTACATTTGCAGCAGCTGGGGACTGAGCTCAGGATGCAACTAAAGATGATGCGATAACCTTATTGACCTAAAGGCTCAGTCTCCCAAGTTTTATATTAAAGGTGTCAAACGGAGTTAGTGTTGTTTCCGTGGAGGATCAGTGCAGGGTTTTGCTGACTCAGTTCTTGTTATACTAGAAAAACCTACTTTATTACTTCCTCACTTGACTCTCTTACACATATTATAAAGCATATTAAAAACTTTCTCTGACTCGGTTGTCATCAGCCCCCGAGTCCATTTATAAAGTGAACCGTTCCAATAAGCTCTTGGGCAATAATGCAGAATATCCAAAACACATTTCAGGAAGTACTGTAAAAAGGTCAAATAATAGACTGCTGACATTTCAAGACACATTTTACTGAAATAATTGTGAGAAACACAAGAACATTTAAATGAGAGCAGTAAATTTAGGAATGTACAGCCATCCATTTCTGGTAATCGAGATCGGCCGAACAGTCATATCAGCTCCAAATAGCATGAAACTAAATCTGACTTGTTTAAAACAGCATCCTCTCTCCCATACGGTGGCATGTGGAAAAGAGTATTCTGCTTCTCCTGGACGTCACCTCGAGCTGCACTTTTAAAGGGCTTTTAGTCTAATTCATTTCCCACCTCCAAAACTACTACTTCTTAAATTAATGGGGCTCTAAACGTCTATCAGCTGAGCACATTTAGCAGCGCTTTACTGAGCCTCAATCACTGCCAGAGCTTTCAAGCATTATAATTTTGCTACTTTGCATCAGTTAGAAGCATTTGATCTGTGCATTAACTACATTACAATTTTACTTAGAGCCCAGAAGAGGAATTAAAAAAATAAGAAAAAAGGAAAACTGGCCGGGAACAGAGTAAGTTCCACAAACTTTGAGGTTATATCCTTATCCCATTTCATGCTCTAATATGGAAAAGCTTTGCTTAGCAATGAGAAGCTGATGTCAATCATTACCCCTCCACGTAGCACTGCTGTTAAGTGTCAGATCACCAGCACCAAATTATGAAAAGAAACGTAATTTTGCAAGTTACTTCATACTAACCAGTATGTAGTCTGGTTCTTTGCAACCTAATAACCCTGTTCACTTATTCAACAGCAGCATCAGAAGTTCTTTACGTTGCTTTCACAAAACACCCAGCTTGAGGAACGAGCACGTTCCTACTCACCATGTGAGAAACAATCACAGCAGGCAACCACACGGATTGTCAGGTATATCAGCTTTTGCCAAATTCTTTTAGTCTGCATAATTTTTGTTCTTTGGTCTCAAATACATGCTGTCAAACATCAGCGATTTAGCCAAGTAAACAGCTGGGGGAGAACAAAGACTGGGAGAGTACAAAAGCAGTTGGAATCCAGCTGGCTCTGGCGTTATCCGAAGCAACCAGTGGTTTTACCTTGCAGATCAAGGTGAACTGGGCTATAGGACACCTTAGTGCCTCACAAGTACATTTGATTCCGCCAGCACACTAGGATAACGTGACAGGCTGCTGACAGGGCCGACATGTGCTTTGTGTATCCTTTTGTTAAGCTGTCAAGGGAGGGTGTCGCAGATGAGCTCCTGCTTGTTTACGCCAGCACCAAGCAAACGGGGCCAGACAAAAGGTGGTGGTGATACAGCTGGCCTGAGATCGCTGACTCAAACACGCACGCATAAATAAATACAGCTGCTTCCTGGGCTTCTTCCTAATAAACACGTACATAGGCGAGTATGGATAGATAAGGCTGCAAACCCAGCCCACTAACAGAACATTTGTATTCAGATATGCATCCCTACACAAGTGAAGGACTGTCCAGGAAAAATCCTCAGATCCTCAATGTCCTAGAGACTAAACTGGGCCAGTGTCTCTACCCTTTCTCTGCCCATCTCTGCACTGGAGATGTGGCTTTTGACTTGGAGGACAGAGAGCAGGGAGCCGGTGCCAGGCTGGCAGGGGATACAAAGCAGCAGCCCTGCAACACAAAGCCCTCCACTCCCTTTCAGACCAACTCCCATTCAGCCGCCAGACTGCAGAGATCCAGGGAAAAGTAATTGACCCACGATTAGATTGATTAAACCATACTGAATATGATTAATTGAAAATACTACACCAAACATACGAGATAGGATCATTTATTCATGATTCCCCGGAGTCAGGATACCTCCTCATCGGTCTCTGCGTGCCGTCAGGAACGCATCAAGCAGATGAAGTCAATGTTCATTTGGATAAAGGCCAATACGGCCGTTCTTCCTGGCTGAACTCATATTCAACATCCATTGCATTTGAATTTCACCAAGCACATGCTGAGATATCTGTCTAAGGCTGCATCATGGAGCGAGGCCAAATGTGAGCTGAATGCACACATCGCTAGCTGCCAGAGCGAACAACTTTATATTGATCTTGAAAACAAATTATGCAAACATTCAGACGACGTCTCCTGGATTCTGAGCCCTCATGAGATCTAAGAGAAAAGTCCTCTTCAGAATCAAAGTTTCAGCAGCCATGTTATAGACTTTAGAGCTCAACCCAAGCTGCAGCTAAGTGTAATTGTCTGTCTGCTTTGCTGTTGCGACGTTAGCTGTCAGGGATAGTGAAAGGGGGCTAATTCCCTTTCTATATTTGCCTCCCTGAGTGGAGGCTGTGCTCAAGTCTGACACTGACAATAATTAAAACTCTGCCTCGATGACTCTCATGTGCAGCGTTACATTTGTTTTCATCCGTGTAATATGGCCGAGCATCGCCCCACGCATTCCTCTGAATAATTTGTTCTCCCTGAAGGGTTTGACCGCTTCACAACGTGGGGCCATGACACTTAACAATGCTATCACTCACAAGTCTAGTTAAGAAGTATGCGAATTAGTGGCGTTCAAAGTGAGCGGCTCTTCAGATCATACGTGAGGAACTTCATTATACATGGTGACAACATTTCCAACTTTGGCAGCTTACAGTGTTAAAGGATTCAACATTACACTTACTTTTGCAGTAAACATTAAACTGTTAAGGTTTATCACATGAATGAATCTAGACGCTTAATTAGCAGAGCATGTTTTCTATTTCCAGCCATTGACATTTTACTGGGAAAAGAATAAAAAAGAATCTTAACACAACATGACAAATGTTGCTTCTTCTACAACAAACCAATTGGATTGTTATCGTAATCATCACCATGGCATCATTAAAGTGCCAATGATTATACATGATCCAGTTTAACACGTACAACACGAAGACAAATTGATGTTTGTATGGGTTCAACTTCGTCTTTCAGACAAGGAGGCCAATGGAGACCCCCCTTACACTGGATATTCACATGAAAAATTGCAATCACTATATCGTATTACAGTAGCGACATCATGTAGTCATGGCAACCCTTACAATGAGGTAGACGTTTGATCAAGATGCCCTGCGTTTGTAGGAGAGATGCACAGATGTTTGCACTCGTCAAGCTCTGGGAATAAGATTCAGCACTCGCATCGCTTTTGCCCTCCATCTTAAAGCAACTGCATTTTATGTAAATTCCGAGCTCTGCTGATGGCATGTGTGAGTGCATCTGTGCCGAACACTAGAACCAATTTACCGCTAACAGCAAGGTAAAGAGTCAAACAGTCAAAGCAAATGGAAAACACACCATAATTGCTGTATATATTTCCAGACTTTTAAGTGAAAAGTCTGCCACTTGTGTCCTCACAAAGAGTTCTGCTGCTCGAGCCCCCAATAATGCACGATTCTCCTCCGCGCCAAGAGACGCCTGCTGCGTTTAGAGAAAATTAAGGTCTGAGACTGACAATCAAGCATGTCAGAGTCTTTAAAAAACCCATATTGTTTGGCAGCAATCCTCCAGGCAGGTGCAGCAGGCATCTCTTTTTAATTTGCTACATGCTCAGTATTCAGCCACATGGATCAAAAGGGACACTTAATTTTCCTCCCCTCTCCCCATTATGTGCAGTGAGGAATGAGGCAGACCCTCGCGGGAGCAGATTTGATTACGATTTATCATTACTGTCACTCTCCATGGTGACAGAGGGGCTGATCCCAGGCCGCCAGGACGCAATCAAACAGATTAGTAAGAGGACCCTTATTTTCTGCTGTAATTTTATGCATCACTTGTACACTGAAGTCTTGTTAAATTTTAATTGTTGAGTGATTGTAAGGTCTGTATCTCAGCAGCCAAGGCTACATTTTACACTTCGTGTTTGCGCTCTGGCAGTGGACAATTATCAAGAAACCACTTTACACATTAGTCCCAACACAAAATAAATGAAATTCATAAAAACTTATAAATAGCTGTAAACACAGCCTGCACGCCTTGCTAACAGCAGCATTGTGGCCAACTGCAAATGTGGATTTATGCGGATGCCTGTGCTGTTCAGTGCAGGGCCAAGCTGTGGGCCTAATTATCTCCCATCCTAGTTTGCTGTTGTCTCGGTTTTCCCATGTCTCCCTCTCTAGTGCACCCTCAGCCCTCACTTTAAATCCACCCTAACACCCACAAAATGTGAATGTGTGACTATTTCCTAATACACGCTACAACAGTATTCATTTCCAATTAGAGACACTGTACTTTCATCCCTCATGTGAAACTGGTAATTTTTTTATCCCAATTGCTTCCCCCTCTAACTTTTTTCTTCTTCTATTCATGTGATATTTTTCTGTGTCTACATTAGCATAAGTGCAGCAGTGATCAGCTTCAGGTTGACAGTTTTTAATGGGGCGGCATTTCCATTTCACAGAGGACACATGTGGCGGTGGGATGTCGAGGAGGGCTGGGGGGTTGTGGGAGGTAGCGGGTAAGGGGAAGCAGTACAAAGAGAATGGTTGAGACACTGTGCAACGAGTCCTGTCACCCTTAATAATGCAGCGCGGATGGGGAAGGAGCAGTCATCTTCATCACTAAACGGAAGGCTGCAGCTATGGAGCCCGATTTTAAGAGGCACGTGAGGACTGAATCTGTCCCAAAGGCTAATCGACAAGGTCCCCAAGATCCTCTCATAGTCCTCCAGGGAGTACAGGTGACACACAGGTGGGTATGCAACAGAGCCTGGAGGGACAGTTGTACAGCCCTCATGCCACAGACCTGTCATCAATGTCAGTAGGACTTGACCTAGTTTCTCAATTGAGTGCCATCAGTTGCCTCTCCAAACGCGGCTTCTGTCAGTCCTGCTTGAAAAGTCCAAGACAAAAGTCTTACTTTAACCCCAGTTTCCAAGGAAATGTGCAAAGAAGTTCAGAGTGCCTGTAGCGTCTGCTCAGTGTAAAGTAACTAGACAGAAACAATGTATCACACAAACAACACCGCTCTCTTCTTACTCTGAAAAGCTTTTCACACGTGTAGCTTTGAAAACTGTTCTGAAACAAATCGATTTTGACCCACACTCAAACCATCTTCAACCATTAAACAAAGGTCAAGTTGTCAAGAGGACACATTTCCGATAGTTGATGCTATGCAGCACACTCTGATTAACTAATCATGCGTGTTCTTTAAGGATTAAAAAACGGATAAAAGAGAAGCAAAGGTCATTTTATCATAGAATAAACTTGAACTTCCCAGAGTGGCAATGCGAGGATGTTAAATACATTTTCATTTACTCAAACAAAGCCCCTGGAAAAAACAAGGAGATATATACTTGTAGTCATATATTTCAATGTGTTTGTATCAGCAGTAAAGTAGCTTTAAAGTTAAAATAAGTTATTTCATAAACCAAGACTTTCCACGTATAGTTACATCCAAATCTGCTCCAGGTCTTCACTGGAGCTACATGAGGTTTACACTGAGTGACACATTTGAAGCCAAAATGCCACTTGTGCATCATTTATACCATTTCCCTGTAATTCAGTCTGACATATTTGGTGTCTTCGGAACGGTTTGTGTCGTGACTAGAATTTGAAATACATGTCTGCGGGTTTGTGCCTGTGCTCGCACTGTGCATTTTAATGATAACGGCCCTGTGGGCCCACCGTGGTTTAAGAGGTTAAATCCAAGGAAACGCAATAGTGTAGGTCCACTGGCAACAAACTTCACATTCAAAGTGGCAGCCCTTATTCATTTGGACAAGGACACGTGCACTCGTACTGCAAAGGCTTGTGGGAAGGTGAGCAGTGAACATTTGCAAGTAAAGCTGCAAGAGGGACATGCTGAAAAGAGAGCTCAAGTTGCCTATGTAAATTTAAGCAGTCTGAAAGAACAGTTGACTAATGAACTGCCAGGTGTCTTTTTGATTGACGTCTCCTCATAAAAACACCCCTACGCAAGTTCCACCTGCCGCCAGTGGTCTACATATTCGCCATGGGGGGGGGGAGGACACATCACAAAGAAAAAATAATTCATGATGCCTTCAGTTTTCCCAATAATTACAACACATATTTTAAAGCACAGTAATAAATGAAGACAAGTAGCAGCAAAAAGAGAAAATGTGTGGAATAGCGGGAGCTGGTCAAGTACGGAGCAGACGTAGCAGTCATTACCTTATAAACTGAATTTGAAGATGTTGATAAAACATTTTCCAATCATGAGTGAAGGGACATGTGGCCTGAGACTTGGCTCATACACACAACACAGCCTGGGGTGCAGACTTGTGCACTCTGGCATTCGGTTCGGCACTGTCAGTACATGCAAGTCTAAAACCCCCTAAAGTGAAAGTTAAAAAAAAAAGAAAGAAGTCAGTTTTTTATGCCTATCCAAGAAGACAAAATAATAATCCCAGAGGAATGTTGCAAAGAAAGCGCTTGCAGTTCAATTTGTTTGGCCAGACCTGGACATTCTGGCAACATCAACAATGTTTCAAAATATCAGGTGGCACTCAGCCCTGTGCAGGACTCCAATTATATTAGTCATTTGGAGCACAGTTGTGTAACTGTCTGCACCAGACGGAAAGAAACTTTTTTTTCTGAACCAGAGAGAAGCACAGATCATATAGAAATTTCAAATGCAGCTCTATATTATTGTGACGGCTGAACGAAAACGTTCCATCTTATCTTTTATGCCGCCTGTCAGTTAGTGCAAACCAACATCAAGGAGGCATCAATGTGTTTGCTTTTCTACGTGTGTGGAGTAAACACCTGGTGGTGATATAAAGTCTTGATTAAAGGAGGAAAACAAAAACAAAACGTATAGAGAGGAAAGAGAAAATGGCTTTAGCTTCAAATAGAAAAACAACACGGTACATGCTTAAGCCACCATTTGTGTGTTTGTGTATCTGTTGTTGCACACACCTTTTAAAAATGGACAGCGACAGTGGAGAGAGACTCACGCTGACGTCAGAAAGAACAGCACGGTTTGCGCAGCCGGAGCGCAGGTAAGCGCCGCTAAAAGCACGTGGCCACGTCAGACAAGCGATGACGGAGGTAAACATCATGCGAAACACACGCAAGCAAAACACTACGTCTACTCACAACGAGGCCAGCAGGTCACGGCCTCGCGCCTAACACGGCAGGCGCAGCCGTGACATGAATACGTCACAATATACAGCATCCTTAGAGCAGGTTTTCAGGTTAAACGTGAAAACCCTGACAGTTAGTGGCAAGGCGGCACGCACAAAACAAACATTAGCACAATTAAGAGGATGCACTTACCAATTCAATGTCTTCCTGAAGTTATCGGTTCTTTACCTAGCTTCACTCACATCATCGTGGTTTCCAGCGCCGGTTGTGCACGTTTCCTTTATGTTATTGGCGCACATGTTGTTGAGTTTCCCAAATATCCGTCGTCACGTATGGAGCAGTAGCAAACGTCTCAGCGACAGAGTTCGTGTCATTGTCGATCCTCGCAGCAACATCTCAGCAGCGGGCTTCGCGTCACACACACCTGTCACATTCAAAATGGCGCTAAACGTCTTCCTCGCGTAGAATAAGAGCAGCGACGCCTGGTTTGCGTTTGCAGCCTGCTGCCCCCTACTGACCGATGGCGGTGAAACATGCTCTTGACTGCAATTACGCGTTGGACAAGTCGGATTAATTATGATCAAGCATCCAAATACTGATTATAATAATACGGTCTAATAGTAATAACAGTAAATACAACTAGGGTTTGATAAGGAAGGCCTGCAACTCATGCTGCTGCTCACTTTCGTATTCCAATATACAATACTTCAACTCTGTTCTGCGGCTCCATTGCAACTCCATTTATTATTTATCAGGGGAGTTATTGTTACGCACAAAGTGAGCGCGGTTGTGTACTCGCAATATTTTTCCCATAGTTCAATAAACAGGTTAACTTTGGAGGAGCACATCTATTGTTTAATAACTAGAAATACGCACACACACATTATTTATTTGTCTAGAGACTGTAAATCCCAACCCGGTGTTGAGTTCACATTAATCACTGTGTTTTGCAGCATCCCATAAATTCATATGATGATAAAACAGATCTAAGTAGGCAGTTGGCAAAATTTTGCTCCATCTCAGCTGCCACTGGTAGCCTGGCAGTGTTGAGCAGATGGTGCTTTATGTATTTATAATTGTCCAAACATTGTTTGGACAATTATAAATACAAAAACCTCTCAGTATTTGGATGTGATGCACACTAATTAGCTTGATGGATATAAATAAAGTCCTTTAAATTTAGCACATCACAAAGAGCACGCGTCTGTGTGTGTATGTGTCAGCAGTGCACGGGTGTAACGTATGGACTTGGCTTGCAGACGGGTGCTTGCATCAGTGTGAGTAAGCTCTATCTATTTCTAAGGGGCAACCTAAGAGCGGCTGTCCATTATTCCACTGTTCAACATGGTGTCATGACGTTCGCTTGGCCGTGCCAGAAAATGATGAAAATATTTATGATCCGTCCCAGCAGAGTTGTAAAACAGGCAAAAATAAGTGCTTGAATAAATGAAATGACTCGAGATACATTTGTTTGTCTTGAAATGGTTTCAGGGAAGTAGCGAGATGAGTAGAATTTACTTTGACTCTTTTTATGTGTTTCCTATTCGACTATTTTAAGAAGCATAAAGATGGCACATTTAAAATAATAAGTCTTATCAACGTAGAGCATGAATCAAATTGCATGTGTGTATCTAATGATGCATGGCCACATTTTCTGGATTCCTCTTTGTGTAGAGCTAATTATACAAATATGCCTCCTGCTATTTATTGTGCACTGCTACCGTGTGTGCTGGTGAGAAAGGGACACCTTGGTTTATTACAGACAACACAACATATAATGTGATGGGCAGGCAACAGGGATCGATCCCACCAGCTCTGCACCTAGAAAACAGAAAGTCCAAAGCAGCCTAATGTAACAAGAAATCTTTGCAGCAGACTAATTTCTAGAGACACTCCCTTATCTGCATATTATTTCACATGGGTGGTTATTACTTTAATAGGAAGTGCTAGACTGTGACTGACTACTGATGTCACAGCACAAGATCTTACAGAACCAGTAAGTGCCTTTGAGCATGACTTCATCTCAAAAAGCTCCAGCTGTGCTCTGACACCGACAGTGTGCTGCCACACACTCCGTAAATTTGGATAAAAGGCTCAGACACAGTTACAGGCTACGGGGGGAACAGATGTAGACGTGAACTGTGTAAATACAGACATCACGTACAGCATAACATGACAGGATGACGTTGAGCTGTGTGTAACACGCTTGTCAAATTTACAGTGCTCTCAGATGCAAGGTCCAGTGCCGTGGTAAGATGTAAAAGTTTGGGTGAGTAATAGGATGTGTTCTTATCTGAGGTTCTTGAAGGACAGCAGATGGAGACTTGTTGCCAGGCAACCGCATATGTCAATAAGACGTCAGGGCTCAGTGTTCCCACCTTTCACAAAGAAATAGCTTAAGCTAAATGAAAGCACCATTAGCTTCTGTGTCCGCATGAGTTATGTGCTGTCTAAGAGCCAGGTTTGTGCTGCTCTTAGTGATGTCACTTCCTCTTATCTCCATCTTTACACAATTCCATGACAGTCATCCATTAGTAATCCTGCTTTTAAGGTAGGAGGCACGATGCCGGCTGCTGCAGCCTAAACACACGACCATTCACACTTAACATATGACACACGCGTCTTTGGAGCCAGTAATGCATTCAGATCTATGATGCCGTAGCCAACTTGCATCTCCACCAAATATAGAAGGCCATAATTAATTTGAAGTTGTTGGAGTCCACTCCAGCTCCAGCTCTCACCCTCCATTAGCTCCGTTCTGCTGTTTTGCTTATTTTGCTCTTTAGATGCTAAGTGCCCCCAATGTTCAGCAGCCACTTGTTTACTTTGCTTATTAGCTTTTTTCTTACTGCAAAATAAGATCAAAACAGCGAGCTAAAAGGGAATGAAAATATACTAAAGCCTGTCACATGCTGGAAGTTTTGATCCTAATATGGGGAACTTTAGGTGATTATAATAGTTGTTGATGTGTGATGATGATAATCCAGAGCGAACAGACCACGCAGGGGCAAGTGTGTTGTCATTAAGGGAACGCAGCACCCTTCAGAATGTGCCACCAAGTCAAACTTTGCTCATGCTCTCATAAGTAGTGAAGGATCATATCTCATCAGCCTCACCCAGTTGTTTATGTAGCACGGGGGCCACAGTAATTATGCGAGTACACCATAGTAATTTATGGGAAACGTGTTCTATTTTGATGTGGAAGGATTAAGAAGCCTTCGGGGCTTTTTGACACCAATTCACACAGGAATGAATGCAAAACATTCCCCGCGTGTCACCAACAGCCGCATTGTTCTGTGTGTGTGTGTGTGTGTGTGTGTGTGTGTGTGTGTGTGTGTGTGTGTGTGCGTGTGCGTGTGCGTGTGTGTGTGTGTGTGTGTGTGTGTGTGTGTGTGTGTGCGTATGCGTGTGCGTGTGCGTGCGTGCGTGTGTGTGTGTGTGTGTGTGTGTGTGTGTTCATCCAAACAACTTTGTTACTTCTTTGTCGTTGTTGTTGTTGGTTGGTTTCTTGGTGTAACACAAGGAGCTGTCAGGCCTCATTTAGGCCGTTGTTTCCAGTTCAATCAGCTTTGCTCAACACGATGTAAGTAAGATATTTCAAAATCGATATTTATGTGAACAAAACTCAAGTGAGACTCGCCATTGAACGTCATTACACCTGTTCCCATTTCTTGTTTAAAGTGTAATGTCCCTCCTCTGAATCGTTCTATTAGATGCATCTTAGTGTAATATGATACAGAATTCATAACACTGCACCAAAACATGCTCATAATAAATTATAATAGGCCATAAAAGAGTGTCATAAAGCCTTCAGCATTTTCATTTTAACATTCTCGTCCTACGGAGTTTTTTATAAAAACCCACCACTTCAAATTAATATAGAGTGATGCCAGTGGGTGGGCAAGATTTATCTGGAAAAAACAGACGCTGTTCTTTGGGCTATGAGTCTGTACTGTCATCGCTTCACAGGGACTAAAAAAAAATCCTTGTGCTCCCACTTAAAACATCAACAACTCCAACCATGTGGGCAGGGTAAATGAAATAGTTTGACAGAATGACACCGCTTTTCTAGCCTGACCCTCAACCCCTGCCTGCTTGTTTTCTTTCCTGGGAGCGTCTGCGTAGGTTTGGTCTGTCGGCTTCCTCTTGCATCTATGCGTGTGTGTGTGTGTGTGTGTTTTACCAGAATTACCATTAAACCAAAGCAAACAAGTTTGTTTTGGTTGTGTCTTGCTCAGCAGTGCACAGGCTCCCATTTGGAAGGAAAAAGCCCCAGTGCTTGGACTGACATAATAATTGCATCAGAACTGAGGCTCTGTTCTTATTAGTATTTATATTCACACTCGGAGAACATGACGCCGACTCTTAAGCTCTCACGTACTGTAGATGCTGAGTTCTTCAGTAATAATGTCTGACTTCGTCAGCTAGAGAGTCTCAGCACGAAACCAAACCTTTCCTGTTGTGCTCGAGACCTTTAGTGCAGAATTAACCTCAGTTCTGTCAATCAGCACAACTTAAACGCCTACACCTGCACCTCCATCCACACGTGCACGCGTGCGCCTGTCCTTCATCCTCGTCGCCCCTCGTTGCTTTGCCCGACACGGAGAAATTCTATAAATATAAATGAGTGACCTGAAGTAACGCCTTCAACCCAAGTAAACAAACTAAGTAAAGATACAAACAATTTATCACCGCTGGAGCATGCTATTAGAGCCGGTCGAGGCCTTGTGGGACACGTGCTGCCTTCCTGCCTGGAGTTAAACTCTTATATCTATTCTTCGGTATTTACTTTAGTTCACTGTAGCAAAACTGTCCACGAGCAGCTTGAAGTAAACTTCAAGTCATATGCAGAACAAAGCAGATTGTTCGAATCAGACTATCTGTGTTTTCCTACAGCCCCCGCTGTCCATATGCATGAAGCTTCCTCCCAGTCTCTCATGTTTATTGTTAGAAAGTAATGGATGCACTGTGGGCTCGGTGTTTATTGATTTACTGTCATGTGAGAGCTGCGAAACCATTTTTATATTAGAACAATCTGCGGCGTGGACCCAGGAATCGCAGACTTCTTTAAAATTGATTTGGGTTGTGAGGGTTCATAGCACAGAGATAAACTGAATGAAAGCCGGTTACGCGGCGCAATCTCGGCTCCGCCGTTGTTTCATGGATCTGTTGATGACTGGTTTCCAGCGCAATCTCTTTCGTCGCATCTCGAGCTCATCATCCCGTCTCCCCTTTTCTTCCAGGAAGCAGCTCCTCTTATCTGCGTCGGCTGCTTCCCTTTCTTCCATTGCTTTAATGCAGCTTGTCAAAGATTAAGTGTCTCTCAGTCTCTCGCTCATCTTTTGTATGAAACCTTGAGCGTTTGTTTTCTACTGGACCAGTATTCCCAGTAAGTATCTCACCACGGTTCTAAGACGACTCTGCTTCAAGACTGGTCCAGTTACAAAAAAGCTGAACCTTTGTCTTCATTGACGTCTCGATGTCACTATAACAATGCATTTACATTTTTCATCGGACGACTAAGAGCTACTGTTTCTGCATCACCACCCTTAAGGAATGTTTTTCATCTAGAATAATAGGATTTGTATCATTAGTGCAGCTGGTTCCAACTATCACCATTAGCTGTTTTATTATATGTAATGATGTTTCAAATGAAGCCACACATACTGTACAAGTCCCAGCAGGATGATTATTCGTGGCTCCTTGGCTTCGCTGCAGATGTCGATCGCAGCGAGCCGCTGTCATCTAATGGCACATTCACTTCAACTTGCGTTTGGTAATTTCCCACATGTCAGCACAGGTTGGGGAGCACTGCTGAAGGGATGAAAGCGGCCTCCCTTCTCCTGTCTCGTCCCCCGTTCTCATCTCCTCACCCGGCGCTGCACCCCACGCCGCGGCGGGAGCCCGGCAGACGGCTGTCCAGACTCCCCGCATCATTACGCGGGAATCACACTGGGACAAGTGTGTGGGAAGTGGCGCCGGCGACGGTCTCCGCGCGTCACGACCCCGGCCTGTCGCAGGCCCGGGAGGCGGCGCGGGTTTTTTTTTTTTTTTTTTTTTACAGGATGCGCCACCAGATGAGATGCTATCGCCGCTCACGCTGCTCATCTCCATCCTCTGTCAGCGGAGCTGCACGCTGATCCAGCACAGACCGGTTCAAATGATAAAGTTCACATGGAATAAGTCTCAAACCACAAATGAACACCCTCGAATCTCAAATGAAAACAGCCGGCTCTTGTACCGACTCCAATTACATTCTGGCATATCAGTATGAGAATACATACTCCAGAGCAAATTAAAGCCCTTTGCTTAACCAGCAACGCCACCCCCCACCCCCCCATCGGCAATTCAATTCTATGCAGTGTTGAAATCACTTCCCTGACTGCACTGCCAATCTCTCCATATGAAGGGAGAGATTCACTCCAGTCTATTTCTGAAAGTCTAATAAGATGAAGCCTCACACTTGCCATGCCACGATAAGGAGTCGCTCGAGTGTGTTCAAGTGTTTACCATGGCCCCGGCTCGTCTTACATACACACAACACCACCTCGGAACATCTTAACCCTTTCATCTCCTCGGGAGCGCGTTTGAAAAGAGCATTTCTTGTAGTAACAGCCGCTAATTCAGGCTGATCACTGTTACATATTCAGAGTAGCTGCGGCAACACTTGACCTCAGAGGAGACTGGCCTCGGGCGGGTGAGGAAAGAATAAGTGGTTGTTCGTCGGCATCTCATCCAGTGATTAACCCCGTGATCGGCCCGGAGCCAGGCCGGGCCCGCTGTGTTTACGCCCGCCCGCCGCCGCGGGGCCACGGGGCCGTAGGGTTGCGCTGCCGGCCGCCTGCTGTGAACGGCTTCTGTGCATGACGCCAAAGTGTCACTCCCCCCCCCCCCCCCCCCCTCCTCCCCACTCCCCATGTGATGCTCAGGTCCTCCTAGAGGCCAGATCCTCCTCCTGCTTTAGATGCATCAACTCCTGCCACATGCAAAGTGCAGGAGCGGAGCGGAGCCAGCGGAAATGTCTTCCACGTTATCCATACTTCACACGGGCTCATCTGTTCTTCTCTGAATCCCGTTTTCCTGACTTCACATCAGCTGCGCCTTTTGATGATATCTCTGCGTATTTTTAGACCCAGAGTCCTGCAATAACCAGCATCTATTTATAATCCCTGATTGCATGATCACTGGGGCACAATCAGCCGATGTACATTTGTTGATTGTTCTCTTTGAGCGACTAGTTCCCTTTGATTATTGCTGCAGACCGAGTGCAATCACACACGTACTGTACATATCCCTGGCAACAAGCTACAAGCTACGCGTGTGCAAAGACCGTGTGTTGGGATGGCGGCGTGACTTAAAGCAGAGCACAGTAGAATCAGGTCCCTGCTTGTAATCCTCTTTCTTATACTCTGACCTCCAGGGCTTCCAACACAAGACTGAGCTCACCAATCGCATTCAGACGGCACAACAATAATAATCATCATCTCCTCCCTCTGTCCTCGGTGCCCTTCCCCGCACCCCACGCCGCCGTGGATGCTTCTAATTATCCCTGCATTGCAGATGGCACCATTTGATTAAGATCCTCTTCAGAAATCATCCATTTCTCCGCAGAGCAGAGCGCAAAGCTCCACCTGAACGTTCAAAGGTGCAGCGGCTACGAGAACGAGCGACCGTTGCTTTTGGCTGGGGCCAAAGGTGGAAGCAGATGCTTGTTTGAAGGAGATGTAGGTCATGGAGTTTCCTGTGCTCCCACTGATCCCATCAGATAAAGGGGAGGTTGCTTCTGAGGCCGCTTCCCACCATGACACCATATCAGATGTGGAGCCTCATCGTGCTTCCTGTGTTTGAGGAGAACCCAGGTCTGCAGAGACCTGGGAGGCGATGTCAGAGTAATTACTGCGCCACGATATCATCTACCCTCCACTTATCCTCTAATGGCAATAAAAGCTAAATCTCAGTAAGGCTGCATGGCTTCAAGTGCGTTACCCCTGAATGTGACGGGAGCTTATGTAGAAGCGTGATGATTTTATTACGAACAACCTGTAAACAAGATGATGGGAAGCACAGTTGATGGAGGATGCTTTAATCCACCTATGAGTACACTTATTATCATGTTCCAGACAGAAGCAGGGCTGCGTCCGATACGTCAACGCAGGCATCCTGTGTGACTTGGAGTTACGAAGAGCTTAATGGTGTAATCCCCATCGGCTGCCTGACTGTCAGACCGTCCTCTCGGGGACTCATCCCCTGAGCCACAGGTCAAAGTGCACGACCGCCCTTCACACGACCCTGACGTCTGAAGGCAGACGCTTCGGCCGCGCGAGCCGAAGCGCTGCCGCTCGCCTCACCCCCCCCCCCCCCCCCCCCCCCCCCCCCCCCCCCCCCCCCCCCCCCCCCCCCTCGCCCTCACCCCCCTGCTTCTACAAAGCCCTCTCCATCCCTGGCGGATTAGGGACCGGCCTCGGGGCAGGCTGGCTGGTTTCACTATCCGACGGGTGTGACCCACATCCTCTCCCCGGCTAATCCCTTTGTTCCTGCCATCTCTGAGTACCTAGCCACACCTAATCCTTTGTGCTGCTTTATTCCAGATTTACTCTCATCCAACCGTTTTCCAGATGATTTTCCGACTTTCAATGTGCGTTGAATTCTGTTTTGTTAAAAACGAGGGAGGCACTGATACATCTTTTTCTTCATACCTTGAAACTGATGAAACAAATGACGTTTTCTTGTACGAGTCATTTTTTATTCTCATCGGACACTAAGAAGTACATTGGTCAAAGCCCCTTGGGCCACCTGGGACCTCGCAACAATCTGCCCTAATAAATAAATCAGGCTTTGTCTTATCCATTATACATAAATGTGTGCTGGACATATGAAGGAGACAAAACTACATATTAAACCAATGCAACAGAGAACAGTAAGATTAATTTCATGAAACTGAATACTACCATAATCTGTCAACATAAATGTAAAGTGCAGTTCACAACTCTTCCTCTTTCTTCCTTTCCGTCTGTTTTGACCTTTTCATAATTGCTGGGAGCAAAGCGTCTTCCGCACGTTTGAACCCGTCTCGATTAAATCCGTCCTCCTGTGTCCTGCGGCCCATCAAACACCTTTTGTCCGCGGCCCTTCGCCAGCAAGAGCAGAGGCTGCCATCGATTTTCCATGTAGCACACCTTTAAGAACCTGGTGAGGCCGGAGTAAATTTTTCAGCGGGGCTCAGGTGAGGCTGCTGTTTATGCTTCACCCACAGCTCTGCAGCACAATGAGGCAACACTACGGCATGGAGCTCCCAGGGCTCAGCTAATGGAGCCTAGCACAGTCCCATAAAGGCTGTATTGTATGTACAGTACGTGTATAAGTGTATGCGCTCCATACCTGCATTAGCAGATATTATCAGCTGTATATAATTGACTGAATAATTTAACATCAGCTTTATGTGTTGCTTCAAACTGCTGAGTCTCCCTGGCTTAAATGTTTTTATCTCTGTTAAAAGGGGAACCACATAAAAGCACCTTGATGGGTAGATACTGAAAGACTCTGAGCCCGATCATCCCTCGCGAAACACGGAGACCGCAAAAGTCCGAGAAGCTGAATGATGAAGACGCATCTCTATATGTGAGCGTCCACTATTGAGTTGAAGAGGTACGTGTGCGTTTGAACGAAACGACCTCCTCAGCTTGACTGGAAACGCTTCAAAGCCGGAAGGGAGTGGTAAAAAGATGGCGCGTGAGCTGCCGGCAGAGGAGGACGGGGGTCATGTTTTGTCTCCGCGTGCGGATGCGTTTCTTTACATACGCACTCGCTCAAAGGGCAGAACTTGGCAGCCAGTCTAGTCAACTACTCAACAAATTGCTGTCCCGCCTGCTGTGGGCCTGTACGCATCATGTCTCAGCACTCGGGCGACGGCGCCGAATCGCTTATTATGCAGTTTCTCCAGAGTGCTTGCCTTGCACATGCAAGCTGCAATCTCGGCGCCGCAGCAGCTGACTAGGGAAACTGTGGAAATAATTGTCTGTCGCTGCTCGTTGGCAGCGCTGACATCTGGCGAATCCCTTCGCGCTGCGCTAACAGAGTTGTTTGAAGTCCCCGTTGTCGTGTTAGCGCTACATGCTACGTCACGCGCCTGCGAGCGCTTGGTGGGTCAGAGGGGGGTGGAGAGAGAGGCTGGGCGAGCGTGATGCCCACAGGTCTGACCTCTGCAGATGTGCAGGACAGCTGCTGAATACAGATGTGGGGGCTTTTTCCCAGACATCGTCTTTCCAAAACAGTCCCAATACCGCGATGCTGGAAGCGGCGGCGTTCTATGGCTCACAGTGCAAGCGGCTGCTTGATCAGGCCTTCTACTTTGATCAGCTGGATGTGCAAACGGCTCTGATGTTGCTCTGTTGTGCTGCCAGCTCAGTGCTACCTGTGTGTAGCGCCACTGGCTAAATGAGGGAGCTTGTCTGTTGCTCGGGGAGTGGAGCCGCGTGGCGCTGACGCGAGGCGGCCCGCGCCGGCGCTGAGCGTGGGAGCTGCTCGTTACAGTGTGAGGTTGTGGAGGAGGAGCCCGGCCGAGGTGCGGTTGCTTCACACACAGGCTCAGTTTGGCAAGACCCGACGTGCGGGCAAATCCTTCACGGGGGTAATTAGTGGCTACTGGTGGGATTAGTGGAATTAATGGCGACTGGACAAGTGACTCCAAGTATAGTGGATGTGAAATGGGTCCGTCGGTGTACGTGACCCGTGCACGCTCGCTGCCAAGAGCTCAGACGAGGATTGAGGCGTGTTTCAGAAGGCCACCAGGTCGAGGAGCACCGTTCGGTGACACGGCTGAACGTCCGGTGGCGCTGGTGCTGGAGGATGAATAGGAATAATGGCAGGACTGTGGCATTAAGTTGAAGTGGGCCATAAGCCGGTGGACTGGTCAGAGCAGCTTGGTCTAAGCAGATATAGCGTAGGTACAATATGAAGCTGGGGTCAAGCTGTCCACCGTTTACTCTTGCTGTGGGAGGGGGGGAGTTAAAAGCAGCTTTAAAGTATGTGAGGTCAGATTTAAGGACAGAGGGTTAGTGTCAGAGGGAACGTCGTTTATGACGCCCACAACCTGGCGATCTATCATAAAGCCGTTTAGCGCGAGCAGGTGGCTGTCGAGAGCGTTCACGTGTGTATTGATAACCTCCAGGCTCACGGGAGGGGGGGGTTCAAACACGCAGACAGAAGCCAGGGTCGAATCCTCCATCAGCTCTGCCTGCGTGTCACTCAATGAGGTGGACAGTCATCAGAGAAAATGTTCCGTTCGGTCCGTTCAGGTGTCACTAAGTGACGGATGCCTCCGGAGCGAGCTGCGCTGGCTGCGGCTCCACCGCTGCTTTTCCCCGAGCGCGGCGGAGGCGCCACGCGAGGTCACGGAGGAGTAGACACAAGCCGGGGAGAGCATTAAGGGCCTCAGTCTGATGCCTGACTGTGTCAGATGTGTCATCCTCTTCATGCTCTCAAGGGCAGCGAGACGAAGCGTATTATTAGATGGGGGGGGGGGTCTTACATGAGGGGCGACGACGGGGCTAAAGCTGCAGCATCCGACAGGTTCCGTGCAGTAATAGACGCATGATTTGGCCTTTTCTAGGACGTTTGCCTGTTGCCGTGGCGCCAGCACTCTGCAGACTGTCTCTGAAGTGGAAGTGGGAACAATGCAAATGTCATCTAGCATCATCTCCAACTCGTTAAGGAACATCTTGCTTGAGTCACTTCGCACCATATGGCCAGCAACGAGATTTCAGAGAAATCTCCCCGCTTTCGCTCCGAATACGACACGAGCGCAGGCGCCGTCGTCAACAGATGTGCGCGTGCGGGAATCAATCCGTCGTCGCCGGTGTTTTGTCTGTTTGAGCCGGGCGAATGAGTGTTTATAACCGTAGCTCTGGGTGTCGGCTAATGTGCCGGGGCAGCGGGGGGCCGGGGAGGGGGCCGGCAGACGAGGAGTTCCAATCATCCGTCCGAGCGGGGCGCTCCGAGGCAGACGATAACGTGGGCCTAGACTGCAGCGCGGGTGCTAATGGGACTGCCAGCGCGCCGGCCTCCTGCTGGATAAGCTCCCTGATGGCGCCGCCGACCTCTCCCCCGACGCCGGGGACGGGCAGCCTCCACACGCCTCTATCGGCCGCCCGGCCGTGTTTAGGTTGCGGGCGCCGCGTGCGAGGGTAATAACGGGGCCGGCGAAACGTTGGCCGCGTGCACATTTCCACGGGCAGGAAGTGCAGGGGGGGGGGTAAATAACAATAAGGGAGCTGAGTGCAGAAACGGGCCCCGGGGAGCGGGGGTGAGTCTGGTGCCGGACGGCTTTGCAGAAGTTGCTGCTTCTGCTTCTGAACTATGTTGTAAGGCCGTGGGGAAACTTCCCCTTTGACACATTGACTAATGCCCAAGTCTGCCGTGTCCTCCTCTGTATGAGTTGCAGAAGTAAAAGTAAAAGAAGAAGCAAGTAAAACTGTTGCTTATTTCTGTCAGCTGAGAACAATTCACAGCTTCTGGTATTTTTCTTGAATATAAAAGGTCATAGAGTGTTGAGGTATGTATAGGAGAACTTACAGTGCAGCATTACTATCATCAAACACTGCCCAGAGCCCTGGCCAGAACTGCTGACTCGGCTCAGAGGATAATAGTTCCCAACCCCCATAATAAAGATGTTTCTGAGAGGAGCTTCAAAGGGGAAGTGGGACGAGGCCTTTCCTAAATGCCCTTGGCTTGTGGAGACACGACCGCCCCCCCCCCCTCGACTGCCGTCAGACCTGCGCAGAGACAGGAGATCAAACCCAGAGCCGAGCCGTGTTTTCAAACAGCTCTCGAACGGCGCGCTTGATTTTTTTGTTTTTTTTTTGCGTTCGGTTGAAGTCGGCGACGGCGTGAAGCCTCAGAAGCGGGGCGCCATCTAAATGAAGCGTAATACATGTGAGAGTGACATAACTATGTGGAAGGGATGTAAGCAGCCTGACAGGAACATCGCTTCTAGCAACTCCTGTGTTGCATTAGTGATGATTTTCCAGGAGGTGCTCACAAAGCGCCTTCAGAGCTCACTCCTGAGTCGCAGCCAGAGCCGGAAAAGCCCCACACAACGGGCAAACCCTGCCTGACACGGCCGCACATGTTCTTATTCACAGCACCGGCCAAATCTATTTCCCCCCACTTGCGGGAAAAAAAAAATATATAGGTCATTCGTGTTCTAAAAATGGCCGCCTTTCCCCGGGGCTTGCCGGAGCATGAAATAGACTTTACATCACGTTAGACGAGCAACAGCAACCAGGAAACTTTCCTCTTCCTTTTTTTTTTTTTTTGGCGTTGCTCGTTTTTCATCCTCTTTTGTCGCCGTAATGTAACACGTGGTGGTTCTCTCACTCTCCTCTCGCTCACTTTGTGACCTGAATAAGATATCAGCGGTTTGCCAGTGCTGGGATATGACAGGCGGCGCTACCGTTGTGCGGAGATTTAGATAATACAATGCTTTCCACCTCTGCCTCTCACACGTCCCCCTGCGCTGATAAGCAGGAATTCGGGGGTGGATTTTCCAAAATGCTTTGGATCCGCGAAGTGCCCGCTGATATTGGAGGGGAATCGTGTGACAGGCAGCACAATTACAACCCACGTGGCCGTAGCAGACGTTCCACCTCCATCTACTGTTTGTGTAGTTGCTGCAAACTTGATGTGTGAAAATAAGCTGCCGTGACCTCCTGTGAGGCTTTGACCTCTTGGATTCCAATGAACAGAAGTAAACGCACACAAAGCAAAGTGGATTGTGCATGGAGGAAATTTCTTGCACTCCATTTGCTGGAGTTTAGACACTTCACATCTGTATTTTTTCCATTTCCCAACAGTTCTCCCGTCGTCCCCTCCGTGTCCAGTGCAGAACGTCCCTGGCGGCTGTGCCGTGAAATGGCCTTATGTTTATTTAAAATCACAGGGCAGCGGTGAAGCGCCTGGAGCGCCATTCATTTCTGTGGTGTTTTCTTCTAGGCAGCCGACCCTGGAGCCATTCATCAAGCGGGCTAAGTGTAGCTTCAGCGCAGAAGGCTACGCGGCAGCACTTCACCACAGCGAGTGTGACATCAAGCCGCCGCACAAACCAGCGGGTGTGTCAAAGAGAAGCACAATTACAGAGAGGGAGAAAAGGAAGAAGAGGAGGAGGAACGGCCGTGGACGGAGACAGAGGGGAAGAAAGTGTCAGCCATCCAGCTTCTAATTTTGCTTCTGGCTCGTGCACTTTTGCTACTGCGAGCACGAACCGGCTGAAGACAGAGAGACCGGTAAGATACAGAAATAGCAAACCACCAGAACATCACACGTACACACACAAAGTTTGAGTGTAAAATAGTCCTTTCATTATGTTGTATGAAATTAAAAGCACCTCTGAATGTTTGGTTTTTCACGTTGAATTTAACGTCCTTATAAAAAACTGACAGTATTCCAGCCACTGTAAACCGTTTCAAAAATCATCTCCCCAAACACACGAGGGAGAATCCCAGCGGAGCAGCGAGCACAACAAAAGGGATTTTGGGCTAGGATCTAAATTAGAGGAAAGATGAAGATATGGAAGATCAAAACCGAGAGGGGAGAAACGATGGGGGGAAATAAAATAGGGACTGGCAACTACTGGCGTCCAGCTGTGCCACAGTGAATCAAAATTTAAAAAGGCAACGAGAAGCGCAGCCAAGCCTCCTGCAACATACATGAGAAATCATAAAAACAAGATTGAGACAGAATCAAGAAGAGTCCACACTCAGCATAAGTGTATAGATCTATATATATATTTATATATATATATATCTTCATTTATTTTAATATTTAAACCCACTAAAAGTTGTAAATACAACTTTTGAATGAAAGGCACAGGAAAAATCAGACAATGCTGATATTATACTCAAAAAGAAAAATTACAGTACAAAAGTTGACAGTTAGTTACACATGTAAAAATCTCTCCAGGTGTCTCCAGAAACAAGGGAAGGCAGGCTTCCGAAGCGGAAATCCACCAGCCTGACTTCTCTTTATTGCTTTTCCTAACTGACATGGGCCGAATCAGCTCCTCGGGTCTCGAAAAAAGACAAAACAAATGACAACAACAAAAAAAAGATAATAAAATAACAAAAAGCAACTACCGAGCGTTGTAGTTTCCCAGCAGATGGAGTGGTTCATATTTCCGTGATTACTGGCCTGCCCACTGACCGTGCTACAAACACTCCACTGGGCATTTAGCGTCTGATGACATATGACCTACAAAGCATAAAAAGGGCCTGAGGGGGAGGCCTGTTTTTTTATGCTTACTTAAGTATAATGTCTCATGCTGCATCGGTGAATCAGCCCACATTCGTGATTATGCTTGAATTTGTTCTCCCACCGAGTGTAAAAATCAGCCCAACCTCTGAGCAGCGCTGCGTCTTTAAATATTCAAAGATTTCTGGGCTGCAATATTTAAAAGAACAGGCTAGAATCTGGTTCTGGAGCTAAAAGTAATTTGGAACATCTTGATTCCTATTTTTAACCTTTACGTGATTGAGCTCGGTGCACTCGACACCGGCGGGAGACGTCCGACAATAGGATTCATTTATCAATTACAGAAGAAAGATTAAAGCGATTCCGGCTCTGGAGGCTGCTGCTATCAAGTTTTATTGTGTTCTCTCCCTCTTCGTAATCGCTTCACTTCTGCTTTCCCTTTTGTCCAGATCTTTCTTACCCTGTTTAAGAAACATGGGGGGGCAGATTAACTAAGCAGAGGGCTTCATGGAACATTTAGTGCTCAGGCTTGGCTTTGCATACATGGTTCTTACTGAAGGACAGATCAGTATGCAGGCCTGGCAGCTCAGAGGACTCTATACATGTTACCTATGGGCGCCTCTAGTGGGGGAGACCGCAGGTAAGCTGCTGTCACGCTGCTCTGCTTGGGCTTAATATTACACATGGCCTCTTTGGTATAGGCACATCTGCATCAAGGGACCGCTGTCTAATTATCGCCTCCCATTTCCTATGTGCAGCTGTTTCGGTCTGGTTCCTATTAAAACACTCAAAGCTAAAAACATGATTGCCACAATCCTCAACCTGGAAATTGAATGATTGATTGAAGGAGCAGGAAATTAGATTTCGACAGCCATGAGGGATTTTTTTCCCCTGTCCAACCCTCTCGCCCTTTTGCTTCCTACCTGCTGTAACTGAGCCTTCTCCTGCCGCCGTACAGTAGAAAAATCATTCTACCAACCCCCCCACACCTTCTCTTCAGCCATGCTACGGGAAATAAAAAAGCATGGCACAGCAGAAATGTAAACGCACCAATCTACTTAAATTCAGCCCTGGAAAAAAAATAAATTAAAAAGGAGGAGATCCTGGGGATAAAAATGAAAGAGTCAGCGTTAAGATTCAATGTTATAGAACACAACAGTTCTGATGGATTGAGGACTGAGGAGCGGGATTGGTTGCGGTCAGGGCTGCTGCCACTGCTGCTCGGTTACTCTGCTTGTGTCGGCCTGGATACAGTGAAGGATGCGTTCACCGGAGCCCTTTCTCGCCTCCATCCCTGGCGCAGCATGGCCACCCTGGGAGAGGAGAAGTTATCTCGATCCCCTCTTTATCCTGATTCTAACGAGAATCTGGTAGCGTCACACTCCTCCACCCGCACAGGAGCAAAGTCAGGTAAAAGCTACAGCTTTAACAAATCGCCTTTGAAGTTCGATTCTTACACTTCCTGATGCAAGATCGCTCTCGCCTTCCTGCTCCAGTGCATAAAAGGGGGTGAATGACATCATGTACAAGAACCAGGATCTCAGGAGTCCGGTGATAAAGCGGATCCAGTCTCTCAGTGCGACGGGCTAGCGCCAACTCCATTCATTACCTGGCTGTAGCGGAGGAGGAAGCAGCGGCGAGCTGCGTGAGGTATTCTCGCAGGTCCTTGGCCGCCTGGAAGCGGCCGTATCTCTTTTTGGGTCTGGTGCACTCGTCCAACAGGGCCTCCAGTTGTCCATCTTTGGCTATGTGAGCCGGGGGGTCGTGGAGGAGCCCTCCAGTGGTGCCCCGCCACGTAGCGTACCTCGACAGCAGGTTCTGACAGATAGCATAGTAGTTGTGGTCCACAGTGACCCTGGAACAGAGGGAGTCCTTGGAGAAGGACAGGCAGGCTTCTCTGTCGCACTCCTCGAAGCGGCTCTCGTACCACACGTCGTAGCTTTCCGGCTTATCTGCAGGCAAAACGGAGGATCAAATGAACAAACAATCGCAATCTTGAGTTATTACTGTTATTCTGTCATTTGTGGAAATTATCAAATGAAATCACCTTGAAACCTGAAGGTTACAGGATCAAAGGGCCACTTTTGACATGCCATTGTTCAACAGTGTGCAGCCAAACAACTCATCTACTGTCTCATTCGACAGAAGCGAACCACTTATCAGATTTACTGAGCAAATAAAATTCTCTTTCCAGCTCATTTCACTTGGCTTTCTGCTCTTTAGAGGATTAGGCGGGGAGAGAAAATAACCTGGAACGATGAGAGAGCTATCGGTTTGTGCATTAAAAAGCGGATCAATAACAATGTGGGGAGAGGTAAACCCAGAGGATGCACACACATAATCAGTGTATCAGCGCTGTAATGCACTTCTCTGGCTCATCAGTACAACTCAATCAAACATCCAGCGCTGCCCTGTTAGCAAGGGGCCCCCGTGGCCCTCCAGAGAGGAGGGGCACATCAGCCTCAATCAGTGTAGGTGATGAAGATGGATCTGCCTGTGTATGCAAGTGTGCGCCCGCCTGCTTGCACACACACAGACACACACACGCACACACACACACACAGGCAGGTGAGGTGAAAGCAATTAATGTTTGAGGGTTGTCTTTGCATCACGCTTCAGCACTGATTGACAGATGGCGTCAGGAGAGCGTCTCCACTCGTCTTCACCTCCACACAAACACATTCATGCGAGAACAACAACAACAAAAAAAAAAAAGGTTCCAGCTCAAGGATGAGTCCAGCCAAAAAAATAAATAAATAAAGTAAAAACCTCCTCTGTCCATTTGCTTGCACCTTTTTCCCTTCAAAATAAATATTTGCAAAAAAACAACCTTCCAATTTAAAAGAGCGGAAGAACCGAGGACGAGGTCGGAGCCTGTCCTCTCATGTCCTGCCTATCCGCTCTCCATCCATGCATCCGCATTGGTTCCCGGCGCAAAACTGAGAACAGACGTCGGTCCTGAAATGCTTGTTAGCGTGGCCTTACTAGTGGCATTCAAGAGCACGAGTCGGGCTTTAACAATGCATGCCTATGTTAGAGTGCATTATTGAATGAGCGCGAAAGTGAGAGAGAATGTGTTTGGTGTGTGTGTGTGTGTGTGTGTGTGTGTGTGTGTGTGTGTGCGCGCGCGCGTGCGCGCGTGTGCGCGCGTGTGTGCGCGCGCGTGTGTGTGTGTGTGTGTGTGTAAGCCGGCGAGCGATTGTGTTTGCGAGGCTAAGAGGCCGAGTGAAGTGTGTTACATTATACAACAAGTGTTTCCAAAAACCGCTGGGAGTGAAACCATCCTCAAACGCTATAAACTCCATGGTGGTGAAAGGCTCCTCTGGCACCGCTGGACTCTGGGCGTGGGGCGCGTGGGCCTCGGAAGCGAACGCGGCACGTCTTAGCCCTCACCCCCAACCCGCCGCATCAATGAGGACACGCGTGTTTGATTTGCAAATCCACTGGCCACGGTCAGGCTGAGGGGGTCCGGCGCACACTTAACATTCCCTCAATCACAGCCTCTAATTGTCAGGATTAGACTCCCTTGTTGGGGTGACTGCGCCCGCTCCCCGCTGCCGCCCGGCACGCGGCGCCGACCCCGTGACACTCATTACCGCCATCATCCCGCTCCTTCCTGCCGCGGCCTGACACTTGGCACGGAAGCGCTCGGGACGGATCCAGGCACACAAACACGCGAGGAGCACGTAAACATTCTTGAGGCTTAAACTCTGAATGGCCGGGGTAAGCAGCTTGAGTCGTCGAGCTCCAAATGCGTCGGCCGCACAAAGGGAGCCTCAACCTAGATTGTGCTTTGGGATTTGTGAAAGGCTACTCTGACGGGGGTAGAAAATTGCAGCTATTGGCGGTGGGATAAATATACAGGCTTTGGGTTGACTAATAAATCGAAATTATTCTCTCAGGAAATCAAGTAGGAAGTCGGGGTGAGGATGGAGAATGCTAAATGCAAATGTATCACAGTTTTCCAGGGTTCAATACTGTAATGTGGCAAAAATTGCAACGCAAATTTGAGAGGTTTTCTGAAGGAAACAGCGAAGGCGGAGCGAGGGGTAAGTAAACGCCACACGGTGCGTGATGTACAGTACTCTCCGTCCTTGTTACGAGGTTTATTCTGAGAGGCATGAAACTAGGGCAGCCGAGATGGCTCGTTATCCACACGGTCTCCGCTTTGAAGGGGACCAACGTGTCGGAGGCGAACGCCGAGCCAGAGGAGTGTGTTCTTTGAGTGTCGGCAGCTGTCTCTCCCTCGAGGCCTCCACTCCACCCTTCATCTGCGCCTCGTGAGCCACAGTCGGGAGTTCAAGTTAATAAGCAGCAATCCGAGGGAAGTATTACAGCGCCGTCATTTGACTGCGAAGTCGCGCTACTGTAAATACTACCTGGCTGAAATGAGCCGCGTTTCTTGTCTATGGAAGTGTAAATGTATGAGACATGCGTCAATGTCAACAAATACAAGGCATAAGAGGTTGTTTACGCACGCACGCACGCACGCGCACACGAGGTGAGGATGCGACTCACTCTGCTTAATCAGCCTCTTGTCGGCCACGAGGACGTTCTCGGCGTCGACCACGATGACTTTGCCGTCGCGCGGGCCGACTGCGAAGTTGTCGAAGCTGACGTCGAGCAGGTAGAGGGCGAACTCAAAGTCGTTGTTGGTGAGCTGCTCGGCGATGTCCATCAGCTGGCGCGCCAGGTCCACCCTCTTCTCCCAGGGCGCGTTGTAGAAGCTCCACAGCTCCTCGCCCACGTAGTTGACAGCTACCACGCGCCCGCACGCTCCCAGGTACTTGGCGAACGGCCAGCCCTCGTCCGACGGAAAGCTCTGGGAAGGAGAACAGGAGATGTTGATTTAAACCCCGCTTGTGGAGAAAAGAAGTCCGGCCGTGTCGAGTTGGCCATCAATACCCTGATGGCTTTATAAATAAGAGGCTAACACAGGATTCGCAGGAACCTTCCAACTGTCAGAAAACATTTGTTTAACTCGCACTTAAATCAGTATCTCAATATAGAGACAGGGGGAAAAAAAAAGTCACAAAACAAACAAGTTCCCACGTGAAGCCTTGGGTAATTTTTTTTAATGCACAATTTTAAGCATGAGAGCTGAAAATCTGCCAAAGGATCCCAGAAAACAGAGCCAGCACTGGGTATAACAGATTAAATTTAATAAAAAGAAATAAGCCAGTCTGTGCTAAAGCCCTACAGCCATGAGCTGATGCACGCTGCCACACTCGGCGCTTCCACACAACCCATCGGAGGTGATTTGTGGTAGCGGCAGTTAGCAGGAAGCCCTCATGTGTTGTGATGTAGCAGCGAGGCGATTTAAACCGCCGCGCGGCGTCGGCTAACCGTGTTAGCGCCGCGCGGGAATACAGGCAAGAAATAGCTGCGTACTACGCGTTAGCGTTGATTAATACCAGCAGCAACAGGGCAGCGCCACGAGAGCAGGACGTGGCGTCGGCGGTTCCCCGCAGTGCCCAGTGAAACATCTGGAAGCATCTGCACAGGCGTGGAACGGGTGCACACGTTTAAAAAGGAGTTGGGCATAAAACAGCTGGATTTGATCAATGCCCGGCTGCTCAGAAGCTGTACGGTTCGTCTCATTACGGCTGCCGTCTCACACTACACGCCACCCCCACTCACTCTCTCCTTGTCCACTGCATTGCCACAGGCCATCACAACGCAAAGACAAATCAATAGAAAATAATTGAATGAAATCCCTCCTTGGCTGCAGCCCCCATGAGTTTCCTTTGCTGCGAGTGATGAGCTCCCATCTCCCACAATAAACCCTCCGCCACGCGCTCTATCTTTTACAATAAACACCTGGCCGTACGCTAGCTCCATGACAGCCAGCCATTCCGTGGTACTGCTGGCTGGCAGGCAGCCGCCGCGCAGACACCGACGGAGGGATCAGGAGCGCTCGCGTTTCACGCCGGCCTCAGCAGCCGCCGCTCTCTGAAACCCGATCGCCTGCGAGACGCAGCGGGGGGACGCGGCGAGGGAACGCACCGGGCCGCTGCAGGTGAGGTGCACACTGCCAGGCCCGTGGCATTTCTGCCTTACATTTGCGGTAATGCAACACCCCAGCAGCTTCCGCTCTCCGGCCGGGCGGGCGTTGTTAAATATGCATGGACGCCGCCTTTAAACTTTAATCAAATACAAATTATTTAAAAACATACATTTTCAAACCCGGCTGTTGGAGTTTAGATAGAACAACTGGACCACTGCCACAAACTGACCTTTAACCTTTTTTAACTGTTAATACAAAGTGATGGCACAGTCAAAGTCTTACCAACACTAGTTGAAGAGAAGTCTCCAGACAACGCTGAATATTAGTACACAGCAACATTTTGACATCCAGACAGTCATAAAACAAAGCTCTAAAAATTCATACTGTCTGGATTAAAACCAAAATCTGCTACGCATTATAATTTAATTAGCACACAGGCAACATTGGCAACAAGAAACCGTTGTTAATTTGATGTTATTGAAAGATTTTCATCATTTACATTAGTCTTTTTCATTTCATGAAGCTAATATAATCATTGCGTTAATTTTTCTATCCTTCATCCAAATGTGTAAATAAATAAGTTTGGGTAAAATCGTAGCCGACTGCTGCTGGAGATGTAACTGTTGTTGCTACCCCTGATTTTTTGGAAAATAAAGGCATTAATGTTTTATTTTGGACTGTACTGACTTTATTTACATTTAAAACAGTGAGCATTTTACACCTGAAACAAGTGCATTAAGTCAGTGAATGTGTCTTTTACGCAAGTCTTGTAAGACATGGCAGGACCAGACTGGAGCTTATGGATCCCATCTGTACTAGATGTGTGATGCAACACAGTTCTTGCAAGTTCTAGACATGAACTTAAAATAACTTTTACAATGATAAACTGTTGTAATATGCAGCTTCCTTGTCTTTTTGGGAGTGGATATCATCGTACCTCATTCTCTCAGGTCCGTTGGCTTTAGGATCCCCCACCAAGAAGACAGGGCAATTATAAATTGCAAGCAATGCAGTCTTGGTTGAGCCCATTTCCCTAAGGTGACCCAATCAATTGTGAAAGAGACAACAGTCTGTCCGGGAAGCACTACCTGTTCCCAGCAGCCTGTCTGTCTGTACCTGTCATCCTAAGACTTGGCAATGACTCACCCCAAGTTCCCCCAAAAAACTCTTTGCCTAATAGGCTTCCTGCACATTTTGTGATATAGCAAAGTTGACAGGAAGAGGAATCTGAAGAAGCAGGCATGTCTCAAAGTGAAGAGTGTAGCACATAGTAAGAAACAAAGCATAATGGTGGACTCGCTGCACTCCAAAATACAAAGCAGTTGCTGGAAGGGAGACAATCCCCGACTACTGGGACCTAATGGGTATTCCTATAGAGCTTAGGATTAGAGATTTACCAGACTAAATATCTAAAATGGCTTTCTAATTTCAGAAGTTGCTATAGAAAAATCAGTTTGGAGCTGGTGTATCCCTGTTAGGCTTGGTTCCCTTTAACCCAGTTTCAAACCCCAGATCGTTTCATGTTGCTGTAAATCTAAGCGGCTCTTGGTGTTGTTGACAAAACTTAGCCTGTCCAATGTTACGGTTAAACCTTCTTTGTGCAACACCATCCTCCTCTGCCCTGCTCTGCTCAGCCCCGTGGGCCAGATGGATGGTTTCCGGGAAAAGGGGGAGGCGGCGGGGAAGAGAGGGGAGCGGGGGATACGATGGAGACGGCAAACAGAAGAGACAAACAGAGTGTCTTTCACTTCTCCGCTCCAGTGGACAGGAGGAATAAACTAGCAAAGACCTGCCTGCTAAACACATCTCTCTCTTTGTTGTCAGGTTCAGCCTGAATGGGAGCAAAAGTAGAGCGGCGGCAGATGGGGGGGGGGTGTTGGCTGGTGGGTGGGAGGAAAAGGATGAATGCCTTACGGCTACTTTCAGACACTGTCAACGGCTGTTATGAGAATGCCTTCGTGTCTGTCCGGTCCTCGTCTGCGGTTCTTAACATAGACGTCGCTCATTCAGTGCACTGACAGCCTCATTTCGCTTCATCGACCATTGCCGTGGTCTTGACAACTCATACCCTGGTGCCATTCTTTGGTTCCTATATTTATTAATAGGGAAGCGGGCACCTGAGCTTTGGATTCAAACTCGCCTATTGTAGAGGTTGATAAATACTCCACATGTCCCACCACTCATTCTCCCTTAGTGATCTTTAAACGGTTGCTCTGTGGAAGTCATTAACGTCTGCAATGAGGCGTTAAGGAAGGGGTGGAGAGGTGAAAGGAATGGGGAAACGCCGCCTAATATTACAGCCGCCGCAGTACCTCCGAGATGCTGCATAGGTGCATGTGCGGGGCTGCATAGGCAGTGAATTTTGCCAGGCGTCTCCCCAATGATGCCATGGGCATAGGCGTTACTAAAAGATGCTGACGGTGCAAAAAAGTGCCACTGACACATTCCAGCGACTTTTACGGCTTTAAAAAAGGTCTCACAACTTCTTGTTCCAGTCAGATAAAAAACATCTTTTATCTCCTGCTTAGCAAAGTTTTAACTCAAAGGACCTTGTGCCAGACAATACTATTATTTTCCCCACACATTTTCTTTTTGTCAGAAAATCTTGCAGCGTCTCTGAAATAATGAGCCTGGTTCGAGAAACAACAAAAAACAGGGGCGGAAAATGGACTCGTCTCGTTAGAGGCGACCTCATGGTGACTTCTAGGCCCGAGTCTGACGAATGTAATCTTAAAAAGGTGGTGCTGATGCACTACAGTCGCTTTGACTGAGGGGGTTTGTGTCTTCCACTCCTCTCCCTGCAACACAACAGACACGCTGGCGTCCTCTTGGGGGGGAGATTGGAGTGGGCCGAAATGAAACACGGCCACAGACAAATGGGCAGCCTCTGGAGGGGAGGATGAAACGAATGGCGTAAGAGGCGCAGGAACACACACCTGCGTCCTGACATCTGCTGACAAAGGCATGCCCTTCTACTGGGCCGCTCAGGGGAAGGCGTGGATGTGTGCGGAGGGGTCCGAAAGAGCCCCTTTGTGCGCGTTTGCATGTGTGCCTGTGTCTCCGTGTGACACTGTATCCCAGTGCACGTGAATGAGAACATGCAACGTGACCAGGGCTGATAACAACCTCTTTTCAGCGGCCGGGTAAACACGAGCAGCTCCCAAGATATTGCCTTGGCCGGCCCGCAAAGGAGGCCGCGGCATCAAACGGACGTATACATGCCCAGATACACACATGCGAATAGATTGTTCATAAAATGTAAAGGAACCAGATGCCTTCCCACAGCTACTTAAAGCTTAAAGGAAAGGCCTGGTCTGCCTGTGTTTTATGTGCGTGTGCCGCTTGTTAAAGGGCGAGGTGTAAATTTTCTAAATTTTTTTGCCTTCAACAAAGCAGCGTTGCTTCACGGCAAACGAGCCGGGACAGGACTCCGCAAGATTCGGGAGATCAAACAGTAAAGCTGGAGCAGTTTGGTGGATGAGCACGAAGCCAAACAACAACAAGGGCTTAAAAAATAGCCCTTCAATGCTCATTTTAGAAAATTAGGTTTTACATCAAACAAGCCAAGAGTTAAGGAGTCACATCTGGTCTGCGAGGCCGAGGCCGAGTCAGTCAGGAAAAAAAAGCCCTCTTGTTGACCTTGTGTGTCTGGGGGATGTGTGGCGAGCCCCGTCTGGCATTTTGCTGGCCATTTAAGTCTAAAATCCAGTCGGTTAGTCCACAGTAAGAGCTCGGACCCACAGGGGAGCCGCCGCTAACTCCTCATCGCGGCACACATGGTGCTGCCCCTTTCTTCTCCTTTTCTCTCTCTCATCTCCTGCCGCTGCCGTTTCTCCTGCTAACCCTTCTTCTCCCCCCCCTCCCTCTTCTCTTTTTGTTCCACCCCCAAAACCTGCACTACAGGGCAGTGATTCTGTCTGTTCCACTCATGGAAGCCAGGATGTGCCTAGTCAGAGCAACGAGCCGAGAGCGTGTGCGCCTGCAAAGAGGAACGGGCTGCGGGAGATAGAGACAGTAAAGCGTACGTATCTGAATTTAGAACAGGCCCTTCCTCTTTCTTTACCAGACGTGCAGTTCAAAGAGTGCAAAGTCACAGTGTGTCGAGCTGGCAGCAGTCTTGGAAAAGAGAAAATCATTGATTCAAGAAACTACAAAGGGTTGCTGGGCACATGGGCCTTTGTCTCAGTAGTTGTGTGAACAAATTACAGTTCAGTGCCATTATTAGAGTCAGTCCTCACAACACCACTGGGAGAGGCCACGATTTGGATTCAGATTAGGCTGGGGTGAAGTCTGGGGATAGATGTGATGGGTAATCTTGGAGGTACGGAAGTTGAGAATGCATTACGTGAACGAGTCGCCACACCACTACAGCAAACGTGTAAAGTAAGGGGTCGGAAATCACTCAGCCAAGATGAAAAATCAAAGCCAAGAGGTCAGACACTGAGTAAGACCGCATATATTCGACTTGTGAGGCACAGAGGGAACGAGCACACACATGATTCAGTGAGCTCTGCCGAGCAGTGAGGAATGGTCCTGAGAGTTCTGCGGGCCTCGGCTCGGGAGCGGGCGAGGGAATGAGAGCAGGATGAGGAATGAGAGCAGCGGGCAGCGTGGCTCTGGGCTGCTGGTGCGCGCTCCGCCGCCAACCGATAGCCCCAACCTTCCGCCGGCCTAAACCCGAGCCGCCGCGCACGCATCCGCCTCGTAAAAGCGGCTCGGCTGCAGGACGCGGGGCGAATCACGTCGCTGGCGGTGGTGTCGAATCCTTCTAGGTGGTATTGCCGCCCACGTGGCTGGGGAGGAGCCCGGGCGAAACTTGGCCTCTGATGTTTTTTGGGCTGTGGGTTTGAGGCCTACATCAAGGGTTGCGTATTTCAGAGCAGGCGCCAATTATCTCAGGGACAGCATGGTGGTGTGGAGAGTGCGGACAGACACAGGCCCCTCTACACGGACCAATTAAACATGAGATTCCTAGCAAGGCCCAGCAGCTCGCTTATCATATTTATTACAAGCTTAATTGATTAAAGCCATTTGCAACAGTGCAAATGCCAAAGAGTGGGAGATGCTGGAGCGTGTCCCTGACCCGTCATATTTCCTGCGACAGAAACTCGGTGCCTGACGCTTTAATGCAGTGGACAATTTTATTACTGTGGCCGATCTGATGTGGTAAAAAGCATATTCTCGGCTGAAGGCTCTCCAGGGGATGCAGCGCAGCAAGAGCCGTCGTTACCGGTCCATATTAGACACCCTAACGAGCCCAGGGGGAATTGTGAACGGGGTTAGGCTTCTGTGGTGCTGGACTAGATCCTAAGAAGCTGGGCGTACGGGTGGCTGGGGTGCAGGCTGGGGGGGGGGGGGGGAGAGAAATCTAAAAAAAAAAAAAAAAAAAAAAAAAAAAAAGGGGAGCTGGTGGGTGGGATGGGGGGCTCAGCCACAGGCATTTACCTAACCAAACACAGCTGTCATGCGTGCGTTAGTTTGTGCGAGTGTGTGTTTGACGAGAGGGGGAAGAAGAGAAAGGATTATGGTACCACAAGCAGTTTGGCTCATTCAAGTGGAGGAAAACACCACAAGGCTCTAGCTTGTACAACACACACACACATTGAAAAACCAGCTCCTCCACCCCCCTCTGCCTCCTTCTCCCCTTTCCACCAGGGCCTCCATCCAGTAAGGCCAGCCAAGAGAGAGAAGTTGGGCTCAGATAACTCCCTGTCTTATCCTAACAGGATTCAGTCTGTACACAAAGGCCTATAAGAATAATGAAAGGGGCTTTGGGAGCACTTGATGCGGGGTTAAGCACCGTACACAACCCCCTCTCTTATGTACTAAGAGCATCACAATCCCCCAGACCCAAAAAACAAAAAAGGTACTAATCACAGACTAGCAACTTAAATGCTATTTGCCAGTGGACTACATCCACTGAGCCAGCCTTAGAGACAGAGGGCTGTCACTTAGGCCGGGATATCGGCCGTGCAATCCACGAAGAGACAAAAAAAACAAAACACGCTTTGATCCCATTTGTGAAGAAGCTTGACCTAGAAAGTCAAGATAAGATTGCTAAAATTGTCCCTGTACAAGAAAATAAAGGCGCAAAATCTGTGCTTATTGCAGAAACTTCATAACCACTCAATGATTTGCAAATTTATTATCTTGATAACCTTCACAGGGATAAGCAGTATTAAAACAAACCATAAAGCTGTTCCTGTCCTCCTGCTTTAGAATTATTGTTTAATGTCAGAACCATTTTTAGTGCCACCTTTGTGTCAAGAAGAACCCAAATTCATTCAGTTTATTCTGGCTTTTCCTCCCAAGGGACATAATAAATTATGCAGAACCTTATTAAATCAACAGGCTACGAAAAAGGCATCCTCCCATTTTCTGAAATTCAAGCAAGCTGCTGGCATGTTTGCTCAAAGTGCTGTAAAGTTTTACATTCTGCTGCTGTCAAAAATGTTAGCAGGAACAGCAGATAAGGTCATCCTTCGCGCGTCTCTGATTTACGTAGTGCCGATGTCAGATGTCTGAGTGGGGGGGGGGGTGGATGCGAGAGGCTTGTGCTTTTTGACAAGCATGTCTCTGTGTCAGCGAGGTGAGGCTGTGTGTTGAATTAGGATATTTGGATGGCAGGGACAGACTGTAATATAGAATGAGTGAGGTATTGGGGGGTGGGGGGGTTGATTTGAGTCTGCAGGAGATGAGAGCACCAATGACTGAGTTAACCCCACAGGCCTGTCACATCCTATTCTCAGCTTCACTGAGCAAAACAGAGCCGAGGACCAAAAAGGGTGCAAGTGCAGTCACATGCTCCTGGCGACCTCGCAAAGCTTAATGATTTGGAAGGGAGGACTAGGCTAAATCGAACTAATTTAGGGCAGAGCCAGATGTACTCCATCAAACGCAACCATCACCTGACGAATCAGTGAGTCATCTAGCCGGAGGAGACGGGCCAAGGATGGCGAAGACGACTCTAGCCAGGCAAATGAGGAGAATAAATTACTGGCTTGCCATGCAAACCAAGTTATCGTCCAATAAGAGGTAAAATTAAACAGCATTGTGTAATTCCTCCAGCTGGCAAAGAGACAACCCTCTTGACACAAGTAGATTCATCACAGTAACACAGAAGCCATTCTAGAGCAAACTTAGCTACAAATCCTAAGAACAGCAGCCCGGTTAAGAGGGAACAAGAGAAAACAGATGAAGTTGCATGAGGTGCCTCTCGGTGCACAAGGATTTTCTTGTTTGCCTGTCGTCATTTTGTCTTCCAAAAATATTTATTCCCCAAAGCCAAATTGTTCTCCACGTGACGGGGGGGGGGTGGGGGTGGCTGGCGTGCGTGCGTGTGCCCGCCCGCGTACCGCAGAGCGCACACAGAAAACGCATTGTTGGCCAGACTCGAAACAACACAGCAGATTGTTTCCCACTGACAAAGGAGGTCTGGTTTCTCATAGTGAAACCGGGCCGATTTACTGCCTGTGGCTTCAAAAGACTGGAAACAGAAGCCATTCGGAGAGAAAGTGCAGCTCGCTGAGCAGACGGCAGAAATGTTATTCGCGTTACCCGACTGTATAAAAGCCAGAGGAGAGAAACCCAAAACACTGGTGACCGGTGACAGCAGGAAATTATTTACTCCAAATGTGGCAAATTTCAATCGCACGCTGAGTGACAGGAGCGTCTGCAACTGAAGCGGGGAGGCAAAATTAGGGAGAAAGAAAAAGTTCCACTGGATAACTGGTCATAACAGTCCACCTACATTCATCGAGGTTCAAACCGTTCCTTGGGCAGCAGCGCTAACCTCTTGCATAAATGAGTCCAAGGTGTTGTGGTGCTGCCTCCTGTTCAGTCTCTATAGATGCCATTAATTCTTTATGGTCTGCTGCTGCTCAACCTTGTGTATAGGGTCTCTCAGCAAATTTCCCCTCGTACTTTGAGTTCAGCGGTGCTGACATACAGTCAAAGCGCTCGGAATCAGTGATTCTCTGGGATGTTCTGGCGCATTTCTTTGTATATTATCCCTGCCCGCAGCCCGTGCAGACTCTTTGTTATGCCTGCCGCGATGCGTATGCAGACCTGCAGTTATTCCTTATACCCACGGGTCACAAGTTCAGGACGAGATTAATGATTTATGAGTCGCTGTAAACATGCGCGGGCTACGTGGAGCGGGGAGTGAAGAGCAGTGTGGACAGCGTGTGTGTGTTTGTGTGCGTGTGGGTGTTGTGTGTGCAAGATAAGCATGGGGGGTGATTCACCGAGCCTCTGAACTGGAGCATAATGGCATTAAAAAACACTGATGGAATTAGAGTTTGTGGAGCGTATACAAGCAGGAAAGGGACAGAAAATAAATAGAGGAGGGAGACAGAAAGAAAATGTAACTAGGACAAAAAAAGAGAAGAGAAAGAAAGTTTGGGGGAGGGAAAGTAGCCAAACAGGACTAATGAGATTTTATAGATTGACCAGACTAAAAAGCTGATCTGGTCTATTGTCCTCAGAAATGCCTGGAGGTGTCCCGGCCCCCTATGAGCACGAGGGGGGCGCTGGAGGTCAGAGTAACTTATTGAATGTCTGCATGGGACATGACCATTGTTGTTATCCCATCATGAGACTGGGTCAATGCTGGACAGAAATTGAAATTGATTGGTTGCTTGTGAAAACAGGACGGGAGAAGGCGGCGAGCAGCACGTGTACGATGGAGAGTATGCGGCCTTTGACGAACAGGACGACGGAGGAGAGAGACGGGCTGTTATTCCACTACCAGTCTAGTGTCAGAGGCAGAGAAAGAAGTTGAATAGCCTCCCTTCCGATTCTGGCAGCGTGTGCTATTTGTTACATTACTCTACATCAAAACAACACTTCCCAATGTCCCCGAACATTAATATTAGAATAACCATATTCAAATTAAATTTAATCCGTCAGCCTCACGGGGGAAAAAAAATGCATTTGGTGAAATGCAAGTCTATGAATGGTATAAAATGTCCATATGCATTACATAGAGAAATGTTAATCTTTAAAAAGATTCAGATTGTCTTAACTGCAGTGTTGAAGTTAAAATAAAAAAACTCATTTCGGAAGTTATTAAATTCTAATAAATTCACATATTGTAATGACAAGAATCCAGTGGACACAGACTTGTCATAAAATTAAAAACAACTTGGACGATTAACAGATGCATCTTTAAATAATTCAAAACTGCCCCACATATTGTGTTAAATATGCAGTATTGCTGCCAGCCAAAAATCTCTCATCTTTTGGGCAACCACAGCTCCTAAAGCCTCTACGCTAAGTGGTGTCTACGCGCCCGCTAGTCTCCATGCAGCCTGGAGTGTAGAGAGGGTGTAATGGTTTGTCTCAGATCTATAGAAGGAAGGAAAAAGAGGATTCCACCCTGTAATTTCCTGGGGGCTTTGCGGGCCAACACCCTGGCTTGCTTTGTACCGACGTTCCTATGTTTGTGTTGCAAAAGTAAATGCAGCCTTATCAATTACTCTGAAAACACCTGGTGCCACGGCTCGGCAGACAGACACCTCTTTATGACTGTGACAGATAAACCTCACATAGACATAAAAAGGAAATATAGTATGACATTCACATTGTGGGGGAAAAAACCATGAAAGCAAAAGGAAAGTTAAAGAAGCAGTACCTGTAGGACAAGTGGTTCAGGATTAAATGCCAAGGTCATGAGCAGCTGCATTCTTTCAGTGTCCTTGAGGTTCTTGAGCAAGAAGCTGCCCGAGTCTTTGGTCTCGGCATACCTGCGGACCACGCGGTCCAGCAGCCTCTGTGAGGGGCAGTGGACCAGGTCTGACCAGCCCTCCACCACCTCTGGAGTGAGCAGACGGACGTCGCCGTTGATCCTTGCAAATTCAGTCTTGTACATGGCCTGGATGAGGTCGCACCGCGGCCTCCCCGTGGCCCTCTTGCAGATTTTCTGGTCGATCTCAGCCAACTCCTGGTTGGAGCCCAGCCGCTTGAGCACCACGCGCCGGGTGCCCTCCCTGGGCTCGCCGTACTGAGCAAAGTAAACATTCTTGACATTGAACACGTCCAGGAAACGCAGGCGGCCCCAGGTCTCGAAGGAAACCTGGCCGTTCATGAACTTGCGGCACCAGCTGGTGCCGAAGCAGGCGGGACACTTGTTGAGGTTGATGAAGCGCCTGTCGGTCAGCTCGTTCTTCTGGAAGGAGGCGAACAGGTTGTGAGTGTTCATCAGCAGGATGACGAACAACCCCAGCACCAGCAGGAGCTTCAGACAGCGATACAGGCGGCCCAGTTTGAGAGGCAAGAAGCGCAGCATGATGGGGACGGGCTGGGGTCGGGGGGGGGAGGGGGTCTCGAGGGACTGGGAGGAGGAGGAGAGGTATTGAGATGATGGTCAGGGAGCCAACCTCAATGCCTCTCCGTCATGGTGGAGCAGGGTAGCTTCTAAACCGGCAGGCATGAGAAGGGCTGGCACAGCGGCCCCATGCTGTTCTCTGGCAGAGGCCAGTGACTCATGTTCTCCTTTCTTGGTGATTGTTTGCAACCTCGAGCCAGCAGGCCTGAAATCAAAACGAGAGAGAGAGAGAGGGGAATTCATTACATCAGGTTAAATGAAAAAAAAAATGCATTTCATGACACATAAATTGCCCTTTTGGTCGAGGATAACAAGAGAAAGGGTTTATTAAATTCTTCTACTGCGGGGCCCGCGATTTGACACCTAAATTCTCACGCGCAGTACCTGCAATAAAACAAAAAAGCACTTTCTCTGGCATATGAAATTGTCTTACAAATTTGAATAGCTTGGGTCATTTGAGAGATTTCATTACTTTTTTGAGCACAAATGAGATGGCCCACAGCCAACGCAATAAATCGGGCCGCGTCGGTTGTGAGCGCTCTGTGAGGATTTGCTTGTATATTTGTCTTACTGTAAGAAAGATAAATAAAAATACAGAGAACCGGGTAAAGTTATCGAATTAAAAAGGAAATGTACAACAGCTTTTTCTCGTACAAATAAAATGTGGTGCTCTGTCTAGATAATGCCTCAGAGGATGCCCCTGTGTAGCTACAGCAGTATCCGTTGCTTCTCCTCTGAAGCACAGTAGATAAAAAAAAAAAGGAAAAAAACACCATCTGCATCCCTCAACAGATACATCGAGCTGAAAAATCTTTATTTTTCCTCCCTTCTTCCTTCAAATGGAGAAATCTTACTCTGCTTTGTGAGGAGAGCCACGCTGTGCATAGTTTAACCTTTGATCAGAGTTTCCCTGCTTCATTTAAATCACGCTTTGAAGTGGTTTCTTTGAAAATGGCTGCTGTCACTAAAATAACGTTTGTGGTTGTGGTGAATACCTCCATTAGGCATATCAATGTCAGCGTGGAAGGGGAAGGTAAGAGACGGAGCCATGTGGAAGAGACAACAATCTGGGCTCTGGTAGAAGAATTGTGCTTTCAGAAAGCCCCAGAAGCCGCCATTGCCCGCCTATGGGGGAGCCATGCTGGACCACCCAATCAGCTTCTTAGCAATAGAGTCTTGTAAGTCTTATAAGGCGCTTTAAGTGCGACAATGACTCTGGCCATGCAAATTAGCCATCCACAATTAGGGCTCATTAGGACATGCCTATTAGGACAGCTGACTGGAGAGGGCATGGCTAACGAGCAGGCACACTACTGTGATTAGTGTGCGTGTCAATGGATTCCCCACGTTTTGCTTTCAGATCGAAGAGGCAGAGATCTGGGAAGGCGTGGGGCTGAAGGCAGCCAAAAAGAGCAGCGGGCGCGCGAGATGTGCGGCTGCTGAGCGTCCGATAAGACGCTGTGTGCACCAGTTCTTAGCTCACACCTCTGTCTGGAAATACCTCCAGCAGATCAGGCCAATATCAGGAAGGTAAAAATAGACTGCGTCCAAAAGAGGACACCACAGATGGCTGTACTGCACGTTAAGTAAAGAGGAAATAGGATTCACACCGTTGTCTATAATCACTTCAAAATCTTAAAACTCAACTGAAAAGTGAATGATTTTCCTCTTACCATAACAAAACAGGGATTATGACATATTCGTTTTCATATTCTCAGAAGATCCAATCTTAATGACAAGAAATACCAAACAGCAACAATGAATCCTAAAATGGAACTTAATAAGCTGCCAATTATCAAAATATTGGAAGACACCGGTTTATCTTAATGCTATAATGTTGTTTCATAAATTTACTTTCTGAAGCTATTCCCCCAAACTCACACCATCCTGAAATATCTCAGAAGCAAGATCATTTCCCATGCATATAATTTGAAACAAGATTTTCTGTGAGCAATGCAAACAGAAAATAGAGGTCCATGCCCCTGACAATTGATGCATAGCACCTACAAATTGCATTTAAAAACCTTAAATTGAATTGTGTCTGGGAATACTTTTTATATTCTGGGAGCTATTAATTTGAAATCGGAAAAAGAGTGATATCTTGTGTAAAGTGCTCGACAAAAACAGTAGCTTCAATAGGAGACGGAGCTTCGTGCCTGCTAGCACAGGAAGCCAGAGGAAGCCAATTGCTTGAGGGAAGAACTGAACACCCTGTTGCTATAAGATCTCCATTCAAGTGCTATTTAGTGTCTGACAAGGATGAGGCTGTAAGATCTTCAGGAGGAAAACTTAGATTTAACTGGGATCAGCAAAAGCCAGAAGAGGGACCCGACATCATCTCAGCCGGGCCAGAGGAGAACTTCCGTTGTTCAGGCAGAGGGAGATGGAAGCAACGTGACCCAGACCCAGGCACCGAGCGGTGCCGAGCTGCACGAGCCACTGGCTGAAAGGCGAGGACACCGCTTTCCCATCCTCCTCTCCTGAGAAAGCATTAGTCCTCAATTACCTCTGGAGCGTTACGTGGATTATGTCGATGATCGTACTAATTGCCGCTGTAAAAAGAAGTTACACACAGCATTTCCTCTCTGGTAATGAGACAACTGAGGTGTTGCTGGAAATATGAAAAGGCAGAAATGTGCTTCTTGTGGCTTATCTCTGATTTCATACTACTGCTCAGCAGGGGACAGGCGAGTAGTACAATCGTCATGCAACTGCAGGTTTATATACCGCTGCTACAGCTACGTGCCAATGAGGCCCAAACATTCATCATCACTGGAGGGATGGGGTGGTAAATTAAGACGGTGATCTTTTTCTCACGTAATTATCCCACTTGACTGCTTGTGGAGGATTTTACACCTGGAAAACCATTTATTTAACCACCTTGCTGTCTGTTGCGGTATATAGAGTTCTTTAACAGGATGTGCAGAGAGGAGGGCAGACTGTATAGGGCTTCATGGCAGGGCTGCCTACTCAGACATTTGACAAGGTTAAGGTTCACTTTAAACTCTAAATTAAAGCCAGATGATTTTCCCTCAAACACAGCTCTCACCCACCAGAACAGAAACAGTGAAATTCAAGGCAGTGTTTTCTTTTAGGCAAACCTCATTGTAACCACAAAAATGTCAAATTAGCCCCCCTATACTTCATCCTGCCCCCCCCACTGTTCACTCCGCAAGAAGCAGGGAGGGGACTCCAGTTTAGAATCAGCACCAAATTACCTCTCATCATACACAGCGGCTGCCAAAAGTGGGGTAAAAGTTTTTTTAGCGAACTCTGTCTACAAAAGTACGGTGGTGAGCGCTTCGGAAGAGAGGCAAAGAAAAGAGGGCAAATCAAAGGATGCCTGACTCCTCATGCATGGGAGATGAGTCTCGCATTCAGAACGTTCCAAGTTTGGCAGATGTTAAGAGCCGCAAAATGGCTCATTACTGGGACAGAAAAGGCGCAAGATAAAGCAACAGGGCCCGTGTTGGCTTAAAACAGAATGACAAAAGGTCGACAGATGAAGATGGTGCTTTAATGGCAGAGTATTTCAACTTTTATTAAACTTAAATTTTCGCTGAATAACCAAGATAAGAAAAGGGGCTTTGAAAAGAAAATTTGCTTCTTGAATAATCTTCTCCACAGCTCATTGTGTACAAATGGTTTCAGATAATAGTGTACGCAGGAAGGCTACTTCTGAGCTAACCGCTTTCCTTCACTGCACCTCAGGCTAAACTTCATTATGATATAATGAAGTCAAGCCACACATGAACACATTTGATTAATTCCCCAGGAAATGCAAAAGGCTGCGGTGGAGCACGGGGAATGGGGAAAGAAGAGAGCGACCTGGCTGAGTGGAGCGCTGGCACACAACAAGGTGAGAGAAACTTGAGTGTTCTTATGATTGAGATGAATGGAAAGAGAAGATCACTCGAATACAGAGCAGCAGTTCCCCGTCTCCGAACGGACAAACACACATGACCGTGTCTTCCCCCAGAGACCGCCGGAATTACCACCAAACCCTACTTAAAGCTCGGAATAAGCCTCCTCTGACTCAGACCCTCCCTCCAATAAGCAATGTGCGGCTCTAGCTGGGTAGAGGAACTACTGTTGCCAAGGTTATCGACTGAGGGAGTCAATAATGTTTGATCACAAAAACATTCAGCCACAGCCGGATTTCCTCAGTACAGCAAACGCGCAGACAGTGATGGATAGATACGAATGACAGTAACAGTCGCACCCCTAATGGAAAATTGAGTCCTCACAATATAAGCAGCAATTAGCAGCATCCCCACATGAACATTAGTCCATTCATCTCTGGCTCAAACCAAATGATAGAGGTTTTAATGAGAATATCAATGGTGTCTGCTTTGCATCAAGCTGTCGCAGCTGTTTGGAAGGACAAACTTGAACTGGGAAGACTCCGCTCTGATAACTTGTTTGTTTGATTCGGTTTAAACATCCGCACATTCCATCCACCGAGTCAGCAGCGCTGCGTTTCAGCTGTTTGAACAAGTTGTCATACAGTCAAATTGCGAAATAGGGAATTCTCAAAACAGATCGGCGCGGACTGAAACAAGACGTCAAAAAAAGTTCCAGTTTAAACAAATGGGAAATGGGTTCTGTGCGAGGGAGGATGGAATTGATTAACTGACAGATATTTATTATTTTGTTTAAGGTCATTCCGAACGTTGCTCCATCTGCTGTAGAAGTTATTATATCTGGGTATGATTTAGTGAATTTGGAGGTCAAAAACAAAAATAAACTGCCCCTAGGGGAGCTTTTAGCCCACAATTACAAGGCATTTCCCCGCTGAGCATTGAAAAACATTCAAATCAACCACCAGCAGAACATCTTAAGTGTATCGGTCTATTTTCATTGTTCCCTTGTCGACTAACCTTGGAGAAAGGCACCACAATTAGTCTCCTGCTATGAAAAAATATATTCTAACTAACTCTTTCGTTTCATTAAAGTGTAAAGATTCCTCTTTACGTTCTCTTCCTCTGGATTTATGAGCTTCTCTGGACCAAACCAGCAGGACTATTGTGGTAATCTGGTTCCTTTCATTTCAGCAAATCAAAGGCAGAAGTTTGCAGAAAGAACACAGTCATTATTTCGCAGTGTTAATCTCAGGCCATTATTATAATATGCTATTATTGTAAATTAGGCTTTCATTGCCAGTGCCTGAGCTGCTCTGTGTGATGGCCAAATAGCTCAACCTGATGTTTAGTCACGCCAACAAGGAAGCAAATACAAAGCAAATCAATCCAAATCAATTTGGCTGGATGGAAACCTGTTGAGGCTCATTCAAAAACCACAGAGCCAAAAGAACACGTAGGAAGCAATGCAGAAACGTGGTTTGCGGAGGAAATACGTCCAGTGAATAATTGGCAATCTTAAAATGACACTAAAAGCAAACAAACGAAAGAAATCAAAGCGTTTTAAATTGTCGTGTAGAGAGTGAATATGAGAGAGAAACTGCAGTTTATCACGGCGATACGGCGAGTTGCGTTCAGGTACCTCTCATGAACATTGATAGTTTTTTTCTGCTGCAAGAAGCAACTGCCGCAAGAAAACGAGACGCTAAAGTGGTTAGAAGCGACATAAATGTTAATAGTGGAGAAGAGGCGCAGGAGCAGCAACGCCACGCGCAGTGGTAATAATAAACGTCCTGTTGCCCTCCGGCGGATGCGGGCATCTGATAAGAGCGGGTTTGTTGCCGAAAGACAAACCGCTGTCGTCTTGCGTTTCATCTTATCACTTAATCACTTCCGAGGGCTGCAACAGCTCGACGCGTCGGACGTCCTCTCGCGTTGGAGTTCTCGCCGAAACAACTCCAAAAAGCATCCGCCCGAGCTGTTGCTCCCTTCAACTGCCGCACGGAAAACAACAACTCGCGCCGCCGCCGCGCCAGGTCACGCCGGGGACGAGGGGCTCGCTCGGCGGCAAAGAGGGGAAAGAACTGGGGAAACAAACCTGGCACACTTTTCCTCCTCGCTCCCCGGGCTCCGTCGTGGTCGAAATGCCCAGCGATCACTTGATTTCGTTCTTCAAAGTTGCGTCTACTCGCGACGGGTACTAGTGAAATCGCGGCCGAGCGTATCGAGAGCAAACGGGCAGCTTCTTCAAAGCTCGACGAAGACCTCTACGAGGCAAAGTCACACGGGCTCCCCGTGTTTAGCTCCTGGGTTTTTAGCCAGCTAGCCAGCTAGCTGCGGGGATAAACAGTTGGGATGTCTAGTCTTAACTCTTCAGATACCGGGTCTCTCCGACTGAACGACGCGGTCCTCGTCACAAAGAAACCCGGCGCCGGTGTCGGCCGCTCACGTCCACATGCGTCCGCTGGTCACGGCTCCCTTTGTGGCCACGTAATCGCCCCCTTCGTGTTCTCTCAGACAGCAGCTCACTCCTCTTCAACACCACAATGGGTTCTGTTTCGACTCTTTTCAGCACCAGCCTTTTTCGCCCTCACGACAGCCGCCGTGTGTTTGCGGCCGCGGTTGCTGGGCGACAGTTCTAATATTGTCTGGCCTGTAGCCCCGCCCCCTCTGTGCAAAGTTTGCTGAGATTTCTCTTTTTCTTACTTCTGCTTAAAAAACACACAGAAAGAAATGTCAATGTAACATCAAACAGTATTACAGAGTACGTTAGGAGAAATGCAATCAAAAAATTAGCTTTGAGGAACAATTACTAAATTAGACCATAAGGCTACATATAAACAAAATGTTAAATAATGCTTTGCTGTGAAAAAATGGAATCAGCCATTAAAATTATTGGAAAACTATATTAGTCCATATTATTTCAGAACGTCTATAGATATAGATAGTTATATGGAGTTATTTGTGTAGAATAGAGAGCGAAATAAATAAGTACACCCAAACGATTAACCGATTCATTAATTAGCCGTCAATGAAAGGTCATAACAGATTAGCGCGAAGGAACACAATTAAGTGGCCGTTCAATGTCCCGCTTCCAGTGGGCTTTGCGTGCATTCGTTTGTTTTAATCGCCATCTGCTGGAAAGTAAAATAATTGCATTTAATGTTTGGTGCATTCTAGTGCTTTTACAAATTTCGGAACTGTAGGAAGCTGTCGGAAGCAGTCTCGGTGTCTAACTTTGTAGGTATTTTTTTATTCGAGTGCATAATACACTATAGTCGATAATCACAGCTGTGTGTTGCGTAAAATTACATTGTCTACATGCATATTCATCAGAATGCTCCAACTAAGCTACGTTAGCAATTTTTCACAGATCCATCTCAAATCTAAAACCGATAGTTTACCTAGAGTTGGATTTGAAGAAGTGAGTTATCCGAGGAGCCGCGAAGGCAGCACAGCATCTGTTTTGAGCGTCGCTGATGCGGATGTTGCCGCATCCGCACTGAGACTCAAGTTCTTCCGAAAAGTAACGGAGTTGTGAAGATGTCGGCCGCAGCGAGGGCAAGACCAGACCGTGAGGCTCTCCTCGTGCTCCTCGCCGCCGTGTGCTTGGCACTTATAACTATTCTCAGTGTGTGGAGGTTGAAACGGTGCAAATATAAACTGATGTACGAAACTGGAGGTGCAATGTTTTATGGTGAGTAGATGTGTGCAATAACTAAGCGGGCACGGAAGCTCAACTACACTAACTCAACTACACTTCCTACTTGGAAATGAGACATTTTGCTTTAAGATAAAGTCAATCTGGCCACATGTGATTTTTGTTTTGTAAACAAGTCTAATATTAACTAAACATTTGAACTTCAAAATCTTCCATGGTGGTGAACATGGCTTTGTTGTACATTAATGTCAGATATTGGTTGTTTTCCTGCCATTATAACCCACCTGTGTCGTCGTACCTGCAGGTGTGCTTCTGGGCTCAGCTGTTAAATACCTGTCACTGAACCAGGCCGAGCCGAGCCGAGCCGCCGTGTGCAGCTGCGTGGGTCTGAACAGCACGCCTCACGTCCTGACCCTGAACGCCACGCCACACCTGCACTGTTACAGGCACGTTGGAAGAACGAACCAAGGGTGCCCCACGGTGTCAGCCCCTCGCATGGTAAACCAGCACTTTGGGTTCATTCATTTGATTAAACGCTGCAGGCTGTGACACCCAAAGACACTGTAATGCTTCCAAATCACTTCATCAATGATATTGTGGGATATAAGCAAACTGCAACATACAGAATGCTTTCATTTCCTCTGATGTACTTTTATTCCGCCTGAAATATATCTTCTTCATTGCCTTTTAATCGTCCTCTAATGATTCTCTCCTATTGATTTTGCTCTGATTTGTTAACGTGGGCTGTTTACTGCTAGGGAAGCAGTAGAGTGCTGGTACCCGGAAAAACAGGGCAAGAGCGCAATTTAGGCCAAATTGGGGTTTTATTAAGGGGTAGATTCGGTTCTCGGGTGAAGTCAAGGGGAAATAAGCAGGAAACTAAACACAGGAACAAGCAAATAGGCTGGACTTCGTTCAACAACCTCTACTACGATCTGATCAGTGAACAAAAAGCCTTCGGAGTCACATTAAGCAACGTAAACTGTGTGAATACAATTACAAATCCCATTGATTTTTTTTCTTGGAATTTGGATTCCCAGACATTAGGTCCCTAATGAGATACTCTTTCAAGCGATAACCTACTGGTGCTTACGCTGCAGGAAAGGTGTGACACGGAAAGCAGTGATTCCAACCTCCAGCTGCACTGAACGGAACTAGACCGTGCAGGTCGTTCCCGACAAAGCGGCCAGCGAGGGCGGATTATACTGGAATAATCTTTGTTACTGAGCTGCCACTGAAATCATTCTGCAGCTACGCCTAAATGCTAAAGCAGACGCCGGCAGACTGCGGGGTTCACAGCGGTTTCCTTGTTCAGACGGAATTAATCGCCGGCTTTTATGTCACCGCTCAGCGGAGGAACCCGAGCCTCGAGACGAGCTTCCGGTTGTCATTAGTGCTATTTTCTGTCTCTGGCTTTCACATTATCAGAGAGATTTGTCATATCAAAGACGCCAACCGAGCAGCCGTGCCTTTCGGCCGCACGATGGCCGACGAGCACGCGGCGGCGCCGAAGGAGCGCATCTGAGACGCGTTTCCTAATCCCCGAGTAATAGTTCAACCCCGGAGAGGAGGAGGAGCGAGCGAAGCGTGAACTTTGCAAATCATCCGGGCCGAGTGTGACTCTTCACTAATGGCTTGGACTCTTTGGTCCCCGTGAGTGTTGGGGTCTCATTAGTAATGCAGCCGAGGTTACTACAAAGGCCATTGCATCGGTCAGAGCGTTGTGTGTAGCCTTCCAGCCATTAAGTCTGATCCATACGGGGACCTAGCGGGGGGAGATAAGGATTTCATTGCATTACTGAGTCCATTACGTGCCACTGGGGAATAAGGCATTAAAGTTTGTGGTCTGATTAAATTTAGTGTTGCTCAGCTGAAGAGGCAATTAGCGTATACAACGCGCCTCCATCCTCGGCTGAATGTTGCAGGTGGCCGTTCCAATAAAACCGCCGGCACATGCATAATTTATTGATTACAGTGTCTGTATTAGTCCCCGTTAAGCAGCTCCGCATTTCTCATGCGCACGTGAAAAACTATATGTCGTGCTCCGTGGGTAATTGCAGCCGCGGAGCAGTAATTTATGTGGAGGCACGTGACGGCAGGCAGAAAGACGGGAGCAATTTGCAGCTCCAGCAACCGCTTCGGGTGTAAATGACTGAGAAAGGCACAAAAGCTCCAGGAACTCTAAAGGGGCTCAAAGCAGCCTCACGCGTGATAACGAAGAACCACACTTCCAAACAGGCACGTATGAGTGCAGTGTCCCGGGTGTTGGGCCGAGCTCCGAAGATCGCGTCATCGCCACATCTTTGGCCCGCGGACCGAAACCCACCTGCGCTGCGTGAACGCACATTTGCGCAGCCTGGCCGGACTTTGCGGGATCGCGGCGCCGCGTCATTTTGATCTAAATTAAATATCACGGCTGTTTGATTCGCAGCGTGTACCTGCAGTACACATGAAACGGATTGGAGGATGAGCACATGAAAGGCCCGCGCTCCGTCACGTGGGCTGGGCCGGGAGGGAGCGCGTGCGTGGCGTGGAGGCGCGCGCCTTCGCTGTAGGTTGTCGTGATTGGGAGCTGTAGGATTTGCTTTAATGTGGATCTGTTATCTGGACATTTTGGGCTAAACTAGCGCTTCTTGCTTATTCCCATTCTAATGAAGGCCGGAGGCCTCGGGGGTGAGGACTGACGCATCCAGTTAGACGTCTCACTTTGTATTATGCCTTCCTTTAATCAGCTGTGGACGCATGAGTCACGGCACTCTGACAGAATGCTAATGCGGCGAGCAGTAATTGTACTAAAGGCACAAGGCGACGAACACCATATAGATCAAAGTTTGTTGTTCCGCTACTCAGGGAGGGTTTTTTGTATCCATTATATATTGGATCCTCATTTCAGCACTGTTGTTTTGTAGGTGTCTTCTTTTCTGCACATAAATCAGTTTCACATTTTTCTGTTTTTATTTTTTTTATATCCGCATGTGGTCGCTTTTTTAGAAAACACAGGGACAATATGGCTGCGGTGGCAGATTATTATGACAGTGCGAATCCAAAAGAGAAGAACAGCCACCGATGCCCGTCTGCTGAACGGAGCCCGTGCACGTGTCAGTCGGACGGACGCCTCCCGTTCCCCACGGAGCCCCCTTACCCACCAACATAACGCCTCTGTCTGTTACAGGAGACCTTTGACCCCGAGGTCATTTTCAATCTGTTCCTGTCACCCATCATCTTCCATGGAGCCTACACCCTTAATCAGGTGAGACCGCTGTCCAGACATGCAGCGGTGGAGGTGCAAACACGTTATCAAAGCACTGGTCCTTTGGGTTTACTTCAGAAAAACACTAGTACGGACTCTTTGTTACTGCAGCTTTAAGCAAATCTGTGTGTTTGTTTATTTGCTCTTCCAGAGACGATTCTTTGAGAATCTGGGATCTGTTTTAACCTTTGCCTTTTTGGGGACCATAATAAGCTGTGTGACCATAGGGTAAGTGTTCCTCTCCACATCCGACAAGGCCCCACAGGAGTAGACAACTGATATGTTCCCACAATTACTTGTGCGAACTTACCTTTGTGTTAATCACACACAATTGTAACGTAAAACGGTTGTTATTTATTTATCTCACTTTTATTAAAATACAAGTTTCTATTTATAAACTGTGCCCGTCATACTGGCCCATTTGTAAATTCACATCTAATCTAATTTAATCCAATTGTTATTTACACACACAATATATTCTAAATACAAATGATATTTCTCTGTCGCCACATCTAACTGCAGTAATAACAACAGTGTTATTCTTCTGCTCGTGTGATCTGAAATAGAACAACCACAACAACGTGTCCTTTGTTGTTTAATTTCAGCTTTACACCGCTAGATGGCGCTTTAGCACTTTGGGGGAATTTCACCGTTGCCCAAGCGTTTCTTAGTTATTGCAGTAACTTGCAGCAGACAGAGACTGTGAAAGGCTTTTAACTTTAGTCTTGCAGGGTTTGATTTAACATAATCTTTTTGATGCACTACTAATATTCTAGCAATGTAAGATACAGCGAACTATTAAAATCGCTCCAGTGTTATTGTAATTGCTGTTTACATGATTATATAACGTGCTTCTGATTCGTTGTGGCTTTTATCCATGATCGTGCCCCTTTTCCTGCCTCGCTCCTCCACCAGTTCTTCCTGAAATCCCCCGACACGTTTGACATGTTGGATCATGTGCACATTCTTTGGCTCCACGGCGCCCGCCCGCCGGGCCTGACCAGTCCTGTTGCTTCGTAGCGAGTCTGCCGTGCCCTGAAGGGAAACGGGCGTCATGGGAGCGAGGGATCCCGCGTCGACTCGCGAAGGGCGTCCGCTCACGCTCTTCTTCATCCGCTGTCTCACCCGCGTGCGTCACGCGCCGTCGCCACAAACTCAAATGTTGGTTCGAGGTGCCTGGACGAGACAGCTTAGTGTCTCGGGGCAAGTCGTGCGCTGTCACTATGGCAACAGAGGTATGCCAGCGGACACTGAGCTTCTCCAGAGGATATGAAATATTATGGGGTGTTTCACAGTGGTCGTTAACACACGGTTGCTCATCGGGAGCTGACCAGAGGAGACACATGACGAACGGTCAGCTTAGCAGCCTCCGCTAGTGTGCAGTGTTTTGTGAAGGTGACTTGTGCACTGGTTTATTCTGGGACAGTTAAATTGTAAATTTCTTTTTAGCACCAGGTCCCAGAGCTTTTAAAAATGATTCCTCTGTGTAATTTCTGTCACAATGTCCTTCACCAACTCAAGTCTTTGCGGGATTCTGAGCACACACGTTTGTAATTCTCGTGCCAAAATATTAGTATAACCCTGTCACAGGAATGAACTTGGGATAAATAGTGTGTGTGTGTGTGTGTGTGTGTGTGTGTGTGCGTGTGTGCGTGCGTGTGTGTGTGTGTGGGGGGGGGGGATTAAAGGGAGGAGTGTGTAATTCTGTGCAATCAGAATTACAGTGCTTGGATTTAATGCTACCCAACACAGTCACAGCTTGTGCGTCCACCTGTGCCAGGCGGCTGCTGTCTGGAAATAGGTCGACACACCTGCTGGCGGCGTCTGGCCCCATTACCCAGACTGCTCTGGGGGAAGCCCTGCTGTGGTTAGAAGGATGAGTGATAGGCGCGCTCCGGCTCACTGTGTGTCATTGTCCTCCATGGCAGCGCCTGCGTCTACGGCTTCCTCAGACTGATGGTGCTGTTGGGCCACGCAGCAGATGGAGACTCTCTGCTCACTGACTGCCTCCTGTTCGGTGCCATTATGTCACCCACAGACCCAGGTAGGTATGAACTCGCTCCTACAGTAACTCAGTAACTGCTGATCTTCTTAGTCCTTTTACATACACAGAAAAAACGTCTGATCTCTGCAATCCCTGACGAGACAAATTTGATCGCCTCATGCAGTCCTCTGTACGAATGATTCAAAGGCAAGAGACACTTCCGGCCATTTGACATCACTTGCGTTTGCTTTGTTTGTTCAGTTACCAGATAACAAGAGGTCAAACCTGGCTCAGCCTGTTCTCCCGCTCCATCCCTCACGCCTTCCCATGCGTGGCCTTCATCTGCTCTGTGTAGCCATAATACTAACAGTTGTCCTCAAAGTCAGTTTTGTCTAAATGGTTCCCTTTAGGATAATACGCTGACCGGTGTGAGTGTTAAAGAGCTGATGATCATGTCCGGGCCCCGTCTCACGCTATGTACAGTTTTACCCGTCACGCTGTGCTCATCCCTGCTCACCTCTGTGACCTCTGCGCCCTCGTGACCTTGCCTAGAAGTGCAGCACAGTGCATTCAGCAGCCAAAACACTTGAATCCTCAAGGAGAAGACACACACACACACACACACGGCACAATTTAGAGCTGAGGAAAAGGCCTTTTCATCATGGTCATAACCCGCGTGTGACAGCCCGCTGTGTCACCGCAGCGATGCCACGTACCGGCTGAGATGATGGAGATCTTGAGAAGACTGTGAAAGTCATCACAAGCCGACAGCCGGGCTGCGAGCGGTGGAGAAGGCCAATTTATTTGCCACTTTTCCTGCTCTGGTCTGTGAGATCTTATTAATTTAATGAGTGCAACCAGTGCAACAGATAGACTAACGTCAAAAACTGCATCGTGATAACGTTCTCCTTGTTTACACGCGTTTTACACTGAACCAAACCTAAACTGCGCGATTCTCCACGACGGCTGCAGCAACGACGTCTGACGTCACTTTGGTTTCGCTGTACAGGCTGTTCCTTTTTGTTCCTTGCAGCGTGTGCGAGTGGAGTTTTGCATTGCTAATTTTACACGAGGCCCGGCTCTTGTCGGAGTCAGAATGAGACACAAGGTCCAGGCCTCAAAGCGGAACGCCTGCTGTGCTGCATCCTGCTGCCTCAGGGACCGGTACGAAAGGCCAGCGAGACGTTCACTTAACTTCACAAAGGAAAGACTTTCTTTTCGGAGGACACGCAGGGTCAGTTTGTATCAGTGCAAGCATTTTCATAGGTAGGAAACGCTGTAGTACACAACACCGGACTAGGCAGTAATTTCTGTGTAAATTATACAGGATAAACAGGAGGGAGAAATCATGCAGTAAACAAAAACAGCCACGATGACCTAAGAAGGGAGAAACATGAATAACTCCCCCTTACAGGGAAACGGAGCTGTGCAGCTTTACTGACGTAACGCTGGGTTCCACGTACCTCATTACAACATGTGGACTATATTTACACACAGACTTCACACTTTGTAGTTGCAGTGGTTTGAGCCCCAGCCGTGTCACCAGGCCCGGTCGATGGATGCCTGCCTCGCATTCCTACGTATGCATCGCTGATCACAGGGAAAGATTTATTCTGAGATAAGGAGAAATACCAGCGCCAGAACCACTGTGAGGTTCAGCGTGAACTGCAGCGACCTAGAAAGTGCTTGGACTCAGTTCAGACGGTTCACCTGCTCACCTTTTTCCCGCGGAGCTGCAGAGATTACTGTAATTCCCTGTTGACTGTTATCTCCTGCCTAATGCGTCACTTTCGGTATTATATCCGCCTAATTTGGCCAAATCAGCGAGCAAATCCCATGAGCCCCGGCTGCAGTGGCCGCGGGCTCTACCGCTGCCGTAGGGTAATTTGACCTAATAAGGTTTCCATTCGACCCTTTCAATTGTATTATGTCTGAAATAATTGTCTACCCGCCACCTTATGGCGTTGCTGTGGCAACTGATGAACACTTGACAGCTGTAGGACAGCGTTGCCATGACAACACAGCCAACACGCACGCACCCACCCGCGCGTGGGGTGCCCCCCCGCCGCCCCTTCCCTCCTCTTTTTCCCGGCATGAGCAGTGCACGACATAATGTCATCAGCCAGGCATTGTGGGAGCAGGGAAATGGAGCGGTCCTGGCTCCGGGGCCTACATCACCCCTCGCCACATAAAGGATGGCTTCCCGAGCAGGAGGAGCTGTAAAACTGTCAAAATCCAAAGAGCCAGATCTGTCAAAAAAGTCCAGAGGCTGCTGCCTTGACGGGCCTCTGAGTGCGAGTCAGGGTCCGCTCTGGCTGCGACGCCCTCGCTGTCCTGGTGTTCACAACGGGGCCGAGCGGCGGCTTCCCGTGACTCATCATCCACGGCACCGATTTCCCTGAAACTAATTTGTGGCCTTTGTCCTAGTCTAATTTTGTTTTGGATATTATATTTAGCTCATTTAGTCCCTCATTCATCCTGTTCTTTATGCCGGTCACGGTCGGCGTCACTATCGTCGCCGTCAGTCAGTGTCAGCGCTGCCCTGTTGTGCGTGTGCTCATTCATATGCTCAGCGTCTTCCACTTGATGTAATGTGTTGACAGACCCACAGACGACGCACAGATCGTGTTTATGCAGAATATGTATATCTCTCTCTTCTGCTGATTGTTGATCTCAAACTGCTGATGTCTGATTAAAGGAGCATTTGAACCACACGTCCTGAAAGGCTTCACGAGCTCCGCCGCCGAGTTAGATCCTCCAAACCAAACACGACAGCACGCTTGAACACATCTGAAACATTTTTAATTCCTCTCTCTCTCTTTCCTCCCCCCCACGTAGCGCCTTCTAAGCGACTACAGGCTTCACTTTCACTCTACAGTAAGTCATTCTGCAAGAATGACCTGTGTGAGAAAGTGAAATTCCTCACATTGCTGAGCAATGACTGAGCCCTGCATTATTTAAAGCATGGGGCTCTCTGCTCGGTTCCCTCACATTAGGCTGTAATTGGCTCCTTTTGCATGTTTTAATCAGCTGCAGCATCTTGGCTCTAATCTCCACCGTCCTCTCCTCCCCGCTGAGAGCTGCAGCAACGCCCCGAGCTAATAAACACACTCCTACTGTACTTGCTCACAAAGCATGGAACAGTAGCGCCTCAACACTCAGGCCGTCACGGAATCTATCATCTATATGCAAATGGTTTCAAGCCATTCGGGTTAGTTACCTTTCGCAGATGATTTGCATTTGACCTCATGAAATCACAGACGGACGTGTCACGGGATCAACTATGAGCAGCGTTGGTGATCATAAAACATAAATCTTTTTTTTTTTTGTTGAGGTTGTCAGAATCCTGCTCCCCGCTCTGTCAACAGGCTGCTGTTCTCTGCCAGCTGGCGTTGCTCCACTGGAACATTTATTACCCCGTTATTTCCCTCAGCGGCTGCAGAGGCGTTGCTGTATTCTGCACATGCTTTGGTTTTCTCGGCGCGCTGCCTCCTCCGCCGTAACGCCTTGATTCCATCCCTTCAAGCCTCCGTGCTGGGCCTGCTGTCGGAGCTGCGCGTCGACCCGGACCTCCACGTGCTGCTGTTCGGCGAGAGCGTCCTGAACGACGCCGTGGCCCTCGCGCTGACGCAGTGAGTACCTCCCGTCGCCGCGTTCCTCTGGCTCTAATTGCGTTGAGATGAGGCTGTTTCCCGTGGGAGTGGACGCCGGCCGGACGCCGCCGGCCTCGAGGAGAGGAGGGAAAACAACGGGCCCGGGTGCGACTGTCAAAGCGGCAGGAGCGTCTGAGCCGCCGTGCGGTGGAACGCGTGAGCCTGTCGCCCCTGGCAGCGTCAGCATCTCATTAAGGCAGTCAGCGCTCCCAGCTAACGAACTGCCATAACACGGCGCCTGTCAGACTCAGCGGCGAACGGGGCCGTTGTCCGAGCATCTCAGCCGCTCCGCGCAGGTTTTTGTTCCCCGTCCTTTCTCACCCGCATTCCGGCACTTGTTTGACAAAGGGAAGCCCAGAGACGCGGCCCCATAGCGCCGTGCATGTTCTCGGCGGCGTGAGCGGCCCTCGTGGCCTCTGCCGCCTCTGGCCCGGCCCGGCCCGGCCCGGCCCGGCCCGCTGGCCTGCTGCTCGCCCTGGCCCCGCGCACAAAGCCGGCCCTTATTAGCGCCGTGCCGGGTCCTGGCACTGGAATGTTAACAAGCTTCCAGAGCAGCTCGACCTTACGCTGAGGCGCCCCCACCGGCAGCCGCGACCCGGCGCCGTTCAACCGCGACCCGGCGCCGCTCACGTCTGAGGGAACTGTACCTTTCCCAGGAGGTCACGCTGACCAGTGACTGGCGGCCATATTGTTGCCTCTCAGCACGCGGCGTCACGTGACGGCCCGTTCCAGCCGGGCAGCGTGAGGAGTGCAGGTGCATTATGGGCTATTTGGCGGTAGTTTGGCAGACATTTCCTGACACTGAAAGCAACAGAGCCACTCTCATGCATGAACTGGCCCTGAGCAGCCGCTCGCTGGGACCTTCAGCCTATCAGACGCTGTGACACTTAAACTAGAGCACACACCATGGGCTGAGTCCCGACTGCAGCGGCTGCGTCTTTGCCCCCCCCTCATCTCTCTCTTTATTGCACTCAGTGCCTCCCATGTGGAAGTGTCCCCCCCCCCCCACAAAGTAAATATTTATGGTGGTGCGAGTAGCACGGAGCTGTTTGTATTCCTCCCATTCCCATTTACTAGTGTCAAGCTTGAACCTAGGAATGTTCCTAACGGAGCGTCTTCAGTTGTGGCTCTAATCCTGCGGTGTGGTTTCCTTCCAGTGCCATCACCTCCTACATCCAGACGGGTGCGGGCCGCGCCTTCGACCCGGCCGCCTCCCTCCACGCGCTGGCCTATTTCCTCGGAGTGCTGGCCGGCTCCCTCCTCCTGGGCTTCATGTTTGCAGCCATGACAGCCCTCATATCCTTTCGTCCCCTCACCGCTCTGCCTCCGCAGCCCCCAAACTCAATTATCACCTCGGCATCCGCCGCCACCTATCCATCACCTCAACTTGATGATTGCTTCTCTAACGAACTCCTACTGTACCGGCGCCGTCACCAGGAGCTACCGCGACTGGGCCGAAAGTGCTCCTGTGACGTTAATGGCTGCAGAGAGGTCGTCAATCAAGCCAATGGCGTCTAATGAAGCTTCGACGTGCGCCGTTGTCCAGCGTTTCTCCCTGATCTTCTAGTAATTAGACCTTAGGATGAAAAATGAGGATGTGCCGTGGGACGTTCGGGGGCACAGCTCAGCTCTTATTTACAGTGACTAATCTGCGGGTGCAAGCGAAGCACAAAGTGAACGTTTATTAGAATTAGCTGCAGCGCTCTGCTCTGCAGTCGCGCTCCTACGAACGGCAGCTTCTTCAAACGCTACAGTTGTTCGCTGTCACACCTTAATTAGCAACCGCACGTGTTGTTAATTATAGAACGCGACAATCAAGCTCGGCTTTTCTTTTTTTTAATTGTGAGCCTTCGGGGTATTTAAGGACAGTTGGTGCACAGAAGAAGCAGATTGACAGATTAGTACGTTTTCATATTTACAGGTCTTAGAGCAGTTTCTGTCCACATTGCAGAACCCCAGTTAGGTCTTTGACGCTCCCTTTCACCTCACCAAGTTCACTCAGCTGCGTCACACTCCTCTGCTGGAGGCATGCGTCCTCTTCCTGCTGTCCTGGACCAGCTTCCTGTCGGCTGAAGCCGCCGGCCTCTCAGGTGAGCGCCGGCCCGCTCCCGCTTCATTTGTGCGTTTGAGTCGGAACCGCCGCCCCGCTCCCGTCGGGCCGCTCGTCTCCGCCTCCCGCCGCCACCACCTCCTCGGCCTCGCAAATGGCTACAGGCGTTCAGCGACCCGTGCTGCTGTTTGACTGACAGGGCTTCTCACACTCCGCAGACTTGAAAATGTGGTCTCCGTGGTCCAGACACGAGCGTCTGCGAAAACCCATTCTCAGAAACAGATGAAATCAGCTCCTTGTATACACTAGAAACACATCTGTTGTGTACATATGCGCATATACGTTATTGCATCGTGACAAGTTGACCTGCAAACGACAACATATTGAGCTGTCACTCGGCAGCGAACCGCAGGTATTAATCCTATTCTCAGCATTTAAAGCCGTCCTCTGTCTATCAGTTTCACAGGCACCGCTGATGCGAGCCGACAACCGAGTAGCAGCATCGTTGCCCTGAAAAGTCGCCGAGTTCTCCGGTCACATGTAAAAGCAGACCCGATGAAATCCCGACTAAAACACTCAGCTGACTGCACGCATGGCTGTTGCATGGCTGCTGCCTGGCTGCTTCCTGGCTGTTGCCTGGCTGCTGCCTGGCTGTTGCATGGCTGCTGCCTGGCTGCTGCCTGGCTGTGCGGCGCACTCATGCCCACACTGCTGCCGTTGTTCTTCCTGGCCTGATTGTGTCAGAGGGATTCCATTCATTGGGCTGACGCTGTGGCGCTCGGCCGCACTTGGCAGCGCTCCCTGTGGCCTGTGGAGGAGGCGAAGATGCTCTAATGAAAAAGCTTGACCTTTGTCTGTTGCACCCAGATGCCCTGTCTATTAAGTAGTAGCACTCAGAACGCCGCCCAGTGTGGGAGGCGCACAAGAGGAGAACCCAGGGCAGCGGTTCTCCGTCTAATCGGATGCAGGGCCCTGGGTGTGTGTTTTTTAGTAATGCGCCGCTTTTCTCCGCTGTCTTACCAGAGATAATTGTATAATACTTAATTCTGACTTCAGGCCTGCGGGGGTTACAGCGATTCAGATGTTTAGTCACAGCAATTTAAAAGTCAGGTATAAAGGTAGTCTTTGTGGTTCCACAGGTGCAGCCAGGAAGTGATGGGACTGTCTGCGGCTCCCTCGCGTAGTCCGGCTCTGTCTGTGTTTGCTAATTGCTGGAGTTTAGCGAGGCTGCGTTTAATGACCCTCGGTTTTGCAGGAAACCGGGCCGTCATTAATCTCGCTTCCCTCTCAAACTGCCCATTAATTACTGCAGCTCATCTGTTGCCAAGTGCCCTGCGTGGCGGAGTCTTCGTGTGGGTTTGTGGGTAATGTGTTCCCTCTGTCGGGGGTTAAACAAACAAAGGAGGACGCTGTGAGCGGGGATTTACAGGTGCAGGTCAGATGCGGACGCTGAAAGTGACAAGGCGCCTGGCTTCGCTGACCGCAGCGGCCTGAACCACGGTTGCTGCATTTATCGCTACCGGCGCCGTCTTCTGTTCCCGACCGTCACGGTAATCGCACGTTTCGCCGTCCTCCGCGGTTCTCTGAAAATAGAGGGAGCCGGAGACGTGAAATTGAATTTCTGCAACAAAGCAAGCATGTCCTGCAAGGCAGCACCCACCTTTCATGCTCCAAACTCCAGCCTCCTCTCTGGCCTCATCCCTCCCCCAGTTTCCCCTCTTTTCGGGTTCTCCATCTTTCTCTGTGTTTCGCTTCCTTTTGTGCTTTGCTTTTCAATTGTGTTCCCTTTGTTAATTTCTGCTCCTCCGCATCTGGCACGATCCAGTGCGATGATGTCATTCTTCAGCTTGTATTATCCCCAGAGCTGAGTAGAAAAGGATGTGTGTTGGGTTCTTTATTGCAACATGAGGACGTTTGAGTCCTCATTTGATTCTGCTTATACAGCTGGAATTCAGTAGAACACGGCTGGTTTCATCTGGTCTCACATTTCCAGCTACACACAGCATCATTCAAATTCACACCCGAGCCCTTGGGACGTTCCTTACTCCCTGCCGTCCACAGGGTTCTGACTGTTTAGCATCTTTGCAGCGTTTGCACTATTCTGGAAAAGCCTGTTCTGGTGTGTTTCAGGGATTGTAGCGGTGCTGTTTTGTGGCATGAGCCAGGCCAGGTACACGCGTCACAATCTGTCCCCCGAGGGCAGGACCAGGGCCGAGCAGGTAGGTTTACAGACCCCCGTCACAGTCTCCTCATTACGCCGCCTGCTGATGCCAGGGTTTGTGTCTGGCGTGCATGTGCGGGCAGTCATTAAGTGCCATTAGTGCTCTGCCCGTCCAGTGGGCGTCTGTGTAGGAGGCCGGTCTCCAGCTTTCTGCTTAAAAGGCTGCGCACAGACGGAGGCCGGTCCACTGTCACAATGTGAGCTTCCGAGGCGCAAATAAATCAGAAGTGCACGCATCTCCTCATCTGTGCATTTATTATTCATTACTGGTGCCACAGTGCGGTTTATCACAGAAAAGCCTTTCTACGGAAAACTGTGCGGCGCAGTTGAAGCATTTGCCTTTAAAGTGGATTGGGCGTGCAGGAGTAGGTGTGTTTACGAAGTGTGTTGCAAAGCCTTTATCTGTATTTTTATGATTTATACATGCAGTCACAGCTGAAAGGGAAAAAAGAAGACAAAGTGATTTAGTGCATGCAGACACTAGTTGAATAATTAGTAGGAGATCCGGCATCCGGTGTCCTTGTGATACGGCACTGAGGGAGAAGGTGGAGTCCTGATATTCAGTAACTCACTCACGCTTGTTCCTCGTAGGGGTCGCCGTCTTATTCAATTAGGTGGCTTCAAATAACACGCTTTAAATCAAAGCTGCTTTAACTGATAGAAACAGAAATTAAAACACCATCAATGAAATCAGACGCAACATAAGGACTTGAATTTTCATGCCTCATTAAAATGAAGCGAACGATATCGTGCTCTGTAACACGGCCCGGATCGCTACAGAACCCGCAGGCCCGATCTGATGAGTTGTCATGTCTCCCCGTAGGAATTACAGTTATTATTGGGGAAAAGGTAGCAGCTGTGGCAGCTCAGGAACTGTTTCGACAAAAACGGTAATTTAATGGCGAAGACACGTCCCGGTTTAAACGCAGCCACATTATCCCCTCGGATGTTTGCAGCCGCTGCCTCAGCAGATCCGGGGATAACATCAACACTGGATTTGTAATATTTGTAATAATCTAAGTCTGTTTACTCATTTCAGAAATGATCTGAGCCCTTTGCTTTGACACACACACACACACACACACACACACACACACACACACACACACACACACACACACACACACACACACACACACACACACACACACCCCAGCTCCTCCCCTCTCCGATGACCTTCTCCCTCATGATCCTCTCAATCCCTTTTATAATTTGCAGCTCTTTGAAGTCTTCAACTTCCTGGGGGAGATTTTCATCTTCGGCTACATGGGATATGTTTTGTTGACGTTTCCTCACCATGTCTTCAAAGCCCTATTCATTTCTGGGGCATTTGTATCCTTTCTGCTCCGTGATGGAGCATCTTCACGTCCTGCTGTGCAACCCTTGGAACCCACTCTGAATCCAGAAATGCTGATTTGTTCTGTGTCCTCTACCTTCAGTCATAATCCTTATCTGCGCAATCGTCTTTGGCCAGAGTGGCTTTTACTCGTTGCCTCCCAGTTCTGCAGTGCAGCGATTTCCTCAGTGCATAGTAAAAGAAAAGAAATCTGCTCTTAGATTGTTTCGGTTTAAGCTGGTGAGAGCCATTTAACAGATCTCCCACGTTCAGCATCCTCCTCCTGCAGATTAGGATGGTGCAGTGCAGCACGCGCCCTGTGGAACACGCATGGAAACACATCTTATAAATTATTACAACTGCTTGTTGGGGTTTTCTAGCAAAGCTCTGTGGAATTAAGTTGTTTGCCAGTTTGAGATAAGCTTACAGTACTTCATACTGTAGTGGATTAGGCTCTGTTTCGCTGCCGAATCGGTTCCCGAGTCTCCAGTGGAGAAAGTTTTCTGCTCGAGTGAAAGGAAAAATCAATTCAAAGGAGGTTGAGCGGTTATTGGTGATACAGGTTTATGTGTTTTTCCCAGGCACACAATATAAGTGTGGTTTAGTGGTGGACTAGATTCCTCTTCCCAGAAACTGATCGAATTTAAACTGTACCTAAAGTAATTAGTTCACAATTTCTCCATAAATATTTAGTGAAAATGAGTGAGATCCAACTTTCCAAATGTGAGTTTTGGTCTTTATGGAATCAAAAGATTTAAAATATTTATATCAATGCCACAGGGAAACGACTTGGCAGGTTTGTCCTGTATTGCTTGTGAAGCATTTCCTGCCAAACTTAAATTGATTGCATGTTTGAGTAATGAAAAAAAAATACTAAGAATTCAAATAGTCAGTCAGAAAATAGCCATTAGGTGCCATCTGCGTATAAGTATAAGAGTATAAGAAGCCTCCTCCACTGGCAGCTCCTCCATCCGCGGCGGATGACGCTACTAGAACATGACTCTCATGAGCCGCTCAAGTGAAGCTGTTGTAACATATGTCTGGTTGTGCGGCTCTCGCTGCGCCGGTCGCTCCCTCTCGCCGAGGGGCCACAGGGGCCACAGGGGCCACAGGGGCCACAGGGGCCACAGGGGCCAAAGGGGCCACAGGGGCTGCTGGCTACCTACTGTACTGTACAAGCGTCCCTGCCCGAGCGCTCGTATCAGCTCATGCCTGAGGAGCGACTCCGTTGGCCGCGGTCCAAGCAGCTTTTACAGTCCGCTGCCCAGATGGCCAACAATTATTATTACAATCCATCTTCCACTCCGGGGTCAAAGGGGCCGGAGAAAGAGTCGACGGAGCACATTCCTCCTCCAGTTCTCCTGTGTCCGATGCGAGGGGGCCGCCAGCGAGCAAGTCCTACGCTACACAAAGGCTCAGAGCGAACAGGACCTGGCAAACTGGACGTACAAACAGGGGTAAATGGAGGTGGACGTCCTCTTGTAGAGCGTTTAACGTGTCTGTAAAAATGAAATAACCCCAATCATTCAACGCTCTTAATCGCTCTTTGGTTACACAGTAGATTTTAATCGCTGGAGCTCGCAGCCTTTGCCAGTGACAATGGAGATGGGCTTTATTGGAAATGAGGTTGAGATGAAAGTGCTTAATTACCTCCATTCAAATGGCTCCGAGGCCTTTGATAAAGAAAAATGACGGCTTTTGGGAGCAGGATATTGCTTTTGAAAATCCATAGGGTGCGTGAGATCTAATATTGACTGCCGGGTGCAGGGAGTTACTAAATGCTATGTCAGAGCGAGGTCCCGTTATGATTCATCTTTGGACCTGGGAAAATCTTTAAATGTGGTCTTGACACGGCGTTAAGCCGGGGTGACTGTCAAATTCAAAGTTTCTGAAAGTTTCACCCGATCGGTTCTGGTTCACAGTCGAACAGCACCAAGAGTGAAGTCTAAGGGACCGTACGAGGCCGAGGTTCCACCCAGGACAGCAGCCACGGCCCTGATAACGGTCCAGATCTCCTCTCCCTCCACCGCTGCGCTTAGCATTCAGTCCCGTTCTGTGTGAAACATCAAAGTGTGTGTGGAGGGCAGAGACAGCTGGCAGAGCCTGATTGGCTCCACGTCGCGGAATGGTGCCAGACTGCTGTGTTTGCATCCTAAACAGAAAATATTCACAGATAATTTCTGTGTGTGTGTGTGTGTGTGTGTGTGTGTGTGTGTGTGTGTGTGTGTGTGTGTGTGTGTGTGTGTGTGTGTGTGTGTGTGTGTGTGTGTGTGTGTGTGTGTGCGTGTGTGCGTGCGTGCGTGCGTGCGTGCGTGGTCATTTTACAGCCTACTTTTCCTGTTTGTACGTTTATATTTACATATTAAAAGGATCAAGCAGGTGGACTTTCAGGAATAATTTAATGGTAATTGATGAATTGATTAAAATACAAAATTGTTAGAAGCAGTTGTTTTTTTTCCCCGTGTTTTGCGTGAACTTGCCGATTCGTAAGTGTACTCGACTGCGTCTGAGTGTGTCTCAGTCACAAGTGTTCTCCTTAATCTGCATCCGATACACAGCTCTCCCTCTTCATCTCGAGAGCGTTCAACGTCTACCCTTTATCTTTCCTGCTGAACCTGGGCCGCACCAACAAGATCCCTCGCTCCTTCCAGCACTTCATGACGTTTGCAGGTACGGCTTTTTAAATATTCCACCACACCTTCATCTGAGTCGATGCGCATGCACACAAATAGCAGCGCCTTTATAATAAGTTATTCCAGAAAAGGTTGTTGCTCTAATTGAAACAGTCAGCGCGTTTGATTCTTTTCAAACGAGTTCGCTCTCACCCGTTCCTATTTCGGTAGCTGTATTCGGGGAGGGAGCGTAAATAAAGCATTCCCTCACATTAGCATTTGAGACCAATCGATGATGCAGGAGAACGGGCTGTTTGATGTGAAGTGATGCCGGGTAGCGCTGCAGCAGCAGCTAACCCACTTTACCTCTTACGTAAGAAGGGGTCTTTTCAAAAAGCCCTTGTCTTGCTATTTTTTAAAACTCCCACACCACCACCACCACCGCCTTCACCAGCTTCACACCGTGATCACGTTCGCTTTTCAGTCACTAAGAGCTTCTTTGGGGGGGTGTGTTGCACTGGTCAGCATCAGGAGAGGTGATGCTGGCAGGTGGTTGAGTCACGCCTCCGTCCCGCTGCTCTGTCCCCAGGTCTGAGGGGAGCTGTGGCCTTCAGCCTGGTCATGCATATCGACAGGTCCACGGAGGTGAGGCGCGCGATCCTCACCACCGCTCTGCTGCTCATCGGCTTCACCGTCTGGGTGCTGGGTGCGGCCGCCGATCCCGTCTTGCGCAGGCTGGATATCAGGTTAGTCCAAACAATAGTTGGCTGAGACAGTGGGTGTGGAGGAGTCGGGAGTGTCCATCTCCGTCCCTTGTGAGACCACAGGCCCCTGGAACAATGTTGGATGGGAACTCACCCAGTCATACGAGGCAAATCTGAATGTGAGGCCAGTGGGTGATAATCGTTAAGGACGCAGGGCTGTAATTACTACTTATACTATTAAACTGTAATCTGCGGCCTCAGATCACAGTGCTGTAATTGACTCCCACAGTCTTTCACGGCAGCGTGCTTGAATCTCAGTGTGAGCCCAGACGTCCGTTGGAGCTGCACGGGAAGAAACGCACCAAAACGAAATGTCGCCCATTCTGAAGATTTAAATACCAAAGGGGCAAATAGGAGCAGCAAAGGAAAAGAAACGCTATTTAACTGTAACAAAAGTGAAAACATAGCGAATATAAACAAAAGCGGCTTCCTGTGGATCGCTGGTCACGTTTAAAAAGGCGGAGCGGCAGCGCGGCTTCTCTTAATGAACTGCAGATTGGTTTTGGTAATTCAATCCTCCGACTTTTTCATCCAAATTTGCTCCGTTTCGCCGACGTTGGTGCACCAGATAGGAGCAAACACCAGCGGAACTCCCTGGGGCAATGAACTGGCTTCCGGCAGTCGCGGGTGCGAGTGTGACGTTCCCGCGCTTCAGTCGCGCGTGACGCCTGCGCGTACGTGCACGCGTCCACGTGCACACGGAGCCGCCCGCCTCCGTCCTCCCGCGGCCGCTGCCACTGCGTCCGACGGAGCATCCGTTTCCTCTTCCACACCCCCTCCCCCTCCTCCGCCATCCGTCCTCGTCTCCCTCCGCTCACACGGCCGTGTGAAGTTGAAGGGACGAGCAGCAGCTCGGAAAGACTTCATTTCCCTGAATAATACATTACATCTCAGCACCTGGAGCAAGTATAACTTCCATTCCATTGCTAAAATGGTTTTGTGGAGGAGTCTTTGAAAGTTGTACTCTGAGTGAAATCGTTTCTTTTAACCCTGGAACCACCTGAAACCTCAGCACCGCAGACATCAAACACGGCGGCGACGCGGGAAAATCAGTTGTTTTCATTTTGGGACTTTTATTTTAAAAGCTTGTTATCGCAGCTAACGCGGTGCTTACGGTGCGTCTGCCGTGAATGAGGCCACCCTGCACTTTCCCACACTGGCGACAGGAAACGCTGATGATTATCGCGCCAGCGGTTTCCCTGCGACGCTGAACTCTGTTCTGGTTGTGGTTCTTCAGGTGCCTGCACATTTGACTGCAGACAGACGCACAAACGCACGAGCTCTGACTGAACTATGGACTTGTTCCTTTTATCGGCGCGGCACATAAGCCTCTGCTCTGTCGCTATCGGCCCGGCTCACGGAGGCCCAGTGGTCCAGAACAGCTCCAGAGAGAAAGAGAAAGTTTCCTCTTACACCCTTTTTTTTTTACAACCGGCTCTAAAAAGGAAAAACAAACGTGAAAGACGGTCAGACATCGGCCTTTTGTGCTGTTAAACCCAGACCGTCTGCCTCCGCTCCTCTCACCATTCATTCCGATTCCTCTCCATTTCAGGGTGCATTTTTGGTCCCGCTCCAGAGTTTCAGTCATGCTGCTGCAGAATAATGCGCATTCAAATGTTTAATATGATACAGACATAGTTTTCTATTAGAAGCTCATCAACTAATTAGACTTGAGACAATGACAAGCTTTAGCTTTAGGTGATTCTAAGTGTGTTCATATTGTGGGAAAATGCATCACGCAGCTGCAACGTGATCCGCATTGTCGTGTTGGAGGGAGAAACTTCACCTAACAAGGCGATTGTCACCGCTCTGGACATTTTGTTTGCAGCCCGTGAAACAACCAGTGCGTCGCTGCCAGTTTCTTACCGTCACTGAAAACAATCTCGACATCGCACAACAGACGTTCACGTGAATAATGATGATGCGGTAACTGGATCCGGCCGCTCCTCAAGGCCTTTTTAGCTCATGGCGTCGCAGGCCTCATTCAAAGCAAGTCCTGGCCTCTGACACTCAAACGCTAAACCAAATAAAGATATATCATCTGTCTGTTTCTTTGTGTTCCGCCTGTTTCTGACGTCTTTTTTTGTGTTGCTGTGTAACTCTATGCGTGTGTCACACAACTGCTTCTCAGTTTCGGCTGGTCTCCTTTTCTCTGACGGGTGCTGGGGGTGGGAGGGCACCGCGAGGCAGATCTGGGCCCTGGAGTCAGGCCGCCTCTTTAAGGGTGTGAGCGTCGACCAGACCTTTTATTCTGAATGGATCATTTATTCGGTTTTTAGCTCTCGTGGTGACGTACTATGAGCCGTACGGTAGCTGTGAAGGTGCAGGGCTGAACACCAGGTCCGACTCAGGGCTCCAGAGGATGTCTTCACATTAAACGCTGCAGTCGCCCAGATCTGATTTGATGTGAAATTGGATTTTGTTTATATCTGATCCTGCGTGGGTCAAATCTGGTTTGATGCGTGCGCCTGCTGTCGGCGTGGACAGATAAGATGGAGTCACATTTGTGTGTTCTCTCTCTGTTTGATTTTCACGAATGTCTCCTTTTTGTCTGTAGACACACCGCTGACTTTATGTCACACTCTATGACCGAGTCCTCCCTCCACGCGTTCCCGTCTCACCTTCATGATCGCCTTCACACGCCTGCTCTGCATCAGCGCACTCACATACATAATCCCCCATCCAGCATGTCCCGGACGCCTCGCCGCTCCTTCCTGTGGCTTTCAAGCGTTTGCTGTTTACGTTTACGCCAGCTAGCGGCGTTTTGCGTGTGTGTGTGCGTGTGCGTGTGCGTGTGCGTGCACATATAAAACTTGGAGGCGAAGGCGTAACAGCTGAGGCCTGGCGAGAGACAGGCCTGTTTGTTTGCAGCGGACAGATGGACGGGTGGAAGAGCCCTTCTCTGATGTGACTCGCTCTTCTTCATGCCCCACTGACCTCCTATCGCTCTCGCCGCTGCGTTTTTGGCGTCGCGAGTGGGAGAACAGACGAGAAACGTTAATGACCAAACTCTGGTTTTACTTTTCCCCGCTTTATCATGGTTACACCGAGCTCCGCTGCAGCGGGCGGCTTAGATGCACTGAGGCAGAGTCCTGTGAGTTCACCCAGCCGCATCCATTGATTGTGTCTCCTGTGCACCGAAGGCTCGAGCTTCATTTTAGCCTCTCTAGGGACACACTGATCTGGAACTAACTCTCTGCTCCCAATCAACACGAGCCCCACTGGCCGTTTCTGCATTTCTGTCATTACTCTGGTGTAGCTGGTCGGTGCCAGAGGTCCAGTTGCAGGGCGTGGACCTGCTGCATGTGCTGCCAGGTAACGTAGGACCTTACCACAGTTGCTGCTGATGGGAGCGTAATGAGAGTCATGCTGAGGCCAGTAAGTAATGGTTGTGATGCTGATCACACATGAAGCGTTATCTCTTCTCATTAGCCCTCCAGGGTTACTCTCTGTGGCACCAGATACACACAGTCCTCCCTCCGCTCACCGCCGCCCATCGTTAATCTGGGCGCGTGTGCGCACACGATACACAGGTGGGAGCCGCGGGCCACGCATGTGCCGGCGTTAATGCATCGCTCTACCCTCTGACTCGCAGTTCAATGAGCTCCCTCTCCGAGTGGATTGATAGTCGCGCCGGAGTGAGTGCAGAGAGACTGAACAGATTGCTGCGGTAACCGTGTCTGTCAGATCCGCCAATATGGCGAGTTTATCAGGTGAAGATTGAATCTGGACGGGGGTCTCGTACGCTGGAGTCCTGTGCTCCAGCCCGCGCTGAAGAGGCCCAGGGGCACGGGCCTAATGGATGTGACGTCAACGCGGAGGGGAGGGGGGTCCATTAAAGGGAGCATCAGGGCAATAAAGCTGCCCAATCCAATCGGTGTGTGGAGGCAGAGAGCTCTAAATGCAGAGGCACATTCTTTGCATGAATGCTGAATGCGAATGGCTGCATACCGTACAGTAGCTGAGGCTCGCTGTGGCACCGGAGCGTATTTGAGTTTATTGTTTATAGAGTTAAGCCCCAGCGAGGGAGGCGGGGGAGAGAGAGCGCGCGCACAGCAGCAACATCAGTATGTGCTGCGTGTATCTCGGGCAGGTGTCTGTGGACTGAAAGAGGATCCGCACACGAGTATGAATAATAAAAAAGACATCGAGCAGCCGCTGCGATGCCACGCACGCGCGCGCGCATCGTTTCCACTCCACTGGTGGGTGAACAGCGCTCCGAGAATGCGGTCGGCGTGGAATCCTCCGAGGGACGCTGGTAATGAGGGTTGATGGATGGTACTGATGGGGCTAAATTTGCGGCGCTGCGGAGATCTGCAGAGGCAGAGATGGGAAGTGTTTGAAAGACTCGGATTCCCGGCGTGTGTGTGTGTGTGTGTGTGTGTGTGTGTGTGTGTGTGTGTGTTGTTTACGAGAAACGGCGGCGTTGGTGCCGGAGGCGAGGGGGACACTCTTTGGAAGCAGAGAGCTCTAATGAATCCAACTCACCCAGCATCCCCAGCTGCCTAGCGACCTCACCTCTCAATCATTCTCAATGGGCACCTCTTATTTATAGCGCCCGTATTTTTAGCCCCTCTATAATTTCAGCTCTCTGCCTTTTTGAAGAATTAACAAAAAGTCCATTCATGGGGAAAAAATTGAGTCCAAAAATGAAAAGGCGAGAGAGAGCCTGAAAAGACTGAAGTCAGACTTTTAAAACCTGCTTCTGACGCGTCTGCATTATATTCACTTACGAAACATTTTACTCAAAAAGTGGATTCGTTAGACCTTGAAAGCAACTTAGCAGAATTAGCATTAAAGGGTTACACCTAGATATGATTATGTTTGGAGCCGACTGCTGGTGCACTCACAGTAATGATGGGAAATGTCAATATCGGGACGTGCGGAGCCAATTCTCTGAGCTCGAGAAAAAAATCTTTAGGCGCGAATCAAGTGGCGTGGAGGCGCACGTGACCCGAGGTGCCCATCGACGCGGCCCTCTGGGATCCCGCCGGTTCATATACGAGCTCTGTAATGAGTAATGAGCCACTCCATCCTGAATTATGAATCCAAACTCCCCGAGGTCGCTCTCGCTCGCTCCCGAATTGTTCCTGAGGCAGGAAACACTTGGCCGGAGAGAGAGAAAGCGAGCGAACAACAGCTTTGGCACAGGATGAACTCCCAATGCACAGATGAGGAGGGAGAGGCAGATTAAACGGTTCAGCGGAACGGGCGCACGTTCGCCGCCGCGGAAGGAGAGCGAGGTGCAGCGGGAGGGGGCGGCACGGATGCGGACGCGCCGCGAGACAATCGGGCCTGAGACAAGAGAGCGGGCGCTGGAAGACGGTGATTTATTCAGTCGTGAAAGCCTCTCAGCGCTGGCGCCGCGCGAATCACGCCGGCGGAATCAAAGCGGCGGGGCCACGGGGCTGTTATGTAACCGGTGCACGGCTAAAGGGAACATATGGAAACAGAGGAGCCGCAATCAGGAACACATCGCCGCTTTTTGGGTTGTGGGTTTGACACTAAATCGTTTTGCACGTCTGTGGGATCCACATGTCTCCGTGTGGACTCCTGCTTGTCCACTGGACCCGGCGCCTCCGGGCTCGACCGGGGTAGAAGAAGAGAGGACTTGGCAGGCCCAGAGCTGGCCATCTGTTTTTTGGATGTGGTCAGTCTGAATTAAGCCTCTCTGTCTCTCTCTCACACACAAACACACAAGTCCATTCTCTCTCTCTCTCTCTCTCTCTCTCTCTCTCTCTCTCTCTCTCTCTCACAGGCCCGGTGCATCTGGCTGTCCGGTCTGTCGGGTCCTGTGGCCATGTTTCTGCTCGGAGGTGGGCCGGGGCGGGGGTGGGGAGTCTGTGTGTGTGTGTGTGTGTGTGTGTGTGTGGGGGGGGGGGGGGGTCTCGTATCGATTCAGGCCCGCTAACGACGCGCCAAGAAGCTGCTCTCATAATTCTCCCTCTTAAATAATTCACCGCTCGCCCTCAAAAATTTCATCAGCACCTACATATGGAGAACAATCTCGCCCTGAGCAGCAGCAACAGCAGCGCTGTAGATGTAGAATGTGAGTGGGGGGATGAGTGAGCGGACGGGGGGTCCGGCTCCGCGTCCGTGCAGCTCCCGTGGTCACGGCTCACCCGCTCCGAGCCTGGAGCGCTGTTTTGACACTCCGTCTGACTGGTCAGACATATTCAAGTAATGGTCCTGGCTGCAGGGCCGGACGCGCCTCACCACCGCCCCCCCCCCCCCCAGGTTTAACTAGACCGCCGCTTACTGGCCCGCGTCCGTTCCTCCTTTTAAACGGGGGAGATCCCTGCAGTCGGCTTCATTAGCAGAGTGCCGCGTCCACAAAGCCGTTATTACCGCCGCGTCATCATGTTGAGGCCTCGCGTGGTGAATTCAGCTGGTGCCAGCTGAAACCAGCCCCCCGTCCCCGGCCCGAACACGACGACCGAAGCAAAACGAGACGTTTCATTGTGTCCTTGAGGAGAAACAAGAGGGAGGAAGAGCGAGAGCTCCAAAATGAGACCTGCAGCGTAAATCCACTCGGAGGCGAGTGTCATCAGACGAGTTGGCTTATTAAAAGCTGGGTTTTAATTGGCTTTCGCTGACCGCAGCCCTTTTTATTGTGATGCATCCGTCGGCGTGGCGCGTGCACACACCAGCAGCAGTAATGCATCAGGCTCTTGTTGTGTTTTCAGTCAAATGCTCTGCCGGTCATTAACAGTCATTAAACAGCTTGGGGGTTGTAGAGCACTTCAGCAAAGACTTTGCATCCAGAGATTTGAAAACAGCTGAGCATTGGAATCATTTAAACACCTATGACGTCATATACTTTAATACTTGCTTTATTAATGAAGAATAAGGCGCCAGCTGTATCATGTATATGTGCAAAACGCCATTTCAAGGCTTTCTGTGTCTCAGCCCGCCATCCTGTGAACTCCACCGCACTATATTTAGCACCTTTGCCTGTGTCATGCTGAGCCATGCAGGTGAATGTTGTGGGAAGGAAAATGAATTCTGTGTGATAATAATATCTTTGGCTCCCGCGGCCTCCTTCGCTCCCAACTGTCTGTGGCTCCGCAGGGATCCAGCTGGCTGAAATGCTCAAAGACTCCCTTCCTGTTAAAGCGACACCGTCAGAAGCACAGATTGGTGTCAGCTTCCATAGTACAGCGATGTTTTTATCCAGCAGCTAAATCTGTGTGTGTGTGTGTGTGTGTGTGTGTGTGTGTGTGTGTGTGTGTGTGTGTGTGTGTGTGTGTGTGTGTGTGTGTAAATAATACAAGCTGAGAGCCTGGTGAGCATATTTCCATCACTCTCATATGCATGTATGCCCATTAAATGTGAATCCACAGCTGGCAGCTGATTAGCGTAGCTTATCACAAAGGCTGATAATGACTTTTCTACGGCGTTAGATGCTCATATCTGTCCGCATGCATTAACATAAGGGAGCGTTTACGTCTCCAGCCCGTCCGCTTTGCATGACGTTGCATCAGTATGTTTTTCACGCTGCTATTTTCCCAACCGGCGTTAACATTTGCAGAGTTGCTCCCGAGCATCGGTTTGAGCAACGGAACGCGATGCGTGGACATCTGCTGAGTGGGTGATTGTTCATCGCGTGCGATACGGCAGAAACACTCCGGAGCGTTTTGTCTGAGAGCACGTTAAGGTTTGGACGCCCAGTGCACACGGTGCTGATCATTCACATGCACTCGTACGCTGCTCTGCCTTCTTTATTTTTAGTGATGGGGAATTGAGGCTGAAGCTGCAGAGTGAGTGGGGTTCTCACTCTGGGCTCCAGTAGACTGACCCAAATACTGCAGTCAGAGCTGGGGCCATGGACGGATTGTTGGCGACGCTGCAGTGAGAAGGAAGGAGGCTTCTGCTGTTTTCCTCTTTGTTTAAGCTCCTCACTCGCTGCAAAGTTGTATCTCTATCACATGTGCAGCTGAAGGCAACTCATGCATGAAGACTTAAGGGTTCTCACTGCCGGCGCTAATCAGTTTGTGGAACATGTAGTGGAAGCTGAGAGCTCGTCTCGTCACACGGCACAGCTGTGTGTGTGTGTGTGTGTGTGTGTGTGTGTGTGTGTGTGTGTGTGTGTGTGTGTGTGTGTGTGTGTGTGTGTGTGTGTGTGTGTGCACGTTCTCATGACATCTGCAGCACCAGCTTTGGTTGGGGCTAAATGTCTGTTTCTACTTTGATGTTGGAGCCCTGAGTGTTTTCTGATGCTGATCTCGCAGCCAGTGTGTGAGTCACTCTGTGGATGTTGACGTCTGCAGCCTGTTTGTTTCGTTTGTGCGTGAGCCATTCCAGAGCGCGTTCTCAGACATTCTTTACATTCTCAGTTTTTAACACAAGTTCCTGAATCAAGTGCCTGTGGTCAGACACGCTGCACAGCAGCAGCGCGAACAAAGCACATTATTTGTTACTACAAATGGTGCTTTTTAAAAAGGAGTTTTTTTTAATTCTGCTCACTCGAACGGTAAGATGCTCTCACTATCAACCTGTGGAGTCACCTTTTACGGGGCTGTGCTGCAATATCTGCCTGCGATCTGTCACAATTACACCAGTTGAATTGTCTTTCCTTTGTGTGTTTTGTGTCTAGTCTGTTCAACTAGAGAACTGAGCGCATGACTTCCAGCTTTCCTCTCGTCCAAACTCAAATGACAGAGTAAACACAGCCCCCGTGAGACTCCTTCCCTCCTCCTCTCCATCGCTTTGTGCCCCTCCCCCCTTTCCCCCCCTCTCATCCCCACCGTCAGAGCAACACAAGGAGGAGGCGCAGAGGGAGCGGAGCAGTGGGGAGGGCGGCTCTAACTTCATTTGCGCTGCCTGTTAAGTGTCTGCTGCTCCAGCTCAAGGAGAAACTCATCCGCATGTTTATTAACCAGTGCTGCTAATCACAGAGTTCCTCCTCCTGAGGAAACGTCTCTCCTGCATGTAAACACCGTTAACTACTACCTGTAGTCGTCCTCCCAGGTAAGACGGTGTATAATAAGTGACATCGTGGGGTGTTTGATGAGCCTCCTGCTTCGCTGGGGAGATGCAGGTACATGTCTGGTAGAAACACGTGGACGTCTGTGCTGCAGTAATAAAAACAGGCTTCCTACAAATTCAAGCCCACAGCGTTTTCCTGCTACGAGCCAGCTTCCAGAGAGAGACTGAGTCAGTGTGAAGTGTGTGGCATCCTGGAATGCGCTCAGACATACTTGAGCCTCAGCGGTGCTCGGGAGAAAGTCGGGATTGTATGGAGACATGAACGGAGTCGCTGACGGTGAGCGATGGTGGAGTTTTTTAGGTGTGATTTAATCACAGAGGGGGGAACTCCAACGCAGCGAGGATCTACAGGAACTGGGCCGAGCGAGGATTCTGAAGAATCTGTGACTCGCCTCTCGTCTAAACTCCCATTTCCTGTGCTCAATACAAATGTATGCAAAGTTCACTCCGCTCCTCCGCTTTCACCACGCGTGCACTTGTGCTCACGGCTGGTTGGATCAGTTCGGACGGCATTTGTTTTCATTGAACGTCAGAGCGTTGACGAGGACGCTTAACGACGCACGGTTTAAAAGAGCTCGTGGGAACGCGAGAGCTGGTGGACAGCTGTTGCTACACACACACACACACACACACACACACACACACACACACACACACACACACTTGTTATCACTTCGTTGCTCTGTCGCATCAGAACTTCTCTGTCTCGTCTCGTCTCCCAGTCGATATTTCACTCACCCACGAACCATCTCTCTCTCGTCGTCGTTCAGCAGCGGTACTAACTCATTCTGTCACTCGCGGTACAACACACCATCTTTCATTACACTCACGAAATTCCGCCTCGTACTTTTCTCCACCGTCATCTTTTTTTTTTTTCTTGATCTTATCCACCCTTTCCTCTTTCAGTCACTGCGACTCGGTGACTCGCTGTTGCCGCGTAACCCACCACCTGGTGGCAAAGTGTCATGTACTGTGCTGTGCCTGTCACATCCTGCATCCCTTGCAAGGTTTTTTTTTTTCTACAAGGAGAGTCAGAATAACTACAGATGATAAAGACAGATCTCCAATGTCTCCGCTCCGCCTATTCCTGTGCACAGTTTCAACCTTTCTCGTGTTCTGACAAGAAAAATAGATGCGCGGTGGATGGTGGGCAGATAACAAAGACCGAGGCTTGGAGATGGTAGGAGGAGGTGAGAAACAGAGGAAGAGGGATCCTAAAAGCGTAGCATTCATGTTAAAGAGATAACAAAGAGGAGAAGTGGAGAGAGACAATGGCATTAAATAGGAAGATGCAAAGAAAGCTTAAAATAGTGAAGAAGAGACAATGGTGGTTGGTGCTGAAAGCCAAAAAAAGCCAGACATAGAATCTGGGTGCAGGAATCAGCAGAAGCAAACTGAGGGAAATGACTCTGTTGGATCGTTTGCTGGAATAAAACCAAGGTCAGATCTAATTACTCAGCAGGTTCACCGTGTTTTTGTAGAGATTAAACGGCAGAAATAGAAACAACGTCTACACTGAAACGTGTGACGCACCGACGGGAGGAGGACGAAGCAGAGGCTGACTCGTGTCCACGGACCGATCGGTGGATCTGTTGGACGGCGTGTGCTTGTCGCCTTGTGAGTGCGCAGTGCAGGTGATGGAGCAGCCCTTGGAGCGCCTGCCGGCCGCTGCTGACTCACTCCTCTGGCCTCAGGCAGCGTAAGCAGCGATCAGCACTTCTGTCCAGGGCTCGGCAAAAACCTGAGCCACGCACAACGCGGGCGTGTGCACTGTAGCCGAGGGTGACTGTGCTTCCTGTGATTGTTGTAGTGTGGTGAACATGAACTGGTCTTAGATGAAAGGTCAGTGTGTTCAGACCTGACGCACTTTCTGGTTCTAAACCGCACAAAAACAATGGTGTTTATTTCTCTGGCTGTGATGTTGTTGTATTGAATCAGAGCTTCCTCTTTCATTCTCTCTGCAGAGCGGGGGAACATGACGACGAGCGTCCTGATGAGGTAAAAACATCATATTGTTGCTTTATGTGATCTGTTTATTCTGGCTGCTTTTCTCCTTTCAGGCCGTGAAATATATTTTACCAAAGTCTTAACTTTGTGCAGTGTCAGCTCCCCTCCTGAGAAATAAATACAAAACCATTTCTAGTTCATCTTAATGTAAAAGTCATTTGTGGAACAGCCTAATTGGATTTTAAATAAGTGATGCTGGCTCAATAATTCATCATGTTCCCAAATAATTAAAAAATCATCTTAATTTATTAATAAACTGGGCCATTATTTACTGTCACTGCGTCTGCTTTGCTGACTTTGTTGTATAAGGTGTTGCTCATTAATCACATTTAACATATTGAGAGTTAGTATTATGGGATGTTTATGCCCAGAAACATTTAATGTTCCCCTTAGAACAAACGGCTGCAATCAGTAGTTCAGTGTTATTGGGCTGCACACACCCACCACCGCTGCTTTACCTGCAGCTGCCCCCTCCTCTCACTTCAGTGAGAACAGGAGAAGGTCTGAGCTCCTCCGTCCTCCTCCTCGATGCCAGTGGTGCAGACAGAATAGCTACTGTATAGCTATAGTGGAGGTATGAAACTGGGCTCCAACTCTCTTTCTTATGGAAATAGATAAATGTAACGTTGTCTAGATGAGGTCCGCGGCCATCTGAAGCTGGGGGGGGGGCTTGTGATCAGACCGTCTAGAGCAGCACTCCACAGGGTCTTTGTGTGTCACTGAGAAACACTGGCTCTCTCATGTTCCACAGGCTGCTGCCGGGAGGCCGGACACGACCCCGGGCCTGTGGCACAGGCTGGACTACAAGTATCCTTTCACAACTCACAATGGTTAACGCATTAATGAGTACGAGGGAAAATACAAATACGCAGTAATAGGAGAAGAGCACGATGCGTAACGGGTACTGAAGGGCCCACGGTGGAGCAGGAGAGTCTGACCCACACCAGCAGCATCTGATGTATATGCGTAGATTTCCTGAAATATTAGACTTTAACTTTGATTTGTGTGCTATTACGTCCTGGATGAAGTGGATTCCTGTAAGCAGAGAATGAAGTTAAATCATTAGTCTGTAGGAAAACAGTCATGTCTGCAGTGAACTGCATTAAGCTAATCCAATTCTAACGACTCAACAGCCTCATGAACTGGTCCAGTGTTCAGGAGAGACCACACGGTTGCATGTTGTGGAGTCTCCCCTTCATGTATGAGCTGTGAAGGGTTTGTTGGTGTTGTGGCTCTGTTGTTTAGAGACGCTCGGGTGAAGGTGAGTAAAGGGGCAGATCAGGTGACAGGACGATGAATATGATATATGGAGGAGGGAGCGGTCAGGTGACCGGAGCGCAGGAAACAGAAAGCAATGATGGTAGAGAGTGTGCGCGAGTCATCGTTTGCTGTAATAATCTGAGAGGCTTCTCTGAGCTACGCGCCTCCTCATTGTTCACCGCGTCCTCACAAGTCTCCGCGTTCCTGCTGCCGGAGCGCCTCCTCGCACGCTTTTCACAGGAAGGTGTTAGATGAGTGAGACGCTGAGCCAGGCCTCAGTCTTACATCCAGCCTGGAAAAATGTCCCGTTTGGCGTTTCATGCGTTGCTTTTGAATGATCAGAATGATGGTGGATTCTTATGTAAGCCGTTAGTGAAGAATGCTGATTCTGACGGACACGAAAGCCGGTTTTGGTACTTTCCTCAGAATGAGTAGCTCGTATTTCTGTGCTGAGTCATCCCAGATGCAGCTCATATTTAAGGATCCTTAGATGTGTGTTTCATGAAACAGGGTGTGTCCCGGCATGACTCTGTGTTTTACTGTATTTATGTCCTACAAACACAATAGGAAGGCACAAACAATAAACCTTACCAAGTGTAAACATGTAGTGCTCGACATTTTGTGTTGTGTGGGAGACATAGTGTATAGGAGTAGTAATTATGCCGTATTTTTACTGTGATGTGTCACTATATGTGGGTGGTGTAGTGGGTTAGATGGTTCTGGCTTCCAGGAGCCTCTCTGGATCAGACACTACAGGGTTCTGGTGGATTGATTGGTTTTCATGCAGAGTGGAAGCAGGGGTCACAGCATCAGCCCGGTTCTGCCCACAGGGACGGATACTCAACAAGTGGCATGTTTGAAAATCAGGATGTGGGTTTGTGGCACTTTATCAGTAGGAGCTGGTCTTCCGGACCTGAGCGAACTTCAGGAAGTCAGAGTGGGTTTTTGTGCAACTTCTCTGACACTGAAAATCCATTACTTAAAGGTTAATGTTTGCACCTATTGTCTAAACTGTCTAAACGATTCTGTAGAAGTAGAGTAAATGAAGGAGGGAGCATATACAGGACACACACACACACACACACACACACACACACACACACACACAGCACGGAACAGGTCGACACGGTGTCGACAAGAAGACGACTCGTTCTCCAGGTCCCGAGGAAGTCGTTAGCTCCCCCTTCTCTGCCTCCCCCGCCTCCCATCCTCCCCCCCCCCGTCCCCATAACTCCCACCTCTTACGTTACCGACACCAGCATCACAATGCACCAGCCGGTGCCAGTTACCACACTGGATCGTTCCTCTCCGTCTTGTGCCAGAGGCCTGTGCTCGCGTGCGACTGCCGGCTCCCGCCTCGTTCATTAGAGGCTTTGTGGTGAAAAGGTTGCGTCCGTCCCCGGGTGATCGCTGCGAGGTGCGAGCGGAGCCACGTATGAGCACCTGCACACGGCCAGTGTTTTTACGGCGGCGTCATTCACACGGACGGTGCCAGGGAAAGTATTGCAGGCTGGAGAGGCGCTGGAGGCAGTCGGGGGCCTTTGTGAATAACAAGTGACCACCCACAAGCATGAGTGTTTGTTGATTTGCGCCTGCGACACCTCTGGCGGGTTGAACCGTAACATCTGGGGGTCTTCGACACCTCCACAGCCGCGTGAAACCCCGCCGACGCTGTTATAGCCCCGCTCTGACCCGGCCCGGCTTCAAATGTGGGCCTGACCCAGTTCAGAGCTTTTATTAAGGCCGAACGAGCCTCCGTCTGCGCCGCCGCTTCCCCCGTGGGCGCTTTTGTTGTGCCACGGGTTTTATTACTACACGCAGCTACGCAGCTGAGCAAAAATAGCCAAGGAGCATCAGCAGGAGCCGAGAGGACGAGCGTCAGGGCTGTTTCATCCTCGTGGAGCAGCGCTGACGCCCGTCCTTTTAGCGGAGTGAGGCCTGAACCCCAGAAAAAGCCCGTGCGCCGGTCACTGCTCCTGCTCGTGCGTTCTTATCTCCTGTTTGCGTTGTGAAAAATATGGAACTGGAAGTCTGGTCAGAGACTCTTACGTAAGGGCGTGTGGTAAACAGCGTCTGAACTTCTGCTATTGGAACAAAAGAAGCGCTCTGATGTTGTTTCACTGTTAAGGTCTCTCTCGCCGTTGCTCCTTAACGGGGCCTCAGATACGTGACGCCGGCGCTGACGCGCCGCGGACCCCCGCTCGCCGACTCGCTGCCGCGGTGCTGCGGCGCGCTCGCCAGGCTCTTGGGCGCCGCCCCGGCGCAGGAGGTGGGGCCCGTCTGTGTCAGTGCTTACTGTCCAGTTTGATGGAACCGACTGGAAAAAGTGGTCACATTTGGGTTTCAGGACGAGGAGCAGCTGTGCGACGCGGAGCCGGAGGAGTCCACCTTCGGCCCGGAGGAAACAGGAGGCGAGCTCCTGTCCGTTAGCGGCGATGATGGATCGGAGCGCCAGGAGGACCTGGTGGAGGGGGACCTGGGCCTTGGCTCGGCTCCAGCGCTCGCCAGGGAAGCCTGAGGCTCCCGGAGTCACCCCTGACCCCAGCTTATCGGCCCCCGCTGCTCAAAGGCCGAGGCGCCGCCTCCCACGGCGGAGGAGGTCGGTGACCAGGGCGTGCGAGAGGAGGCGGCCACGACTCGTTGTTACAATGGCTCCCAGGAGGTCACGCCTCCCCTTTGTGTTGACACGCAAGCAGAGACACACTCAGGAGGGGGGAGAGAGAGAGAGAGAGAGAGAGAGAGAGAGAGAGCTGCCCCTTGCTCGCTCCGCCGATGCTCCTCTGATGCTATTTTCGCTGCACTTTCAAGGAACTCAGCCGCTCACGGAGGAGCGTTTGGGCACGGCGGAGCGGCCTTCGACGCAGGAAGCAACAGTCGTGGTGCGGCCGTGCGGCGCTTAGTCACGCGTTAATTAGGCGGGCGGCCTCTCTGCAACACCCGCTTACGCAACCTTTCCTCTTGGAGCTGGAGGGAGGATTGCTCATGAGCATCCGCCGCAGCCGTCCCCTTAATCAGCCCAAACGACGCTTTGTGCCAACTTCGCTATTAAACTTTTATTGCCCAGTTCTCTGCTACAATCCTTTTAACCGATTCAAATGTATTCCCCTGAATTTGTTACCCCCTCCTCCACGTCTTGCTTATCGCTCCGCGCCGCGCCAGAATGCTTCCAAGTGCTTAAGTATATTAACAGCGTTTGAGAAAGAGACTATTAACTTGGGGTTTCTTCTGACTTCTTTAATTATAGATTGCACTTTGCTGCTTTCTGAGTACATCATCATAAATCTCCGGCCCCTCGAGTGCGGCACGCTGTGTGCTGCACAGAAAACAGGCGGCGAAGGTTGGACTGTGTGAAAACGCTGACTGTTTCTCCGCTCTTATTAAAGCCGCTGTCCTTGAAGCGAGAGCTTTGCGTTGCATGCACGGGCGCCTGCTCGGACGCTCCTCTGTTTCAGCTCCTCTGTTTCAGCTCCTCTGTTTCAGCTCCCGTGAATCATCTGCTCCTGTATAAATTCTGCCTTTGCTCCTGGTGAACGGCAGCAACAGGCCGACGCGGTGAAATGTCACCGATTCACAGAGCGGCCTCGTTAATGACGGTGCAGAGTGGGACAATCAGCTGACCACAACGCAACACAAGGCAACACAACACAACACAGTGGACTGCATCAGTCTGTGCTGCTCAGAATCCAAAGACTTCACATCAGACACATTAACTTCAAACAAGGCCTCATTTTGAAGAATTAAACTTACTGCTACAAATACCACTTTGTTTTTTATACTGTAAATGTGCAACCTGCTCACACTAACTGACGTTCGAGCCCCCACACCACGAAAACGCCACAAAAAAATCAAAACATTCCTCTTTCTTCTACTTTAGACTCAGCCTCATCACATTCCTGACCATGGATTTATTGATTGTCTCTTGACTTCAACCAGATTACAAACAAACATCAGCGCTGATCTTGTTTTTTTTTAATCAGTTGCTTTTTTGTTGATCTTTCATCCACTATTTTCACTGTTACAGACAGCAATGGAGACTGAAAAAACAGATTTTTGTAAGATTTTGAACATTCAAAAATAACCTCAAAACATCCACTTTGAAGTGTCATAACAAGATACATGAATTGTACAATAGTTGTTGTTGTTGGGCTTTTTTTTTTTGATAGTTGCAGATTCACGATTTGTGTCATTCATAGGCCTCGCATTGTCAAACACCTCCAGTAATCCAGTGTCACAGGAGCTGTCCCTTCAATTCAGCAGGAGAAACGAGATACATTCCGAACGTTGCCAGTGGAGTCACTCAAACAATGATATAAAGTAAAGCTCTGATTCCACAGTACAACGAAACCCGATGCAAAATGAACATTAAATTAAAAAGGTCTTTGGTGGCGTGGATGCTTTCACAGTTTGGAGTGTGTCAGTAGTGATTTGCTCAGGTCCTTGGCCTCCCCTGCTGTTCTCACCCTCTCATACCCTAGAACAGACATGGAATGGTGACAGTAGTCCTCCACCTGCTTGATCTGCTGGATGCTGAGGACCGTCCTCCACGCGCTCGCCGCCTGCGTGGCGTTCCTGGACGAGACGATGAACGGCTTGGACGACGAGCTGGAGCCGCTGGTCATGTTTAGTGCAAACGACTCGATGTCGTGGTTGGTGGTGAGGTTGGCGAAGCGGTACGCGCTCCTCAGGGTCCTCACCGGGTTCTCCACCAGGTCCTCGTAGCGCACGGCCATGTACTTGCCCTTCAGCCAGCTGGGCGGGTTTAAGGCGGTCCTCAAAGTCCTGGAGGTGCGGTCACAGATCACCTCCATGGCTCCTATGGAGTGGTAGTCGGACCCGTCCTTCTTGTTGGCCTTGTGTCCGGGGTCCACGAACGGTATCCGCCGAAGTTTAGGGTCCCTGCTGCGAACTACCTGTAAATTCTCCCGTATGAGGCCGTGTCTGGATTTAATCCTGGAGTTGGCCACTGCCCGGGGGTCTCTGACCAAGTGTATCACCTTTAAATCCAAGGAGGGGTCCTCCATGAGGGGGGCCAGCACATTAACGTCCAAAACGCGCACCCCCTTAATGACGATAGTGTTATATTTGAGGCACTCCTCCTCTAATAGTCTAAGGCTTTGAGGGGGGCACTTTTTACACACCTTGTCATCTACCATCCCCACCACTTCCTTCCTGTAGGCTGAGCACAGGGGATAAGAGCACACCACCTTGTTCAGAGTGGCCCCAAACAGGCCCAGAGAGGTAAAATTCTTGCCACCGGGGCTGTTGTAGAGTTGAAAAACGGACAGGTCGCAGCGGTACAAGGAGCTCAGCATGTCCCTGGCTGCGCCTTGCAAGGAGACAGCGTCACCTGGGTACAGTTTCTGCCAGATGTGCCACATGGGCTCATACAAGAAGAACACGTCCGGGTTCTGGTTGAACAGCTCCCCGAAGAAGGAGGAGCCTGACCTCCAGGTGGTCAGGACGTAGATGAGCTGCCGCTTTTTGGCCAGCGACGGCCGGTACAGGAAGCGGATGTCAGATCTGCTCTGATAACTATTGCTCCTCATCTGGTGGTTGCACTGCTGTGGCTCTTTGGTCCATTTGTAATTAGCCAGGTTCAGCATAGTGAGGACCAGCAGTAGGAAATAGGCCATAATCAACACGATCCTCTTCCGGCGAAGGACTTTCATCACGATCCCAGGCTGTGCTATTATCTTGGTATGATTCCTGTAGGTTTTGAGCTTCCTCCCGAAGCCACCATCCTTCTCCCAGGGCGCTATTAACTTCAGCGGGTGGTGATACTGTTTGCCTCTCATCTGTGCCCTCAGCCCCGTACGCTGACAGTGCCACAAGCCGCTGCGTGGGGTGTACGTACCATATAGCGGGAGCTGATGCCCGGCGCGGTATCAGCTGACGAGCTGATGTATTTATCAACAACCCGAGAGCCACAACGCGACGTCCCGTTTTCACTGCACTGCGCAACGCTCTTCATGGAAACGACGCACGCGAGCGGGCTCGAAGTTGTGCATCCAGTGCGCTGCGCTGTGCCCGTGGGTGGCCTGTGCTGCGAGCGGAAAGGAAGGAGCCTCCATCCATGTAACAGACGCCCTGTTTTTCCATGTTCAGCGGAGGCATCCCTGCGCAGTCAACGTCTCATGAATCCGTGTGGAGGCTGCCGCGCGAGACTCGAGCATCGCAGCCGATAGGGTCGTCACGACGAGGCGCAGGCGGCTGCGGGTCGAAGGACCCGGCACGGGTGGCGCCGGAGCGGGTCACGCGCTGCAGCCACAGTCAGTGTGTCAAGTTAAAAGACGTTACCGTTCGTCCTGCTCCTCTGCCCGTCCAACTAATACAACCCGGACCGATTCAATCACATACATGACGCGAGACCCGCCCACAGAGGCGCCCGATTGGTCCGCGCCGCGGCGACGTGCGTCGGCGCGCTGCGCCATTGGAGGCGCCGCGCGTCCGTCTTGCTCGCTAGCCTCGCTCCTAACAAGCGCATATCGCCACAATGTAAGAGAGTGGGAAACAATGCTGCCATGTCCATGAGAGGCCTGCCTCGCTGTCGACACGCTCCACCCTTTGCTTTAAGACACGCAGCTGCACGCTACACGGGGTGCAACTGCTTAAGAGGATTGGGTGGTTGTTTTTTTTGGGGGGCGCTCACCCACCCTTGGTTCAGGCCAAGCTGTTTTCAAATTGCTTCTCCTAATATTTATATGTTTTTCTTTCCTGACACTTTGTATGACGTTCGTTTTAAACTCACCCGCACTGTCGACGTGCGGTAACAGGAACAATATGAAGTATCACGGCAGGTCTGTTACAACATGCCAGTGCTTTGTCATTGGATATGTTCATATCAATCATCGACAATCACGGACATTCACTGTCAAGTGGAACCAGGTGAAATGTGACATTTGACAGCTGTTCCCCAGGAACTGACACGTCGTGCAGAGACCGCATGCTCCGCAGATTGAAAATCATCTTTCCTAAGAGGCTCGCCACTTCGGGATCAGAGCTCCGCTCAGCTGACGAGCACAAAAGATAGAAGGAAGGGAGGTGGGCTCTTTGACCCGTAATAGCAGACGTCTTCACGGCGATGCTTAATCATTTTTAATAATACTACTGGCAGCTTGTGGTCATGATTTTTATATATCCTCTACCCACAAACCCCCCTTTGTCTAATTATAACATCTAGTACAGATCACGTAAGGCGTCCAGATTCTTATCTGTAGTATGATTGCATTAGACGGTGTATAATTACTGTCATGCTCCCTAACTCGCGCAGGCAAGTTAGTGCTGGTGTTTCTAACCCATAGATGCTCATTTTGTAGGGACTTACTCACCCAATGCGCATGGTTGTTGTTCAAAGCCTTTGTGTGTAGCGCCCTCTGCTGGAGCCAGTGTTTCAGCCACAACAAAGAGAGACATTTCATGTTTTTTTTCTCATTTACATTATTTTTATATAAGCATAGGAGGAGCGATGTTCCCCGTGAAGGCGGAAATGATGATCTGCTACTGTGTAATTTTGGTAAGAGCAGTCCGTGCATCTTCGTCTTCCGTGTGCTGTCTGATTAAGCGAGGCCCATTGTGTGATGTTGTATTGTTGGATAATAAAATGCAGCTGAGGAACGTTTCCTTTCACTTGCAATGTAATTCTTCAGAAATGCAGTGGACAGGGAGACTTTTATTATTGAAGTGCTCATAAAGCTGAACTGCTCCTTCATTAATGTTAATTAGTCTGGACCAATATGACTTCACATGCACCATATTGGGGTTGATTCTTACCACTTTAAGCTCTTAAAGCCACTTAAAGTCCTAAGTGGGAATCCAACCACACACTTTATTTTAGATATTATGTTCAGACTTCAAGACTTTACCAGTTTAGTGCACCTTTCCTCGTGATACACATGTCTCAGTAATAAAAGCACACGTAAACCTACATGTAAATGTAGGTTGTTTGTGTCATATCAATATATTTTAGCTTATATCAAACCATTTGCTGTACATATAAAACATATATCTAAACGATCACAAATAGAAGCAGTAGCAGATGTTAGCACACAACCAAACGTGTACATCCTATATATATGTGTGTGTGTGTGTGTGTGTGTGTGTGTGTGTGTGTGTGTGTGTGTGTGTGTGTGTGTGTGTGTGTGTGTGTTTGTGTAATGACGCACTGTAGCTTCGCATATAAACACACACACGCACAATGCAGCTGCTCTGTATAGCCTCGTTTCTGGTTACGTAACCATGAAGCGACGCTGCGCCCGCGATATGAACCAGCAGGTGGAGGACGAGGCATGCGCAGTAGCCTCGGCAGCAGCATCAGGACCAGAAAAATCCCCAGGAGTCTACGATGCGAGAGGATGGTGCGTGTAAACACGCCGAGGGGAATGATCGCTGCTCTGTCAAACTGCCGTCGCTGCTGATTTACGCTGAGCCGAAGTTCTGAAGCCGTTGGGTCCGACTAAACGCTGGGGAGGGACATTTTACAGCCAGATCAAAGCGGAGCAGAGATGCGATAACAACCCTCGGTTGAATCTCATGACGACGACTTCAACTCGTGCGACAGACACGCAGCGGAGCCTTCTCATGTCATCCATATGACGAGCTTCCCTTTGTGATGGTCGCCGCTTCCTAGTGGGATGCACATCAGTGTTTGGCCGTACTCGCTCTCCGTCGTAATGGCAGCGCTGTACCAGGGCACGGACGCGTCCTCTCCGGACAAATTTCTGGCCTTGAAAGACGTGCGGGAGGTGAAGGAGGAGACGACGCTGGACGAGAAGCTCTTCCTGCTGGCGTGCGAGAAAGGTTGGTGTCTCGATTGGTAGTTCGGTGCGCAATCTGACGGCTCGGGATCCTGGAACGGGAGACCGGAAGCCAGCTCCACAGTAGGTAAAAGTGCTCCGAGCACACGGAGCCTGCGCCTTCCCCACTGTGAAAACAGCGTCTGTTATCCTAATAGCGTCCAACCCCCCTGTTACTGTAAGTAGGTCAATGCAAACAAACCCAGAGAGACTAAGCAGCAGCAGGACGTGCATTCTCCCACAGGCAGGTGGGAGGGGGACGGCTCATTGATAAGCTGAGGACGTTGCACAGACTGAGGCGCAGGCCGACACCTTTCACTGTGACCATATAAAGCAAATATATCAGTGCAGCACAGAGGATCCTTTGAGGGAGATGTTATTGTTATGCCCCAGTGAAGCCGGGCGGACACCTGGAGCCGAGCCCGCTGCGCTGCAGCGCGTCCGCGTGGAGCTTCACGCTTGTGCAGCACTGCTTTTATAGGCCCGGCTTTCGTGCGGCGCGCTCATCACCCGGCGCTGCTTTGCTTTGCTCTGCCAGGGGACTACTACATGGTGAAGAAGCTGCTGGAGGAGAACCGCCACGGGGAGCTCAACGTCAACTGCGTGGACGTGCTGGGCCGCGACGCCGTCACCATCTCCATCGAGAACGAGAACCTGGACATCCTGCAGCTGCTCCTGGAGCACGGCTGCCAGGTAGGCGTCATCGGGGTCCAGCGTGGGAGCGGTTGGATGTGTCGGCCATTCTCGCTGCCTGTACGATGACGTGTTTGTTGCTGCAGGCCACGGATGCCTTGCTGGTGGCCATAGACTCCGAGGTGGTGGGAGCTGTGGACATTCTCCTCAACCACAGGCCCAGGCGATCCTCTAAGCCCTCCATCGCCGTCAGCCTCCTCTCTTCCTAATTACATAGTAATATTCTCCATATTCCCCCGTGTTTGCGCAGCACTCATGCACGTGTTTATCTCTAGAAACTGATGCAGCGCATCCAGAACCCGGAGTACTCCACCACCATGGACGTGGCTCCCGTCATCCTGGCAGCCCACAGGAACAACTACGAGATCCTGACCATGCTGCTGAAGCAGGACATCTCCCTGCCCCGGCCTCACGCCGTCGGCTGCGAGTGCACGCTCTGCAACGCCAAGAACAAAAAGGACAGCTTGCGACACTCCAGGTGCGACGCGGCCTCAGCCACGCGCTCGGAGGCAGACTGGACGCGTCTGTTCGTCTGCCGGTGTAATATCGCAGCACTCTGTTCTAATGTGATATTGTCAATTGATGCATTTTGAAATCATCAGTCGTCAGAGTTTATCTTGTGGCCTTGTGGGAATGCTGTCGGCAGGTTTTACAGTACAGCAGGACATTAGGCCAGCGAAGGGCCGCGTCCCTCATCGCCGTGGAGACAGGCTTTTAGCGCTAACACGCTAAAAACGAGAAGCGATAAATAGTGATTGTTGCTGACTGATACCGCGTTGGACTTGCAGATGAGATATTGCTCGCGTGTTTCTTCTCTCTGCACGCCAGTGTGTCCTCCCACACAGTAAACTAAACGAACGAGGCTGCATTGGCTGATAAACAACAGTTCAGACGAGGTACAGATGAACCAGCGCTAGGACTGTTTTTTCAGCCGCACGGACGTCCCTGTTTCTTTTTTACAAAGGTTCCGCCTGGACATCTACCGGTGCCTTGCTAGCCCCTCTCTGATCATGCTGACTGAGGAGGACCCCATACTCAGGGCCTTCGAGCTGAGCGCGGACCTCAAGGAGCTCAGTCTGGTCGAGGTGGAGTTCAGGTGCGTTTGCACTGACGCTTGCAAAACACGCGGTCATAATCCTGCACGTCGCCCCATGGCGTCTGATTGACTTCCCCGTCTCCAGAAATGACTACGAGGAGCTGGCGAAGCAGTGCAAGATGTTCGCCAAGGACCTGCTGGCTCAGGCGCGGAACTCCCGGGAGCTCGAGGTCATTCTCAACCACACGTCCAGCGAGGACCAGGTGGACAAGAGGGGCCTGCTGGAGGAGCGCATGAACCTCAGCCGGCTCAAGCTGGCCATCAAGTACAACCAAAAGGAGGTGAGCGTCACCGTCTGCAGCATCATTAGCTGAAAATCCAACCTGGGCTACGGGGAGGTTGAGAAAACCATGCCTCTCAAATCGCTCACTCATCCAAACCGATGCACAGTCACAGCAGCGGGATAATAATGCGATTATTGCGTTATTAGCGCACTTCACGTCGGCCTAAGCATCTGCTGCACACGCCGTGTGCCTGTCACTGGGAAATATGAGCTTGGCAGGATGAAGCGCTTCCTCCAGGCAACAGCAGTGGAAGGCACGACGTTTGAAGCTGTGGGTGATTTACAGCAGGGGTGGCTCACGGTGAAAGAAGGGACTCGTGTATCAGAGTAACTCCTCAGCATTGACCAGGATCTTATCGTGTTTATGTTTGTGGTTAAAGTTTTATTACAGAGAGTAAATTAGTGCTATTATAGTTAATAGACTGGTCTATATACAGTATTACATACTCAAACTATTATTCAAATCATTTTTACAGCTTCAGCAGTTGAGTAGCAACTATTCACACCTGGAAATAACTTGGATTGAAGCCACAATGTACAGATTCGCTGTCATTCGCTGTTTATGCCCCCGCCTCCAGTTTGTGGCCCAGTCCAACTGTCAGCAGTTCCTCAACACGGTGTGGTTCGGCGAAACGGCCAGCTACCGCCGCAAGCACACGTGCCTGAAGATCGCCACGGTGCTGAGCGTGGCCATGCTCTGGCCGCTGCTGTCCGTGTGCTACCTGCTGGGGCCGCGCTCCCGCGTGGGCCAGATCATCCACACGCCCTTCGTGAAGTTCATCATCCACAGCGCGTCCTACTTCACCTTCCTGCTGCTGCTCAACCTCTACTCGCTGGTGTACAACGAGGACAAGAAGAACACCATGGGCCCCGCGCTGGAGATGATCGACTACCTGCTCATCCTCTGGATTATAGGTCAGCGCCGAACCTGTGAATACACCCCTGTGGGGGGGGGGCTTGCTTGTGTGTGCTTACCCTTCGTCATGTGAGCATCTTCCTCTTGTGCCAAGAAACCATTAGCATGATTGTTCAATTGCTTTAATGGCTCTGCCGTCTCAGCAGAGATATGTGTCTTGTCGCAGCATCACGGTCCCGTCTCTACTAGACACCAATCAGCACGGCTCCAGTTTGATAAGTCATCCCAGTAACTCAGCCTGACAGGTTGTATGAGAAGGAAGAGGCAAAGCTCTGTTACTCATTGTTATGAATATAGCTGTGGTGTAATCAGCAGGTGAGAGTCAGCTCGTTGGTGTCATGGATTTTCTTATGGCCTCTGGGGAAAAAACAAAGCTTCATCGAAGATCAATCTGAGGAACCGTAGGTTGATTGCAGTATTTTTCTGCAGGGCAGCCTCATTCCAAAGCGGCTTCGCTGCAAGATTCGATGTGGATTTTACACCCGAGGCCCTCGACAGCTTCACCACAACATCCAAGACGAGAATTAATAAAAGGATCCCAGAGTTTATTCTCCTCTCCTTCACTGTGAGCGTCAGCGGGGGTTATTACAGTTCACCAGCCTCCACTCCATCAGCTGCGCATTGCTCCGTCTTCTCCTCTCTCCCCTCTGTCCCCTCCTTCCTGCAGTTCCCTTCAGCCAGATGCCTCACATTACTGGGAAATCAGAGGCTGCGTCTGTGGGAGTGTTTGCGCTTGTACGTGCATGCGTTATGTGTTACGGTGCATTTGACTGGGCGACCTCTCGCCTCCTCCCCGTTTCCTCTAGACCCCCCTGTGAATTCCGGCTAAATTCATGAGCAACCAAATTGTTTTCCAGCAGCGTGTGGGCTCTGGTGAGAGGGGATAGTGAATGTGTCCGCTCTCGTAGGTATGGTGTGGTCGGACGTGAAGCGCTTGTGGTACGACGGGCTGGAGGACTTCCTGGACGAGTCGAGGAACCAGCTGAGCTTCGTGATGAACTCGCTGTACTTGGCCACATTCGCCCTCAAGATCGTCGCCCACAGCAAGGTGCACACTCCAGACTCACAGATCGCTTCGCTAATTCCCATCCAAAGCGTAACCTGACCCGCTCCGCCCCATGCGCCCCTGTGTTCCCCATCGTGTGTGCAGTTCAAGAACATGGCGGACACGGAGAGGAGGAAGTGGGACGCCTTCCACCCCATCCTGGTGGCCGAGGGCCTGTTCGCCTTCGCCAACGTCCTCAGCTACCTGCGCCTCTTCTTCATGTACACCACCAGCTCCATCCTGGGGCCGCTGCAGGTAGGAGAGCAGCGGCACGCGCCGAAGCCACACGGGTAGTCATAACATTTGCTCGTGATCCCTACAGGGGTTCAGATCATATAGAGTATGTGTGCAGCGCTTTTTATGTAACCATTATAAAACTGCTCCCCTCTCTATTATTCTCTCCATCTCCATCCATCCCCGTCTCCCTCCACACACACACACGCACGCACGCACACACACACACACACACACACACACACACACACACACACACACACACACACACACACACACACACACACACACACACACACACACACACACAAACCCAAATACCTCCCACTCTGTTTCTCTGTCAGTGAAGTGTGAACACTCAAGGACACACACCCACACTAAATATCTCACCAGCTGTGCTCAGACGTTCGTAACCATCATCATGAGCATTAGGCACGAGCGGAGTGTACTGACTGAGCGAGCTGCTGTAATAATATGCCCATAATATACTGAGCACACTATAACACTCGGCGGTGTATAGTTGCCATAAGCATCAACACACTGCTGTTATTGATCCTGTAGTTTACACTAAACTGATTCCTCCTCCTTATATAAAGCAGAATGAGCTGACTGGACTTTTTCACTGGATCCAAGATTGATTTTTATCTGCAAAGTAGCTGGAAGGGAAATCAAACCAGAAAAAGAAACTTATTTCATCCTGTGTGGGTTTATTTAACTCCTCTTAGAGCGAGTGTTAAACGAGCTTTTTAATTCCTTTAATGCTTGGTTGATTATGAGCATTATAGTCCCTCAGACTACCTGCCATCACTGCTGCCATCTCTATCCAACATGAATTTATTGCCAGTTTAATGCATTCAAATAAAGTCTGGCCCATTTCTTTAACATGGCCGATTTCAATATTATTACATCATGATGATCTGCGTCCCCCAGCCAGCTGGCACCGCGCGCAGTGAAGCCGGCCAGGATCTGGCTTTGTGCTGGCAGCCTGTGGGTTGTCGTTTTTCCTTTAGCTATGCAGTGGAGGCAGACTGCTTGTAGGGCCAATTTCCTGTTCCTGGAGCAGTTTGTGGCGAGAGCGCCCTGCACCCCGCTTGTCTTTTTTCCCCCTTCTCCCTCCTCTCGCCTGTGACCTCACCGTCTGGCCCAGCGGGGCGGAAAAGTGATTAGCTGTGGAAGTAGCTGTGGCTGCTCGCTCGCTCACTCGCTCGCTCACGTGGCTCGCCCGCCGCCTCCCTCCCTGGCGCTCCAACGCCCACAGATTTCCACGCTTTCCCGACAGGTGAGCGATGCGGTTCAGCTGCCGCTCGAGTCACATGCTGAGTCAGCGATGCGGCTCCGGGGCCGTTCCTTCCACCCAGGAGAGGCCGGCTCATGTTCCTGCCCCCTGCTGAGGGCGGAAAGACTGACTGAAGGCGTCTGTCTGCGTGCGTCTACTGTGACCAGTGTTGGCCCAGACTTAACCTCACTGTCGGGATTATTCCACTGTAACTGGCTGCACACCACGAGGCACACGTTTAGAGAAGACAGGAAGATCAATATCTACAGGAAGATTTACTGAGAAGCGCATTTATGAACAGAACTAATTATGGAGCAACACACATTTAGTGGTTGTTTGCTCCTATATTTTAAGTATCCCACCTGTACGTACATTCTAACCACCTCAGTACATTCCTGCTTCATGTGTACACTCACTACCTGTCAGGGAACATCCTCAAACCCCAGTTCATTAGCGAGTGTCGGAGGAATACACTGCAGCCCTTCAGACATGACAAGAGGCCAATCAGCCTAATAGTGCTGCATGGCTCCCAGTGCAAACACGCCAGGCTCCGTTTACCTTGAGGTGCAGGCGGTGCGGTCATGCTGTGTGCGCTGGTTCCCCGGGTCCCAGTAAACACATAAGCCACTTAGTGTTAAAAATACCGGGCTCCCAGTAGTGAAGGCGTTGCTTGTTTTCAAGCTTTTCCACCATGTTTGTCCATCGCCTTTCAGCATTTTCCACTTGTCTTGGGACTGGCTGGCAAAACAAAGACACGTGGGCAAAAAGCCGGCCCCGTGGTCAGAACTTTTGCAGGATGGAGCATTAAAGGTGCAGTAAATATTAATGTCCCCCCCAGATCTCCATGGGCCAGATGCTGCAGGAGTTCGGAAAGTTCCTGGGCCTCTTCCTGCTGGTGTTATTCTCCTTCACCATCGGACTCACGCAGCTCTACGGGAAGGACCAGCGGGACAAGGACAAGCATCCGCCCAAGGACTGCGAGGGCATCTTCTGCCAGCAGCAGAGCAACGACGCATTTCACACGTAGGGGCTGAGCTGTTTGATCAGCGATGATGATGATGATTATGATGATGCTGCTGATGATGATGACGGTGATGATGATGATGATGACGATGACGATGATGATGGTGGTGGTGATGATGATGATGCTGCTGCTGATGATGATGACAATGATGATGATGACGATGATGATGGTGGTGATGATGATGATGATGGTGGTGATGATGATGATGATGATGCTGCTGATGATGATGATGATAACAATGATGATGACGATGATGATGATGACGATGATGATGGTGGTGATGATGATGATGATGACAATGATGATGATGATGATGATGATCATGATCATGATGATGACAGAACCAGGTCGTGCTCTTTCACAGGTTTATGGGGACCTGCTACGCCCTGTTCTGGTACATCTTCTCTCTGGCCCACGTCGCCCTCTTCGTCACCCGCATCAGCTACACAGAGGAGCTGCGCTCCTTCGTGGGGGCCATGATCATCGGCACCTACAACATCGTGGTGGTCATCGTCCTGACCAAGCTGCTGGTGGCCATGCTCCACAAGAGCTTCAGACAAATTGCTGTAAGTGTAAACAAGGTCTGGCTGGTGTTTCAGTTCTGGTAACGTGAGTTCAAGCTGCGTTCAGATTTAATCAGACTGCATTTCATTCTGAAAGGTCACAGTTTTCTGTTTGCTCTGCAGAATCACGAGGACAAAGAGTGGAAGTTTGCACGGGCCAAACTGTGGCTGAGCTACTTCGATGACAAGTGCACGCTTCCGCCACCGCTCAACATCCTCCCCTCCCCGAAGACGGTGTGCTACCTGGTGACCAGCATGAGGAAGTGGATCTGCTCCCACACGTCGAAGGGGAAGGTGAAGCGCCAGAACAGCCTCAAGGTAGGAGAACTCAATCTGGAGCCTTTCTTTGCCTTTGTCCTGCACACATCGCTTGGTGCCACGTCTGGATTCTCCGGCTTTGTTCCAGGAGTGGAAGAACCTGAAGCAGAAGCGGGACGAGAACTACCAGAAGATAATGTGCTGCCTGGTGCATCGCTACCTGACGTCCACGCGGCAAAAGATGCAGAGCACGGACCAGGCCACGGTGGAGAACCTCAACGACCTGCGCCAAGACCTGTCCAAGTTCCGCAACGAGATGAGGGACCTGCTGGGCTTCCGGACCTCCAAATACGCCATGTTTTACCCAAGGAGTTAAACAGAGACTAGATGCAGCTCCCTCCTCGCCGACCTTTGACTAAACCTTTGCTTCTTGTTTATCTGGGATTCCGTGTGACCCGAGCATGTGCAAACACTCTACAGGCAACTTTTAAACCTGGAACCTAACTAGACAAATATATATTCACCAAAGCCTCAAGACTCAGGCCCCTTCAGTATTATACCGCTATTACATCTTTTGTAAATAAAGAAAGCCATCGTTTTCAACAGAAAGACAAATAAAGATCTATGGAAAAACCCAGTTGGAGTTTTAATGGAAGAACTAGCTGATTGTGAAGGTGCCCCATTAAAACAGATCAGAGGAAGTCAGCTGATGATCCAGCTGCGCCAGTGGTCTACTTGATCCATTCTCATGCTTAGCAGAGCAAAACCGCCCGGACTGAATTCAAAAGACCAGGCTGAAGGTTTTTCATCAAAGATGCACAAGGAAAAGGAAGATGTTCACGGTTTTTATTCGGGCAGATGAAAAAAATAAACTATAAATACTATTCACAGACTTTTTCCATATGAAAATATTTTTCATTTCATACCTCTGCCTTTGACAGTAAGGAAATGATACATGCTGATGGTAGTGCTTTGCTTTGCATCTGTAAACAAACTAAAGGAAAGCGTTCCAGCTGGGAGGTGGATTTATTCCACAAGCCAGCATTTGAATTCTGTTAAAAAAAGAATATATAAATATGAAATATTGCACTTTAATCAGCATTTTTTTCAGTATCCCGAAGCCCAAGAATTTAAATTGATCTGCAAAAATCTATTTAAATATCCTTCTGTGTGGTAGGAATGTGATTTAGATCACTGTCAAAGTAAAAGTATCAGTTTATTCTGAAAACATGCAATCCACCGTAAAATGAGCAAATACTGACACCTTCACACTAAAGCTCCACGTCCGGTTTGGGTTTCGATGGTTCCGAGATCATTCGCTGCTGTTTCTTCCGCCGCTCCAGTGGAGGCACCGAAGCTCAGCACCGCTTGTTTTTCAGAAGATTCAGTGCTTTCTGGTCCTTGGTCTTGAACACCAGAACAAAGTGGTGCGGCGCGATCTTGCCGCGGCCGTCCTCGTCCACCTGGCCCATGAAGACGTAGTTCAGGCCTGGTGAGGTCACACAGAAAACACCTGAATGCAGCGGCGCATCGGCAGAGACATTCAGGGAGGCCGGACAATCAGAATGTGCACACGGCAGGCGTGTATGCCACGGGTTTATATGGCTCCATATAAACCTCATTGACTGTTTGGGCAGTGAGTTGTGCTCACTCACGTACTGGGGCGAGCTCCATCAGCCGAGGAGGCAAACTCAGAGCCATAGGTGACGCAAAGCAGTCAACACGGACTCATTATCAACACTTAATGACCAGTTTTCTGTACATTCATGAACATGGAGCTGATTTCATATCTACCACCACTTTGTGCGCTCACCTCTTCTGACATATGGGCACTTCTTGCACAGGATGACGATCTTGGTGCTCATGGCCTTTCCAGCCTGCTGGATGGCCAGGCCGCCCTCTTTGTACACGTTGATGATGGAGACGGTGGCGTACATGCTTCCTCCTCTCATCGCTGCCGTGATGACGGTGCCGCTGATCACTGTCACGAAAAAAGGAGAATTTACAACACATCAAACATAACAAAGCCTGGACTTTACGAGGGATAGAAACAGTTGTAGTGAAGGGAACATGCTTTTTATTGTCGCCATAAATATTGTGGAAAAAATGTGAGCAATGTGCGCTGACTAACATAAACGCTGGGCGTCTTTGAAGTGAGGAGGATGTCACGTAAATTAACAGCGCAGGCTCTCAACATTTTCTTCAAGGCTTTCAAAAGTCACTTTCAACAAGTGACCTTTTTATGGCTTTTCTTCTCCACAACATGAGCCAAACGCCCCCTCTCAAGAGCCCTGCGAGCGCATCAAAGGCAGCGTTTACTGTAAGGCCTCCAGAGATAAGCAGCTCCGGGGCTGAGCCTGCGACGGGGTCAGCGGGTGTCGCCGTGACGACCTAAGCTCCATGGAAAACGCCCTCCTGTCTTTGAATGAGCCGCTTCACAGTGTGGTCGCGTCAAAGATTCTCTGGGAGAATCTGCAGTCGTTTCCTGTTTAGTCTGGTACCAGGTCGTGTTCTTGAAGAGACCCGATGTTCAGCAGCGGCTGCAGAGTCGGAGCGAGTGGACTCTGATGCTGATGCTTCCAATATGCCTGGACTTCGCGTGCTGCCTGCTTCATTTCCTGACCGTCTGTCGCTACTGTTACACAAACAGATGCTTTTAACGCTTTTAAGAGTTTACTTGATGCCATTTGATGAGTCTACGGTCCAACCACTTCATTAGGATGTAAAGCAACGTATCCTGTGCCGACTGCGCCGCCACATCAAACGGGACGGGTTTTTCCACACACCGCCTGCCTTTCCTGGGCTCCTGGTGCAAATCCAAGCGCAGTCTTTGATATGCCAGTCGAGCTCATGTGGCAAACATCTCGGGGAGTAAAACATCAGAGCGGGGGAGCAGCAAATGGAGTCCGAAGCTGAATCAACGCCTTCATTTATTAACAGTCTACCCAGTCAGAGGCTGAGGAGTGTGTTTATACTGAAGGCAACTGCGTCTTACTGTACGTGCCACTTCAGTTGCTGACAGGCTGTCTACAATGTCTTTGATTCGCAGTGAAGGATCAAAGGAACTGAGACAGCGACAATATCAGGGCTAAAAAGCTCCCATAAATCCATGCTTCATATACTGTAAGACTGGTACGTGAGCTTCAGGACACATGAGCAGAGCGGGAGCTCGTCCTAATTATTGTGCTGCTTTCAGTAATAAGTAATAATCATTGCAACGAGACGTTCTTACCGAAGTTGCTGGAGCAGTAGTTGCTCTGCAGCGTTCCTCGCCTCTTGCATTTCTGCTGGCACAGGGCGGCCGAGTACTTTAACGCTGCGCAGACACACAAACAAACACACACGCAGAAGGTTGAGTCTCTGTAATTTCGCCGGCCAGTGATGAGAGTTTACATGTTGCATCGGGTTCCAGTGGGGGTGAGCCACACAGTACTGTCGGCCTCAGAAACAATGTCTACTGTGTAAAACAGCGAAAAGATATGAAAGTAAACACTGGCTTTTGGTTTCTGACACAAGTAAAGTGTCCAATAGGCACAGAAGCCAAACTCTGTAACAAATTCAGAGGCTGTTTAAATATTATACTTAGCAGACGGGAAAAGTTAAGCAAGATAAGCTGTAAAGCATAGTCCCAGTATGACATCATGACTGGGATGAGCCAGAAAAGCCTGGCTGAGGGACAGAACCGCCGTGTGGAAATGTGAAGCAGCGCATGAAAAGGAGCTGTGGCTGTGGGTGCACACGTGTGCCCACAGCGTATGTGAACTCGTGAACTGCACGCAGCGCCGTGTTGGAACATGTGCTGCTGTTGGCTGGGGCACCGTCTGCAGCACTCCAACGCACCGTGACGCCGCTCTGATTCAGAAGCCACGACCACGGGGAGCGTTAGTAGCTGGTACGGAATCCAGCAAGATTCCAGCAAATACAGATGTTAGAGTTCTAGCGGTTTGCATTGGACAGGAGCTGCTACGTACGTATGGGTCTGGTGGTGACTGGCTGCGTAGTAGTGGTAGGTGACGCCGTGGTCGTTGAGAATTTCTTTGGCCTGAACTTGTAGTGTCCAATGAAGCCGTCTGCGGTCAGACTCAGGTCTGACAGGAAATGGACCAGGAGCTCGTTCCCATCGGAGAACACGGGCCTGCAGGAACAGAGGCAGACTGACTACAGCGCCCTCGGATGAGGCCTCAGCATAGAATCTGTCCTGCCGGACAGGGCCCTACCCCGGAGGGCTGTCTCCGCAATATTTCCCAATCCTCCGGGCATCATTTATTTCCGGACCGTTGAAAATAGAGACGTGGTCGTAGCGGCAGTAGTTGTCCCGTTCCACGTCAAACTTCTCAAACTTCACTTCGATAATCTGCAGCAGGACATAAAGCAGAAGGGTTTATTGTCTTTCATTAAGCCCAAGATCACAAAGCTTTCTGATTAGAGGGCAGGTGTGTGGGATAATGCATTGAAGTGTGATTGGAAGGCCGCACTAACCTGGTTCTTTGGTGCCACTATGTGCCAGGAGCAGGTGACACCAGCCGGGTAGTCCTTCTCAGGCCAGTTGGGGGTTTTAAACGTCCCAGAGGGCTTATCCAGTTTGCCTCCACAGTACTGTTCACCTGTGTGAAAACCGATGTATCAGCAGCAAAATAACATAATAAGAACAAGATGGTTCTGATTCAAACATCTGCAAAACATCAGTTCAATAACCACACAAGCTGTTCAAGCTGTCAAAGGACTGGACGTCTTAAAGACACGTTTCCTTTCCAACATGTCCAGTCACAAAAATAGCAAAGCAACAGAGGATGTGTTGTGCTGCAGAGTTTTGACACTGCTGAGTCCGAGTTGCAACCGTGTATCTGATAGTGTGTAAACGCCAGGTTACAAACAGACACTGTCCATTAAAGCCGTCCGCTCCCAGTCAGAGTTCAGGGAACCAGCTATTAAAATTCCACACAAACAGTGGATGAAACTCCGGCAGCCCGGAGAAAGGAAAGGCTCGCCCAGCTCTCAGCTGTACTGTACCTCCGACCTGTGCTTTCTGCTGGTGAGAAATTCCACGTTCTACTGTGAGAAGCGCTCAGACGCTCTCACTCCATCATCTTGCTGGAAGCGTTAAACAATAGTTTAATTTCGGAAAAGTGAAACCTCCAAAGGTCACTGGCTTTTCTCAAGCCAAAGTAAAACCATATTTCCTTTTTGTTGGTCACTGGTCATTGTGTTATGATTTGAGCAACTTTCATAAATTTCTTTTTAAAACCATCTGGCATTTTCTAAGCCCACTTTCCCAGCTACTGTTCCTCTGTACCTACCTCTCTCGTGTGGATGGGCGGCAGAGAATACGGCCAGGAAGCCACTCCCAGCTGTGTTGGCATCGGATACCATCTGCAGGAGCATCTTGTTGCCAATGGAAACCAGAGCTCCTGGCTTGAATGTCCCACAGAAGCGGCCGAGCCGCTGCCCGCTGACATGGCCACTGTACACATCCACATAGTCGTACCGGCACAGGCTGTCACTCTCCAAGTCAATAAAGCGGAATGACAGAACCACAACCTTTCCCTCTGGGACCTGGGTGAGAATTTACAAGATGTATACTTTTTGAATAATTCATGAACAACAAAAAAAGATAAATTGGTTAAAACCTTTCACAACTACTGCATATATTACATGCAATTATTTCCACATGACTTGGCATTTGTTAAATTTACATGTCCCAACCCCACACTCATCTTCACTGCTGCACAGTACACTAGTGTGATAAAGTGAACAGAAACTGCCCTAAGGCAGCTCTGGCTGTGGTTGAGTATTTTTAGAAGGAAATTAGGAGTTTGGGGTTAGTGGCACAGCGCCATGCTGTTACACACTGCAGCTGTTTGCTGTATTTTAATGGATTGTTTAGATATCACTTTTGCAGTCGATTTCTGAGCTGTTTTTAATAACAACATTTTAATATTAAACAAGACTCACTGTGATTCTCCATACACATTTGGTATTTGGGGGGTAAACTCCTGGGTACCCCTGGCTCCCGATTACTCCAGACTCCCCTGTGATGTTACCGCCGCAAGTAAAGCTTTGTCTAAAAGGGAAAGAATATGTATTTAGCAAAATGATCTATGTTGAAAAATACTCTACATATATTAATACTAATTTAACTGCTAGGCACTGCGCCACATGGAGGCAGCCCAGACTGCAGAATGCTCCTCTACATCAACTCCACTGATGCTGCTTCCCCACAGCATACACCGGCTTCTTGATTCCTTTCCCAGTCGTAAAGCTTTCGGATGAGTTCGGAATAAAGATGTACCTCTGCTGAGCCTGCGCACAGACCTCTGTCAAAAACAGCAGACTCCATGCGCAAAAAACGCTGCGTGTACTCCACATCGCTGGGTCAACGGAGCAGGCGTTTCGCCCGTTTCGTGGCATGAATGGCATTGCGCGCAGCAGCTCGCCGCGAGTACCCGGGAGTTCCTGCAGGGAGTTCCTGTAACTGCAAGCTGAATGTAGCGTCTGTTCTGCGCTGACGGAGGGAGGACGCACAGGCGACTGTACACTACTCCCCCCTCCCTCCCAGAAGGAGATAGTGTGATCGGGCATGGGTTCTCGCACTAGTTCTATGGAAGCCAAGGAATGGAATGCCAAACTTGACTCTATAAGTCATGTATAAATATTAGTTGGGCCGTTCTAGTCGGTGGGTTGTGGTTCTTATCGCCAATGCTAAAGACGAGGCCAACTGCGGTGTTTTTTTTTTTCTTAGGAGAACGTACATTTTTAAACCAGGTGAAACATTAAAATATGCGTTTGAAACCGCCTCGGGCTGAGATGACGTATGTAATGTACGAACCAGATGCAAAATACTGGGTGCAAGAACACCATCTGGTGGAAAAAAGATGGTTTGTCCATTGACAGATTTTTATTTTATTTTATTTTTTTTATTTATGGAAACTGATTTAGATAGTCATAGCTATCTATGACTATCAATCAATCTGTGATTTATTTGACAATAAATTTTATGAAAAATAAAGCCAGCGAATGGATTATATTTATTTTAAGAAACATTAGAAACATTATTAATCGTGTTTTGTATAAGATGAATGAACAATAACAAATTGTCTTTATATGTGGTAGAGCCGAGGTTAAACACAAATGAGTGCTTTAGAGAAAATAATATCAGGCGTTGGTGTTTCGGTGATTGATTGTGTCGCCTAGATTTTCAGCGTTGCCGCTATTTCCTAATCTGCGATCGATTTACTTCAGTTTCACAAAAGATGGCGGACCGAGCGCCTGGTGGCTCTCAAAAAGCTAGCGCTAAGGTGAATTTACTGTTTGTACTTTCTTTAGCTAGGTTAAATGGATTGTGACGTAAACAACGTTGAAACACGGCGTGCGTTTACAACATTAACGGTTATTATTTCTATAGCATGCAAGGGGCAACAGCTTCGAGTGTGCGCAACGGTTTTTTGCTAACTACCAAGCTAACCTCTAAGCGCCTCCGACCACCCTAGCTAGTTTAGCTCAGCTACGCTAACGTTTTAACCACCATCAAGCAAGATTTCAGCCTAAAAAGAAATATTGTTGTTTTCAGCTATTAGGTTGATATTGTCACAACTAGTTACAAGCACAAAACCAAGTTGCTCTGCAACTGAATTAAAGATCTTGGGCCTTAGCGTCTTGTACCAGTCTTTCGCCGCGTAGCGTTACCTGTTAACTGGGTAAAGCATCCAGTCGCTGCGCTGCAGCGAGGCCAGCTTGTTAGGCCGCAGACAAAATTAGCCCATGTGTAACTTATGCTCCGATGCAACGAAGGACAAACATTTGGTAAACACAACGGATGGAATGGGCCTTAGATGTTTATGAAATGGCCATGAGTGACAACTGGACACATGCTGCTTTTTAGTGCGCTACGAATTACGTGGTGCGAACAGAAATAAATATCGTTCCCTAATGAACTCAACACCACCTGTCAACGTCAAAATGTCATGCATTAGCTAGCATCCAAGTAATAATAATCTCCACCGAATGAAGTTATGCACTGACGTGTTTGTATGAAATACCGTATGAAAGTTATCCACGCTTTGTTTACAGGCGCTGCTTGAGAGCAAACTGAAGTCTTTCAGCATTGGTAAAATGACAGTAGCGAAGAGGACATTAAGCAAGAAGGAACAGGACGAAATAAAGAAAAAAGTAAGGATATTTTTTTCGGATAATGTTGTCTAAATATAATATATACACAATATTTGCAAGTTCAACTAATTTGAAGCCCAGTTTGGACTAACTTTGATGCTGATTTCTGCACACAGGAGGATGAGCGGGCTGCGGCAGAGATTTATGAAGAATTTCTTGCTGCTTTTGAAGGAGGTGGTGAGGGCAAAGTCAAAGCCTTTGTCCGTGGGGGTATTGCAAATGCAACAAAAGGTACAATATTTACAAATTGCTGAATAATTACACAAAGTTTGAGGTCATTATAGCTGTTTTGCAACTAGAGAACGTGTAAATGATCATGTAATCTGATAGTCACCTGTCTCGTTTCAGAGGAAGCAGCTGCTGATGAAAAGAGAGGGAAGTTGTACAAGCCCAAGTCGCGTTTTGAGACCCCGTCAAAGAGCTTCTTGCCCTTGGAAACTCCACCTCAGTTTTTAGCATTGGATAAAAAACATGTAAGTAATGTCTCAATCAACAAGTAGCCAGTCCTTTTCATGCTGTGCCAAATAGTAGTGTTTCATTTTGCTGTACTTTATTTCCTCTTCAATATTTTAGACACTGAAGAAAAGTAATGAAAAAGAAAAGAAGAAGAGCAACTTAGAGCTCTTTAAAGAAGAACTTAAACAGTAAGTTTCAATGCAAATCCATAGCCAGTGGTTTTCAGCTGTCATAATTTGAAGTAAAAGTTAGTAGAACAATATTTTGAATCTTTGGAATGTTTTGAGTGTAATATTTACTATTTCCTGTAGAATTCAGGAGGAAAGGGATGAGAGACATAAAATGAAAGGACGTGTTAGTCGTTTTGAACCTCTCTCTGGCTTGGATGGAAGACGTTCATGTAAGTGTCTTAAGTTACACCACATGTACTAACCTAGTCTGAAACGACCCTGTCCACACACCTACGTCCACTCTTCCACCCCTTTGTCCACTCTCACCCCGAAACAAAATTTATACTGCTTTCTGCTTCTTTTAGCGGATGGTTCTTCAAGAAGAAACCGTCCGTCCAGTGGTAATTTTGACTTAATATAGTGGCCGTGCATTCTCTTATCTTGCTTGAAAATTATGTTTTCTGTTTAAACAGCATTAGGAAATCTTCTCTCTTGTCTGTTTCTGCAGTTTTGGATGATTGTGCACCGGGTTCCCATGATGTTGGAGATCCATCCACAACAAACTTGTATCTTGGAAACATTAATCCACAGGTGAAATTCAGTTTTAACATATATCGAGTGGAGAACTGAGGCATTAAAGGCATGACTGGGACACACTTTCTATGTTCATCTAATTATGCCTTGCAAATGTTGTCACTATCATATAGATGAACGAGGAGATGCTGTGTCAGGAGTTTGGTCGCTATGGTCCACTGGCCAGTGTGAAGATCATGTGGCCGAGGACAGATGAAGAGAGGGCTCGGGAGAGGAACTGTGGTTTTGTAGCCTTCATGAACAGGAGGGATGCTGAACGAGCACTCAAGAACCTAAATGGTACAAAGTTGTCTTCCTACATATTCTGTTATATGCTCTTTCAAGCTCTTATAATAAATAAAATAAACATAACAAATAAACTTGTACCCGTATCTTTGCAGGGAAGATGATAATGAACTTTGAGATGAAATTAGGATGGGGCAAAGGTGTTCCTATTCCACCCCACCCCATCTACATCCCTCCCTCTATGATGGAGCACACACTTCCTCCACCTCCCTCTGGCCTTCCCTTCAACGCACAGCCCCGGGAGAGGCTAAAGAACCCTAATGCTCCCCTGCTTCCTCCACCTAAAAACAAGGAGGAGTTTGAGAAGGTAACTCAACATGTCAGCCTAGGATTTTCTCATGGGTTATGGCAATGTTTTGGTAATTCTGCTGGTAAGATGTTAGCCTTTCAAACGAGCAGTTAGTACAGGTTTTAATCATAGCTCCTGTAAGTCATAGGATACATTTTTCTGAGTGATGTAAAATAGTAGTGTCTGTCGCAATGTGGGTATAAAGGGATGTGTGTGATGAATGATCAGTGTGAGAGGTGTTTATAGTAGGTGCTCATTAAGTGTAAGGGGTATAGGACCTTTAGTAAAACTGACAGCAGTAAGAGAAATTTGTTGTCTTTTTTGCACTTTTAAATGCAATATTTAAAATTTTGACCTGTTGCCTTTTTAACAATACTCACATTCTATGTTTATTATCTGATGTGACTTCATATACAGACTCTGTCGCAAGCCATAGTCAAAGTGGTTATCCCAACAGAAAGGTACATGTTTTTCTTTTTTTAAATTGGTGTACAAACTTAGAAAAAAACATCCCATAATAAAGCTAAACGTTTGATCGATTGATCACTGCATGCTACAGGGGGCTGGTCTGTGTGGGTGAGCAATGGTTGAGGCAGTAATGTAAGTATCTTCATATCAGTACATAGACAAATACTGACTGAAAACATTTCACATCCCACCATCATTATTTTATTTTTTTAACATGTAGTGAAACACTCTTAGCTAATTTTATGTGCCATTTAAGTGTTAAACCAAACATCATAACATTGTTCCACCAAAGTCCCACTTCATACATGAACATTTAATAATTTAATGTAGCTAGTTAATAGTGTTACATACATAGTCTGCTGATCCTAGGTCTGTAGTTTCTGAAAACCTGTTCTTAGACCATTGCTCATTCAGACCGTCTACCCCCTTGGCCTCTGTCATTCCATCGGGAGCTCAGTTAATCTGACCCCTGCCAACAAATCTAAACCTGCCAAGATTAGTCTTTATGACCTTTGACATTGGCCTTGGTGAGCAGCACAAGTTGAACTGTCTGCAGCAGCGAGGGACCTGAAAAGCATCATGGGATGGATTGGGAAAGTATACTGATTTTTACCCCGCCATTGGTACGGTCAGCTCCAATACAAGTAAATGTGATCTGTGTTGTCAAATAAAAGACATCCTTTGTCTTGTTGGGCACTTTAGGTTAACTTGTATACAGCCTGCACCATGCATTTCCCCAAACATCATCAAAAAAGCTCTAGTTATCCCATTTGCAATGTATTGAGACATTACCAGCTTCATCATTAGATCATATATTAAGTCTGTTTAGGCCAACAATCTTACTGCTTTGGTTCCTCCTCACTCCACATTGATCGGGACGAGTGGCCATTGAAAGGCACCATATTGACAAATTGCTATTGGTGTCTTGTCAGTGTTCTGCTCCAAACTTCTTCAGCTTTATTTGTTTTCTATTTTGTGTAATTTAATAACTGAATAGGATTTTAAAGAGTCTGTACAATCAGTGCAATGTAAGTAAAACCAGCTACACTGGAAACTTACAAAAACATAGTCATAAAACTTAAACACAAACTCAAGTCATGTTACATGATTTGTTTTTTTTAAAGACTTCATTAATGTATGTAAGTTTTGTTTTGAGTTCTTTTTTTTTTTTAAATAAATGTTCAGTTCAGTGTAGACCCAGAGGCATAATCACAGTTGCACTGAATTTATGCCTGGTCATGTGACACATTTCTTGAGTTCTGGTAGATTAGTAATTGCCTTCAGAGTCCAATACCATTTATGCTCTTGGTGCGTTCACTGCTCAGTTGAATCCTGCTGTATGTGAAAACGGCAGTGGGTCTTCGTCCATCTTGCCTTTGGTCAGGAAACTGCTCAGTGTCAAACCACCAAGCATAAATCCATTTTAGTGGGGAGGCTGTGTCAGCGCTCAAAAGTCAGGCCAGTCTGAATCTGTTTGCTTTAACTGTGTCTTTCTTGTAGGAATTTGCTCTCTCTCATCCACCGAATGATCGAGTTTGTGGTGCGTGAAGGCCCAATGTTTGAAGCCATGATCATGAACAGAGAAATCAACAACCCTATGTACAGGTCAGTTCAGCTGTACATCACAAATGTACATCACAAATGATTTTTTTTATCTGTAGGCCCTCAGTTTTTGCTTACTTGTATTTTTCCTACAGGTTTCTGTTTGAGAACCAGAGTCCAGCGCACGTGTACTACCGGTGGAAGCTCTACACCATACTTCAGGTGTGATTTTTGTTTTAGGGTTAAGTTCTACACTTCATTTATGTGACATAAATGAACATAATGTCTAGGAAAAAGTAAGCGGTATCATAGTTTACACAAGAACACAATGTGCCTTTTATTATTTTCAGGGTGAAGCACCAGCCAAATGGCGAACGGAGGACTTTAGGATGTTTAAGAATGGCTCATTGTGGCGCCCACCTCCGCTAAATCCATATCTCCATGGTCCTTATGATGATGGGGATGAAGAGGATGAGGAGGAGGAATCCAGCAAAAAAGGCTGCTTGAAGGAAGAGTAAGAGCATTTCCTTTTGAAAACTGTTAAGTTGTGCAGTTAATGTACTCAACTGCAGTTAAAATGCCCTGCTTTTAATAAAAGTTGTTTATAAAATTCTAAAATATTAATCTCTGCAGCGAGAGGGACAAACTGGAAGAGATGCTGCGCGGTTTAACTCCGAGGAGGGGAGACATCGCAGAAGCCATGTTGTTCTGTCTTAACCATGCTGAAGCTGCTGAGGAGATAGTAGAGTGCGTCACAGAATCCCTTTCTATCCTCAAGACTCCTCTACCTAAAAAGGCAAGTGTATGGGCAAAGCAGTGTATCAATAGAATCAATCTAAATTAAAACTAATTTATTTTCTGTCTCTTTTACCTCAGATTGCACGGTTATATCTAGTTTCTGATGTACTGTACAACTCTTCTGCCAAAGTAGCAAATGCATCGTACTACAGAAAATAGTAAGTTGTTGATCATCTTGGATTATATTTAAAAGCATTGTAAGGTTCAGATAAAAAATATGCCTTTGTTTTCAACAGTTTTGAGACAAAGCTCTGCCAGATTTTCTCAGACCTCAATGCGACATACAAAACCATACAGGGCCACCTTCAGAGTGAGAACTTCAAGGTAAATGTGTAAATAGTTTTAATTCAAACACTTTGAATAATTTCAACTTCAACCACCTATAATCTTGCAGAGAAAATAGAGATAAGGTTAAAGCAGCTCAAACGTATTTGTGTGTATTTTTTATTCCTCCTTGTGCAGCAACGTGTAATGTCATGTTTCCGGGCATGGGAGGACTGGGCTGTATATCCTGACCCTTTCCTTATCAAGCTGCAGAACATATTCCTGGGTTTGGTTAATCTGTCTGTAGAGAAAGAGCCTGTTACTGTTGTGGAGGTAAAATATGAAATTCATTCATTAATTTATAAAAGATTGCTTTTCATAACTGTCCAATTTACAAATTTCCTTTTGTTAAAAATGTTCATTTGTGCAGGTTGAGCCAACAGAAGACATTGATGGGGCTCCAATTGGAGAGTACGTTGACGGCACCCCACTGGAGGATGTGGATGGTGTGCCGATTGATGCAGGGCCCATTGATGGGGCTGCTATTGACGGAGCCCCCCTGGATGACCTGGATGGTGTTCCTATCAAGCCCATGGAAGAAGACATAGATGGAATACCCTGTGAGTTTAATAGAAACTTAGTTAGAATTTTGTGCAAGTTCTCTTTCAGGCCAAATGTTTTATCGTGGCTTTATATTTCTCATCCTTTTTTAATAGTGGACCAGTCCAAGGAGGCAGCCTTCAAAGTAGCCCCCTCAAAATGGGAAGCTGTGGACGAGTCTGAGTTGGCGTCTCAAGGTGTGAGACGTTTAGGTGGAAAAATATTTTTATTACATTGACATAATTCACAAATACCTAAATACTAGTAGAATGACAAAGTAATACACATGATGACGACCATGGTGCTAAGCTGTTGTTTTCTGTTTGTCCTTTAGCTGTGACAACTTCAAAGTGGGAGATATTTGAGCAACCAGAAGAACCTAAAAAGTAAGACTTTTTAAGAAGTTTTTTTGCTATGTGAGGGTCTCATTCTGTTTTTATAAATCTATCAGCACACTAATATTTTAAATTGTTTTAAACATAGAAGGAATGTTGAGGACAGTGATGATGATGACAGGAGCCCTTCATCAGAGGACATTCAGAGCTATTCTAACCCCATCAGAGATGACTCTGACATTAAGGCCAAGATGTCTGAAATTAATGAGGAGAAACGCACAAAGCTCAGAGAGATAGAGGTAGTTTACAGAGACCATATACCAGCATGTCATAGAATGTGACCTGTTTTTATTTATTCTGACCATTTTCCTTATCATTGTTTACACAGGTTAAGGTCATGAAGTTCCAGGATGAGCTGGAGTCTGGTAAAAGGCCCAAAAAGCCTGGCCAGAGTATCCAAGAGCAGGTGGAGCACTACAGGGACAAACTACTACAAAAGGTAACGCATACAGCTTTGACATTACTGTATAACACAAAGTACCATAATATGAATGCATATACAAAACTGTTGTAATTTATTATAATGACATTGATATCTAATTGTAGGAAAAAGAAAAGGAGAAACTTGAACGGGAGAAAGAGAAGGAAAAGACTGAGGCACGGATAAAAGAGTTAAAGAAGGAAAAAGAGAAAGATGACACACCAACCAGAAAAGAGAGGTGAGAACTATTTGACAGGTGCAGTTAGGAAAGATGTGGACGGAGTGTTTTTGTGTGGCTTTTATATCATTGTTTTGTTCCTGGTAATAGGAAACGGCGTCACAGTGGCTCCCCCAGCCCAACACGGAGTAGCAGCAGACGAGGCCGATCATCCTCACCCCGTTCAGAGCGATCAGAACGTTCTGATCGATCATACTCAAAAGACACATCTTCACGCTCCTCTCACAAAGATTCCCCTCGATCCAGCAACAAAAAGTCCTCTAAGAGGTCAGATCATCTTGTTTTATCATCACCATTATCATTATTAGATGGACCAGTTGGGTTGAATCATGAGTCTAACAGCTGTAATTCTTTCTTGTCCCACTAGGTCTCCCTCTTCACCACGCACACCCAAACGATCCAGGAGGTCACGCTCCCGGACACCCAAGAAATCAGCAAAGAAGTCCCGCTCCAAATCAAGGTCTCCACACCGGTCTCACAAAAAATCAAAGAAGAGCAAACACTGACACGTTTTTTCTATACCGGCCGTTTCTCCTGCCCTCCTTCTGCACCATGTTCTATAAAATGATAGACTGACTGATTTGGCAGCTGAAGAGCTCTAATCAAATGTTAATGTATAGACACTGAAGATTGAAGGGTGTTGCATGGGTTGCTGATAGGTGTATCTGATGGATGGGGCCATTGCTGTTTTATATTGTACAAAAAAAATAATGTGCTTGTGTGTCTGGATTCCCCACCACTTTCAGATGGAGTTCATCCACTTGGTAGACCACACCATACAGAGTGTGACGACAATAGTCTTATTCATGCTGTCAATTTCTGTTTTTGTAGTTCACATTAAAAAAAAAATCCTAATAAACATGTCATTTTTAATCAAGTATTTGTTGACAATCAGGTATTTGACATTTAAAACAAGGCCGGTGTGGTTGTACAATGTAGTTTAACTACTACCTGTAATTTAGATTATTACTAATTTACAGTCTTGCTTTCTTTAGCTGGTCCCTCAGTTCCTGCTGAGCAATAGAAGAGAGGTGCACCTCATCAGGCCCATCAGCAAAGCGCAGAGTCCGGATGTGTACATACCTGAGAAGGAATATTGTAATAGTGATTAACAATTAGATTAATTGTAAATTGCTCCCAATTTGTGTGGAAGGCGACTTACATGCGTGCAAGAGGGAAGTCCTGAGATACACCTGCAGCTCCAAACACCTGTATAGCGCAGTCCACCACCTTACAGGCCATCCTGGCTGCTGCCACCTTGATCATGGAAATCTAGAAAGATCACAGTAGAAACAGGAGTCAAAGACCAAGGACGGAATAAAGCGGGTTAAGCTCAGCCGTAGACTCTTACTTGTTTGCGAGCAGCCCGAACACCCACTGTATCCAATGTGTGAGCAGCATGTAGCGTCAACAGACGGGCCTGCTCGATCATGAGACGACACTCTGCTATCCAGTGAGCAACAGCCTCCTAGACAGCAGAAATCACACTTATCAGTCAAACTGTGTTTATACAGCAACCGAATAACAACAGTGTTGGCAGAGGAACCAAACAAATGACAGTACGTACACACACACGCTACTAGAACCCTGTAGAAAAGGAAGTGGCTTTGATTGTCTTTGGTGCGCGTTTACTCACATGTTGGTAGAGTTTCTTTCCAAACGTGTGTCTGGTAGCAGCTCGCTGGCAGAGCAGCTCCAGCGCCAGCTCCGCCAGGCCGACGGCCCTCATGCAGTGGTGCAGCCTTCCTGGGCCCAGACGACCCTGGGCGATCTCAAAGCCCCTGCCTTCTCCTGCAAACATGCAGTGGGACGGATAAGGAAGCGGAGATCACTTCATAGATGCTTCTATCAAAGAGGCAGCAGAGTCAAAACAGTTCCTTACCCAGAATTATGTTGGATGCGGGAACGAGCACATTTTCAAAGTGCACTTCAAAGTGGCCGCCGTGGATGGCATCTGAGCACACGAAGAGGAAACACAAGAAACAGGGGCGGATTGTTTGTGAAAACGAAATGAAACTGAGGATGAGTAATCCTACCATCCTGTCCAAACACAGTCAGCGGCCTGATGAGCTTCACGCCTGGTGTGTCCATAGGCACGAGGATCATGCTGTGTTGGCCGTGTCTAAGGAACGGGCAGAGTTTGAGCAAAGACAACATTCTCTGACAGTTCAGCTGGTTTTCTCATGGAGTCCTGTTGTTCTCCTGTTTTTCTAAACAAGCTTGGGTGTGTGCTTTGCCTCACTGCTGTGGCAACAAATGAAATAGAAAATGTATCACATATTGCGTTGGGTGTGCCTGCTTCAAAGCTTTTTCCAGTTACATGTCACTTGTGACTGATGAGCCTTAGATAACAATGGTGCCAATTATGGGTGAACCGCAAGGTTTAACTGTCAACACACTTCAACACAATTAAACCCATTACACTGTTATACAATGCACATTATAGCTGTAACTGAATACTGAGCAGTGCTATTAAAATGCAAATAGAGGCTGGGAAGTGGACCTTGTCCCCCAACAAACCCATTTCCATCATAATGGAAGCACAGAGGAAGTGCTACAGAGAAACAAGGCATGCAGACAAGCACCTAATTGTACAAAACATTTCATATAAAACCAGAAATCCCGCAATAACAGCACATGTGGCTTCAGCACCTTGTGCAGCTACAGTACATATGAAAACAATCTCTACTGACTTGTACTGACCTGTTGCCAACCTCCAGGGAACTGCTCCTGCACATCACAATGGCTACTTTGCACTGGGAAAAGCCAGCACCTGCAAGGAGGAGACATAAAAACAAGCCTGGGGTTCATTTATATTCCTGTTTCACTGCTTTCCGCTTGTGCGACTCACAACAGGACCAGGAACTCCAGCCCTGTCCTTAACCGAGTCCTGACCCGAGTCTGGTCCGGAAAGTCTGGGAAGCGGTGCAGACGCTGGTGGAGGCGGTGACAGATTGATGGGTGCAGCTGATATACTTCATAGCAACTGTTGGGACGCCATTGAGCAGATGTCCATGAAAACTACATGCAAGCCCTAAAAAACACCCACTAGAGGGCAACGCCATACAGACGACGTATGGATGAGGTCTTACAAGCCGAGCTACGCGAAGCACAAGTGAAACGAAGGTGTGAAACGTTTGATAACAGGAGATCTGACGAGCAAAAAAAAAAATGTAAAACAGTGTCTCATTTTGTCTAAACTGAAGCTTCCGACCGGGGAAATTCCACCCCGTCTCCCATATGGACCCGGATCCCCGCGGCTCAGCCAGGGTGACCAATGGTCTGGCTTCCTGTTTATATTTTTGTCCAAGTGTCAAAACTGTCCCCTGAGGACAGGACACATGGACACCAGACATCAGCCGCCTTTGAACATCCACAGGAAGAGAATCCCAGCAGGAGTGCACTATGAGAGGGATTTACGTGTTTGACCTGCTGCACTGACGAAGACGAACGCTGCCGACGGAGCGGCGTAGAGCTGCTGCCTGACCGATGACGGGCTTCAGGTTGAGGGAGCTTCATTTAGCCTAATTTCACATACTATACTACGGCTATTTTCATCACACATACTATGATATTTTGATTATCACATATTACACTCCTGTGTCTTGAAAAAATAGCCATATTATGGTCAAAAACATAAATATGATTTTTTTTCCATCATCACTGTTTGCAATGTAAGAAAACGGAGCGCTCGCTACCAATCTCCACCCAGACCCACGCAAATGAACGCCTGTTTGGCTCAGGGGCAGCTTGGCTCTTCCTGCACACCCTTACATAACTCCCATGGTGTATGATACAGGGCGAGCGCCGTGTCATTTGAGAGTCATGCCCATACACGTCTTATCACCACTGGAATGAATATACAGCTTTCCACGCCAATAATCCTGAGAATGCGACATTTAAACAAATTACATTGTTGAGCTTATTTTTCAAACCGGTTTAAAAAAAAAAAAACAAAAAAAAAAACTCCCCGCTTTTATTTATTTATGTTCCAGTGGCGTTTGGTTTGTGGATTTTTGGGGTTTATTTATTTAAATAGAAGGAAGAGGAAAAGAAAAACAAGTTGAACCTTTCTGGAGAAGCCAAAATAAGGAAACAGCATTCCTAAGAAAATATTCTAATGTCGTTTATACATTCATTTATGAGTAACTCCAGGATGTCCGCGTGTGACGCAGGAGTACACAAAACTTTATAACAAACCAATACACTGCAGCAAACCAAACTAACCACAATAAACGTGACACACGTGACCGACACCATCTACTGGGAATGTCACTTTATATGCCATTATCATATTTTGCACGAAGGCCAGCTACGGGGCACTCCCTGGATGACATCAACTGCAGCAGATTAAGTTCGGAAAAGCAGCCCGTCTTTCCTGCCGCGCTTCCACAGGATTGAGTGAAAAGACCGTCCGTGTTCCCCGCAGCACGACAACACAACAAAGAGCTGGAGAGCTACGTGGTGGAAAGAGTGTCAGCAGCGAGCGGGGTGGGACGCGGCTTAAAGATCATTCACTCCAGTGCAGCGGTTCAGACGGCTTCTCCCTCCACAGGACACAGCAACCACTCGCCGTTCACTCAGGATTATTAGCATCGACTTCACAAGTCTTATTAAGGGGACACACACAAGGTAAGAAAGTCTTCACAACTTTATCATTGCTCACTGATTTGGTATATTTCCAACAAGCCAAAGGGCTCAAGAATCTAAAGGATCTTGAGAGAAGTTGGTATTCTAAGTCAATGAAGCCCATGTTTTATTAACTTGTTTTTCTGATGTCAAAGATTTACGTCAGTGTTACACCTACAGTCAAAGTCCTGAATATTTTATGACATGATATTAGAACGAGAGATGAAATGATAAAAAATAAAGTGTGTTGCCTGAGATTAGTGTGTCTGCATTTGTCCCTCCGCTTTCAGTTTGCCTATTGAAAACCCTGTTATTTACATAACATTACATCTTATTTGAAGTTACAGCTTAGTTGTCAGGTGTTCAGGCAATTATTATTTAGCTACATTAAACAGAGCTGCTTCTTGAGTATGAAAGTGAACAGAAATGCCCTCCAAAACGGATGACCACCAGCAGCTACATGCCAAATCCGTACAATGTGTTCCTCTCTTCTACACACAATATCAACAAGGTTCACATTTTCAATTATCACTTTAATGTATGAATAATACCACTAACTAAAATGTGGGGATCGAGAATTCTACTAAACTACAAAAACAGTTTGCTTTACTATCCACACGTCAAACTGAAATAGCAGCTGTCAACAGTAAAGAAATACTTGACATATTTTAGCCCGTTTAAGTCACACACTCCTCCCTTTCAGCACACGATGACTCATTCCATCCCAAGATCCAACATCCACACGTGTTCATCCTCTATCAGGAGTTATATGGCCTGCTCTCCATATACACTCATTTGTTTAAAGCTGTATTCACTGTTATTGAAGCAGCACATACCACCTCATTTAAAAACAACGTTCTCTTACCAGACGTTGACAACACCTGTGAGTGAGTAACTCTCTCTCTCTCTAATAATCAGCAATGAAAAAAAACTGACTGAATTAGTAAGTTCACTGAGCAAATGGGAGCTGAAAGTGGGACAGCGGTTCCGGTGTGTAAAGTCTGTGGATCACTCGGTGCTCAACAGAATACAAAGTGATTGAACAAACAGATGATCTCTGTGTGTGTGTGTGTGTGTGTGTGTGTGTGTGTGTGTGTGTTGAAAAGCAGGGCCTCCGCTATTAGGGAAACCATGCAGGAACATTCCTTCATTGTAAAACACACTCACTCAAAATGGAGCGTTTGCCTCGTTTGCTCACAAAACAAGACCAGATCTTTATGCGTGGACGCATTTTACTGTCTTCTACTATTTAGAAATTGCACCTCTGTCCGTTTCTTTTCTGATTTTGCAGCAACCATAATGGAGGATTTCGATTATCCTGATGATGAGGACATGAATGACACTTACGACTCCTTTTACGACCACGGGGTCTGCGACAAAGAGGCGGTGCGCGCCTTCGCCGGCGTCTTCCTCCCCGTCATCTACGGGGTGGCTCTGGTGCTGGGGCTGGCGGGGAACGCCTTGGTGGTGGTGGTCTACACGTCGCGGGTGCGCGTGCGGACGCTGACGGACGTGTGCATCCTCAACCTGGCCATTTCAGACCTGCTGCTCCTCCTCACGCTGCCCTTCTGGGCGGCCGACGCCGTGCACGGCTGGAGGCTGGGCCCGGCGGCCTGCAAGGTCACCTCCTTCCTCTACAGCACCAACTTCAGCTGCGGCATGCTGATGCTGGCGTGCATCAGCGTGGACCGCTACAGGGCCGTGACGCAGAACCCGGCGGGCCGGACCGGGACGGGCTCCAGGGTCCGCAGGCAGTGGCTCCTGGTGTGTCTGGTCCTGTGGGGAGTGGCCAGCTTCCTCGGCCTCCCGGACCTCATCTTCTCCACGGTCAAACACTCCCATCACAGGATGGCGTGCACGGCCAGCTACCCCGTCAGCATGGCCCGGCCGGCGAAGGCGGCGCTGGAGCTTCTAGAGGTCACGCTCAGGTTCCTGCTGCCGTTCGCGGTCATGGTGGTGTGCTACAGCCTCGTGGGGCGGGCGCTGAGCCAGGCGGCCGGCGTGCAGAGAGCCCGGAAGTGGCGCGCCCTGCGGGTGCTGCTGGCGGTGGTGGCCGTGTTCCTGCTCACGCAGCTGCCCTACAACGTGGTCAAGCTGTGCCGGGCCATGGACGTCATCTACATGCTCGTGACCGACTGCGAGCTCAGCAAGGGGCTGGACCGCGCGCTCCAGGTGACCGAGAGCCTGGCGCTGGCCCACGCCTGCGTCAACCCGCTCCTCTATGCCTTCATGGGCTCCTCCTTCAGGGGAAACGTGCTCAAAGCCGCCAAGCACCTTGGACAGCGACTGGGGAGACACCCCACGCACGGGGCCGAGCAGCCGGCGGTGGAGATCGCCCTCAACAGCCCCACACAAACCCACTCGCAGTCTGGTTCTGAAGACCAAGACACCAGCACCTTCACTATTTAAGACTTTAGCATGGCTACAGTATCTATTCCCTTTAGCTTCTATACAAATAATCTGTAAATACATGTTTACTATTATATACATTAAGATACGCCTTCCGTTAAACATATACAGAATTTATATGCGCTAAGCAAAGAATTTGTATAAATTATGTATTTTATTAAATAAAAAGGACTCAAATGTTCAGAGACACGCATCCGCCCACATCTGTTCCGATCTGATGTTGAAACACAGGATGCTCTGGGCGCTACACAACAAAACAAATCCAACCTCACGTCTGCGCTGCCTTCCATAAAATCATCTGCATCTTATTTCGCACCATCCCATGGTTTGGGTTTACGACGGGGGACGGTCCTGTCGTACAGCGGCCGACCCGTCCTGTCAGAAAACATTTGGCCGACAAAGAAAGAGCAGCGAGCAGCAGGAGGGTCCCCGTCGATCCGTCAAGCCGGGGGGACAGCGCAGCAGCATAATTCTTGGAGGAGCTTAAGACCGAGTGGCGTTTTTATTCCAATCATCTTTATTATATGATCTTGGCCAAATTGTTTGCAGTTGATGTCTTAACAGTTTAGTGGCGTGCAAATGCGCTTTACAGACAAAAACGCTGGCTTTAAAGCTTGCTCCATAGCACTAGTCTACACAAGCACTTATTGAACGTGGGCTTTGCGCTGGAACGGCTCCAGTCCAAGAAGCGTGTTTACACGGCTGCAGCTACGACAGGGAGGCAACAGCTCAATCTGGCTCCACGGCCCCACCAGATCCACCGCAGACGAGGGCCTTCACACACAAACTGATTTCATTGTTTACCACTTTTTCCATCTTCTTTTAGCACTGGATAAAAGCATTGGCTAAAGGAATGTAATCTGAAGTACCTGTCAGGGATCCTGTTTCCACTTTAATGACTTACAGCTTCAGCAAGCGGGACCTGGACAATGTACAAAATACAAAAAACAAGCTACAGGTACATTTAGCTGGCAATACCAGTCTCTTATCTGCCTTGTACTAAAATTCATGGGTTTGACCTACACACAACGCTGTACCTGTACAGGGTTGAGCGGTGTGAATGTGCATACAAATGTACAAAAGTGCCTGTGGGTTAAAAGATAAACCACTGCAGGTCTGGGAATAATTTGAGTACATTTCCGTGCCCACAGGACAAGCCTGCATAAATTAAACACCACAAAGCTGCACGGGTAAAATGTGCCTTCCCTTCCTTATAGATCAGAACAAAGGCTGCATCAGTTGGTTGTGTCTGTAGAAGCTGTTTTTTTCCCAGTGGGTTCTTGCATGACAAGCTGCAGTCACTCAAAGAAAAATACAACATGCTGAGCAATTATTACAATAGGAAATAAAAGTTGTTTTCTCTGTGGGAAGCCCTACTGTACCAATGCAACAACACACACACACACACACACACACACACACACACACACACACACACACACACACACACACATCCTCCATTAGGGGAGACATGGCGAAAGCTGCCAAGCGCCTTGGCCAGATCACTGGGAAACCCCACACATTTTATACTCGGAAACAAGACACAAGAGAGAAACATCAGCTAATTTGAATTAATGCCGTCTACTTTTTCCACTTGGAGACGTTGGACTGCAGAAACACAAAAACAAGGAGTTTCTACTTTGGAATAATATGTTCGTGGTAAAAGCAGCCATGGTTGGACCGTAAGTATGACACAGCAGCTTCAAACCCAAAGGAGAGACGCACGCAGGCGGCCGAAATTCTCACAACTCCACAAGAATGTTTTCCACTTGGACGTTTTACTTCAGACACCGACTCCAGCCAAAGATAACAGTCCGTACAAAGGCTCAGTGAATGACAATTCCACGCAGATTTGAAAGCAACAGACCAGACTTCTCCTTTAAACTCAGAGCTTAAATCGCAGAGAAAACAGCTGTAATGGCTTTAAATTCACAGTTATTCTAAGAGTAAATAATAAAAGATCTAATGACTACGATAAGCAATGCGATAACTGGTAAATAAGCTCTAAATGCTTCAGGCTGAACTTTACGATGTTAGTGGCTTAATTAGCATTAACATTCCTCATGTTGAACTAGTTGATTGGATGATAGGGTTCAAAGTGGGTTCCAGAACCCGTGGGTGGTCACAACAGGACAAGCTACACAACACTGACTGAGTCACAGATGAGTCTATATATCTAAATAATAAACACAATTTGTGTGTGTGAGTGTGTGTGTGTGTTGGGGGGGGGTGCATTACCATTTGTTTATCTTACATCAATCTGACCTTTTACTGGTTCGAACTGTTGGCGACCCAACGGTGCTCTGCGACATATTTTCCATAATGAAGCAGATCCAAGTGTTTTCATGATCGTTAAAACGCTGTGTTACATAATGATTATTGTATGACTCATCTGCACTTTTTTCCCGTCCATATGTTCAGAGTTTGGGGTTTGGGAAGGCATTTATTTTGTGCTTTGTACAGCTTGAGTACATTCAAACTTATGTCTTGCAGCAACTGGGTCTTGAGCAGCTGGTAGACAAACCTTTCTGATCACAGACTTAAGGGCCTTATGAAATACCTCAATGCTAATTAAACTTGCCTTAGGTAAAACAACTTGCTCGCCTAACATTTTGAGCCTTGAACCAGAACTAGAAAGCTCTTTTGGTTGTTTTTGAAAGCGTGTGATTTTGTATATGCCGGTAAATGATAAATAAAAATGCACATACCGCTGCTCCACCACTTCTTGCCGTTTATGATGAAGTTGTCTCCCTCCTTCTGAAGAGTGCACTTTATGTTGGTCGCATCACTGGAGGCTACATCAGGCTCTGGGGAACAGACCACAGGTCATTCAATCATTAATTTTTCCAGTCCCATGCACTTGCTTCACATTCTGGTTTTTCTAGAATTCCCAATTCCAGCTTTACCCACCGTCAGAGTGGTTAAACATAACACAACGGAGCAGTCACAGTTTTACTAGTAAAAAAACAGACAAACCCTAAAACTTCATTAGCAGAGGGTGGAAGTTTCGATTCCTAACCGCTCATCATAATAAATCAAGCAAAGTGTTGACAAAAAGCATCCCAGAAACACTACTTATCACCATCTGTGTTTACAAAAGCCCCAGAGACATTCACACCCAGTGTAATCACGTCTGGCAACAGTGTGCTGCTGTTTCCAGCGGTAACCAAACTGGAGAAAAACAGAGGAATTACTGGAATTACTCCAACTAATGTTCAGTGTTGCCATTTTGAACTTTCAATTACTACAAAGTGGCCAACGCATTATGAAGACTGGATTTAGCAGCACATCAAGGCTCTACATGTCAAGCTTCCCCTCCATGAATGAGCTCAGCTCATGGTCGGTCCTGTCCAGCTCTCTAATCAAATCGTTACTGACTCTAGTAAGAATGGAACAGTCCTGAAGAAATTTATCAGTAAATAATGTGTAAAGACACGGGTGTCATTATACCTGTCATACAGAAGCAGGAGCGGATTTCTCCTTTGAGCAGTGGCTCCAGCCATTTTTTCTTCTGTTCCTCACTGCCAAACATGTGCAGCACCTCCATATTTCCCGTGTCTGTTAGGAAACGCCATAATAGACACATTCTCCTAGTAAATTATGTGAAAAATACCATCCTCTCCAGAGGAACGTCAAATCATCCCGTTTTAAATCATGTGGGTAGACTAAAAACATGCTCGTTGTCAAAAGCAGCACTGAATACGTGCAGAGAAGGTTTGAGAGGATGACATGGGTACAGGTACAGCCTTGCCTTAAATAAATCAATGCTTTACCGGGAGCCTGGCAGTTAAAGACATCAGGGGCAAAGATGCAGCGCCCAGTTTCCTCTGCAATATAGGCATAGTCCAGCTGACTGAGTCCAGAGACCGCAGGCAGGAATAGGTTCCACAGTCCGGCCTCCCTGGCTTTCACCTGGTCACACAGATGTGATCACACTGAGCAAATTCTTCTGCTAAAGCAAACATTAATATTGAGCAGGCAGACATGCAGCTGGAATGCATCACCACAGACAGAAATGTCCGTCAGGGCTACGTGAGAAAATATAGATAACATACCTTTAGATCCTCTATTATTTGGGGAGGGTGCCATCTTTGTGGAGACTGAGCATGTTTGGAGTAGTACTCCTCAACTTCCTAAAGCAAATTACAAAAGTATTTCTTTAACAAATAAAAGCAACAAAAGGTTTTTGATGAATAAAGATGAGTATGATGCAGAGGAAATAGTAATGACTATCAAGTCAATGGACTCATTGTTTTCTGACTTGAATTAATTGGCCCTTACTCCATGAAAGAACTACTTTCAAACCCTTTAATGACTACTGGGCAAACAAATCTCTCCTTTGTTTTGGCAGATTTTGGCACTGACCTCCTGAACAGGAAGCACATATTGTCTCATAAAGTCTTTGACCTCTTGCAGAACAGCCTGACCTTTAGCTGTTTGGAGGAACAGCCCATGTTCTATTGGACCTGTGAACGAACTGGCAAAGACCACATCTCTGACATCCCAGGGAATGTCAGAAACAGAGGCTTAATTCGGATAACAGTGCATTGATCCAAATAATGATTATAAAAAGGAAACCGACCTTTGCACAAGCTGCAACGCAATCTTAGCCAATGGCTCCACACACTGGCCAAAATGAGCAGCTTGAGGAGCACTGGCGTTACCCAGAAGGTGCCGAGCGTAGATTCCCTGGTGAACAGAAGCGGCCTTTAGTCAGAGAGCAATACCAGCGTGAATAAGCTGGGCTTCATACACCGGCGTAAACAGACCTGGGCAATTCCTGCCATTTTAAAGACAGCCAGGGCCACGTAGAACTTCAGCTCTGGCAGTTCAGCTGGGATCCCTCGGCACCTGCAGTAGATGGACATCAGATCACCCACAGCTGGGACACCTGCTCAGTAAAGGACAATAATAGAGGAACATCAATCAATACATCTATTCATGAGCTGAAACCAATGGCCATTTTTAATGATGTAAGCATCTGTTGACGTAACCTTCTATGCCTTTCAAGCTGCCCATTGAGCTGATGATGCTGAGGCCTCTGGGCCAATAGTGAGGCATGAGGAAGTAGGCCAGGTCTGCCAGGGGCTGCCCAGTGGTCGACAGCTCCCAGTCCAACACTGCTATCACACGTGCCTAGGGACATGAGTGCAGTAGCGTCGATCAAACGAACCAAAGTGACAAGTAGCAGTGTCAGAGAAATTGTACCTCTGTCGGATGGAATATCAAGTTGTCCAGTCGGAAATCTCCATGAACCAGCGTGACTTCATTATCACTGCCTGGCAAGTTCTCCATCAACCAATTAGAGAGTTCATTCATCGCTGGAATGTCTCTGTGGGCTGCTGCCAGGTACTGCTTTGTCCAGGTGGAAACCTTCAAAAGACAGAGAATAAAAGACTCCAGGCCATGCATATAGTGTATATATACAAATAGAAGATATGCATACACTGTGTGTTATTGCACCTGTCTCCTGCAGTAACCTGCTCCTTTCCCATAGTCTTCAAGTTTGAGAGAAGCCAAATCCAGTGAGTGTAGCTTTGCCAGTGCTTCCACAGCAGCCACATACAGAGCGGTCCTCTCTGTTGGACTCACGCCAGGAAGACGAAGATCCCTAAAAATGCGTCCCTAAACAACAGGGAGGACATAATAACAGTGTTTTCAAACGTGTAACTTCTCATCACAAAGTAGCTCTTACATAAAGCGAGGACAGAGGTCAGTGCGCGAGTGGGGTGTGTCAGAAAGCCAGCACAAGTCCAGAAAAACAGGGCAAAGTTTAGAGAAAACAGCTTGAGGTATAAATGATCAAAGGATTTATGACTGGTGCTACAGTTTACTTTTACATGCTCCATCAAGTAGAACTCTGTTCCAATCACTTCTACATCAGTGCTGTGCAGGAGAGGCTGAGGCACAGGGAAACCCGCAGAGAACAGGGCCTTCTGCACGCGGTACTCCCTCCCCACCTGCATCAAAAACAGCCACAAAACACATTACAGAGACAGTTAAATCATTTATGATACATTTACACAAAAATCCTTATTTACTTAATCCTAATTTTTCTAGCAATATGTGTTTTATGTTCTAACTCCAACATCCTGGATCTAAACAGAAAAGATCTGAAACATTTATTTGTACTAATAAAGAATGATTTCTTCCATTGATCATTTATTGACTAATTTAGTTTATAATTTAGTCATTCATTAACTTGAGATAAATCGACAAAAATGAGCTGGCGCTTCTCCCTCTACTGGACAAAAACACGCACTGCCACACCAACACTGGCTCAACACTTTTAATTATGGTGCAGACGTCGTTGCGGAGCACGCTCACCTGGTGGGCTCCAGGCAGCAGCTCGCCCGGGGGCTTCTTCCTGAGGACATAGCTCCTGGACGGCGTCTGAATCAGGAAGGTTGGGTTTGACTGACCAGAACTGAAAAGCCCAGAAAGAGCCGTTCACCAGCAAGATGCAAATTAAATGACACGCACAATGTTTGCGTCACGCTGATTTCTTGCTTAACTTTATGAAAAAGTATGAAAACACGTGGAACAAAGCACCTCTGTCTTACCTGTACTGTCTAACAGTAAAAGTGTCGTCATTTGACACCAGCGACTTGGCAGACAAATATCTATGAAGCCTACTTGTATTGAATTTGTGTTGCTGTCGCACAGGAGTTGTCTCTTCCATGTCTCACTCAGGATTAATCATTTCTAGGTGCGTTATTTCGCACACTGTGCTGCTAAGGACCCGGAACCTTTACGGTGGGACACGCGGACGTCACGTGGTCAAATGTTTTGTAAAACTCTTTATTTAAATTTTATAGGTCAAAATCCTACGGACACAGACGCTTGTATTCTAAACAAATTTGATTATTCAGCTCATGACATCTAGAAATATTTTAGTTAATGAACTTATGAAGTAGGACACAATTGACTAGTTTGTCACATTTTCCGCACGGGCGTTTTTCTAGGAACACATATAACAGCTGATTTAGGTTTTGAAGACGTGTACTTTATGCGCTGGAAAGGGATCTATACAATCAGACAGCCCTTAAATTCATAACCGTATAGTTCATTCGCGTTGTTTAGTGGTTTTCGTTTTTTTTTGTAATGGCGACCGTGGAAGAACTGAAGCTAAGGATTAGAGAGTTGGAAAATGAATTAATAAAGTGTAAGCAGAAGCAATGTGCCGTGGAGGATGCGCTGCAGAGACCGAAGATTGACATAATGAGCGCCGAGGTAGTGGACTCTAACCCATACAGGTATTTATTTTATTTATATTTTTGTCTGCTTTGTTTACGGCACTCAGAGACTACGCCTGATGAGTCACCCACCCATACGGTGGTTTTTACAGACCACAAGCTAATGTCAGCTGTGTCTTCATTACAGCCGTCTAATGGCTCTGAAGAGAATGGGCATCGTGGATGATTATGAGGTGTGATGACTATAAAAAGGATCAACCAGAAAGTTGTATGTGACATTCATACGTCTGCGTTGATTCGGATGAATATTCTTTAAATGTGTTTACAGAAAATCCGTACGTTCACAGTGGCTGTGGTCGGCGTTGGGGGAGTGGGGAGTGTGACAGCTGAAATGTTGACAAGATGTGGCATTGGTAAGGTAATAAAAACTTCATTATTTCAGCATATCTCTATTTATTTGTTTAGCATATTTGTATGTATCCTGAGCCTTTATTTTTCCCATCTCCCCTCTCCTGCTGTTGTAGTTGCTCCTCTTTGACTATGATAAAGTAGAACTGGCCAATATGAACAGATTGTTCTTCCAGCCTCACCAGGCAGGCCTCAGCAAAGTGGAAGCAGCAGAACACACACTCAGGTACACAGTTGTTAACTATTGTTCCCGCAAATCACACAATCACATTTTTTGTCTCTTTACATGCTGCTCATTTTTGCAAACAGAAACATTAACCCTGATGTGTCATTCGAGACTCACAACTACAACATCACCACAATGGAAAACTTTACACACTTCATGGATCGGATCAGGTGGGATTATTGTTTTCTTTCCCCTCGTTTCTTCATCCACACACACACACACACACACACACACACACACACACACACAGTTGCACATCGATTCAAATCAAACTCATCTTCTCATCTTCTCTCGCCAGTCACGGAGGGCTGGAAGAAGGGAAGCCAGTAGATTTGGTCCTGAGCTGTGTAGACAACTTTGAAGCCAGGATGGCCATCAATACAGTAAGTACCGCAAAGACAAAACAGAATCAAAGGTAAACGGTGTAGATACTCATCTTGTAGTGTATTTCAGGCCTGTAATGAACTTGGTCAGATCTGGGTGGAGTCTGGTGTCAGTGAGAACGCTGTATCAGGACACATCCAGCTGATCAATCCTGGAGAGACGGCCTGCTTTGCTGTATGTAGCTTTCATTTACCTTTTACCTATGAAAGTTTTCATTGTCAAACTATACATCTTTACCATGTGACAAAAGCTACAAACATCATATTCATATATTTTTGTTAGTGTGCTCCTCCCCTGGTGGTAGCAGCTAACATCGATGAGAAGACCCTAAAAAGGGAGGGGGTGTGTGCTGCCAGTTTACCGACAACAATGGGCGTGGTTGCAGGCATTTTGGTACAAAATGTCCTCAAGTAAGTGTCACGTTCTAAAGCTTAATTGTGCCAGGTTACATTGAATATTAATTATATGTCCTGCTATCCAGATACCTGCTGAAGTTTGGTACTGTAAGTTATTACCTTGGCTACAACGCCATGCAGGACTTCTTCCCCACCATGGCCATGAAAGCCAACCCTCAGTGCAATGACCGCTACTGCAGGAAACAGCAAGAGGAGTACAAAGTATGTATGCTCTACCACCTCAAGGCCCAGTTCAGTTGCTGCCACAGTTGTGAATACGAACAGTGAACCTGTGATGTTCTTTGTCACCGGTTTCAGAAAAAAGTAGCAGAGCAGCCCAAGGTAGAAGTTGTAAAGGTGGAGGAGGAAGTGGTACATGAGGACAACGAGTGGGGTGAGGATGACTTCTTCAACTACCAGCAACAGATCTGATTAGTGCACTATTTTATATTGCAATAAATGTGTACTTGCACCACTTGGACTGTGCAGGTATTGAACTAGTATCAGAGGTGACTGAAGCAGAGTTACAAGCTGCGACAGGGACTGTGCCTGACCTGCCAGAAGGCATCACTGTGGCGTACACCATTCCAGCTGAGGTCAGTGTTGTTTAGCATAACGCAGTTTAAAAGACATTTACTGGTAGTGTTTTTACCATGTTCTCCTCTTCATTTAAGTATCTTGAATGAGGCTAATTAAAAATTAAAAGCATCATGTATACATGTGTTTTTTTGTTAGGAGTGAGGGGCCTTTTGAATTAAGTTGTTTTCCTTTGTTCAAACCAGGTTAAAGAAAGTGGAGAAACCGTGGAGGAGACTGAACAAAGCCTTGAGGACCTGATGGCGCAGATGAGAAAGTTGTAGGCAGCAACCTGAAGACACATTTATGCTACTTTTAGTTTAAAATGTACTTGCTTTTCACAAGTTTAATCCTCTGCTTTCTTTTAAAGTAATGACAAAAGCCAAATCTAATGAAAACATGGACAACCAAGAATTAATTCCTTCTAACACAAAGGAAATGCATGAGAATTAGAGTCAATGGCATTTCTTTGACAAGTGCTCCAAGAAAGCAGTGAAATGAAATGACTAGTCATGTGTTACATGTCTGTATTAATGAATGATGCTCCCTGCCCTTCATTTACTGTATGTGCGCTGTCATTCACTCAGAACAATGCTTATGCTGTCTCAATAAAATATTTATTAGAGGCAAGACAGCCTTCTGATATATTTGATGTGATTACTGTAGTCATGTACATATTTTACAAAGTTACATTATATTAATACAAATATGAAAGCATGATGCATATATTTAGATGTTTAGGCACATTGCCCCGTTTTATCAGACAATCTTATTGGACCTTGATAGAAGACATGGCACCATCATATTGGCCGCAGGTACCTTAAAACTTGCTTGCAAATTAGAATCTCTATTTAACTTTGTATGAAGAAACCTTCAGAGCTATTATCTCCTCAGAAGTGTTTTGGGTTCTACATTTACCCTTTTGAAAATGCATACTTCATACTAATGCTGATTAAAAATTCACAAAACAAGAAAGGTTGGCAATGCTCCAGCTACTCATTAATAATCAGAACATAATCAGAACCTTGAAAACAAAAGTGTCTGAGGTCCTATCAATAATCTCTAAACAGTTTAGTGACTGCAGACAGCAGGCAGGAGAAGACCTGCTGGAATCTATTGTTACCTAATTATAAATTGTGGCCACCGTATACTGGACCACATGAAATGTTATAATACTAATGTTCAGGTTAGAACATTCTCCGTAACACTGATGATTGTAAATGAGTATAAAATCTTTAAACCTACATTAAAATTAGTGTAAACCTGAGTTCCAGGCCCATACATGGCCTGATTCAAACGGTTGAAAGTTTCATACAAAATATTAAATAAACCTGTACACAGGTTTCACAGACTTACATGGTAGGTTTTATATTCCACATACCAAAGTATATTTTACCAAGTCCTACAATCTTTCTCCAGATTATGACTACATTGTTCCCCTCTTTAGGAAACCATGGTTTCTGATAACCATGCTCCAATCTAGTCTGGGCTCCTAAACAGCCTTAACCTTAGTAATAATGGCAGCAAGTAGCTGAATACAGTCACCTCAGAGTATTTGGGAGTACAGCAGGTGTCCTCAGACTAAATGTGTCCCCGCTGGAGGAGTGGCGGGATGGAGCGTGTCCACACACCAACGATGGCTCTGCCTCTTTAATCTCCATTGCACGCTTGTAAAGCTCTGCTGCCTTCTCGAAGTCACCTTCTTCATAGCTATTATGAATCATAAAACAAGACAGAGACCGAAAAATGTACGATGTAAAAACAAAGACTTCTGATAAACCAAATGTTCCATGCAACATCTATTGTACCTTAGCACAGCCAGGTTTTTCAGGGTCTCCCCAACACGTGGATGCGAGCGCCCTAAACTGTCCTCATACACTTTCAGTGCTCGTTCATATAGAGGCAGGGCATCACTGTGCTTTTTCTAGAAAGGTAATTCACAGTTAGCTTTGCTTGATAACATCATAATATTAATAACCTTGGAAAGTATAAGTTATATAACAGACATATGCAAGAGTCTCACCAGTTGGCAATATATCACTGCCAGATTGACCAGGGCTGTGGCCACACTTGGGTGCTTAGGTCCAAAACTTTTTTCCCTGATTTCCAGAGACAGCTCATAGAGTGGCACAGCTTTGTCAAGCTTCCCCTGCACATAATACACACCTTCCGTTCACAACCTGAACCCAAAACAAAGGACATGCCATTTCAGCTGCAACAAGCTGTTGTTTCTCACCCTGCGTTTGTAGAGCATGGCCAGGTGTTTGAGTGTGTAGGCCAGCGAGGGGTGGTCTGGGGACAGGGCCTTCTTGCGGATATCCAGAGCCCTTTCATACATGTCCTCCGCTGTCTCGTATTCCCTCCTCTCTGTGTGCAATGCAGCCAGGTTGTTGAGGGACTGAGCACAGTCTGGATGATCGGGGCCGAGAACACGCTGACGCATCTCAAGAGAGCGGGTCAGAAACACCTTAGCTGCACTGGTAAGAGCAATGAAACACATATCGTAAGTTAGAAACTACATTACACTTTATGAAAGCAACAATGTATTAGTCTGAAGCTGAACATTTAATGAACACAAAGCAGACAGCTGTTGCGTGTCTTACTCCAGGTTGTTTTGGAGGTAGTACAGAACACCTAATTCATTAAGTGTCTTGGCACAGTCAGCTGAGTCTTTCCCCAGAGTCAGCTCCTCCAGCTGTAGGGCCCTGCGTCTCAACAAAGTGAAACCATACTGAAAGCAGTAAAGAAAAGGCACGTTAAGTATGACTGATTAAGTGAGCACGGCCGGGCATATGGGCACATGTAAAACATGCTCACCATATGGCCTTTCTGGCGAGCAGTCTTCTGACGTATCTTCACAGACCTCTTCCTGAGTTTCTCAGCTTGTTCATATCTGATTGTAAAGGTGCCAAGTGTGAACTATTAAACACATGTTTAGGTTGAACTGTGCATATTGCTGTGTCACTTCATTACAATTTATAGCTTTAGGTGACTTTTGATAGACTGACTTTAGAATATTGGATCATGCTGAATGCCTTTTTATTAACATATTCCTAATCAGCCAGTATCGGCTGATTAACTATGATGCATCAGTCGTGTGATCATCAAAAGGCTCCCATTTACTTGTTCTGTTTCTGATACAGAATGGCGAGTGACTCCAGCTCTCGTGCCACACTGGCGTGCTCCGCACCGTAGGCGTTCTCACTTATTTCCAAGGCCTGCTTGTACAGCTGCTCTGCATTGCCATACTTTTTCCACTGAACATAAACTCCAGCCAGCTGGTGCAGGGAGCGAGCTACACTGGGATGGTCCGGGTCCAAGGCTGTCTCCCTGATCTCAAGAGACCTTTGTAAAGGGGCTACAGCCTAAAGCAACAGAAATGTATAAAAGGTAAAACACAGAATAAATGAGTTAGCTAAGAATTCTGCCACGTTATACTCCACCTGACTTGGAAGGCCCAGGTCTTTGAGGAAACGCCCCAAGGTCTCATACAGGTTTGCCAGCTTGGTCATGCTGTCTTCACTCTCACAGCTCTTTTCATAGTGTTTTAGGGAGTCGAAGTACTCGGCAGCCATTGAGCTTTTGTCTTTGCCCACATATTGCCAATAAGCCAGCAGTTCTGAGAAATGTCCCCTGGAACAAGAGAACAACTCAGATCTGTTCATAGCTCAACAATATGGGTACTTTTGTGATATCAGCTTACATGTGAGAGTGTTTTTTACCTCTTGTAAAGGTTTTGGGAGACAAAAAGGTTCAAGAGGCTGCACTGAAGTTTAGTCCTATCCTCCTGCTGCTGGAGCAGCCAAGGCAGCTCATCTGCAACCCGCCATGTTACATAGTCTTGGCTGTACATAAACAGACACAGTGAAAAGGTGGTACTCACAAAAGAATGTGCGTTTTTTGTTGCATGGGGAGGGAAAAGTGACTCTGGAGCACCTGAGTTGCTGGTTAAAATAATGGATGAGTTTTTCTCTGTAAGTAGCAGAGCTGCGTCCACCAGACAGAAACTCCAGCCTCACAGCTTCCCAAGCCTGAAAGGCAAAAACTTGTCTATTACTATATACTGTAGGTATATATATATATATATATATATATATATATATATATATATATATATATATATATATATATATATATATATATATATATAATTATAATGTTCTACTAGAAAAGGCATAATTACCTGCAAGTGCTGAAACCTGATAAGTCCACAACGAAGGGTTACAATGCAGAGTCTGTTTAGACGGTACAGCATAGAAGACAGCATGGGCAACTCTAGCTCTGGGAATAGATCCAGTGCCTCTGATTCACTCACGCCATTATGGCTGGCGCATACAAGGCACAGTATCTAGACATGAGAACACAAGCATGATTCCAGCAGAAAAAACTTGCTATTCTAATCTAAACCAACAGACACTATAGTTAATTTGACTAAACCTATTTTACCTCTCTCATTATGTGTTGCTCTCTGTCTGTGTTGAGGGAGTTTAGTATCATTTTCAGAGCCAGGCGGTAGAGTGACATGATGTCCTGACACTGCAGACACTGCTCCATGTTCTTCTCCAGTGACCAACATGATCTACTGCAAGGCATCGCCAAAACAAAAAGATTGAGAACACATGCAGACATAAAAGCCTTTCACTAACAGAATGTTTTTAAAAAATTAAAAAAGAAGGCTTTATTTATGTGCCCTGTAGCATGTTGCATAAAAGTGCAATAAAAAACATTTGCTCAACACTTCAACAAAAAAAGACCTGCATTGAATGTTGTTTTTTTAGCTCAGTCTGTCACATACAAGGGTAAACAGAAGATGTGCCAACCTGGTGATCATCCTCACTAGAAGTGTGACATACAGTGCATTGCAGGTTGATGCAGAGCGACAAAGCCTTTCGAGCTTCTTCTCCTGGAAAAAAACATTCAAACATTCAACTGTGGCACAAAAATATTATGAATTTCAAATGATAATTAAAACTTTTTAAAACTTCTGCATATTTTTTTAAACTGTCAATGACAATATAACCAACCTGATCTTTATTAAGTTTAAAATCCATATTCCGGCATTCTGCAATAACAACACTCCTGACTTCTCTGGGACTTAATGGGTCCAAGTGGAGTGTTGGCCACAGCCTGAAAGATGTGGTTCCTTTATTACTGACAAGAAAACAATATACATATGAATATGAATAAACTAACAGAACTCAAATGAAGGGTCCTACCTCCAAGCCTGAGGACATGTCTCAACATTAACAGACACCACCACTCTAACATTGACAGGAAGGGGGTCAATCAGCCACTTCATGTGTCGCTCTGCTTGCTGTGAAAGAAATAGAAATTACAGAACATTCTCGGGAAAACTGATCTGAATAAGGAATGTAGGTTGTCAGTGTTTGGTGAGTTATTGCCTGTATTTGGTCAATCGAGTCGATGATGATAATGATGTTTCCTTGATGGCATGCCGAAAGCCTTTCAAGCCAGCGGGGAAACTCCTCCAATATCTTACTTGGTTCCATAGACAAGCCAGAAATGGACCAAAAGTGCTGCAGCAGCTGCAGTTTGTATAGGAGGACAACACATTGTTATTAAATAAGACATTTGTGTATAAGAAATAGTAGAATTACTGTAGGCCTGCAAGTGTAAGAGGTTACTTTGACTGTGAGACGTTTGATGATGAGAACTGGCTCAGAGCTTGTGGAAAGTGGTTGACCAACAAAATGATATAGGAACAAGGTGTTGGGAGATTGCTTCTGCTGCAGCTCAATCCTGAATTCAAATAAGTAAATTTGTAAGAAGAAAAAAATATGGATACGGTTATATCATTCACAGTAATAAATTGGACAACCAGTAGATTGAATCCATCATAATCCACCAGTAAGACCATTTATTGTACTAAACTTAAGCAGTCAGTTCTCACCATTTGGAGAGCAATAGAGACTTTCCTGAACCTGGACCACCAGACACCAGTAGAGGTGGAGTGGGCGGAGGAGCAGCTATCATGTCATTCAAACGATCTATGTACTGAGAACGACACATACAACAGAATCATAGAGAAATGATTTAAACTGACACATACATTTGAGGATACTGAAAAAAGGTTAAGGCCTCCTCTACCTTCTGGAAGCCTAAATGAGAAGTGGTGCTGTCACACGCCTGCTGGTAGGATTCAATCTGTTCTTGCTCATCATGCAGGTCCCAAAGCACATCCCCAGAGTCTTCTTCACGCCCCTCCTCTATTGCTGAGTCCTTAGAGTCAACATCTGATCCTTCAAGACCCAGCAACTCCTGCAAGAAGAGATGTAAATGTCCATAAGGAAACCAGAAGGGTACATACAGTATGTTACTTTTGCTTAATGAAAAAGTAAAAATGATTTCTGTACCTGCTTGATGATTCTCTCTAGCTGAGCATAAATTAAGTCAGCTCCATCCTCTGCAGAACCACTGTGATCCACCACCTGAATATATAGCAATTAGTAAAACACTTCCAAACATTAAACATTAAACTACCTTGCACATTTAATAAATGGTGCACATACCTTGATTTTAGCTGTCTTATCTGCAGCATTGACTCTTTCTAGCAGATGTCTAGTGGGTCCAGACAAATGTTGATCTTCTTCGGTCCTGAGGTAAAGCACCAGTGGATGGCTATCTGAATTCTTCACAAACGCCTCCTGACAATCCTCCACTACAGAACTAGACACAGTTATTTGGCACAAGTATCAACAGTAGAATTCTTAAAGACGTTCTATTACAGATAACCTAGTGATTATTGGCATAGCAGATACTCTACCTAGTGACAGAAGTTTTGAGAAGTAGCACACACACAGAGCTTCTTTCAATCTCTTGCTTACGCTCAACAGCACATGAGGCAGCACTGTCCTCAGGAAAGTAGACATTAAGGTAGAAATGGCCCAGCCCCTCACACATTTTCCGTAACAGAGGAGAGTGTTTCTGTAGGAAAAAAACCCATACCATAATACAAATACAACAGATAAACAGATATAATTATACAAGTTCACACTATTACAGTACATTCCATTTATAGTGTCAGTATAACCAACCTTAAAAAAAATATCGAGCTCAGCTTTAGTCTCCTGGTTAAAGATCAGGTAGCAACGCACTGTGTTACTCCATAGGGCCTGAGGCACATGAGGGGAGACCTGAAGCAGACTGGCCACTGCAGCATCCCAGTCATCTGAAAAACACATGAACATAAGAAGACAATTATTTCTAAAAATATATATATATAGTCTTATCTTCGTTGCATTGTAGCCACTGTGCACATCGTAATGCACCCCTTTATTATATATACATACTCAAAGTTTACCTACCTCTGCTCACATTTGCAAACGGCCCCTCTACATCAATCAAACTGTGGGCAAACTCTGGCCCTCTGAAGGTCTGTTGCAACTGCATCATGCTACCCATAGAGGGCTCGCTTCCCAGCACACCACCAGTCCAGTACTCACACTGTGTCCCTGCAGCTACACAGATGCAAATGGTATACTGAATAGACAGATGAGTAAAGCCAAGTCAAAAATGTGGATTTCTGGGCCTTACCAGTAACAACGGTTTGATTGTCATCTGAGTCAGAATCATTTAGGTCATATACTTGTATACCCTGAGCTTGTAACTGTTGCAGTTTGGCCTCCAGGTCCCTTTTGGCCCGCAGGAGATCCTGAATCTCCTTTTCTTTTGTCTCTCGGAAAATCTGGTCATTTATTCAGTGTGTTAGGGTTGCAGTCATGCCTAACAATGACTGAGAATTTACTGTGCTTTACCTTAAACTGTCGCTTTACTTTGTCTCTGTCATGTTCGAAAGTGGCAGCCCTCTCCATGGCTTGATACTTTGCTTCAAGGGCATTTTCTTTTTCTCTAAGAATTTTCTGGTAAGTCTTCTGCAGAGCCTGTGACATGCAGTAATGTAAAATGTTAAAACTAATGAGCTTGTATCTTCATAAGCTAAGTACTCAGTGCCTACCTGAAGCTCAGCCCTTAGCCTCTTGTTCTCCTCATCCAGCTTGGCTTCTTTCTTTTGCATGGAGGAGATCTCATTATTCTTGCTGACCCGGAATATTTCATACTCTTTACGAAGTCGATCATACTCTGCAGCATATTCTAAATCCACAGAACCCGTGGATTTGAAACTGGCACTAATCACACGAGGTCCTCTGCGAAAGGAACTGCGCAGAAGCCTGGCCTTAGGCTTCACCTCCACAGGGATCTCACAGGCTTCCCCTCCTTCACCTCCATATCCATCCTCAATAACCTCTCCTGGGGTGACTAAAGAAGAGGCAGTGCCCATGGTGATGGCACTGTGGCAAAGTATTCAGCCTTTTCAGATGCCCATGGTTTGTTGTAAATGATTCCAGTAGCAGCAAGAGCAACAAATTGTCCTGCAGAACTAGTTTGTAATGTTATGGGTCTGTGTGTAATTGTGAACTAAAGTCTTACTCCAATTAACACGATTTTTACAGAGTTTTAGAGAAACATAAGTCATTTTGGACTTAGACTGAAAATCTAACAAAAACTTGTTTTCACCAGTGATGGAAGAGTTGCCAGGCATGGATGTCTGGAAGATGTGAATGAGGTTCTTACTCCTCAAAACAAACCTGAAAGTAGAAGAAAAGCTATGATAACAAACTGACACACGAGTAAACAAATGCCAGTAAGTATATTCTTGTTCTTCAAAGATGGAAAATATGTGGGAAAGGTTGTGACAGTATTTTTCTGCATATTTGAGTTTGTCAGTGATGTATCACATTACACTGGTCAAGTAAAACGTTTTCTAGTCAAAGCCAAAAGCTTCACAAAACCAAATACATCAAACCCGTCATTTCACACAACTAACAAGATGTTTGCGTTTAACCGCTGTGTGGCTGAATAGTTCTATTTGACCACGAACATCTGGTCTAGAAATAGATTAGAAGCTGCGACTTTGATCAGCTAGCATCTCAGACCAACCTTAGCTAACATAACGGTACATCACTTGCTTTAGCGAGCTCGGCGCGACATTTACCAACTGGACAACTTTCACAATCATTTCAGTACACATCTGTAATTTCTATAGATTGTTAACGAACACGGCAAACGTTCCTGACACTACGTGAGTCTCCGTTAAACGGGAATCTACTCACGGCTCAGTCCCGTTAACAGCTTCTTGCTCGCTGCCTTGGTAACAACTCGGCACTACGGAAGCTCGGACGAGCCAAACTGTGCAAAAGTCAATTCCACTGAGATTTTGAGAAGTGAAATGTTGTGAAACTTCTTCAGAAGGGCGTGCGGATGATAAGTGCACATAAAAATAGCCTGCTGCATAGTTATCAGAGGTGTCTTAACTTCCCTAAACAGTTAGATTTTTAAAATTCCAAACTAAATATTTTCTAGAGACCCTATTGATCAGGTTACTTGTATGCATTTGTCTCAAATAGTCTTGACATAATAAAGAATAGTTTCTTGAAAACTTTATTGTCCGTGTGATAAATACAGTTTTTATCATCATCATCATCATCATCATTATATCATTAATCTTCTCCTCTGCTTTCACGGAACAGCTGTAGGAGTTTGTTTCTGTATGTTCTATTCAAGAAGAAATACATGACAGGATCCAGGACAGCGCTGACGCAGGTGAGTGCAGATGTGATCCGGTTGGCTCTTCCCAGTGACTCACAGTCAATTCTAGTTGAACAGCTGTGGCTGTGGTTCATAATGTAGACTACGCGGCTCACATGGTAGGGTATGAACGCAAAGCAGAAGTTCATCAAAACAAGAATGATCATTTTTATGGCTTTGTCCTTCACCGGTCGAGCTTCTTTTTGTTTGACTGCTTGTAGTTTTAAGAGTATCAATACATAGGAAACCAAAATGGTGCTGAATGGAATAACAAAAGCCACAATCGTGGAAACCAGAGCTTTGGGAGATGTCTTTTCCAAGTACAGGGTAGTGCAATCGCCTGTTGCGTTATTGGCCATATTCTTTCGAGAAAAAAGAATAGGACTCATTGAAACAATAACCATTACCCAAATTATGCCAACAATTATCTTTGCATATGTTGCCTTTCGAACTAACTGCGATTTTATTGGTAGAACCACTGCTAGGAATCTGTCCAGGCTGATGAAGCTCATCAAATAGATGCTGCAATACATGTTTACATAAAAAAGGAAGCCTGATAACTGACAGAGGATGTGCCCAAGTGGCCAGTGGCTGTTAAAAAGATGGTACAGTGTACGCATGGGTAACAGGAGAATGTAGGAGATGTCTGCGATAGAAAGGTGCCTCAGGAAGACCTTTGATGGAGACGTGCATTTCTGGCAACAGAAGGCCCACAGTGCCAGAGCATTCCCAGGGACAGCGAAGAGGAAGACGAGGATGTAAAATGTTGCAAAGATGATGTTTTCTTGGTTTAACTGACTGGCAGAGATACAATCCCTGTCCTCGTCAGAGATGTTCATAGTCGATGCGGTGAGGTTTGCCCTGACGCAGCACACAAACAGCCACAAACAGCCTGTTAGGAGAATCACAATAATCACAACAGCCCCTAGAGCCTGCAATCAGAATGACCTTTTAATGCGCAACTCTACTGTTGACGCGAAACTAAAACAAAACTAGATGGTGCATTGTGACAAATAGATGACTAGCGTGATGTAATACAGCCAAAACCACCTCACATTAACAAACATAAGAAACAGGAAGTGCCTCCTAACTTGCAACTTGGCATATAAAGCTTTAACAACTTTATGTAGTTGCAAAAAATTCTAAATATCCAGATGAAAAATTATTCTCACAATGCAGGCAACGCGTGTTTGAATAAATTGGAATACTGTTGTATTTAAAAAACGTAAACATGTGCTAAGCCTTCAGTATTCCGTGAGAGGTGACATCTTATAGTTGTATCTCAACATCAGGATTCGCCATCACCAAGCATTGCTAAAGTAACTACATTGAAAAAGTGTATCAACATCTTAAAGCCCAGATAATGGCTTAAAATTTGTAGTTCTGTTCGACATAACCAGTGTGTCAGTAGTTACTAAAAATATCCTTACCTGTAATTATAGACAACAGTTTGTAGAACTGGACTGTTGGTGTAGTCTCAGTGGCAGAAGCTTGGTGAAGTGAAAAGAAGAACTGTTCATTTGTGTGGAGCATCCACGCTTTTATACGCACATGCTCAGGTCATACAGGAAACAGGAAACACATGAAGCTGATTTCAGGCATGCAAATCTTTATTTATGCTACTACAACACAGTGTTGTCTTGACCACATAGCTCCGTTATAGTATGATTTAAAGCTTTACAAAAGGAGAGAAAAACAACTATTTACAAAATCTATCTGTGCAAACATAACTCTTCTTTTACACCACTCTCCTAAAGCATTTGAAAGGCATGCATACAAATAAACTTTGGTATGTTAACAAAACTACTCGTATTCTTAGTAGAAGCATCTATTTACACGTGGTAAAACAAATTCATCGCTTTGTTTTTAGTAAAGTTTACAATTAGACAACAACATATTTTAATTTAACAAACCGAGACCAGCAGTACAAACACTGAGGTCAGCACTTCAACCATCACACTAACAGAGAGCATGTTAATTCCCCTAGATCCTGTGACTAAATTAGGCCTGACATACAGTGGGTCACTGTACAACAACTTTGGCAAGGAGGCACATGAAATGAAAAACTGTATTTGTCAAAGTGGTGGTACTAGAATTACATATCTGTAAAACTAATCGGCAGTTTAAAACGAGGGAGGAATGAGAAAATACTCGTAAAAAACAAAAGTTAAAATGAGTTCATGTTATTAAATGTCTGTATACTTTGTGTATACATTCATAAAAGGCATTTACAAGGGCTGTGGTGAATATCTGGCAACATACAGTAAGAAACATAGAGGATTAAATATACTATGGTTATTCAATCTCTTGTTTGGAAAAATAAAACACAATATTTACATGATACTTTGTGATTGTACATCACCTCTACATTCCCTGTGAGTGAACACAGAGCTCTAGCTACAGCAAGAGATACAGAAGTAACACCTTGAGTCTTCCACTTCAAATACAATGTGGTAAAACTAGATTGTTTAGTTTCTTTATAAAATCTTTTTTTTTTTGTCAGAACACCTTCAACGAAGAATCAAAAATCCAAGTGAGTGTGGTAAAAATGATGAAAATGTAACTCAACTAAGCCAAAATTGTCTGTGTGAGAATGATAGTATCAAATCAGACATGAATTGCGGGAGCGAAAAGCTGAATACTTTTAGAAAAAAAAAAACAGAAATACAGGAAACCAAAACAATATAAAATAAAATAAAATATGAGTCTACCTGCTATAAGGTAAAGCCAGAGAGGCTGTAATGAAGCTAAGTAGTGTCCTTAGCTGCTGTGGCTGTTGGGATGCAGGATTTGCCGCTGCTGCCGTTGTGGGACCTGTAGCTGGTGAAGCTGGGGGTGTGTATGGTGCGGATGCTCTTTCCACCTGGGCCCAAAGGTGTGGGCGACAGAGGGGAGGGGGAGGAGGAAGAGGATGAGGAGGAGGAGGAGAATGAAGAGGAGGAGTGCACTCGACCATTCTGAGTCTGCGAGGAGAACAAGAGAACTTTACCTGTGTGCTGTGAGGGTGCGGGGTGGAGTTTGAGGGATCCGTTACACAGGGAGGGGATGTGGGAGGAGGGGAGGGAGCTGGAGCGAGGGGTGTGAGAGGACAGGATGGAGGACTTTGTCACAGAGGAGCAGGAGGAAGGGTTAATATGGTTAGTAGCATCTGAGTTTTGTGCAGACTGGGGGTTGCCTTTAGTAGAGCTAGGATTAAAAGCAGGGATTTTAGAGCTGGGTATAGTAGGGGGGGAAGTTTTATGATCCCCTCCCACTCTTTTAGCACTTCCGTTAGCCTGCAAACAGAGATGCCAAACAGACACTGGTTGTCAAAATAGAAACCTGATCAAATAATAGATACAAAAAGCAAGACGTGGTTAAAAAAAACTACAAGTTATACACACACAAACACATTATGACTGAGCTAAGACACAACTAAAAGACACCAAAACAACATGTACCGAAGCTCTGTTTTACAAGGTTACATGAAATGTGAGACACTGATAGTGACGCTGATAGTGGCTGAGGTTATTCCAAGCAGAACACAGGAAAGGTTAGACGGTGCAGTGGCAGACAGCAGGTGCTTCCTGCGGGTTAGTCAAGTGGTTCAGAAGGCAAAGGCTGGACAGCGTTAGACAACAGGGTGAGGAGTTTGACCTGTGGGAGCAGGGCCAGTGTTCCGCTGAAACTGGTGAGTTGTGCCGAGGTGTTGGGGAGGGGGGAGGAAGTATATCACAGTGAGGTTAAGAAGCTATGCAGTAATGCTGGGTTTGTGCAGAGGTGCATTGTGAGAAGGGCAGAACACAGCCGAGAAGGCGGTTAGGTGTGTTTTCTCATGTAGCCACAAGCATCCTGGGAGTTTGGCAACACTGTTTAGGAACTCAGCTGTGATGGGAACTGGAGATGTGATGACAACTCAGATGCAGGATGTGATTCCACTTTTTCCTTTTTTTTTTGTTTAGTCACCAACACAGTGAAAACCATGACCAGTGTGGACATGCAGAAGCGTACAGTACAGTGATGTTATGGGGTAACAGTCAAGAGTCAAACATGCCTTCTTGTCAGAGCAGACTCGAGAGAAACATTAGCACATCCACGGTCGCCACCATGGCAACGTTATTTTTTTTCCAAAACATTTGAACCCCCACAGCTTTGGTTGTCTTTTCACGCTTATAATACATATCTCATGTGTCCCTACAGCCCTACAGTAGAACTACCTGTCGGAACTGCCTCTGAGCGTCCTGCAGTTTTTGCTGTTTTCCTGCTTTGTCAGTAGTACTCGGTGACTGCCTGGACTTCGCAGACAGAGGGACGGGCATCCGACTAGTGGGGGAAGCGACACTGGTGTTCTGCAAGGGGATCCAAACGAAAAACAAAACAAAAAATAAAACAAAAGAAAGAAAAAACACACCATATAGGAAGTATGAAAATTCAAGGCACTGACAGGTATAAAAACCCTGTTCAATCAACACCAATGAGAGAACATGCACCCAGTGAGACCTTCAACATTACAGTCAATAAACACAGTACATGCAGTCAGAGATAGAAAGATATCAGCGCTGAATGGCTTTGATGATGAGTCTGCCACTTGTGGAGAACTTCAAAGGTTTAACAACGAACTGAAAGAGAAAGATGGTACAGTAGCCAGGAACCCAACAAAATGCCACCCCCAGTCATGTCACCATGATTCCCCAGGAGGAGAAACCCATGGGGGACATTTCCAAAATTTCCAACCACACGTGGATTTTGTCGTTTCAGTGGTTAGGACTGAAGTGGAGGTAGGTTGGAAATGGAAATAGAAGAAAGACCCAAAGGCTCCCGGAGCAGCAAAAGCTAGAGAGAGACCTGTTGTACGGCGCTGGGGGCACTGGGGACAATGGTGGAGGAGCTGGTGGGGTTGGTAGTAGGGATGACTACAGGGCGAGGAAGAAGCTGAGGTTTAGTCTTCTTTTTGCTGGGGACCATAGGACCGGAGCCTCTGGAGGCAGGGAGAGAGGAAGACCTCTTCAAGCCCACTCCATCCGAGGTTTTCCCTTTTGGTACCGCAGTCGCATCCGGAGAACCCGGCTCGTCGGGAGAGCGTGGTCCCATCTCGCTGATGGTGGTCTCCAGCTGCTTGATGGTTTGCTCCAGGCTGTCCAGGGTCTTGTAGGTGCTCTTTCGAATTTCGTCTGTCCTGCAGACGGATTCGGAGCTCTGCCTCTTCAAAATTCCAGTTGGCTTGGAGGTTTCCGTTAAAGATTTCGTGCGGGTGATCTCAAATCTCTTCGCTTCCTTATGCTGCCTGACGGTTCCGTCCGATTCCTCCTCGTCTTCATACACAACAACTTGTAGAGTCTTCTTCCCTGGCTTGGTTCCCGTGCGAAGTGCCTGGGTCAGTGCCGCCAACTGTTTTTTGGGGAACTTGAATTTGAACTTCTTCTTACTATCCTGCTTGCCGTCTCCGTTTGACTCCGAGTTTATCCCGCTTTCTGATATTGAAGACGAGGACGAGGACGACAGGCTAACGTGGTCAGCGGCGCCCTTTGAAGAACCCGCCTTTGTGCCGTCCGTCGAGTCCGTCTCGCTAGCTTTCTCCTGCGGCCCACCGCTCCTCTCAGAGTCCGACTCCTCGCTCTCCTCATCGATGCGCTCCTCCGCGAGCATCCTGTCCAGCTCCTCCTCACACTCAAAGATCGTGGACAGACGCTTGTAAGCGGACCGGATGTCCATGGGCTCATCAAAAATGATGATGACGGGCTTCTTGGTGAGGCCGTTATCCGGCAGTGCATTGGAATTCACTGTGGAGTTCCCTCTGTTTGTGGCAGCGCCTACAGTAACTGTCTGGACACTTCCTTTCTTGGCGTTAACAAGTTCCTGGTACTCGCCACAAGAAAGGGCCTGAACCTTGGTGTTGGTGATCATGAAGGCTATGTTGTCTGGAGGTGGAGGGGCCTCTTCTCCAGGTAAGTCAGGACTAAGACTCGCCCCGTCATAACCCTCATCATACACCTCCTTCGGTGGATCACTGGCCTCGCTCAAAACCTTTTTAGGCGAAGCAACAGAGCTTTTAGCCGCTTCTCTTACAACACTGGCTTTTGTGATTTTCATAGGGTCAGGTATTTTATTCTTACTGGAAGAAACATGCTCCTGAAAGGTTTTGCTTTTCTTTTCTGTGTTAATTTTGTTTAGGATCTTTCCCTTCTCCATTTCTGCACTGGTCTTCAAGGACTCCGAGCGTTTCATGTTTTTCTTGTAAAGTTTGATGCCGTTCAGTCCAACAGGCTTCGGTGATATAGGCGGAGGCGTTATTGGTGGGGGTGTTTTGACTGACGGAGACTGTGGCTGCTGGTGATTTTCCTGGCTTGGAGAAATGTCATTAACATTGACATTTGACACCTGTGTTGAAGGCTGTACAGGCTCTCGCTGTTCAAGGGACTCGTCGGTTCCTGACGGCGATGGATGATCTTTGTGAATCTGACCGGTTACATAGTAAATGACCTGTGATTTTAAAATAGAAAAAAACTCTTCAATAATGTCAAGTTAATGTATATTCTAGAATTTTTAGAGCCATAATTATAGTTTTATATTTATAAAGCTATACATACCCCTTGGCTTTGTCTCATGGTGGTATTTCCATTTTCGTCAGTGTCTGGATCTTTGACCTCCTGACTGGGCTCTGAACTCTGCTAGGACAGTGTGTGAGGGAATAATATTACTGTGCAACTGCTGTACATGGCTGCAGCAGCATCCAGTGTTTACACTGTGCTGGGTAATAGTACCATACCGTAGCTTAGTGGGTGATCCAGTTGTACTGGAGTGCATCCTTTTTCTAATGTTTTAGGCCTCACACAATCCAGTGCAACTCTACCACCCTTGGATTGCATAGACTTATCTAAATCTGGTGTATAAATGCTGAATATTTTAGAAAGCTAAGACCATACGAGCCTTTCATTTACAACCTTTTGCCTGCTATGTTTGTGCAGGGCTAAGTTAATTCAGTTACTTTGTATAGTTACATCTGTATAAACCATCTAGTATAATTTTTAACAACCTTAACATCCTGTTTCCAGTGTGAAATTTAGCGTACATACCTAGATTCACTGCAGATGATCTATGGTATTGACTACAGTAATAGCATCAACTACTAATCTGACAGAATGTTTCATCTTGGCCTAGAAATAATATTAGTTCCTTAAAGATGACCGTCCTTCCTGCCACAGAGCAGAGTTATTTATTGTAGCTGATGTTCAAGCTAAATATAATTGTAGCACTGTGGCTGTGACTTTGCAAGCTGAAGCCGGGGGAGAAAAAAGTGTTATGTAAATACAAAGAAAATTGAAAAAGTTTTATCAGGGGGAAATAGTGGTAAGTGAGGGAAAGAGCATGCAAAGTGGCCAGACTGACCTCTAGTGAACCAAGTCTGCAAAAACAGGTTGTGTCTACAATACAATGAGAGTTTAACTATGTTGTGTCTCTGAATTGTCTGTGATTTCAAAAATATTCGTTTTTATGAAGACGTGATTAGAAAAAAGACACAAGACGGTGGAATTGCCTGTGAAAGACAGTGTTGATGTCTTTATTGGTTTGGAGGAAAAGACAAGTTATAATAAATCAGTGGCAAAACACATCATTGCCTGGCCCAGGCACACAAAAGACACAGCGCCTTTTCAGAGGCATCATTTTATGCAGACTTAATCCTGCAGAATCAAAAAAGGAAAGGTAAAGAAGGCAGCGCAGAAAAGAGAGTTTTAGAGGCAGCTGTTACTGGTTTCTCTGGGGCCAAAGCAGGGGTGTAAAGAGTTGTAGAAGTGGTTAAGACGGCCGTCGGTGATATCAGACAGTTGGCAGAGGCAGGCAGTTAGCTGGGCAGCTGCACGGCGACATAGATTTTACCTTTTTCTCTTTGAGGGGCAACAAGGCCCCGGGTCTTATTTCTCTGATTTGTGGCTCAATTCGAGTGGTGGGCTCTACCAAATTTTTCACCACTACATCTTTAACTGTGCACTTCTGGAAAACCTGAAGAGAAAAATGGAACGGGGACAAGGATTCGAGGGAGGTGGAAGGAATTTCAGTTTCTTGACCGTGAAAACTATAAAACCCCACCTCTCGTCAGCTGTCACTGCCTACTGTACCCTTTGCCACTTGTGAGGAAGTCAATCACCACAGGAAGGCAACCCACTCCCACAATGCAGCATGTAGACCCCATCATATACCCATTGAAAGCATGGTTGCAGGAATGTTTGCTGAAGCGTTTTAACGTATACGTGCTTCTTACCTGAAGCTCTGCCATGATCTTGTCCCCTTCATCCTCCTCTTCATTCGTAACAGAGGCAGTAACGAGGGGAGGGGTAGCAGGCTTCGGCTTGGTCTCTGGTGGGACCTTGGCAGGCTTGGGTTGAGGTGCGGGAGGCAAGACTTCCTCTTCACCGTCCTTTAAGGGTTGGTGGGGACAAAAACTGTTTAGTCACACCTTGCTGTTTTAAGTAATTGTAGCAAGCTGCAGCTGCTGTCTGACCACATCTCCCTCAATAACCAGGACCTCAACTCTGACCTGAGCTGAGACGGAGTCCTTCCTGCTGGTGTAGACCACTTCTCCAGAGCGGGTGGTGGTCATGCCTGAGCTCAAACTGGAATAGGTTTTCCTTGGCGGAGGCGGTGGGGGGGATTTGTTAGACTTGTCAGAGCCCTGCTTGGTAAGACTGTCTGTGAGTGCTGGCTTCATGGCAGTCTTGGAGGGTTTCTCCAGTACGGGTTTGGCTGGTTTCTCCATCACAGGCTTTGGAAGCTTCTCAGCTCCCTTCTTGGCTGGTTTGTCTGAGTGACGCTCAGACTGGGGCTCTTCTGTCAGACAGATCATTTAAATTATGTACTATACTCATGTGTTCATATACAGTAACATGTAAAATGTGGCCATGTGCCTTCTACTGTATGTTGTACCTGAGGTTGTAGCTGCCTCCACAAGATGTTGGATGTTAGCTTGTTCTCTACTGGCAGTAAGAGGCGCTGCTGGGTTCTCGTCTACCTCTAGACTGGGAATGCCCTTCATCATGTTGGCCTGGGCCTCGATGAGGATCTTCTCAAACTGTTTCCCATCGTAATGGCCCATGTTCTGCCTCTTCTCCTCCCACTCCTTCTCCGCTGCCTAGTTTCATGATTGAATGAGCAGAGAGACACACCACAATATCACCATGGTTGTACTAAGCCCACATGCTTCTGGTCGGGTGGCCAAATATACCTCTATGGACACAGCTCTGCTCTTGCTCTTGTCTTGACTGCTCTGCAGCTCCTCTATGACGAGGACCTGACTGGCAGTGCCGTTGCCATTGTTCACTGGGTTCCCATGTGTCTTCTTAAGAAATGTGGGTGACTCTGACGCGCCTCCTTTGGGAGATTCCCTGCCTTGCCGCTTGCATGGGTTGGGACTTGGAACCTGAGTGGGGCTGGGAGTGAGTGGAGGACTGGGCTGAGTGGTCAAGGCTGCAGACTGCTGGGACTGCTGCATGTGGACCGGGGAGCTCTGGACATGATGAATGACCATGGGGGAGGAGGGCATCACCTCTGATCTGATGGTGGAGCTCTGGGGCTCAGGTGGGGCTGGGGAGGCACTACCCTGGACTACTGCTGGAGCGGCTTCGGCAGGGACCTCTGGTGGAGGACTGTTCTCCACTGAGAATTGGGCAGAAGGGTCTGATGCTTTCTGAGCCCCTTCGGTAGCGCTCCTGCAAATGAAGGAAACAGTGTGTGATTTAAAGGCAACAGATCCGGCATGTGTGCAAACATTACATGAATAAATCATCATACAAATGGTTTAAAATGACACCCGTCCCCAAGAGAAATCAGCTGTTATTCAAAGGTTTTTAGATTTTTTACTCTTTTACTTACCATGGTTTGGCAGCCAGACAAGTTTCATATATAAGACATTCATGGAGGCTGAGGCAGATAGAGAAACTATATCTATAGTGAGTTTGGTATCTGTGACATATTAAAATGGAAATGAGGAGCTGCACTGTCCACCAAATTAACTCGCTCATCGCTTCAGTGAAGGCGATGGAAATAAATCAGGCTGGATGCCGTACTCCTGTCACATGGAATGACCTCTTTGATAGGATGAAGGCTGACCTGCCAGTATCATCACACAGCACAGACTACCACATCACAGAGCCCAGTGTAGCTCCAGCCCACTCAGTCCATATACTTATACTCCTCTGCTGATGCCTACTTTATCTCCTTTAACAGTCTTTCTCCATCTGTCCTCTACCTTCTCAGACTGCCAAGCATTTCAGTCAGGCTCTTGACCCTTTTCAGCATGCTGTCCAGTTTGTGAGGCTCCTCCTTCAGGAACTTCACAGCCTCCACCTCCACCCTGAGCACAGCCCTCATCCTGGTTTGCAGGGCTGGGAACTCTCCTTGAAAAAACACACATGCAGAGAAAGATGAAAGAGTGTTTAAGCAACATTCATCATTTCAGCTTCAAAGGAACAAATGTTATATAAAGGTAATAACACAAAGGTTTAACAGAGTACATTACTTATAAGTAACTCCTTAAAACACTACTTTTTATACACACTAGTGTCCTCAGTAGTAAGAATGTTATCTGTCCACTTACCTTTGAGCCCTGCCAGAGATTCCCCCACCTTCCTCAGAGTCACTGCTCCCTCTTCCACATCCTTCAGGGTCACGACTTTGTGTGTCGCAGTCGAGTCCTTCTGCAGAGTTCCTACGAACTGCTCCAGCTCACTACGGACATAAACAAAATGCCATTCATGCCAATTGCACAATTCTTAATGTAGGAGAAAAACATTCAAATATTAATTCATGTTATCACATTTGATGCGAACAGCAAACACCAGGGGGCAGGACATAGTCATGTATGTTCAAGGTTATAAAGAAGGTTATGAAGTGGCACTGACTGGTCAAAGTGAGCAGCTGCATGGACTCTTAAGAAACTAGGGGAAAATCTAGTAGTATGTCATATTCATACAATGATTATAAAAGACAATAAACTTCCACTGTGAGCCAAACTTTCTTGACTAAACCACATCACTCAGACTAGATTGGATTGGATCTCTTCCCAAACCCCCAAATGTTTACACACTGAATGAGCATTTATTTGTGACAGAGCACTTCCTCACATAGAAAACCCATCACGGCACTCCATGGCCATCCCAGTCCTAGAGGGAAGAGGGAACGGGTCGCACCGAGGGGAAATGTGGCCAACGATAACATTGTGTGCAGTGTTGGATTGCATGAGAGAGACTAAAATGGTGTTTCATTGTAGCCAGGTACCCTTGAGAAACGCTCTTTTATAAAAGTCCCCGAACGGGAGAGTGAGGCAACAAGGAGACAGTGTGTTGAGGAAACACTGATGGGAAATTCCAGTTGAGGATTATTTAATCAAATCTCCCGCAAACAAAAACAGATATGGAAAGTTTCTACCATTTATAATTCTGAATATCAGAGTAAACAATGCAGGTTCTTGAGTTTGTTTTTATAAATGTTTGCTCACATAATATTTAATTCTTAATGTGATTTATTTTTCGATTGTTGTTGTTGTCAGATGACTTGCAAACACTTCATCATTGAAACAGACGTCATGATGAATTTTCTTCTTCCCCTTCGAGGGCAGCGGTTTTCACACCACACTCTCCCCACGATCCCAACACTGAGTCCTATTTAAAGAGCAGCAGTCGTGTTTCGCTGACTCACGACTGGCTGGATGGACTAACACTGAGCCTTAATTCGCCTCCTTCCACCTGTTCATTTCTCCATGAGCATCGTTGGAGCACATGCTTACCAGCGACTAGCAACACTTTGCTTTTCGACCCTGCCTGTAAACATCCAAATAAAGGGATTCAATTACAGCTCCCTGTTGGCAGGAGCCTGCCAGTGAAGTAAAGTCAGAGCAGGATAGTGAGTAATTACTCCACAGGCGAGTCCTTTGTTCTAGCTGCTGTCTCTTGGAGTCAGGCACTGCTTGCCTGTATAAACCTGCACTATGCAATTCAGAGGGTGGTGGCTTTTTAAAGAGCTGAACAGCTCAGATGAGCTAATAGAAAGTCTATTTGGATTATTATCTGCAAATAAGATGTATTTTTAATCAGCTGTACTTGATGCTCAAGCCGATATAAAACACAACCATTATACAAGTACAGGACCCAGACCCACCTGAGTTGTGTAAGGACATGCTCCTCCAGGCCCAAGTACTTGTGCCGGTCCTCTTCCACCAGAGTTCTCTGCCTTTGGACTGGGTCCTCCAGACGCCGCATGGCCTCTGCAAGTTTAACGCCGATTTCCTGCTCGGCTCGCTTCAGCTGGAAGCGAAGCGCCTCCTGGTTCTGGAGCTGAGGGGAAACACAGTGGGATGAGGATCTGGGGTTATCGTTTGTGGATGTCCGAACAGGTGCTAGCACACGCTAAAGGAAGCAGACGGTGAATGAGGTCTTGCCTGGAGTTGCCGCATCTGGTGAAGTTGCATCCTGAGGTCAGAAACATTCTTCCTGAACTGCAGGAGGTTGACCTTGAGAGGAACCGTGCCCTTGTCTGGAGGGGCGGCACTGGTCTTAGGAGCCAGGACTGGGGAACCACCTGGGCCAGGAAAAAGGTTTAACTGTACCTGAACATGCTATACTCCTAAAACAGCTTCTAACAGATCTCATCATTAAAATACAGAAGTTACACTTTGCAGCAAACAGATCCTTCTCCCCTAAACCCTCATGCTATCATCGAGACTACAAACAACAACACTCTTTGCCTCTTTGTGGCTGCACAACAAGCACAGATACACTGGCAGTCATAGCGGCTGCACCTCTGAAATGTCTGTGGACTGATGGGGAGGATGAAACTGTAGAATCTAAGAGGGCTGTTATTTGTGGTTTGGGTGAGAGTCTCTCAATGCTCAACAAACATAATGCTTCAATCTAATCTAATTTTAGAAACTCCACTCTAACCTTTGACTTTATAAACTTCAGGATGCATCGAGTAGATTTAATATATGTGCACATTACTTTACTATTATCTACTATTCTAAATTCTTTGGTGAAAGCAGTTCCAACATGTGTTAATGATCCACAGTAACTGGAAAATTGTTTATGGTAAAACATGTTTGTGCTGATGATTTTATATAATTTTTCATAGCTGTGGACACCACAAATTCATCATTGTCCATTAAATTAGGTTTGAGGCATAAATCCCACATACGGATGCCTCAAGGCATGGACAGACAAAACCAAAAGTATCTGTTTTTCTATTTTGTACAACCAAAAAGCAGAATCTCTGCCCGGGAATTGAAGAAAAAATAGCTTAACCTCTTGCATATTTATTAAAACATGCAGGACGCGTGCCATGCGGCGTAGGCGTGTGGTTAGCGTTGGACAAAATGGCCGCGCATGTAGTACAATGTAGATGTTGTGTGCCTGCATGCCACCGCTCCTTCTGCTGGAGAAGTGGAACGACAAACGTTTGTCTTCTTGATTCCAAATACACTTTGTCTATTGACAGAAAGTGACAGCTGCCTAGACCTGAAGTACAGGTTGCAAAGTACACCGGTGGTTGTGTTTGAAAACAGTGCCACTGATTCGTCATGTTTGATGTATGGACACTGTGACAAAACAAACACTCCAACTTTCTGATGTTCTTAAGATTTGCTCCAAAGCAACATGACAAGTACAGCTCTCCGAAAGCGACGTAAGAAATGGATCATCGGACACGAGATTAGATCCAAGGACACATAAACAGACTTGTGTTCCCCCTGTGTGTGTGGTTGCAGATCTTTCTTATCAAACCTAGATCTGCGACGCTAGGACTGAACTGCTGAATCATCCTGGCAGGCCCGAGGAGTAATGGTGCCTGTGAGAGGTTTGCGTTAGCGGCGCAAGCTCTCGCCTCTTAACTACTATTAAAGTGGATTTACGGGGGAAGGGACCGAGGAAATATGAGCTGATGACAAGAGGAGAAACCTGACTTTGTTTTCTCTCCCCACAGCGCTGCTCATTGCAGACTGCTGACTGACACTGATGTGTGGGCTTGTCTGCACAAGACATTATGGCGCTAAATTTCAATTACAAAAAAGGGAAAGATGTTGTACAGGATGAGTGTGATCCTCACCTGAGCTATGTCCACCGTGGGCTGGAGACGATGTCTTTGGTGGCCGCTCGCTGCCGCAGAGACAAATTCAGAAGAATCACAAAAAAGCAAGCAATCTATTTTGAGATTTTCAGGTTAGTTTTAGCAGGAAACACACACATTAAACATATGACAGTAGAAAGCGGCAAACCAGAGACATTAAAATAATGTTAATAATGTTAACAAACGCCCGCAGTGTTACACAGAAACGTACAAATCCACTCGACTCAGACCTTTTACACTGTCAAGCAAACGTTTAAGGTCTCCACAAAGAAGATTGAAATGCAAAGAGGTGAAATGCAGCCAGATAAACCGTACACAGAGGCCATTGATCTAGAAAGCAAATGACTTTAATATCAGATTCACAGTCAAACCCATTTCCTCTTCACCCGATGTTTGATATGGCCATTATAGAAGGCACACTTTATCTTATCCCCTCTGCCAAGCTTTTAATTTGAAAATCCATTTCCCCTGATGCCTCACTCTGCCCTATGCTGTGATTGCTTACCTTAGAGGCTCCTTGGTGCCACTAGTGTTTGCCCCCTTTAAAAGTGCATGCTGTACAAGGCCAGTCAAGCTGGCAATCTGTTGCTCCATAGCCTTCATTCGCTCTCTGCAGAAACATCAGAAAATGCTACTTTCAACACTGAGGCCTATTGGACAACACAGCTGCCACTACAGCAAATACTGGCTCTGAACAAACCTGGGGGTGGGGGGCTGTGACAGAACTGACTCAACTGTACGAAGTCTCATTAAAATGCATTGTCATGTCAGGCTACAGCTGATATTTAAATGGAATAAACAAGAGGAACGACTTGTGTCCAAGTCCAATTGTTTGCTTTAAACGAAACAATAGCGTCTCACTGGGTGGTGGGAGCCAAGAGGAGAAGACAATTCAAAAAAATGACAGTGCCAAACACCAGCGGGGAGAGTGAGGAACGTGACTCTGAGATGGTTTGGTCGGCGTAGCGGAAGGATAATGTTTGCTTTCAGACATTATCATATATCTTGAGGAAGGATCTGGGGCCAGTTCAGGACACAGAGGAGGCTGTGATTCTACACAATAGACACACAAAGGATCTACAACAATGCCTGCCCTCATGTCATGCAGCACATGTCACAGGAGTAAATGATCTGACAGCTACAGGGCACGGACTACTGGGACAGGCCTAAGATGCAATGTCCCGTGTTCTGTTTTCAGACGGAGGGCTTTGGGCTACAGAGGTCCGGTCCGATCCGTTTGGCCCATTAGGCTGCTTCAACTACCTGCTCGATGTTTTTTTTCGTTTTTCAATAACCTCCGTGTTTGTAAAACCACAGCCTGTTTTGGTGGCGAGCATTCCTCTACCTCAGCTTCTAAGTTTATTTGTTCTCAGTGAGAGTAGACTAATCTAACCCAGGTATCACAATGTCTACAACATCATTCAGTGGGGGTTGTTGTCATTGTGGCACTATGGCTACAAAAAATATACATAGGAGGTCACCAGGGTTTTCAGAAGTCATTATAGTAGCTAGTTTTGGGTTTACATTGTCTAAAAAAATAATCCAATGCTGTCACATAATATATTATAAATATAATAAATAAGACTGTGAGCGCCCAAGTTACATAACTGAACATTTTCATAATAATTCACATTATTCTGCTTTAATTATGTTCAGATTTTGGGGCTTAAGACTGTGAGGTGGGGAGTTATGGCGTTTCCATGGGTTTAGTTATGGATGATGCTGGTGGTTAGGGAGAAACTGGGATGCAGAGTTAGTCCATGCTCCCATGCACTTTCTCAATGCTCTAATCTGTAAAAATTCCCTCCCTGCACTTACCGCGTCGGGTCACCGGCGGCTGGAACGGGCCCCTGGACGTTACCTGGCAGGTCTGGCATCACAGGTGAGCCCATGTTGTTTCGGGCCTTGGTACCAGTTACTTCCTCTTTCCTGAAGGACTGGCGCACCGGTGAGCCTCTCTCCAGGGGAACACCATGAGGGGGCATGCCGTGAGGAGGCCCCCCGTGGATGTCAATCATCCGTACCTCAGCCATCCGGTGAGGGGACAGGGGAGGAGTCTTGGAGCCTAAAGTAGGCAGCTGGCTGTTTCTTGACTTCTGCCTGAACAGAGAGGGGTGATCCACAGTGTCTGTGGGGCTTGGTCCACCATAGGAACTTGTGGAGCGGATGGAGGCACGATGAAACCCCCCCATGCCGTGTTCTTGTCCATCGAACCCAGGGTTGGGGTGAGGTCCGTGGGCTGCAGACATGGTCATTCTTCCGTCCTGGAGCATAAACGGATCTGCGTAAAGCCCCTCCTGTCCCCTGGCGAGCGTGTGGCTTTTCCCACCCATGTCCTCATCGGGCTTCACGTCCCGTCTCTCCAGGATGGCGCTGGGACAGGGCGAGATGGAGCGCACCGAAGGGTTGGCGTTGGAAATCCGTTCCCTTGGCATAGTGGAGGTGCTGGGTACGGAGCCCTGCCGTGAGCCAAATGGGATCCTGGAGGGCGAGGGGGGCATGGAGTGGGGGGTCGGGGACAGCGCTCCCTGCATTGGATGGTGGGGTGGGGTAACCATGGGGGGCTGTCTCAGGGGGTGCTGTCCTTCACGACTGGCATGCACCATCTCACTGTGCATCTAGACAAGCACAAAAACACAAAGCAGTGTTAGTATCACAATATGTTTTCTCCTTAGTTAGAAACACTTTAGCTGTTGTCATCCTCTTTGAAGCTCATCTTATGTCTCTGCACCCATGGGCCTTGAAATGGGCCGATTTGCAATCAGATCTGTCTGGCATTGTCTGACCTGTCAGCTCATCTGGGCTTCTGGGCAATGTACAGCAAAGGGAAGTATGATAAGATTCAACATAAGCGAACGAGTAAACAATGAGGATATGAGATGCACCGGCTACGATAATACACTTCGCAGGGCGTGTCACAAACAGGGCTGAGTCCAGTCCATCCCCCTTCCTGCCAAACACACAAAGCATTGTTCCTTCAAGGTATGAGTCACGAGTTACACCTACACAAGACAAGTCGAAACCCAAAGCAAAGGGCTTTTAAAAGCCACATGAGCAGCGTTTGACAGTGTTTTTTCAACCTTCTCCCTAGCTGAAATCATTTATAATCCCAATGCTGACAAAGGCTAATGCAATGAAGGGAACAATGGCGTGGTGTGAGTAGGCGTCTGTGTGCGAGCGCCTCAAACATGTACAGTAACGACTAAAAGGACTGAGGCTTGGCTCCGTTAACAAAGGACGAGAGAGAGACCTGCTGGCAAACGAGAGTGCGCCGCCTGTATATATGGCAGCAACAGACTTAATGGGAAACCTGAGAAGCTCACTTGAAAACATCATCAAACCTTAACGACGCTCTCGATCCAAGGTGCTCTTCAAAATAAAAGGTTTGCCACGCGGCGCAAGGTCTTTTGCTAATTCCAGCACGAAGCCGCCACCGACTCTTATCAGTGCAACATGCAAAGCGCTGGGAGAATAAACACGCACCCATGCAAAGCCACATTGAGCCTCTGTGCTTCTGCCCAACCTCCCAGTAATGAGGAGCCATGCTCCCAGTAGCAGTCTCGGTCTCTTGCCATGAGGGAACTTCTAAAGCGACTAAGAACTGCAGCGTGTACAGGCCGCCAAGCTAAACACGCCACCCTATGTGTCAGCGTTGCAAGAGCTGGCTCCAGATACCATCCCCCCAATATGAGTGACGCATGCTGCTAATTGACATAATAACCTGTGATTAATATAAAGAAGGTAGCCAGTAACTAAACCAACGTCCTCCAGCTACTCACTGTATACAAAACATTAATCACGCTTTAATTAAAGTGTTGCTCTGGGCTCAGTCTCTCTACCTCTGACTCAATACCTGAGTACAGATTAATATTTCAAACGAAATACCGTGTTTTCATCAATACAACCAGGTAAAACAAGCCAACAAATGCTTCATCCTGAGCGTCTGCAGCCTTCTCTGCTCGTCTGATGTCTATTTTTATTCATTTTGACACACAAGACGTTGTGTTCAATCAATAGCAGTTGAAGACAGGCATTCCTGTAAGACAAGAAGACACTCAATAGCAGCAGCAGTGGGAGTCCCCCCCTCCACAGTGTTTGAACAGGTGTGCAGCTCATTAGTTTGTAGTATTTGCCCTTTTGCTTCGAGTGCCAGGGGTCCTGTTTCATTATTAAAAGACGCTGCCAAGAACATAAAACAAAGGGAGAAATAAAGACTTTCTTGTCTCTTTGCTTTTCTCTGAAAGCGCGCGCGTGTTTGAAACTTGTCAGCGCTTGTGTGGGAAGACCAGTTTGGCATTTTTCACTTAATCCCACGTATGTTACCTCCACTAATTCCTCGTTCTCTGCTGTTCACCATCCCAGTGTCTGTGTCGCCCGCCGCCTGGTTAAACAGTGACAACAGTCGTCTTCTTGAGCTTTCCCCTGCTCTAAACCTGAGATTTCACAATGTTTGCTCAAGCCCTTATAAAACCGCCTGCCTTCTCTTTGCCTAGTGTGCTCCAGCGTGAGTTGTGTTTGACTTACAGTAAGCGATGATTCAGCAAGTCCCAGAGTTATTAAATAGCAAAACGTGTAGGAAATGCAACAGTTTGAAATCTTCCACTGATCCCAGTTTGCGATGCTCCATCTTTTGTTCACTTTCCCACAACAGGAGTTTTAACAGCAGCTCAAAGTCATCTGGTCAACTGAAGTAAGACCATCATCACGCTGCCCCCATCGCTCCTTTAAACGTCATCAGTTTCACTTAATGACACACATTCACCATGTGGCACAGGAAGATTAAACTGCGGAGGAATTAGCAGCAGGCGGAGAGAGGAGTGGCGTTAGATAATGGGTGGCGAGGATTAGAGGTGGATTTGGGATGGAACATTCCAAGAAAGGGGCCGTTTGAGGTTTAAGTTTGGTTACATCAGTAGGAAACACATATGAGATTAGAGTTGATAGTGGAGGAAGAGTGAACAATTGAATTGTTCCTGAAGCGAGCTGCGCCTGAGCACACAGGCAAGGCTGAATCACAGCGAGAACAATAAGCGACCCCCTGTAAACAGATTAACAAGAGGCAGGGGGACATTCCTCTCCGTAACTGCAAACAGGATGGAGAAAAGGCAGAACTGGAGGCTGGGGTTGCTATTGTATCGCTAACATCTCTGGCCGTGTCCCTGCGGTTAAGTAGATCATGTTCACTGCTGCATTGTGGGTAACTACTCACCCGGGTATCGCCGTTGGCAGGTCTGGGCCCGTGGCTGAATGCCTGCGCCGGGTCTTTGTTGTAGACCTTCAGGCAGGAGTGGTCCTGGATGTTCCTGTAGGGAGAAGAAGTGTACGGCGGTAAAAAAGGAGCCCAGATATCGCCGTCGGACAGCGGCCGATCCTGTCTGAACATGGATCTCCTCAGCAGCTGTGATAAGGGCTCGTAGGCCGACGCAGGCCGTGAAATGTCACGCATCAGTCCTCTGTGACCTGACATTTGGCCTGAACTGTAAAAGGCTCAAAACTACCAAAACTGACAGGATCCCAGTGCTTTCTCAGTCCCTCACTACCGTGTTCTGGACACTTGTGCCAACCCTGACTGCAAGTATCATGAGACAACTTTTATTAGCGGTGATAAAGAATTAGTCACAAAGTCCACATCGCACTCGGGCAGGAACAGATAGAGGTTTAGAGTTGCTTGTTCCTCCCTTCCTTCTTTCCTGCTTGCATCAATGCTGATGCATTATGAATAAGAGATGCAGATAAATAAACAGAAAAGCTCTGAGCTAGTGTGCGTGTGCGTTTGCCTGCAAATTATGCACGCAGTGTTTCTGTGCTCAGATCTGTAGAAGCTGCTCCGCACTAAAAGGACGAAAGCCTCCCATGCAACTTTCCAGACGGTAACTTTCAGCAGCGCGAGGACAACAGGAAGGAAAGTCATCAAAGTATCGCAAATGTTCTGATTTTCTGAGGGGGATTCATTTCCAAATAACCTCATTCCTGGTAAGTTTCACCGCGGGAAAACAGGGGAAAAGGAAATGAGAAGCTTTCCTCGGCAGCAACTTCCTGTGCAGGGAGAGTTTAAACAGGAAGCGCACGGAAACGATGGAGCACTGTGAACCTCGGACTGACGAGACTCAGAAAAGGCATTCACATCTTCACCTGACATCGCTGAGCTCGTAGTACATGTTCCTCATGTCGTCTTTGACGTAGACGGCGACGCTGGGCGACTCCAGCATCTTCATGGTGAGCTGCTGTGGGAAGGCACTGACGAACAGGGCTCGGATGGTGTCGATGCTGGTGATCTCATTGGGCATGCGGGTCTGCTTGGTCTCGTCCCCGTACTGCAGGTACAGCACGCCTGCAGGCAGAGACCACGCGGCCATTAACACAGTAAACAGCCTCCACGTGAAGTCATGAAACGATCTGCTGTTGTGATAGTTCAGTACTTCATGGACATGAAGTGCTGTTAGGAAATGTGCCTGTCGCAACAACCTCTGATGTGTGTTTGAAAAATATGTTTCCTCATTTAAAAAAGGGGCCACAAATGAAATGAAACCACATTAAACAAACATTTGAGCATAGTAAGGAAATCGGCCCGTGACTCCGGCGTGTGATCGGGGCGGATCGCTTCAACCCAAGCCTGAACCTCTGAACTCTGGGTGTGGCTTCTGTGCTGCGCTTCAGAAAAACAGATGCCTCTCCAACAAAATTTATGGACACGCCCACGTCCCACTTGTATAAACAATGCCACGGAGGAGAGAAATCACATTTCTATTTCTAGTCTGTGGCTCATTGCTTTGAGCAGCACGGTTTAACAATAGGCCTTTGTGTTCATTCAAAAGTTTTATGACAAATAGTAACCGGTTAATTGCATCATGTCATTTCTTTCTGATTAGTTGTTGTTCTACACTATAACTAACCAGTTTTTAAGGACAGGAGGCATGTTCCTACTTCATGTAAAACGCTACCAGATGCTGGTGAAATATTATACAAGATCCTACATGCTGCATGAGACAGCGAGAGGGCAAATCAAGGAAATAAAATTGCTGAGTCTTTCCTTTGCTGTCTTCAGTCTGTCTGGGTTCCTAAGTAGTAATAACTTAACAAAGTGCCCATGTGCAGAAAAACTTCATGGTTCCCCCGAGAGCCGTTTATGTTAACAGTCGGCTGGTTTTCAACCAGATGTTAGCAACTAGGGTTTGATGACAAAGCGCCATTGATTGTGTGTGCATATTAAAAGATCTGAATTCATTAACATTGGTTTTATTCGCCGCAACAAAGTTTAATGGCTCATTTCTAAGGGAGAGCCGTGCTACATTCCTCGGCGCCTGCTTTCTTTTAAGTCTGGGATCAAATGGCCGGCGGGCCATTCCTTCCTGACCAAATGGGCCGAGCGCGACGCTGTGTCCGAGCCGAACCGACCTCCAGAAGCCTCAGCCGTGAGACGCGAACATTTAGGGTGCAGTCGTAAAATATCACTCGGTGCGGTTTTTAAAGCCACGGCCGCAGTAGATGGGGTGAAACGCGATACGCTTGATGCCACGCTCCAGACTAAATCTGATACTCACGTTAGGGATTTTAAGGATTTCCTGTTTCTGTGCTGAGTCTCACGATGTTGTGGAAAAGCCTGCGTGCCAACTCCTCCGGTAAGAACTGAAGCCCCGAACGTCCACAGGGACCCAGAGAAGTGTGTATGTGTGTGTGTGTGTGTGAGAGACACTGTGGGAGGGGCCACACAGTAAAGCGGTGCCCCTCTTCTCCTCCTCCTCAATCACACCATACCCCCCACTGTCCCGAAGCTTTGTCCTGATGTTTTTGAAAGGGAGCGATGCCTCATGCTCGTGTATTTGCATGCGTGTGTGCTAATGCACATTTGTTCTCCCCACGCGGAGCAACAGCCACCGCCGGCACTGGAGGGAGCCGCATGCGACACCCCGCGGTTTCATTCAGTCTCACTTCGCTTGAAAGGCGTGCCACTCCGACGCTGCGCTGTTACCCAGGAGCAGATGCCTTGCTGAGATTTGAACTACCTTGGATGAGTGTCCTCCTAAAAACCTCAACGCTCTGCACCACTTCCACCCTGGCGCAGCAGCCTAATTCCACACTTTTCACTCGGTTTCCGCAAACGAATGCAAATTAGGCGCCGCGCGCATTGATAAGACGACCCACTTCTAATCCTGTCAATAACATGATGGCATATTGTGGATGGATTTGCTAATCCTTCACTACAGAGGAAATTAATTCTAATTAAAACGGCTGTGTGGAGGAAAGGAGGAGATGAGACGTGTGAGGAAAACACTTCAAGGTAAAACAGCAAGAGTTTTAAAGTTTCTCAAGTTTGTGTTAAAAGTCTGCAAACAGACAGATGGTTGATTCAGCTTCACCTCAATGTTTAGGACACATCAGACAATGGATTGAAACATTAGTGTTCAGCAAAGACTAACTCTGACTTCAGCACAGCGTACCTAGTGAGCGGTCCTTTGTCTGGTTGGTGGATCGCACCACCGGCAGACTGGCACGAATCCGGCTGCCGCGGGTGAACGCTGTGGGAGCATCAGCCTCAGACATGGCGTCCAACGACTCCAGGGAGGCCAAGGACAAATGGTCAACCAGGTCACCGATGCAGGGCTGCGGGCTGGGGCCGTGCTTCGGGCTTCTGCTCTGGAGGGGTGAAGAGACCACGGTGAGGGTGAGACCTTCTAGTACTTTACTGCGTGCATTCGGCGGAGTTAGAAATCCATGAGCTACTTGCCATTCTGACAGCGTCAACTGTGTTATGATTCACACACACATTCTTCAGCTAGAATAAAGTACCTTTGATGTTGACTTTGAGCTTGACTCCAGCACAACAGCCAAACACACCAAAAAGGTTCAGTCATGCAAATGTGCAGAGAGGTGATAATATTTGAATGTTCCAACTCACTAATGCACGCTCACGTCTGTCACACTCTGCACTGAGCACACCTCTAAATGTCATCAAGCACGAGGAGGAATAAAGTGAAGCATCTCATATGTACCTGCATGAGCTGGAATCTACTTTAAGAGTCTAAATACTTGGAAGGCAGTGAGTCCCTCCTCAGTGATCAAACAGAAGCCAACAATGCCAGTCCGAAAGATCAAGAAATTCCTTTTGCGACCAAACGGAGTGGAGTCGTGATAATTCGAAGATCAGTCGGCTGCTCTGTAATCAGATCCGCATGATGTGGCATCCTCAAGCCTCAGCTACGATAAGGTGATGGGTGACATGACTGCGGAGCCCATTGAGCTATTATGTGGTGCTGTAAGCCGATCTACTCCCCAAGAACCACGTGGGTCAGCGAACACAGGGCTCTCTATGAAATGCTCCTCTGCTCTGACAGAAGTGTGGTGGAGCTGGCAGCTGGGGCCCAGGTCCACCGGGTTATCGGGAACACACGCCCATGCACATGCTGTTGTTGTCACACACACACAATTAAACAATCCAAGCTATTACGTTAAATACAGTGAGGGTCTAATGACCAATTCTACTGCCAGCACACGCACATGGGCACAAATGTTGGAAGATGGTCAATCTCTCTCACACACACACACAAACGCACGCACGCACGCACGCACGCACGCACGCACGCACGCACACGCCGTGGCATGATGCAGATAAGATAAAAGTCAGACTAACTCTGTGGGGCAATTGGATTTTCGTCAGATACCCCTGAATGTCAAGCTCAGAGTGAAAGGAGGAAAGCAATGCCTGCAAAGACTGTTGGGAGAAAAAGAAGCAAGTGGTTGAGAAATGCCACGTGAGGGTGAGATGGAAGAAGCAGCGGGCCTGCAAAACAAAACAGAAGAACTGTGGAGACAAATCAGTTTCAAAGAGGGTAAAATAAGAACTGAGGTTCGATACAATAACAGCAAAACATTTGTTGCTATAAGTTTATCTGAGTTTAATAAGTGCAGAGATAAACGCACGAGCGCGGAAACCAATGGAATGACGTCTTATTTTGTAGCAGCACATTTATCCCTCTCATCCCAGCGTTACATTTCATGGGATGCACATCAACCTGACACAGCAGGGAGAACCGCTGAGCCATCACTTCTGTAATTCCACTGAAACACGCTTCGCATGCACAACTCAGGGATTAAAGGGACATAAATAACTATTTGCACTTATAACTTTAGCCTGTAAACACAGTAACCTTCTGAAAAGCAGAGGTCACGTGGAGTTGACGTGACACCTGAAACCAGACATGTGTTGGGAAATTGAATCTGAACGCTGAATGATTTATGAGCGTATTCGGTGCTGGTGGGCTGAGCAGCTCTCCAACTCTAGCTCTACCTCCTCATACCCAAAGACGTTAAATGATATCGGCCTCCCTCATCACCCTCATCACCCAGGTGCCAATTACTTTGCATGGGAGCGATCTAGCAGTGTAGAGTGACATATGCTGAATTTGAGGGGAAAAGAATCTAAGATATACTGAAGAATTTCACAGTAAAGGAAGTTTGAACTGAAGCAGTCGAACAGAAAAGAAAGAGGTAATTAGGTTAAAATGTCCCCTTTAAAGGTCGCATACCGATTTATTATCTCAACAATAGATACGCACGAGCGGAAGCCACTTCCTGTCCCGGCCAACCACTTCCTGCTTTAGGATCCAGATGTCAAACCCGCAGACCAACTACCGATTAGCGCTGCAGAACCTGTTCCGACCCGCACACACCTGCGGTGCTGAGCATTCCACGCCAGGCGAACCGCTCCCCCCCCCCACCGCTTGCAATCCAAACCACGCAGCCGGCGATTCTGCCTTTTCAACAGCATCTCCCTCTGTACACCCCATTTACCCTGACAGCCGTGATGAATGTGAAACCCAAACACTGACATTAGCTTATGCGCAGGAGTACGACAAGTTCTGAAGTTGTGAGGGGAAACGCTGCAGAGAAAATGATGTTAAATAATAATGATGTTAAAGCAGCTCAAACGCGTGTGTGTGTGCGTGTGTGTGTGTGTGTGTGTGTGTGTGTGTGTTGTATAAAGAAGACAGGGACCAGACAGACAGGGTGCGTGTGCATGGGTGAGCCAGGCTATTGTTCCAGAAAATCTGACCCGAACCCAGGACATCCTGATAACATTTATGCAACAGTGGCCTGACAAACAGCACGCCGTCACCAGAAGCAGAGCTCAAAGCTGCGTTCGCCAAATAACCAGCACGCTGTTCTCTATTAAAAACACCTCCCTCATGAACATGCATGAACGCGCCCGGTGCTTTTCACGGGGCACCTGTCACCCGCCCGTTAAGCGCTGCATCACAAAGCGGAGCACATTATGTTATATCATGTGGCCCCCGACAGACAGGCTGACACGCGGAGCCGAGAAGGGCCGATTAAAGTAAATTATGATTGTTAAGTGTGATGGCGGCTCCCATCAGGAGCCTGCTGTGTCACTCATGGGGATTTAAGTATAGACATGGCCTCGAAAGCTGTCAGGGCGTCATGTACCACACCTGCTGCCTGCCTACATAAAGCCCACTGATTGGTGCCTGCTTTCTTACATAATCAGCGTAGTTGGGGTCATAATAGCTTTTCTTCCATCACAGCCTGGTGTAGCCTCAAAACGAAGGCTCTCATGGATCATTCTGGGGACATTTTGTGACAATAATAAAGCCAGAAAGCTTTTACACGCGTGTATTTATCTAACAGTGCGACAGCCACAGGGTGCGATCCTCTCCCATATACACACAGTCGACACACGGAGGGAACCAGAGGAACGGGTTTGTGCGGCCGCTCCTTTACGGCCTCGCCAGACGTGAAGGAATGTAAACATGTGAGCGGTGGGGAGGTTGCGTCCTTCCTCTGGTTGTAATTACCTGGTCCCATGCGTGCGGTAAACACACACATGACACACGTCTGGAGCAGGCGCTCCGTTAAAGGCAACCGAGGTGTTTGGAGCGATCGATCGCTCGTTGCAGGCCGACAGAGATAACGCGGGTCCAGATGACAACAATGTGCCACAAAAGTTCAACGCAGCAAGCACAAAACCCCGAAGCGCCGCAGCTTTGAAGCACAAAGCCCTCCATCAATCAGCCGTCTGTACGCCGTCTATGGGGACACCAACATCTTTTGTCTCCCCCGGCCTTAATGACATTATACTCAAATTCCCTAGTCATCCATTCCCATTCACCGCCGCAGTCCCGCTCCCTCCTCTGATGCATTCCTCTTCTAATCCCTTCACCCAAATCCCCAGATGACCTTTCAGAGATGGGCTCGCTTGTTAATTGGCCCGTTAAAAGAGGATGACTTTATAGAGTCCGCAGTCAAAGCCGACAGCGCAGAGGGGGGGGGGGGGGGGGGGGGGGGGGGGGGGGGAGGTCGAGTGCGTGCAGCAGGTGGAGCCGTGTGCGGTTCACGGCGCAATCAAAACACGAGGCCAGAAGCGGGTCTCATTAATAAAACATCCCATCGGCAAGTAAAGTACAATCAGGCGGATCTGTGATGGAGCGCGAGGGAGGCGGACAATCAACAGAGCCCGCGCCCGCTGACCTGTCGGCAGAGAGCAGGCGAGATGACGATTGGATCTGGTGACATTCTCAACAACTAAGGCACTCGGCTCAATTGATTTCCCATCGCACGCGGGCGGCGGCTGCGAGCGGGAAAGGTCAGCGGAGTCAACTTTGTGCGACCCTCGGCTCCATCAGCCTGTGGGAGTCCACGAAGCACGTCAGACGGTCCCACGTGAACGCGGATCAGCCTTGACCGCATGAATGAACGCTCACACGACGCACACGGCACATTTAAAAGCAACACTTGTGATCGATCGATCGCAAACTCATATTTACCACCTCAGACGAGCGCCGACCCTGTGAAACCCGCGAGCGTCGGGAAAACGCAGCCTCCTCCGCTCCGACTTCTCGTGGCACTCGCTGCGCAGCGCTCTCGCCTCTCTCTGCTCGGTCTCAGTAGATGCCCCCACCGCATCCCGCATCCCCAACGACCCGGGCGCACACCACAAACACACAATCCAGCCTCGGCGCACAAGTTGTTGCTTCATGGCCGCTTATTGCGTGTGTGACCGTGTCTCCTCGAATCACACTGTAAGAATATTACATTCTGCCCGCAGGGTTTTTCCAGCGAATCTGATCCCTGCAACAGCTTTGAGAATCCATAAAGTTTCCATTCAAGGCTTAAAAAAACATTTGATTTGAAAACTGCTGCCTCAGCAATAACCTGCTTTTCTAAAGTCAGCTTCGATCTCACCGCCTGAAGGTAAGACATGGAGATGATAGAGGTGTCCTGAGTACATGCAACATACAGTCAGCAGGGTGTCGCCCTATAGGAAGCATGCACAGCACACATGTATCCAGACTTCTGATAAGGAATGAATGAATGAATGAATGAATGTCGTTACACAGTTATATTGCCAAATTGTTGTGTTGCGGTTTTGAGCTGTGCAGCGAGTCCGAGGTGTTACGTAAGATTTACAAGCCCAGACTACGACCAAGTTTGACAGATCATTAACTAGTCGTGCATGCATTGGTTTACACACACACACACACACACACACACACACACACACACACACACACACACACACACACACACACACACACACACACACACATGCCGATTTCTCACTCGCTGTCTCTCAAACAAATACATGCAAACTCAACTATGTGCTGACGGGGCTGCAGGTTAGTGACGTGTCCGGACCTGCTCGTTAATATCACCTCATTAACGTGGAGACACGCTGAACAGCTGCACTCACAGCTCCCGGAGTCACAAATACATGTCACACTCTCACGCACAGCAAGGGAAGCTGTCAAAAGCAGGCGAAACGGCCCCACACACGACCTGATGAGCCCGTCTCTGTGTCTGTTAACTGTGTTTTGCTCATGTATTCCCTCCACTACGCACCATGTAAACACACACAGCTACAGTTTATTTGACACGCCCGCGTTACATGAAATATTCGATGCTGATTGTTTTCTTCTAACCACAGATGACCTGGATTTGACCTGTGGGTGACGCGATAAGAAACGTGCACAGGCCTGACCCATCAGCACCGGATGAGTCAGCCAGTGAGACACTTACATGTGCTACTGTAAGTGGTGACGCTCCAACTCACAATCTCAACAAACAAGAGCCCCTGATGCAGAAGTGCAATATCTCCATGTTTCATCTTCCCCCATCTCTTGCCTCCAGTTAAATCTAAATGTAACACAGCAACATGTAAAACATACAGTTTTAGAAGTGCAGATGCATGAAACCTCCTCTTCCACGGCACACGTATGTTTTAACCTTAAACATGACATCACATGCTTCAGGTTTATCTCACATCTTCACACGCAACGCTTTCATTTTGACAGACACCACAGAGAAATAAAGTGCAGGAGAGGAAAAATGAAGTCTGATCCAGATGCTTGGAGTCGGTCCTGGTAGTGGTGAAATCATCCCGAGCCTCTGTCTCTGATTTGCCTTTTGAAGTTGGGTTCATACCTTTGGCCCCAAGGTGCCATCCAGATGTTGGACTTAGCAACGCCAAAGTCAGAGATACCAAAAACAAAGGGGAACATCCCCTGCTTGCATGTGGCACACAAAAAAGACAACTGTGCCTGTCTCTGTCTTTGAGCTAATACGTAATTAAACTAATGGTGATGCATTACTGAGCAACACTTCACTTTCTGCAGATGTGATCCTGCACGAGAAGAGTGAGACGTGCTGAGCTTCCAGGCTTTGAGTTGTCTTCATAGAAAAGACAGCGCTGTCAGGACACGACCTGACAAAGGCTGCAAATGGGAAATTAATAAACCAGGAGCACCGGGTGATCGTCGACTACATAAATGTCTGTTAAATCAGTCCCCTGTTGAAAACCCTCATTACCTGCTCTGTCTTCTGTTAATTCTGCCTGAGTCAGAGAGGGACAGGGAACAAGACGTCAGCCGCAGCTCCTCATGCTACAACTGCTGTACTGATAAATGGGTTTAATGGCGGCCACGCAGAAACGCGGGGGCGTGGGGTTAAAGGGGTCCCCGGACGTGTCGCCTCCGTTCTCTGCGGATCTGTCAGGAAGCCGCTTTGTGCCTGTTCAGCGTGAATGAAGACAACTCCGGCCGCCGTTCTCATCGTAAACCCGAGATAATGCCGCTCCGTTCTTCTGCAGCGCGGGTGGCGCGCTGAAAGGAGCTCAGACCTGATTAGCTGGTCTGATTAACGCTGCGCTTGAGACGCTGTGTAGAATTCTGTCTGGCTTGACTCATTATCAGCAGTGATTGGAGGCTTGTCCGTCAGGGCCTTCTGTCAGAGCGGCTTAACCCCCCACCCCCACCCCCACCTTGACGCCATTCCACGGACCACTTGTCCTCGCGGTGGGGGTGCTGCACCCCCAATAACGAAGCCCCACCTCGTGACCCCTGCTAACTGCCAGGTGACAGGCCCCTGTTTGTTTTACTGAGGGCGGCTCTAAAAGTGTCACTTCATGCAGAGCCGGCCGTAAAAAACACAATCTAACTACTGCTAATGGTCAGTGGGGGAGATCAGAACCAGATGCACGTGTCCCGATTGACCGTGTAACACGACAAAGAGGCGCTTTGTGAAAGTGCATCCTTGAGTTATGAATGTTTCAGTATCTGCACGCATGCCTGGAGCTTGATCTGTGATACTGTAATCATTTCAGGGATACTGGCGGCAGCGGAGGTCGGGGAATTACTTTTCTCTGTGCCGTTTGGCCGATAACAGCGTTTCCCTCCTAGTCCTTCTCCCTGATCACAGTCGGATCTCACACTGGGACTTTTATCTGACGCTGCTGGTCATCAGCGTTGTCGTATTGGCCGCAATAAACGCACTGAGCACATTCAACCTGTGTGTCTGTGTGCAATATATGACAGGAAGTTACAGTGGTGGAGCGATAACACAACAACCATTATTATGCAACTACAGCTGATCTTATCAGCTTCATCCCTGCTGAGATTGTTTGGTTTAATGCATTTTTACTGCTATGATCTTGGCAGCAGACGTAATTCTTAGATAGCTGTTGGTGGTAAGTAGTAATAGTAATACTACACTAAGCCAGGTACGAGGAGCTAAACTACCTCAAAGTGCACTGGAACCTGTTCATATAATCTGTGCTCTCATCAGATGTGGATTAGCATGGCTTGGGTTGACAGACCTGTCTGTCTGTCTGTCTGTCTGTCTGTGTGCCTGGTGCCCACAGCTGCAGGCAAATGTCCGGACGCAGCCACTCTATCCCGTAAAGCCCGGGCCCAGCAAGTCACAGCTCATCTCACACACACACACACACACACACACACACACACACACACACACACACACACACACACACACACACACACACACGGGCGGAAGGGAGGGGACTTTGCCGAATGCAAGTGTGCGCTTGTGATCGGTCAAGCGGCTCAGTTTGTGCTTGTCGAAGCCCCTCTGGGCAGAGAGACAGAGAGAGAGAGAAAGGGAGAAAGAGAGAGAGAGAGAGGGGCGAGAGAGAGATAGAGGGGCGAGAGAGAGAGGGAGAGAGAGAGAGAGAGAGATAGAGGGGCGAGAGAGAGAGAGGGGCGAGAGGATGGGTGGCGAACGGGGGCCTGTGTGGGATGTTATCTCATCTCCCCCGGGTGGGATCCGGGGCCTTTGCAGGCTCGATGAGGAGCGGAGGAAATGAAAGCGCTCGCTATTGTTGGGGGGTTTAAGCGAACGGAGGGGGCGCGTCGCGCGCGGACAAGTCGCCCCGGACGTGAACGGCGTCTGCGCCGCCGCGGCGGCGGAGGATCGTCCGCTTTCAAGGCCGCAGTGATATCATCTCCTAACCTCCGGCTGACCTTGACAAATCTCCGCCTCTGTAACTCAAGCCTCCGGAGGCGCGTTTGCTTCTCACCCCTGGAACACGCTCCGCCGCCTCCGATGTTGCCTTTCCTGTATGGCAGGAGCTGCGGTGCGTGAGAACGCTTCAGGAAAGGCTGCTCTTTCCCACACGCTCTGTCAGGGATTCAGCAGCGTCATAGCTTCGAGCGAGGGCCGACTCGCTCCTTGGCTGTTTCTCGTCAAAGCCTAATGATTCCACTTCCCCGGGACACCCAATGACAAATGCATCAATAAACTTCAAAACTCGTCCCTGCTCTGCTTTAATTGCCGGCTGCTTATGTTAACAATGAATTACGGCTCGCATCTTGACACGCTGAATTGCATTACGTCAACGTGGCCCTCGATCACGATCACCACATCCTCTATTCGCCAGAAACTCGTGCTGGAACTGGTCTGTTTTCTGACAGCGCCTCTTATCGTCTTCCTCGGCGTGACGAGTTCACCACCGCACGCATCCGAGCCGCATGTGAGGCCTCGAGTTCCCAAATCAATGGAAGCACAGTCGCATAAGATCACTCGCTCCAGGATTTCTCTCTCTCTCTCTCCTTCCTTTTGCTTCTGAAAACACTGGAATGTCAAGATGGAGTTTAAGGAGACAAACTGGAACAAGGTAAACAATAAAGCAAACACTGCACAAACTTAATGAGCAAAGTGGATTCCAAACTAAATGACCTGCAAGTCAAACAGAGCTTTATATACATGCCCACACGCAAACGTCATAGTCAAGATTCTTTCCTTCCTCTCCTTCCTTACAAACGCATTGTAGCCGCGCAAAGAAGCAGAGGCTACATTTGTAACATGGAGCCGCCAAGCGACGTGACTTGTTCAAATTTTGCCGAACTATTTGTAGCAGTTCCTGGTGATAAAATCAAACCCACCAAGTTTTGCACGGGCTCCGTAGGAGTTCGCGGCACCTGGTTCACGGACGTGCGCGCGCACGGAAACTCGGAAACTCCTCGACGCGCGCACAAACGACTCGCCCCCCCCCTCCCCACACACCACAGAAACACACGCACGCACGCGCGCACACGTAAACAAAGTGAACATTCTGCCGCGTCCTACCTTCCTCGCCTGCGACCGGGTTGAGTTCACTCCGTTCCGCGCGCAAAACAAAGTTCCCGTCCCCGCGTCCGCCTCACGTCCGCAGCGCCATGTCTGCCGCCCTCACTCCATCGCCTGCTCTGCAGCCCGTTCGCTTCAGCAGGCACCTACACGTAAACTGAGCCCCTCCAGCGGTGACATCACGAATCACCATGGCAACGCTAACTCCACCCCGGTCCGGAGCCGAACTTACCTGTCTGACTACATGAATTTCATAACAAACGTCTACCGTCCGACCGTCTGCGGATGTTTTTCAGTGTTTAAACTCAGCGCGTGCACAGTGAGAACAACGAACGCAGCGATCTAACGCTGCTGGCTGAAATTAGGTCTATGCAACTTCACGAGTTCATGATCAGTGCTGTGGAAAAAAGTTTGCTTTGCATGTAGGCTGGGCTTGAAAACAACCTTTATAAAGAGCCTCTTGCACAATGGCTGGTGCGTCGCCTGGAGCTCCCCTGTGGCTCCGTGCCATTCTCACCATTACCTTGGTTGTTTTGGATACAAAGTCAGTTTGCGCCTCCCTTTTCGTCTCCTCTGATCCGGAAAAAACAGACCGACAATGACCAGGTGAGCTAAATCTGCAGCTTGTTCCCTCGGCGTCGCTCCGTCACCAAATCCAGACTTTAAAATCATTATAATCCCAAACACTGTGAAAGGCTCGTTTTTTTAACGCCATGAACACACAAACCGTTCCCCGCCTCAATTACAGTGATCAAACCGGGTTTTCAAAGTGTATGAGCAAATCACATCTCTCCCGCTGCTTCAGAAAAACACTACCTCACCACTTCTCAGCAGCTGTGGGCGGGAAATGTGATTTATAGGACAGACTTCTCATTTAACCTGCGGCCAAAAAAGAGGAGGAAATAGGTTTGCAGTTGCAATGTTGCCTCTGTCTGCAAAGAGATAATAAAAATACCATCAACTCCAAGACTGGACGAAAGCGTAGACATTCTGCCCCCAAAATCTGAACGATCCTACACAATTTGTTTTATCTTGTCCATGTTAAGGGATATTTGTGGCTTGTGGCTAATTCAAATGACAGATGTGAGATAAACGGCACAATCTACTGCAGCTAATTGCGGATGGTCTAATGATGCCTTTTCTGTCTCCTGGGGGCAACAGTGCAAACGTAAACCCGAGCTGGCGTCGCTGAGACGACACAGAGCAGAGTCGCGCTAGCCCGCAGGAGCCGCGGGAGCGACCGGTGCGCGTCAGACCCACTGACCTGCTCTCGCAGTCGCTCCTGGTGGCCCATGATGGCCGAGGCGTGGTGGGGGTACTTCTGCTTCAGGTGCTCCAGGAAGGCCTCCCGCTTCTTGTCCATGTCGGGCGGCTGCATGGCCAGGATGTCGCGGGCGCCGCGCGGCCCGCCTAGCGTGTGCCTGCGGGGCACCGTGCGGCTGCCCTTAGCGTCGCCTCGCGGCGGGGGCGTCCCATTCGGGGAGGCCTGCCTGCGGCCGGCGTGCTCGGCGTCCTCCGGGGACGTCACCTTCAGGTTACTTTTGGTTTGCTCTAAAGGGGAGGGGGGGGCAGAGACACATAGACGAGAGGTGAGACCGGGTTCCGCGCCGTAAATCCACAGTTTGACGTGAGAGAAATAATACCGGCGGCAACACCTGTTAATGTTTACGCTTCACCCCAAATCAAGCAGCGGCTCCCACATGCAGTAAACTGCGTTTATTACCGACCCGTGCGCGCCCGTCCAGGTCCCGGGCTCCCTCTAAATGACACGCGTGCCCAGTTTCACTGCCGCTGCAGGTTGATTAAAACTACACGGCGAGAGTTTGAGACGGACGGACGGCAACAGAGGACGAAATCTGCCCGAGCGTGAAAACAGAGTGATCTACAGCCTTGTTTTCTGGACGGGCTGTAATGTGTACCTTCAGGGGGTAATGAGGGAAAATAAAGGCCCTTTCTGCAGTACAGTTGAGAGAAGACATTAGAAACGATTTGCAGCTATTCTGTGGACGCTCCTCGTCCTCGCTGAAGGCTTAAAAGCCGCGAGCCGCAGATGATGAAGGAATTTCTTGTTTTCCTCCCGGACGTGTTGGGACTGCAGGAGAGGTTTAACGCTGCTGTTGCTTAACCGCTGAACTTCTCTTTGTGCTCTGCCTTTCAAACTGAGCAGCCTCGTCTAATGCCTAAAACTGCCTTGATTCGACGCTCCCACGTCACGATGGAGCCTCGTCAGCGGCTCCCACTCTGCTCAAGTTCAGACGCAGCACGTCTCATGCGCTTCCAGTCCTATTTTTAACTCCCCACAGTTCCCCGCTGCTCGCCAAATTACACACGGCGGAGAGAATGGAGCGGAACCCGCCGGCGATCCGGCCGCGTTTGGTGGGCGTCACGTCAGGAAGCACATTACCTTCGCCGAGCGGACGATCTTTGCCCTCGTCGGCGCCTGCTCCTTCCATTGTGCGATCAAAGCGCGCGCGGCGAGCGGAGCGAGGCCGGAGGGAATCGGATTGCGGACCGCTCGCCTGGAGATTCCAGACGTTGCTCACATGGAGAAGGGGGCCTGCGATAGGCCCTGCCCCACAGCCCCAGGATAGACTGGTGGGGATTTAGAAAGTCAACTGCATTCCAGGACGGAGCCACCAGCCCCCGGGCTGAAAGCTCCCCTGCTGCCATGGAGCGGCCATACACCGAATTCAAACGTCAGGGGAGAGGAGCAACTTTCCTCCCAAACTTCCTCACGCACAGGGAGGCTGCTTATATACACAGTCTGCTCTCCGTCAGGGCTCTGCCAGCGAGCGGCCTCCTTCTTAACTCCCGGTCCCCGTCGAGGGGCCCGCCAGCCGCTAGCGCGCATCCAAATGTGTCATAACCCACTTCTGTGCCACACCCAAACACGGCGGCCGGCTAATGGGCGATCAAGCTAACTGATCGGCACCACAGAAGAAGACGAGCGTCGGTCCCTCAGGCCGTGTTGTTTCCAATTAGGAGCGTTTGCTGTGGGACTTATGTAAAGCAGCCGTGTCCTGTTTGTCCGACACTCACTGGCTCCTTATACTGTAATAAACACCCCAGTAGACGCTCGTCTGTGGCCGACGCATCTGTGCATGAGCTCACTTCCTCGCACCTGCTGATGTAAGTGACCTTGAATGTGCAGGAAAGAGCACAAACGTGAGGGGATCAAGAGGTGGGGACCCCCCCCTTCGCTTCGCTTTCATCCCGTCACGCACTCCAGGGTTTTATTTCTGTTCGCCGGTATTTTTGTTTTCATTAATATTTTTGATGCATGCATTTCCTAAGGCTGCCAGATCTACATCCGCTTAAGTCAGTGCTGTTCTTTTTCCCCCTAAACAACAGATGTGAACATGTTGGATTAGCAGATGGTGGAAGCAGCAGCTATAACCTTGGACGAATCTATCTCATCAGATAGATTTCTCTATGTGTAATTGCTGAACAACGACAAAAACAGTAATAGAGCCACTGATGATTCCCACATCCTGTCAAACTCGACGTACATCATGAAAATGAGGCCCGGTGTCACCGAGTGAAACGTTTTCCCACAGAGGTCTCACTCTTGTCCGACCGTGTCAAACGCCTTCCGTCCAGGCAGCGACACGTGCGCCTTCCCAGCTAACCAGCGGCCTGAGCGGCCAAGCTAAACTCGTAATTAAAGCCTCCAAACTGCCAATTACGGCCCGGGACCCAAACAACCTGCCTGCCTGCACTTTTCCTGTCACCGTCCCAGGCCAGAGGCCTCACCTCCTCCTCCGATGGCTGGGGAATGCTGCTGTCTGTGTCGCAGCTGCCGGCGTTGACTAAATGATGGTCCGCCGGGTTGAAAGACAGCGTGGAGCACTTGCTCGTGAGCACCCGGGTCGTACGAGGAGCAGGGGCTCCTGCCGCTCACGGCTACTTTCTAGTCGTCCTGGGTTATTTACGGAGGAATTTCTCTCCGTGTCCTCTCCCACTCTCCCCCAGTGCTGTTTCCATAAATGTGCATTTAGATTCAAAACCCTGCTGTGTGCGGTAAAAACACAGCTCACAGGGCGATCTCTGAAACGCACAGTGCTTCCTGGTAAAACGAAATGATCCAAATGCATTGTGGCGTCTTTTATTTTCCCATCAGTCATCCTGAGACCACCTGATTCTCTGGCCTTCCCTCATCCCTGTACGTTCTGCTGCCCACAGCCAGCGCTGCACCCTGACCCCACGTCCCCCTCCTCAGTGGAAGGCCGAGTGTGGGTGACCTGCCCAAAGCTGCGGAAAACCACGAACCACGGGGAGTCTACTCCAGCCCACTTGCTGATTGCTGATGCAGCCGATAAGCGCCTTCTGTGAGAGTAACGACACCAGGGTTTGAAAAATGCAGCTCGGTCGCATTCTTCTCGCCGGCACACAAACACAGACCTCACCGCCATCGCACCGACACACAGCAACGATCCTGCTGCTTACATTGGGTTGTCTGCTGTCAAAGTCACAGAAAGTCCAGTTTTTGGGCATGTTGACAATTTTAAACTTTGCAAAGAGTCATAATAACGAGGCCAATGATCCGGTTTGAGGCCAGTAGGCTGAACTTTAGCCCTTCTGTCCAGCAGGATGTGAATGTGTGCAGCTTTGGTTTGATTAGTGATGAATGGTATGAACATCAGGTCAGGACGTCACAGCAGCTAAGTTTATTTGACTTCATGTTGTCTTAGAACACAACTGGACTCTCTGACCTTCTCTCTCTTTCCTATTTAGACCTCTAACCTGCATTTGAACCTATTTTTCCTCTCTATGCGTGATGTATCCATTCAGGATCACAGTGTTGTCCACTCCATCACAGTTACACCAACATCTGCATAAATCACACAAATGAAACAAATCAAAGCTCATTAGTGGCTAAAGAAAGCTCTCTGGACGTCTCGTGTCAGAGTTTTCTCCTAGTAACTTTTCCCCTACTCGACTTGTTTGCATATTTATAGTCTTTTCCATGCATTCCTTTTTCCTCTTCTCTCACCTAATGAGACATCTCCCAGCTGCCGCGGCTCCTATTGTCTGTTGATCCCCCACCCGGTTAGCTGAGACCACCGCAACATCTGTCTCAGCTCATATACAGACACCCAGAGCTCTGTGGTGGAGTACACACACACCAATTCACTGTGTGTACATACATATAGTAGTATAATCTGTGTGTGTGTGTGTGTGTGTGTGTGTGTGTGTGTGTGTGTGTGTGTGTGTGTGTGTGTGTGTGGTCTGGCCAGGCTCTCTGCTCTGCTTATAAACAGAGCAAGCTGCCAACCTGACAGGCTGTCGGCCAAAAGATATGAGTTACAGACATGTGGCCCAGTGAGTGTACGTGGGTGTCGGTGCTGGGAGCAGTGGCAGCGGTGGAGGCAGATATCAACAGTCACAGAGCAGCAGGCAATTTGACAATTTACCACCGGAAAATAAAGGTTAAATACGCGCGTGTCGCACAGGAGCAGGAGAATCCAAACAAACTCAAGCTCAAAACAGGAGCTGGGCTCCCTGACGCATGACAAATAGATTTCAGCGCTGCTTATCCTGAGTGTGAGATTTGGAGATCTTTAACTCAAGTGCAAAGTTAATACCCTTCATACTGAGCCGAGGACAACGTTGTCGCGCCGGCCTTGTGCGAGTAAATGATACTCAGACGCCCGCGAGACAAATTTATTATCCGCCTCCTTCACCGCTTCTTTTTCTTTCTGCTGCCGCGGTGCAACTAATAAAGTAAACCAGGAGGAGCGAGCGGAGAGGAGCAGCAGCTCTGGGCCTCGCTCTCACACAGCCAGGGTTCAAGTCGAACACACAGCTTCATACATTGGCCAGCTCCGCCGACGAGCACAGAGCCCACGTCTGCTCCCTAACACCCATCAGCGGCGGATCAATGCAAAGCCACGCAACACATCTGCCTCCTCCTCCTCCTCCTCCTCCTCCTCCTCACTGCAGCGCCTCCTGGGACCACCTGCACCCTTCACACACCAGGGGGGGCTGTTGAACACATTCTGGGCATGTTGCGCAACGCTAAAGAGGAAATTATGCAGCTTGTGCTGGGAATCACTGACTAGCGAGTTTGTTTGCTCTCTTAATAATGCAAAAGGAAACAGGCTCTAGAATAAGCCCCTTGTCATTTATTAACTGGGCCAATAAGAGCTGCTTAATGAACCGGTGCGTGTGCACGTGTGTTTCCTAATAAATCCCACCAGGGCACACACTTCATTAACTCGTGGCCAGACTGGGTGTGAGTCAAGCTGGCCATGTCTGGTATCCCGTGACAACCATCGCCGGGCCGACGGTGAGGCTGGAGCGACAGAGGGGAGGACTTTGGTCCCTCTTCTGCTGCCCGACAGTAACGTTTGTCTGGAATCTGTGGAATGTGTCCAGGCCGAAGCTGCGGCCGCCTTTAACCTTGCAGACGCGCGACATTGCATCAACATCCTGCCTTTCTAGTTCCCTCCTGACAAGCAGGACCGCCGTGCACGGGAGAGCGTTGCCTCTGCATTGCAACATGACAACGTGAAGCAGGAACACAGAACTCTCAGGTGTCCATCATGCCGTGTGCCGAGTGTATCACAAGACACCTTTCATCCGCTTTGGCAACTTTTCTGCGTCAACAAATCCAAAACAAGTGCACACAGCAGAATTGGAACTACAGGAAATACACGACGGGATGTTTCACTGACTTGGCAGCACCTGCTTGTGTGGACTGCTGATAATTAGATGCATTAAAAAAGATGAACCAGATGAAGACTCACAGATTTCAGAGCAGAGTCCTGAGCAAATGAAAGCTCCTCATCCCGCTCTGCTGCAGCGTGCTAACTCACATTCAGCCTGCACATGGCCTCCATTTAAATATGCCTTTCATAATGACTGCTCTCTCACAAGTTTATTAAAAAGTGATTGCACTGCAATTGACTCTCTTCGTAGCGATAAGCAGCTTAGGGCCAGCCAGTCAATCATGTGTTCCTCCCTTCAGCCTCGGCATCGCCTCCTCCCTCCTCCTCTGCATGCTAGCGCAGCGTAACCAGTGTAAATCTCAAGCGTATTAGCGCCCAAACAGCTCAGGGATGCAGCGACAAATGCAGCGCAATAAGGAGTCAAGCGATACTAGATCAGCATTTATACACACGGAACTCTCGCGCTTCATAAGAGGCGTGAGGATGATGTATAGTAGTGTCCTGCTCTGGTGAAAGTCCGAGACATATTAGGTTGGTAAGTGAAGCAGATGGTGGTGGGATGTCATGGGCCCCACAGAGGGTCGGTTGCTCCAAGAGACCTAGGAACATTGTTTTCATCCGTAATGTTCTCTGGTGAGTCTGTGGGTGGACTCTATACAGCCTTAAACAGAAGCCGAGCTGGAAATGTGTCCCGGCTTGGCCGGAGTTCTGCAGAGGAAGGAAGGAAAGGTCCCAGCGCATAAACTGCAGCTAATCACGTCATTTATCCCCAGTGAGTTAAAATTAGTGATGTGTAATGGAGTCGCACAGCTGCACTATGGCGGAGGAGAGAAAGTGGGCACTTGTGAGGTTGAACCCATCAATACACGCCACCATATAATGTGTGAGGAGACAGTGATGGAGATCAATCAGAATTATCCCTCAGCCTTTCAGCATCGTTTAGCTCACTGGTTAAACTGTGCAGCCGCTAAAGCTGCAGTGAATGTGTAATTAACGCGGGGTCCACAGCTTCCACTGCAGGACCCCCCCCCCCCAAAAGACAGCAGCAAGTAAAAAGGCTCCTCCGTGGGCTGCTGCACTCGCTCAGCACTAATATCCGCAGGGCTATATTTACATGGATGTCTGCTGTTTGGGAAAGTCAGCTTCGTTTACCCTTTGCTCCGTAGCAGAGGCAGAAACAGGCCTGAAGTATATTTGTTTGAACAGACGCCTAAAAATAACCCGAGGACAAAGCACATGAAGACACAGATGCTCTGTGATTTGAGAGGAGGACGAAGCGTTGTCACATATCCCACTATTAGAGATGCAGGAACGGGCCCCGAACCCGAGGTCGCCCAAATTCTCTGATTGGTTATTGATGACATCATCCCCTGGGCCAGCCCCCTCCCAGCCAGACGATGTCATCAGTGCTGAAGCATCTCAGTGATGTAATGCAGGGAGGACCAAGACCAACGCTCAAATAGAACCTTTTCCTCTCATTTCTCAGCTCTCTATCTCTCTCAGCCTCCATCTTTTCACTTCCCCCCTTCCACCATCAGCTGTATCTAGATAAAAATCCAGCCCCACTTGTTAATTTGTACTAAAATACAGGAGCAAAAATAAAAAGGCCTGGACTATTAAAAGCTTTAACTAAAAAGATGAGGAGAGGTGGCAAAATGAAAGTCTTTATATTTCCTGATCCTTTATATTTGCCCTGAAAGCTTAATTAAAATGTGGATCAGCGGTCGTGTGCATTTCCCAGGTGAGCATGATTTCATTAAATACAGGTTCTTACTTGATATGGATGAAGAGTACAGGTCTATTCTTTGGCCCCGTGTAACTGTCTGCGGCGACAGAAGTGACACACATGAACATCCAAATGTGCCGTCAGACATCGGAGCGTTATGTCAGCTTGTTCCTATTTGATGTATTTAGACCGCTTTTTTTGGCTACAGTAGGTCTTGACATCTGTTTTTTAATCACAAATTGAGAATGAGCGTGCGTGTGTGTGTGTGTGTGTGTGTGTGTGTGTGTGTGTGTGTGTGTGTGTGTGTGTGTGTGTGTGTGTGTGTGTGTGTGTGTGTGTGTAACTAACGTGTCCTAGGCAAACATCCACAGCTCAAGCGGATTACTGTGGCAACTCTACCCTGATCAAAGCAGCACAGAATCCAGCTTACTGGGACATCCTGTAAAACACATAACCCCCGTGGACATGATACAGTACAGCGCAGCGCATGACGCAAACCTGGAGACCACCAACTGCAGCATAAGCGCAATTCAAAGGATAGTTCATTCCAAATATCTATCCAAGTCCTGGTTGGAGAGAAAAAATGCCTTCCAAAGACTCTAATCAGGAAATGGACTCTGAAGTGCTGTGATTGAGTGTGAATTATGCAGCTGCTCCATAGAAACCGCACAGATTAATAGTCCAAACAGAATCTATTGGTTATTTTAAACCCTGATGAGCCCCATGTCACCCACCTGCCCAGCACCAAACATCAGGCGTGCCCAGTTAGCGATCAGCTGTTTAACACAAATCACGGCAGCTCACTCGTGCATCTATTCAAACTTCTTACATCCCAATCTATGCGGACGTCAGTCGGTCTGCATCAAACCAGCAGGGTTCTGTCGCAATTATCGCTCGCCTCTAATTGAGGCCCGCTGATAGCGAGCGAGACATGCATTATGGATGCACGCCTAGTAAATTTAGATGAAGATAGTGAGCGTAATTAAACCATTGTGCTGCCTGGAGAGGAGGCTCCATCAGACTGCCTGAGCCTGAGCCTGGGATGAGTCTGGGCTCCGTCAGCCCCGCTTGGCCGCATTCACAGGGACTTTGACCAGAAAGTCACATTAATTGATATCCTGACGTGAGGAAGTCACATGTTGTGTGATTAGCAGCCCGTTGCACGTGAACACGAGCAGACAGCTGATTCCACCCTCTCCTCCCACCCCTCTGCTTTATTAAGTATACAGTTATTTTTCAGCGCGGCTAACCACCGCCATCCACCGTCTAATGGCTTTAGCATGTGCCTGGCGGTCCAACGGGCTCCAGCGGGTGCAGCTCCCGCAGAGGCAGAATGAAGCGGGCCATTGTCGTGCGGCGGCCGGGGAGGATACACGTTCTGGAGAAAGGAAGCTCGTCAGGAAGGAAACTTAGAAACAAAGTGCTAAGAAAAGCTAATAAAGGGACACGAGTGCACGCTGGACGGAACAGTGTGTGCTGTGTGTGTGAATGCATGCGTTAAGGAGCCGTTCCCCACCTTCCTGTTTTACAAAACTACTGGAAGTGTGCAGAACTTTGTGCTCCGTGAGTTTTAGGGCGGGTTCTCGGGTGGATGGAAAATTCAAGCGAACCGATTACTAGCCGTTTTATGAGGAATGTAATGATAGTCTGGTAAAACTTATGCTCAGGCCGCTGCCGCTGCAGCTGCTGATGATGAGGATATGAAGACGATCACGTCTTGAGGGCAGCCTTTCAAACACGAACGTCGCACACCTACTGGATGAAACCAGAGGTAAGGGGACGGTCAGGTCCAGGAGTCATACAAGCGCCTGCAAAAACCTTCAGTGCACTTCATTAAAGAGTTGAGGACATATTTCAGTCTGGAGAGCGCAGACTGGAAATTGCTCAGAAACCACATCTACTGCCAAACTTTCCTGCTACACGGGAAAAAAAAATCTGTCCGTAGCTGTGGAGTGGATTTGAAGTTAGGAAGTGTCAAACTAGTTTAATCCTACCACTGCTTATATAGAGAGTAAACAGGCTTCATTCTGGGCCGTCACGCATCCGTGGATGCTCCAAATTTAGCCGCTCCCCGTGTATCCGTCACTGCATTTAGTCTGGAATGGTTTTTTTTTCATGCTCATTAAACTCCACTCCGAAGGCCTCTTCCCAGTATTTACGTGGTTCCGTCTATTTATCATTCGGACCAGGAAGGAGAAATCCGAGCAGACCACAGACAGAGAGAAGACAGGTTCCCTCTGAAACCTGCACAGCTCAGGTAGCTGCTGTGCTCAGAATAGCCAGGCTCAGCCAAAACACTGTGTCACCGGCTTGCGGAGTATTTTCAGAAGCAGAGGTTTTATCATCGCGCCCGAGTTCGTCAGGCTCAATTGTGAAATCGCTCCACGATAGCGAGTCATTAGCGGGCGGTCAATGCGGTCGATGAGAAAACATCAAAACGCCGACATGCGAGGGGAAAAAGGCCGGACACAGCAGGTTGTTGAACAGGACCCAGGACGGAAGCCTCATCCATATTTATTGGGATTGGGCAGCTTTAATACTCAAACTCACACTTTTCTTAATTAACAAAGCTTTACTTTATGAAGACGGAGAATCAGAGTCAGACTGATGTAAACGGAGCTTGGACCCGACACATCACGGCGTTTGGAGGGCGCTAATTAGAGAGAAAGTCATATCATCAGTGCACCTCTGCGCTTAATCTTCAATCTCACTTCTTGTTCCTCATTTAATTATTAATTAATCTGACCGCAGGGCGCGAGTGGGGCTAAACCGATGGGACAAACATGAAAACGCAAACACACAAGTTCCATTCTTGTGCGCACAAAGCACGTCCCTCAGCGAACAAAAAGAGCCTGGGTGCTCCAGGAGGCACCATGTCAAAGTAAACGCCTGGAGGAGTGGACGGATGGGGGCGGCGCAGGGATGTTTACGCTGCGAAGAAGGAGCGAGCGGGGCTAATAGTGCCTGAAGAATGTCGGTTGTGTCTATTTGAGATGCTTCCGACTATGAGCCTGGTGGAGGAGAGCGTCTGTCTCACCCCCCCTCTTTCTCGATCACTGAGGAAACAGGAGAGGAGCTCTCCCATCATAACCGACTGTCCCTGTACAGTCTGCACAGGGACCTCCATGAAAACGTCAGGACCACCAGCATCCGACATCCCGACGCACAACAATATCAGAAAATCACTGGCTGTAACACATTTCACATTTGGGGGCAAATGTGTTCATTTCTGATTGAGGGCGTCAAATTCAAAAGGGCACAGGAAAAAGGAACGAACTGAGAAGACTGAGGCTAATGAATCGTTCAGCGACATATCACTGCCTTATTAAATCATTTTACCCGGATGTGTCACTTTTCTCTGTATAAGTCATTCAACCGCAGCCATTAGCTGCTGATGAAAAAAACGGACAGCGTGTGTCATTATATTTAGTTTAGCCTTTTTTAAACGTGTCCTGTGGTGCACACTGCACAAGTAAAAGGTCTTCAAACATCCAGCCTCACTTTCTGTTTCAGCCTCTCCACCGATTAAAAATGTTTTCTAACTCCTCCAAAATAAAAGCCCTGCTGAGGCCCGGCACGCGTTGGCTCGGGGCCTGGCTCTGAGGGGTGTGGGTGCAGACAGCTCTCCAGAGCAACACCTGGCCCCCCCTCCCCCCCTCCTCCCTCCCACCGCATTCATGGCCGCATGCCACCGGCCCAGGTGTGTTTCCACCAGGCTCAACGTTCCGCGACCGCCCGCCAACGCCACGGCTCCAGACTCGCATCCACCGGCGCGCGCGGCCCCCGTTAGCGCTCGCACGCATCCAGATACTTCCCGTTATGTCTGGACGCTGACACAAGCAAATAGTTGAGCCAGGTGATCAGGCGGCGACGTGACCTCGCGATCGCAGGCCGGGAACTACCGTGCGCCTGTAAAAACACCCCCCACGCGTGCCAGCGCCGGACAAATGGCGCGGCTGAATTCGAGTGGCAGTCGAGGCCTAGCGTTAACAACGCGCTGGTCTGGGCTCGCGGGAAGCTGACGAGCTGCTAGCTCAGCGCGGCACCGGGGAAACGTGTGACAGACGCTCCGACGCTGTCAAAGAGCGCGACCGAGTGATGAAGGATGGCTCTTGGAGGCTCTGGGAAGGGTGCAAGATCGTTTGTCTCTCTGATGAGGCGCTCGTCTCTGACCTGTTTATCGTCCCTCCCAGCGGAGGAACTGAAGCTGATGGAGTCACTGCTAAGAGAGACACCCATCGCTGAGCGTGAGTGATGAAAACCAGGATTAGGGGAACGTTAGGAAGCAGTACTGCTAACATGAAAAACAATTAAATGGGGTAAACTGGCTCTTTTAATGTGATAAAAACATTTTTAATATGGTGTTTGATAGATTTCTATCACATTCTTACATAATAGAATAGCTGTGAAATTAGTTCAGTGTTTCCATTTGCCTCAGTTCGGGCAGACTGGGTTTCTCCAGATGCAAATCTAGTCAAGGGTGGAAAGTCCTCCATTAGTGTGGGAACGCTGCAGATGGGAAGAGAGTCGAATATTTAAAATGCTACTTTATTTGCAGGGTATTGACAAACTCGTAAAATGTTTTTTCCCAGTAAAACGAGCTCACCTACGTCGCTCTGCGTGGTTAATGTGACGCGTGAGCGCGACAGTGGCTTTGAAGTCGCGCAGTGACAGCGACGCTCGGTTCTGAGGGCAGCAGAATCTCTCCGGTGGGAAACTTAAGCAATCCCTTTAATCCAGAGAGCAAACAGCACCGCGCTCGGGCCAAATCCACAGTAAATCTGACCCAAAACCAGCTACTTTCATCTACACATGACATTTCTCAGGGATCTGGAAAATGAGATTTAGAGGCAGCGGAAAGATTGAGAGCAGTTGGGTTTAGAGCGACTGGATGCGAGACAATCGAGGTTCCACGGGCCGGAGTTGGTGTAAAAGTGACTGTGCTGTTTCCACGTGGAGCCCCCGCTCTCGTCACCTTAATTAGACACGGCCGCGCACGCATTAGACGGCGCCGCGTTCTGGCTGCAGTTCAAGGCAGCACCAAAACAGAGCAAACAAACACACGGGACCGGGAGGGAGCTGCACACCACAGAGCCCGTACGTTTAGACAGGAAAAGCGCCGCATGAGCGTCCGGATCGGAGCTTGTGTGCGCGTCCTTGGGTGAGATGGAGCTACTGACCTTTCTCTGCTGAAGCTCGTCCTCATTGAAGGCAGCAACCGGAGTGACAAACTAAGAAACCGTTGCACTCCCCAAACTTTTTGCTCCCTCCCGGCAGATCGACTCCCCCCCCCTCCCCTCCCCTCTCTCTCTCTCCCCGTTCAGCACTTCCTGGGCTGCTGTTTATGCTCCAATCAGGTCATCCAAGAAGCGACCGCTCCCCTCCGTCCCCTCCTGAGCCTCGGCCAACGGCCATTGTTTGTCTGGGGCTGGTCACATGTACCGCCCGCGTGCGAGTGTGAGACTGAGGCTTTTAACGCCTTCAACCATCCAAATCCTGGCCCCACTCAATGTAGAGGAGTGAGGGGAAAAAGGGGGCTTCCTCCTTGGAGGACAGACTGAGCGAGGGGTGCGTCTGAAAACGCTTCCTCCAAATCCCACAAACTGCGTGCGTGGAGGCCGAGCCCGTCGAGGGGCTGCCAAAAGTTCTCACCACAATAACATCAGACCCTCCTCCCGACGCCCCGGCCTCTAATTCAGGGTCCCGCTAAGCTGGCCAGCTCTGTCTTAGTTTGCAAGTAAAAAAAAAAGAGAAAGAAGAGGCGGGTGGAGGTGGGATGTGGGGCTGCATGGTAACGAGGTGAAAGGTGACGTGTGGGAGGAGGCAGGTTGACAGGAGCACACTGAGCTTTTGTTGGTGTCGCTAACGGCTCCATCATCAAGTGACGGTAGCACCTGGCGGTCAGCAGAGCGGTGCTACTCAAAGAATGTGTTTTCAGCACTTCACGTTGGCCCAAGCCACTTTTAAGCCCCTTAAAGCAGCGAGAACCCCCCCACTCCTCACTCTGCGCCCCTTTCAGCCGGCCCGGCGGGCCGCGCGGCCAGAATCGGGGGGCCTCCGTGCCAGGTTGGGTTCAGGAAACACTCATCTTGTTGTTTAGTCTGGGCACCATGTGTTGGAACGGGGAGGAACCCCCCCCCACCCCATTCTAGTGCTCACAATCAAAACCCACAGACCAGCAGACGTGATCTGGACTTTCACAGCGTTTAAAAGCACAAAAGAGTTCACTTCAAAGTGATAGTTAGTAAAAAGAAAAAGACCAAACTGCCCGCATTCAAAGGGAAAATGTGCTTTGTCACTACTCTCAGGTGTGACAGCGTGGAGGCTTTGTGCATCAGCGTCTATTTCGTATGCTTCTTTATCCTCACAACAAAGACTGAGAAGAATACGTTGACTTGGAATAAATATTTGGAGCAGATAACAGGCAGGTGCAAGGAACTGCACACGGGCCAACGTGCGTCTGCGCCACTGTGTTTCTGCCTCGTGCGATAGAGGAAATGCCTCCACATCACTTTCCTCCCGCGTCAATACTCTTTGACTAATCCCTTAGTGATAAATCCTGCCGTCGCTGAATGGAGACACAAACAAACAGCAGAGAAAGCGCTAAATAAATCAAACCATTGGGGCTTCGCGGCGCGAGAGCAGGTGAGGATTACACCTGAAGCCATTCACTGGGGCGACTCGGCCCGTGCCAGCTGCCTATTGAGGGACCGATCCGGCAGCAGCCCAGTGAATGAGCCACCTGTGTGTTCTGGAAGAGGCTGAACTCCGCGTTTGAGGAATACGACTCCGGCGCGACGGCAGCCACTTTGCTTTCGGCGGCGCGAACGCCAGGAGAAACTCCCGATTCCCTCGACGGCACCGCGATCTCAAAGAGAGCGCTTCCAAAATCCTGGCAGTGGAACTCTGTGAAGATTAGTCATAGCACACAATGCGAGACGCGGATGAGCCGTGACAACTTGACAGCTCGTCCTATAGGAACTCTACGCCATTAATTGAATGCATTGTTGAGTTAAAAACAACTAAATGGAAATGATCTTTCTCTGAGCTGTGACAAACCCTTCAAAGTCATATTGACTTGCTCTGGGTTTTGGTTCTCTGGGCATCTTTCCACCCAAAAAGGCCCTGGCTGCCGTCCACCCAGATCCCCCTCAGCTGCCTTTTAGCCTGGAATCATCCGGGGCTCTGCTGAGCTGCTGTTCTACACTTGAAAGCCTGTTTCATAATCACAGGGAGGCTGGGGTTTAGCTGATGGCAACAATGGAGCCACAGTCCTGGACTAGTGCGATCACCCAATATTTTAAGCTCAAGTCCTGGTTTAATTTACTGGTTCCAGGTCGGCGTGAAGATGACGACCATGTGCGCTTTAAATAATACCCCACAAGCCAACAAGACCACGAGAGCCGGCGAACACGCCTCAACTCCAGCCGCTGCCCATAATGTGACGGAGCAGCTCGGAGAATGTGCCTGTCATTACGGATTCCTGGGGAGACGGACCTCAACAGATGCTGATTAAATAAATTAATAATAGCCAGGAGTAATGAGCTTCCGAAGTGAGAGGTGTGAGATCAGAGCCGAGCTGGAGAAGCGAATGTGGCACTATGAGGCCAGTGTGACTGTCCTGTAGCCTGCTGCTGGGATGACGGAGGGGAACAATGAGACACGGCTCACCCGGGGAACGGGGCAGAGGGTTGGAGGGGTCACATGACTGTGTTCCTGTCTGTCTGCCTCTCTCTGTCTTTGAGTCACCCCCACATGCATGCAATAAAGTGGCAGCGCGGCGTGAGACAAAAAAAACGTCCTTGCGAGAGCGAGAGCGGTCCCTCTGTTTATCCGAGTAAGAAGGTCAGCGAAGGCATCGCCGATTAACAACGCAGCCAGAAATCTCACAGAAATGCTGTGGAGACATCTTCCAGCGCTCCGTGCGTCTGTTTCAACCTTTACTGAAGAAGCGGGTCCTGTTTATGGGCCGGCGCGCGCTCCACCGTGGGAGTGACCTCGCGTTCGCCTGCGAGTTTGGGCTGCGGCTGTGAGATTCTGCCCGTGTTTACGTTCAGGGGCCTGTGAAGCAGCCGTCGGCACGCAGGAGGCGCCGATGCCCCGGAAGCTCGTTAAAAAGAGGAGGCGGCGCTCGTTTGTCCGTCAGCTGCTGAATAGAAAAAAACCCACAGCATCAGAGAGTAAGTAAAGAGAGGAAGAGGAGACTGTGGTTCAGGTCGGGTCGAGCTCTTCTCTCCCACACCCGTCAATCAATCCATCTGGGCCTTCCTCTCTGTTATGTAACACATCATAGACAGTAGAATGCCGCACACAAAAGCTGTTTGTTGTGATTTTTACCAGGGTTAAAGAAATAAGGTTTAAGCATAAGCATTTATTTTAATTGTGTTGGCCCATAGGTGCACTCTAGTGTCATCTGCTGCAAAGAACTGTGGGTTATAATAATATAATATGCACTGTGAAAGGAAAATTAACTCAAAAGCTGCAGCATTTTATATGCATTTAACAGTATTTATTATCCAGAACAGAGCAGTGATTCTTCATAGACTCTCGTGTCTGTCGATAAAAGCACAGTTTATTACTGCAAAATGTCTCAGCTGTTAATATTTGATGATTTCTGGTTGCACGTCCCATTATCTGCCAGCTGTCGCGTCGCGAACGCCGGGCCTCAATCAGCAACTTCGCATATCCTCCTCGACTTCCCACCGATGCGAGACACGCTCCCTGTCGGCCTGTCAGGCGGCTTCAGAGGATCACGCAGCAACAAACAAATGTGTTGTGAAATATGCAGCACCGACAAACATTTGGCCCCGATCACAATTAATATTCCGTCACCCAGAGCGTAAAGAGAACAGTAAAACAGAGGAATGGGCTTACGGCATGTCAGATGTGGACATGCTCCTTTAACTCTCTGTGATTTAATTATTAGAACATTATTATTAAAGCACCTCTTCACTGACTTAAGTGGTTTCAGCCAAATTGAGTTAATTGACTTTCAAACAAGGAGGAAAGCGTAAATGACTGTGTCACTGCCTTGTTTGCAGACACACACAGAATCCTTCATCCTCCAGACTCCCATAATGAAATTACGTGTTTTTACAGTTTGGGAGCTTCTCAATCAGACAGAAAGGTGCTGATGAGTGGACACGGCTGAAGAGGAGAGGTCCTCGGGTTCAGGAGGACAATCTGCACGGGTCAGCGCCTCAAGGTCCTCGCAGCGCAGCATCTGTTCCCTAAAAACACAGGAGCCTAAAAGTAACGCGCATGACGCTAACAGCACCTGTGCACGAGGTAAAACACGACGCACAGAAGCCGCCACATGTCAGCGCACAACTGAATGCTCGAATGTGACTCGTGTCCCGGTTTCACCTCCCGTTGTGTAACGATGCCACAAGGCGCCCCGTCTGTTCTGCCCCACATTGTCTTTTTCTCTGGTCACAAGAAATCAAATATTATATAAGCGGGGATGTTAGATAAGAGGTTCTGATGCCCATCGCAGCTCATCTCCGTTCTTCTGTGTGGCGTGCGGCGCGCGCGTCGGCCGGGGAGGATCACGGCAAGCGCCCACTGCTTTGACTGTAACGCAGCCAGACAACGGCAGCCCAGAAACGAGCGGCGGCCGCGAACGTCAGCGAACGTCCGGCCGCTGCGCCGCCGAAAGATCTGATTCCAAACGTGCCTCAGCTTCTCCGGGTGCATGAAAAGTACAGCAATAACGGGATTAAATCCTTTCATCCTGTGGCGGGGTTGAATAGTGGATTACATTTGCTCCTATCCAGGTTCCACGCCTTCGCGGCTGATAACATATTCACCCGTTTTGATTCGATTCCGGGTGGAAAGAAACACGGTGAGGAAGACAAAAGAAAAGATGTGGTGTGCATCCCAGTTTCGTGTAAGTATTAGACCTCCAGCTGCTAACATCAGCTGAGCAGAGCCCCCCTCCCTTATCCTCCAGCTCAGGCTAAAATGCTGCATCATTCTCATGACGGCTTGAGCTGAAACGCTTGCATGTCTCACCAGTGACCTCATCAAACAGCCAAACAGTATTATTCCCCTTTGAAAAATCCCCAGATTTAAGCGGGGGTGGGGGTGGGGGAGGAGTCGGCGCTTCTAGTGTTTAAGAGTGTAAAAGGAACGGAAGACGCTCGGCAGCGCAGGGCGAAAAAGAGAAACTTGGCCAGAAAAGCGAGGCTTTTAGTCACAGCGTAATTGAACAAGCTGCGCTGGTGAGGATCAAATGAATCAGCGTCAACTCAAAGCCTGGGACGGAACAGAGTCGGGCTCCAGCGTGAGCGTCCTGGGAGCCGTACAGCTGGGGGCGCTGCACGCCAGCAGCTCCCAGCCCTCGAACCCGCCGCGCTCCCAGCGAGGTGCGAGTACTGTATGTGGAGAGAGAGAAACACTCCAAAACACGATCCTCCACGATCCTCAGCAGCCAAAGTCAAACGAGGTGCGATTCAGGAACGTGGATGTGGGGAGTTGGCTGTTAATTTAGAAGCCAGTTCAATCCAGTAGCAGGAGACTGAACAAGGATCAAAGTTTAAAGTGATATGGCCTCATTTTCCTGCACCGACACCACACACGATGAAGATGAAGGAGGAAGGAGGAAGGAGGAGGTGCACACAGGTCACGGTGATCTTACTGGCTCCAGATCAGCGCGAGGGCGCAGGCTTTGAGTTGATTAATCGTTCAGGAATGTGATGGAGGCACAGAATCCAGCACTTCTCTACCGTTAGAATAAAAGTCAAACAATCTTGACTTCATCCGCTGCAGCGTGAGACACAGCACAGCTGATCAAGACTTAAAGACGCCTGGCATCCGTTTCTAAATGCGTGAATCACACACGAACGGCTCAAACAAACACCGGCTGAGGATCCGGCGACGGCGTCGACGCACTCAGACAGAGCGGGACGCGCCACTTATCAGACGCACACTCAGACCCAGAGTATGACGGGAGGAGGGGGGGAGGGGAGGGGCTCCGTCGCCCCCCTCGCGAGCAACAGTTGCTTCCAGTGAACACGATTTACGGGTCTCATCGAGCAAATCTGAAGTGGCTCCTCGCCAGAAGTGATGCACATTAGCGCCACTCCAGCCGGTATTTATGACCCATGCGCTGCAGCACGCAGCAACAATAACACAAAGCGTGAGCTGCTGCTGCTGCTGCTGGGATGTTTAACGAAACCTCCGCTCGTCTACACTGGTACCAACAAACAGTACGGATGCAGCCCGGAAGGAAGCCTGGACCGCTACACGCCGCTGTTCTCGGGCTTTTCCCTCGCTTTAGCTTTTAATTTCTCTCCCTCATCCGTCTTCCCCTCCGGGACACGAAGGGGCACATGCATCAGTGAGATTTAGAGCTGCCTCATCCTGCTCAGCGCTCGTAGCACATAGTGAGCGTCATCAATAACCTTTACGAGCCCGTGCTTTGGCTAAAACACAAAGTCATATGTTGCTCCTCCTGGATCCACAAACCCTCAGCGCTGACGCCTTCAATGTAATTTCCCGCTCCTTTAGTTTGTGCGTTCAACTGGGTCACAGAGATCTTTAGCACAAACTGACCACAAGGTAAGAAATGTGTCAAAAATGACAAGCTGGAATTTGCACAATGCGTAGAGTGTCAAGAAAAGGTTCATCAGACAGCAAAGCAAAGATGAGCGCCGCCTTTGATTCGGCCTATTTTGGGCGCTGTGTGACTCTCACCCCAGATCCTGCGTGTTCACAGTCTGTCGTCACGATCGCTGCTGCAAAGCGCGACGGGCGACGGCAGCTTTAAGCACTAAGAGCCGCTGTTGCACTCATGTGGCACCGCAGACAAGAGGATAAAGTCAAGAGGAAAATCCAAAATGGCCGGGGTGCCTCCACCACGCTTCTATTTTAGAGCCTGAAGACACAGGCAACGCTGTCATGGGCACACGCCAGCTGTCGCTCCCGAGATCAGGGGCGACGCGAGAAGCAAAGAACACAGAGAGCGCCTCTGTTCAACAATGAATAAAGATACCAGCGGGTCATGCTGCTACAAGTTCCTGCTTCCAACCAAAAACCACAGCCGTGCTTTCAAGAAACCGCCCTGAAACGCTGAATTTCATGCCCTGCTCGAGAATGGAAAATCGGACTGAGCGTCTCCGAGGTTGTGATTTGGGAAATGATCTCAGGAAAGGTGACGGTTGAAGGAGAACAAGCGCTGCTGTGACGTCTCCACGCTGAAAACACTCAGCTCGTTGCAGAACAGATGTTTGGAGAAACCATGTGGTTTTCACTCAAATCTCTGAATAAATGTTTGTTCACTGTTACCTTAGAGATGAAAATGTTCTCCATCTAATAGTATAAATCATCAACCACAGCAGAAATATAAAAGAAAAACTGATTTGAAGTCATTTGACAACATCGGTCTGGTGTTAAAATGAGTTATCAATGAGCTGTTTATCTAATTTCGAGCATCTGCTGATGAAGCCCAGCTTCTATGTTCGTGTTCAATAGCTGAACATTTTGCAAAAACACTTTCTGCCTCCCTGTCAAGAGCTGCAGCCGGAGCCAGGAGGAGCTTGACGGATGATAGCGGAGCTCAGACGAGCAGCAGCGGGGAAAACACCAGACTGGCTCCAAAACAACCCCTAGACTTGCTAAAGCCCCAACTTTTGTGCTTCACGTGCTTCACAGGTGCTGACAGCGGCATATCTGAGCACTGGATGTTCCGTCCCGGCTAAACGTCTCTCCATGCTCACGCTCCCTACCACCGCTGGAGACGGCGCGATTGTTATATGCAGCAGCTGATACCAGAGCTGCAGGTAAAAACCACACCTGGATTCTGTTCCATCAAGTATTTTAGCAAGTCTGATCAACCAGTCTTCACACAATAACACATAAGCAACGCTGAATACAGATTTTATTATATTATTAATACAGATGAAAAAGTCCCATCAACAAGTCAACGTGAAAGAATTAAACACAGCGAGAGACCTAATTAGAATACAGTTGGTGAATATTTACCAGCAGTTTGTGTGCCCACACAGACAGATGCAGACGTACACATGCACCACTGTGCCTGGCTAAAGGGCAAAAGGGCACAAGAGGAGGTGGAGGTATTGATTTCTCCGCCGGCTCTTTGAGCTGAAGCCACGAGAGAGGGCTTGCATCCGCTTACACCCCCCCTTAGGTGAATTAACCGCATTTACGCTCCGGGGCTGGAACACGCACATGCATTATATCAAACCGAATAAACAGTCGGGTGGTGAGATGCCTGCTTTGAAGACCTTTCACGCCACATTAGCAGTATCACTTTGAAGAGTTTGTAACCTAGTAACTGGGACCACAGTGATGAAATGTGGGAACCATGCAGACTTGACATTAGTTTGACTTGAGCAGGTGAAAACCTCCCAACTTGAAGCCTGTGTGGGCACAAAGGACATTAAGCCGTTGCTTTATCCATAATCTGTGATGCAGAGGTCTCTCTCTGAAAACTGAGCAGCCCCAGGAATCAGGAAGAGGCAGCGTTGCCCTGAAGCTACAGCCCAAAAGAAAAACACACACCCGGCCCGACAGGGGGATTTACAACACACACTCATGAGTACTCACATGACTGGGGCTCTTTCTTCTTGCTCAGTGGCCTGAATATTGTCTGTTTCTGTTTGAGGGATGAGTCACATTCGCTCCTTTTCTGAAAACAGACCCCAGGTCCATGAACACACCATTAACTCGCCTGCCCTCGCACCTCTAATGATTCACTGGACTTCTCTGAGTACTTATTGACAAACCAGGGACAAAGGTGAGGTGCCTCCCACAGCTAAGAAAGCACCAAGGCAAAACTTTTTAAGAGTCTCCTAATTGACTCCGGTCGATGAAAGGATCACTGTGACAGGCTTAAACACAAATATGTGAGTGCGTCAGAGGACTCGCCACCTTTACACACGTTCAGTTAAGACTTCATAGTCGGCTAAAATTCTCTTGGAAAACGACAAAGCATGACCAAACGGAAAGTAAGCGACATAAATAGATGCAAGAGAAGTTTGTGATTGCACAATTCAAAGTTAAAAGGGGGAACGGGTGGTGGCTAAATCAACCCCCCACTTACAGACTTCAAATCCTCAATCACCAAAAAGGAAAGGTAACTGGAGCTGAGAGTAAAATAACTCGCACGTTTGTCAGAACATGTGAAGGATCCGAATCCAAAAAGGTCATTAAAATGAATCTGTGATCATTTGAACTGCACAGCCAGTGTGGAAGCAGAGCATTTTGTATCTTTAGTAACGCTTCTAGTCTGTCTGATAGTGATAGAGAGACAACTGGGGGTTTAAGGAGTCATGAGAGGCTGCAATTAATATAATCCTCACTCTTGGCTTCAGTGTCAAAGAAACGGGTGATCTCATCCCAATCCTCAAACTCATTCCCATGACACTAAGCTGTGTTTTCAACTCTACTCCCAAAAGGAAGTAAGGCAAAAAAAAACCCTCCAACAGACTCAAGCCGGAAAGATTATTAATAATGAATGTGTCTTCGCGTGGTGTTAACAGCAGTCAACAGGTATGTGTGCGTTCAAACGCCGACATCAAAAACAGCATGGAGCAACTCGATCGTATTGCGAAACCATAAGGGGCGAGAAAGAACAAAAAGGCAGCACACGCGCCGGGTGAGTAAAGAAAAGGCAGACGCGACGAGACGACCTCACAGCGCCCTCTGCTTTATTGACTCACCCCTTCAATCACCAGGAGGCCAGGTCACCCACATCTGTGCTGTGACTGAGCATCGGGATCAAAGCACCCACACGGGCAGAGAACGAGGGAGGAGGAAAGAGAGAGAGGAGCGTTGAAGCAACGCGGGGTCCGTGCGCGTTCAGGACGGGAGAGGCCCGAACAGCGGCTCCACGCAATGTCACACAGTATCAGGAGGAAGTCTAACTCGAACCTGCACTTGAGATTTGTATTAGTCCCCCGTCTGCACAGGGAATGTCACACAGATTTTGCTTTCGGTGGAAGCTGCCATGTTAAGAGCGAAATTGGGCCCCTCGGCAGGCAGCAGTCAGCTCTGAAGCTTTCACACAGTGGAAATGTCACCTGTCACATGCACTTATTGTCTGCCGGAGCTGTGTGCATCAGCTCCCCGGGACCCCGTGGGCTCGCGCTTTAGCTGCTGTCATGCCCTGTAACCGGCATTAGCTCGGGAGACGGAGGCCTGACACGGTCTGAACCCCACAGCCCACAGCCGCGTCCGTGGAAGCCATAAGTGGGCAGGAAACAGCAGGAGCGGTGCATTAGCCTGCTTCAGAGGCCGCTTCATTTTGTTGCCCTGTTTAAAATGCAAATATTGTGCTTGGCTGCTTTACGGCTTCGTAGGCCCAAAAGCACTTTCGTGGATACCTTACATGACACGTAAAATACAGTGCAATATATCAAAGGGCTGCGGAATCAGGCTTCGGCATAGATAGTTTCTCGTGAGGCTGGACTGGAGCTCCGGCTCCGCGGTGGAACTTCAAAAGTTATGGTAAGTTCAAAGTTACTGCCCATAACAAGAGCTGTGCCTGCCTCCGAAGACAGACTCACACTTGACAGGGCGTGTGTGTGTGTGTGTGTGTGTGTGTGTGTGGGCAGCCGTGACATCTTTCAATAACTGATTCAGCCGCTGTCAGAACTACAACAGGGAAAAAAAGGGAATAAAGAGAAGAAAGACAAAAAAAAATGGAGCAAAGTGAGTGAAAAGAGTGAGATGAGCGAGGGAGGACACGAGAAGAATGACTTAAAAACACCAGCTGTAAAAAAGAAAAGGGGGGTTTTGGCATTTTCCATTAAAGGTTCTACGTCCAATCTTCTTTATGAGGGGAATTTGGTTAAATTTAGGAGCCAATCAGCTGAAGGGTAAGTCGCCCCATCCCTGGAGAAGTGAATCATGTCTGCAGAAAGACAATTTATTTATGCAAAGACAGAGACTGGAGGCAGCACAGGCTCCAACATCTGGTTTCCAGTACAAACCTGCCCCCTTGTAACCCATAACCTGTCTTTACTGCAGGGAGGGACTCGCAGCTCCAGACCTGTTGATTTCCCAGCATGCCCTGCTCACATTCTTGACCTCCTTCTGTCACCCTCTCACTCGACTCTCCCCCCGTTGCCAGTGTCGGCGTCACCCTCGTGCTCGACAAACCCCCCACCCCCCACCCATCCCCATGTTGCACAACCCTGTCTGCATCTGCGACTACAAGCTGAACAGTCAGGAGTGATTCAGGAGTGAGTGACAGGAGACTCAGGCCCTCGACAGCAGCCGTCCACGCGCGGGTTTCACAAACTCATCCTCATGCACCCGGTCCTCTCGCCTTTTGAGCGAGCGAGACGACTGTGACCTGACAAAACCATGAAAGCCGACACCCTGCAGAGCCGGCTATCTAGCCAGGCAGCCCAAGGGAATAAGATAAGACCACTTTCCACAACCTCCTGGCCTCCAGTTGCTTAATCTGTGCCCCACAGAGACTGAAGCGATGGGAATGAGGGGGGGTGGAGGTAGTGAGACAGAGATTCCAGGAGCAGCGATTCCACTCTTCTGGTCCAAAAGAAGAGGCTCCTGCATCCATTTCAACCGCTGCACTGGTGCGAGCATCACGCTGGACATCTGTCTGCTGCAGTGAGCTGCATCGGTTCAAAAACCACAACACGGATGTCAAAGCGTGCCTTGCTAATGTACAGTGTGCAAACTGAACCTCCAACTACAAAAAGTTTTAAAAGTGACAGGAGCTGCATCATCATTTGTCGGCACAAGATGCTGGGATGTGGCACCGTGGTGCATCTTGGACTTTCTCACCAGTAACCGTAAGTTCTGCTGCTGACGATGAACGCTTGACAAAAGAATCCCGTCCATTGCCACGGGGCAGGAAGTAGATCCTGGACGGCTCCTTATAGTACACAACACAATGGCCTGACATTACAACAGACAGGGAGAGGCTAATCCCAGGTCGGCTGCGTGCCCTGCAGCGCTCACACGCTCGGCAAGAGAGGAAAACCATTTGATCCTTTCCATTTTGAGCGCTGACAGAGTCACAGGAATCAATGAACACACTTCATAATGCGATTCAGACAAGAAAACAGCAACTCAGGGGCTTCTAACAGACACACGCGTCCCACGCCAGCTCGGATGCAGAGGCTCCACTCATCACTTACTGTGCACAGTGCCCTGCTGCTGGCTGGAGGCTTTGGGCGGGCTGATCCTGCTCTTGGGAAGCACCGTCTCCATGTTCTGACCCCTCTCGGCCGGACCCGGGTTGGGGGCCTGGGTCTCGCTCGGTGATTTGTCCCGCGGCGCAGCGGCCGCTAAAGGTTTCTGCCGGTTGAGGACGGCGTCGCTGCCCGCCCTCATCAGCTTCTCCCCCACGCTGAGCACGCGGGCCCTGCCGGCCGCCGCGTCCGCGCCGGGGCACTCCTTCCTGGGGGAGGGCAGCTTGGATCCGACCCCGGCCGAGGGGGGCCGGGCCAGCCGGGAGGCTTTGGACATCCTGCAGGACAGCGGCGGCAGCAGCAGCAGCAGCAGCAGTCTCTTCCTCAGGCAGGGCGACCACAGCTGTGTCCCGTGGGCAATCCGGGATTTCTCAGCCCTCTGTGAATGTGACTCGCCAGCTCCAGCGTGTTGTGACTGGTACAGGTAGGCTGATGGGGCCGGAGGGAGGGAGGGAGGGAGGGAGGGTGCTTTTGGGAAGCTGGGAGGGAGGCGAGCTGAAGGGGGGGGGGGTTGGATGTTAAAAGCTCCTTGGAAGGTGTTCTCTTCTCCAGGCCAGGCCTCCGGGGCTCATCCTCCAAAGCAAACAGTGTGTGTGTGCTCGCGGATCGGCGTGTGTGTGGACAAACCTGTGGAGTAACAGGATGTGCTGTGCCAAACGCAAACAGAAACTCAGGTCTCCAGTGTCAGTGCATTCCGAGTTTTAAATCCCCGCTCTGCCTCTCACACACACACACTCGCCTCCTCCATTCTTGTTCCTCTCTAGTCCCTCGTGCTCCCTCGTCTTCTCTTATACTCCCAACATGGTTGTCAACCACTCCTCATGCCAAATAATCCACTCCAATGTCCTCGTCTCTGCTTCACTCGCTCTCTGTTGCTGATGCTCTGAGAGTAACCATTCCAGCACTCCGGCAGGCAGAGAGAGAGAGAGAGAGAGAGGGAGAGAGAGAGAGAGAGCGAGAGAGAGAGAGAGAGAGAGAGAGAGGGGGGAGGAAAGTGCCGGCAGAGGCTTTGCGGAGCTTCTTCTCTCTTCAGGTGCAGCTGCTCAAGCTGTTCCAGATGTGTGTGCAGCGCCTCGCGTCATCAGCCAACCGCTCTGAGCCACACTGTGGGAGAAATCACTGGCTTCACCTCCTCCCATTTTCCCCCCTCCTACTTCATCTTTTCCCTCCGTCCGCGTTAGTTCCTTCGGCGCAGCGAGATGTTGGGGCGACCGGAGGCGAGAAACGCACACGCGTGCACTGAGCGACGCACGGGTGGTGTGATTTAACAGAGAATTAGAGAGCGCAAGGGAGGGGAGTGTGTGTGTGTGTGTGTGTGTGTGTGTGTGTGTGTGTGTGTGTGTGTGTGTGTGTGTGTGTGTGTGTGTGTGTGTGTGTGTGTGTGTGTGTGTGAAGCCGTTCTGATTTGCTGCACCAAAGACATCAGTTGTGACAAGGAGAAAAAAAAAGCAGCAGCAGAAGTTTGCTGGGAGAGAAACAGCGAGGAACAGAAGATCAGAGCTTCTTCCCTGCGTAGCCTCTGACCTAAAAAAAGCCACGAATGCAGCTCTCATCCTCAAAAACACCCGGCTCCTCACATCGTAACACACTTAGTTTCCCATTTCTCCACAGAAGTGATCCTTGCAAACACAATAACGGATGAATCAGCGTTCGCGGGTCTGTTGTGTTGTGTGGAGCGGAGGCGCCTTTTGCTGACAGACTCTGGGCAGTAAATAAATGTGCGTTGCCTCCGTGGAGCTGCAGCCCGTGAGGCGACATGTGACGGCGGGCGCGGCGACGCCGCTTGCGTGCCTGCTGACTGAACACCAGAAAATGGATTACAGCGGGCGAGAAGGATCAGCCGCGTCCAGGCAACGCGTCATAAAAGAGCAGCGATGCTCGCGGAGCCGACGCCGGGGCTCAGATTCTAGCGCCGAGCTGTAAAAGGGAGACGTCCCGGCTCAGGTGGAGACGAACCAACAGCCCACTTCACGCACCTCCCGCTCTGTTTGGAGACGAGTACACAGCGACATGCGCGTTAGAAGTTTCCACTCAACAGATTCAATCAGCTGCTCCAGAACCAGCCTCATGACTGCCTTCGAGAGTGCTAAGCTCTCCGAACACGATGACAGTCACCGCTGATTGTATAGATGTGAAATATTAATCATATTGCCACATATCTGTATGGCTTTAGATAAAGAGCAAAGCAGATTGACCTACATACTTTCCCAATGAATAATTCGCTGACAAAATCTGAGCGCTAAGAACCTCACGGGAACTGCCGCATATCTGATGGATGGAGAGAGAAAAAGTGAAGAACACAACGCGCGAGACATTAACATAAGATTAAATATGAGAATTGTGTCAGATTATGTGCGAGCGTCACCAGCTCGGCTGAGTCCTACGGTGTTTACAACGTCGTAGTACAGAGAGAGGATTACGACAAATCTAAAAAAAGCGACCATGAAAAGACACGGAGTCCATGTAGGTTTCTATGCGGGATAGAAATGGAAACTCTATGGTTAACTGTGTGTGTGTGTGTGTGTGTGTGTGTGTGTGTGTGTGTGTGTGTGTGTGCGTGCGCGTGTGCGCGTGCTGGGAGTAAATTAAAACCCTCTATGTGGACTGGCTGCCTCCCAGGCTCTCAGCCAGTTCTGACTGTACAGTAGACAAACGGCGGGAAATCACTTCCAAGTCTTTAAATAAGGCAGCATTTAGGCACGGATGTAATTTGACTTTCCTAATTAAGCCTGTGATTTTGTGGAAAGTGGCAGATTATAAAGCGCATCTACTGTATGCATCGACTCGACTGAGCCCTCGCAGCCTCGCTTCGCGCATTCCAGACAGTCCGCCACAATTATTCCCACTTTCAAAAACAACTTGTGAAAGGATGATAATCTGATGATTTGAAGCCGGTGTCGCAAAATAAAAAAAGTAAAGACCCCGACGACGAAACCGCCACCCACAGACGTTGTTCTGGAGCCAAACAAGCGAGGAGGGAGTGGGGACTCGGAGCGTGATGGGTTGTGAAGGACCCAACCGGCCCCGGTGTCGGTGCTGTGCAGAGCAGGGGCAGCTGGACATGTAGGAGGCCCGTGGGCCCAGACAGGGTTGTGTGGGCGCCTCCACGGCATTTCTCTAATTAACTGACTTTCATGCCTGCGGGTTGTTATTAGGCCAGAGACAGGGGCTGCACACCGCTGAGCTGAGGTCAGTGGGGACTGGGCTCTGGGCGCCGCTCGTGCAGGACCTGCCTACATTCTTCCAAAACACGACGGCAACCGACGCAGCAGTCGAGCCGCGGGACGACGGTCAGAACCGACGCGGGGAGCGACGCTCTCACAAGCAGCAACAGGTTCCTACGAAACGGCTGTTAAATCAATAAAGCCAGGTTCAGGATTATGCGTCTTCAGAAGCTGCTGTGGAGATGAGAGGGAACCAGAACAGCAGATCTGTTGACAGTAAAGGTTGAGTGGACTTATCTTGATGAGCCTTTTAATCATTTTATCCATTGTTGGTATAAAAATACTCATTAGACGCGATTTAAGAGCAGAGTAAACGCACACGGGTTGGTGGAGGAGCGCTGGCGGACTGTGCAGTGGGGGGTGCAGGAGACGGGCTGGGGGAAGGGTGAACTGTGTACCTCTCTGCTGAGGATTAAGGCTGAGTGTGTTTTCCAAGCCCTCGGGGGTTCGTTGTTTCTTTTCCTACATTCCATCTCAGCGCTCCCTCCGAACCATATCATGAGTCATTACTGACTGTAACATTCGCTCAGTATCAGCGGCCCGAATCGGCTGCGGCTCTGCACAAAGGCACCGGCGTAGAGGGAGCGCGGGGCCGACCAGGTGCGGCAGGTGAGGCAGCCTGAGCGTCACACAAGACGGGAAGTCCAAACTCACATTTTACCCCATGTCAGATAATCAGCATCTGACATGACCTCATCATGGTCTGTCCATCAAATATGACATCAAGTCCCAACTCCCCTCTGTAGCTCTAGGTGCCGACTCCCGTGTGAGTCGTCGGGGCAGAAACCTTCGAGTCGATAAGATGAGACAATTAGTCCTAACGGTCAGCTGCTCCTTGTTCGACACATCACGTGATCTGCTGCCTTAAACGCAGCGGTGCTGATGCGGGCGATGGGGGTCTGAGTGGAGCCCGCCACTCACGCCAAAGGAGGGAAGCGCCGCCTCGACCGTCACCATCAAACGTCGCTCTGACTAATGCGATCGACGGAGGCCAGTTCGCTCTAATTAAACCGAGCAGCGTCCCTGAACCATCCTTTTCCGCGTCTGCGCCGTCGTACTCCATGGATCTGCAATGTCGCATCAACAGAATGTCCGGCGCTGGAGGTTACAACATGCTAAGATCACGCAATCCAGGCCTTTCAACGGGCGCCGTGTAGCTACTACACAAGGAGAATGGGGAAATAAATACATTTTGATGGATCATCGGTTCACGCTGGATCCTATTCATGTATTTTTTGCAAAGTGACATGAATAGAAAGAGATGCCTATAAGGGAGAAGCCCAGCAAATAATCCACAGTGATAGAACAGGCTCAATTTGCAGTTAACAAGAGGAAGAAAAACTCTGTAAAAAAGGGAAATGCTTGAGGCAACAAAGTCATGCCGTCTTAATTTAGTGATGCCCGTCCCTGGGAATAAGTGGAAGATCTTCTTGACGTGGACAAAAAAAGATTGTTGTAAAAATGGAAGTTCTCGTGACTCACGGCGACAAGGAAACGCGATGGGAGCGGAGCTCCACTGTGTCACGGCGGAGCCTTGCTCCCTCTGTCCTGTCTCTGGGGCCCCCCTGTGGCCTTGTGAATCATTCCCGCTTCTCGCCCTCCACACGGGAGGACGCATCCTCAGACGCCCCCACAGACGCTGACTTCCACACTCACACCCGCACCCAGTCTCCCTGAGGGCGATGCCTCCGCCTCCACCTCCACCTCCACCTCCGCGCTGGTTTTACGCCTCGGCCTTTTAGGGGAGTTTAGCTTCTTATCGGGACAGTCTGTCACTGGGCCGCTTGTACTGGAACGGTGCAAAAATATATATGAGGAGAGACAAAGCACCTCTCCATTAGGACGGATGTAAATAACAAGCGTTTCCCTTCCTTTATGGCTCATTGATTTTAGTTGGATGGTCGTCTGTGGGCAGAAGAGACGGGAAGACAGACGCCGATGCGCAGGTAGTAAATCCTGAAACAGCAGCAGGAAGGAAAAAACGATTCCCCACCGCCGCGCTCAGGAACAAACATACAAGAAAAGCTAGAATTAAAGAGGTCACGTTTGAGCTCGTGGCACAAATTCATCACATTCAAAAAACAACATTTGACACAAAGGTGAATATATTCCAGACACATCTACACATCCTCAGCGAAAACAAGCGTTCATCCACGTTGGCCAAGCAGACACACATGCAAACCATAAGGACCTGTTAGATCTTGTTGTTAGCATGGTGTAAACACCTCCAGCAGCTAAAGCAGCCTTTTAGTGTCTCATATATTATGGAGGAGCGACGGTTGTGTTTTGACACGGCTGCAACTTGCTTTTTCTGCTGCTCTTGGCGAAGGAAGGATCACGAAGTTACAGACATGTTCCTCCTTGTACAGAATATCAAATCAAGGTGATTGTGTTTTGTCTTTCTTTTCCTTTCCCTTGTTTTGATTTTTCAAGCAGTCATGCTTGAAACGAACCTTAAATATGTAATTTTCTATATGCACGGAGCCCTTTTAGCAGCTCGAATCCCAAAATTTCAATTTCATCGGCTACTTTATTTCTGACCTTTTACATGGAAAAATGCAATTTGTGTAAGCGCTCCCAGGGGAATTCTGGGTAATCCGTGCGTGCGTCTGGGTCTCTGTTTGTGTGTGCACACAACCTCGCCAGCAAAGTAGATTTTCATTGCAGGTTTTCATGGGTTGAGTCTCTAAACCGAGCTGACAGCTTTCTAATGACTGATTACCGTTGCCATAAATTTGCATGGTTTCAGTGAATATAGTTCCACTCCACATTACAAATACAAGACTCACTGCAATCGCATCATATGTTATAAATCAGGGTGAATTGAACTATGTTAAAACTCATGGGAATTTTACAGAAGCAAAGATATTATTTATTATAAAGGTTTGTATAAAGTAGGCGTAGTTAAAATGACCTGAGTTGGAGGTCAACCAAGTCTGTCCTCTCATTTAAATGATCCTTTATTGTATTTCTATTTGCTCTAATCTGACACACACCTCTAAGAGTAGTGCTGAGTGATATCAAGGGTTGAATTACTAAGAAGAGAGGAGATAATGACTCCGGGTGCACTTCCTAAAGTCCCAGTGATGAGTGAGCCGCAGTGACAGCAAACACCAGCATCTTTGTCACAACACAATAGGACGCCCTAAACATTAAACCAAACGCACGGTCACACAAACACACAAGGTTTCAGTCAGCAGCCGAGATGTGCTGAGCAAACAGCGCCAGCCAGGGTCTTTGAAAACACAGGGCAGAGATAAGCATCCGACACAAAGGGGCCAAAAAGTGATGAAGACACAAAAAAGGCCACAAAAGACGATGGCGTCAAATGTATTGGAGCTAAATTTGCTATTATTGATGTAAAAACAGATACTAGACTGCAGAATTAAGGCCAAGACGGGACTGGACTTAACAGAACACATGCTCCTCTGCTCGTCATTATGCTGTGGCCCAAATGCTTCCACAGGAATTATGGGCTCCAGTCTTTACGGTTTCCCTCTATGGCAATAATCAGAATTAACAGTCCAGCTCCTCGGCTCGAAATAACACTGACTTAAGGCCAGGTGTAATAAATGAGACAGGAAACAGCTGCAGGGGTTTGTTGACAGCCCAACAGAGGGACACAACTCAGAAAATGTGCACCTAAAGCGGGGCTCGGTTCACCAATAAAAACAAAGGCATTACCTCACAGGAATTCAAAAACTTCCCAATACCTGTAACCTTCAGTTCGTTAGTGGGTTCTGTTCAGATTCTAATGCTGCTGCCTCTCAGGCCTGTGGTGTAACCAGTGGTTCCAGTGCAGCAAACGCCGCACGGTGTCTGTTTCCCATTCATCAGACGTGTCTAAAGCTCTGGCTCGCACGTGTTTTTGATGGTCCTTCAATTTCACATCTGGGGTCAGGGGTTAGTTGGGTCCACCCTCGGCCTGACATCCGCCCGACCCGTCGGCTGGTTGCCGGTTTGTGTACACACATGTTTTAGTGTTCGTGTCCAGACCAGACTGGGTCGGACCCCCCACCCCCCGGCCGGGTGTGCTTCCTGTGCCATGTCTCCGTCTCAGCTTTTCCAAACTACACCTCCAGCTTCCCAAAGGTGCTGATGAAAAAGACTTCAGAGGTGTGATTCATCTGGGCCAAGACCTCTCTAATGAACTGATGAACTCAGACTGACGCGCAGACGTGGGGTTGCCATCGAGGCTGATTAAATAAAGAAGGACAGGGAAAAGCAAAGACTGGGGGGAGCGATGAAGAAGAGGAAGAGGAGGAGAAATATCCTTTGCTCTTGAGCTAAACGGGTCCTTCAATCTCTGCCCCCAAATGGAAAAGAGGCACCTTTTGCCCCCCTCCTCCCCGAGTCTGATCCTCATTAAGAGGCACAAAGAACATCAAAGACCAAGGCAAACCTCTATCAGTCAGGAGAACCTCAATCCCCGTGATATTAAAACATTCAGTGTCAAGTTCTGAGGGAAGCACAGCGGCTGGAGGACCCGAAGGTCGCAGGAAAGTTGGAGCCAACTTCTCGCACCTTAGTGATTGGCCACTGCAGAATAAGCTGAGAAGCAGGAGCCGACGATAACGAGCAGCTGTGTGTAAATGGAGACTAGTGCGCTAAACTGTGTGACTTTAAGTAAAAATCAGCAATGTGTTCATTCATTTAGTTGAATATTAAAATTAAAATGAGTTTTTTTAATACATTTAATCACAAAAACTAAAACATGACTTTTCCCAAAAGTGTCAGAGCTTTAATGCTGATCAGAAATCAGAGCTGTCGGTTCATTAAGGACTTGACCTAAAACATCAAATCACAATATTTATACAAACGCCCTGGAATGCAAACAGCAGCTGTTACGCGATACTGCTGTCATCTATCAAATTAAAAAGGGCATCGTTAACATTTCTGGCCACTGCAAACACTGAGCTGCGAGGCTCCAAACAAACGTGACGTATGATTTTGACCCCGGTGTGAAACCACCGAGGGGCCGTCGAGGAGAAAACAGAAACCTGCAGAATGAAAAAGTCCCATAAATCACCGGTGAGTTTCTGCAGCTACTGTGTTTAAGCCGTCCGCTCACCCTGGAGGTGATTAGCAGAGGCTGCCAGCTTCCTGTACAAACAGACTCGGAGCCTTTTCCCTGCAGGAAAAAAACGGTGCATGATCACGTTTTGAAGGGAAAGCCAAATGTTGAGCATATAGTCGCCTCTAACCTGGTGGTCCACAGACTGCAGGAGCCGCTGCCCCGCGGGCGCAGCAGGCATCAAACGCAGCCATAGCTCCGGTTTTATTCGGCCAAACAGGGACGTGAGCCCAAGACGTCCGCGTTAATCACCCGCAGGCTGAAACTCAGAGTAGAGTTTCACAGCACGTCCTCGCGTTCCGTCAATGTGCACGGATGAGCGAAATCAAACCGAATGGATCAAGTCGCTGGCAACACATGCACGTCATCGAACTGATTCAGCTTCTTAATAAAGTTGAACTGCGTGAAGCCAAAGTCAGCTTCACGACTCAAACCGAAATAACATCATCGCGCTGTGGTTTCATTCCATAGCAATATGGGCAACATGAATCACACGGAGGATCATTAAAAGCATTTTTGGCAGACACGGTCCTACAGTATAGAGTCTGACTCAGAGACCTGACCTCCATGACCTCGCCAGAGGGAGAACGCTGGTACCTTGACTGTAGCTTATCACTCAAACAGAAATCCCAGAGTCTCTTTGTCTTCACGTTGCGCCTCAAATCCGAGGATTTGAACTTGCTGCCGTTTGCTGAGACCAGCGCCTCCGCTCCACACTTTATTGGCAAGCTGGTGCTTCACGGACTTTGAAGGCAGTAAAGTGGATTAGTCTAAGTTGACCTGGAAATGCACAGGAAGTGCCGAATAATTCACTGCGCGCGGCAGCGGCTGCATTCGCTTCCTCTTTCTCACGTCGTCGAACTGTGCTGATGCGGACGCTTGGCGGCCGCCCTCTCACGCTGCTCTGTGGCTTTTCACCGCTGGGAACCCGCCGGCCGCCGTACGGCTGCACCTCAGCAGGTGGCGGCTCGGCTGGTTCCACAGGGTCACGGCCCGCCTCCCTCCCACAGCCGCCGGCCGCGGCCGCACCCCGCCGCTGGCGTCCCATCCACTTATAAACACCCACCAGTGTCTTCGCACTAAACCTCCCATTCATCACGCTGACAGCGGCGGCGTGCGGTTATTGACTGGGAGTGGATTCTTGTCCCATCCACAAGCTCGGTTATCAAATTAGATACTGGAGCAAAATGTTTGGAATGTTAAACGAGCGGCGTCAGATGGTTCGTCTGCAGCGACGCGAGCACAAGTAACGCGTCATCTGTTTGTCGCCGAGAAATGTGTCAGGGCATGTGTGTTTGTGTTGTCGGCTTCTGCTTCACCTCATTACCGGGCGTCTGCGCTCGAGCTGCCCGCTGCTTTGCACATCAAAAGATGCAGCACTACCGACAATAAGACAGACACAGGGTTTGTGTGATGAAAAGCGTGCAGGGGTTAGTTAAGCACCTGGTTGTGATGCTGAGGGTTGGAGCGAGGAGCTGCGAGCTTTGATATCTCCATTCGCTTGTAAAATCATTAAGTTCACAGCTGGCGGGTGAAGCGCTGGGCCTAATTGTCAGGTGCGCGGCAGCACCTTCATCAGCAAACCTCACTCTCTAACCTCGTATCTGTTTGAAATCCGCCTTTGAACGTGACCCCCGCCGCAGCATCAAAGAACGGATGTTTTGACTTTTTCGCTCGTCTGTGTCCGAATCTGCATCTGCAATTCGCGCGCGCGTCTCTAATCGCCGATAAAAGGAAGGCAGACACGGCGCGACGTGGGGGGATGACGACTGTTCAGAGCCCCGTCACCCTCTGGGAGGCATCATTCTTGCAGCCGATGCTGACAGCGGGGTTTTATCGGGACCCGCCCGCATCCGCGGAGATTTAGGATTACTGTAAACACTGATCGAAGTGTAAACAAGGAGCCGCGGCAGCGACAATGAAGTGAAGTCTAACGCGCGCTGGCAGCTTCGTGCGGCCGATACGGAGCACTCAGAGGTCCAAATGTCAACAGGTACTTCGATGCATCGTTATCAGGGAGGATGCAGGTCAAGAAGTACAACATGTGGTTGAGTTCTCTGCAGCATCAGCATCCTGCTGTCGGACGGGCAGAGATGATGAGTCAGATAACGTGCACTGTACGTTACAGTAAAAGCCTGATGTTCGGTCTTTTCAAATGTTATCTGCCTTCGCTTCTTTCTCCAGAATGACCTTTACGCAAACTCTCCGTTCTCACAAACGCCTGTTAAGGAAAAGGAAATGTCAGATGTCAGGAAACAGTGAGCGATGTTTTTTTTACGGGAACAGAGGCAGCGCTTCTTCGATGCGTTAGCGTCAGCTCCGGATCTACTGAACAGAGCAGCTGGAAAGATACGAAAAGGTCAGCGGGAAAACTGATGAAACCCTCTTTAACCCAGTGATGTGGAAAAAGAGATCAAACTGATACATACGTTTAAAAGGATAATGTTATTATACATGAGGCTCGTCTAATGTGACTGTGGGCCTTTACTTTACAAGTATAAATGAATTCAACAATAAATTGAATGCTCTGACAAGAAAGTCTAGCATGAATCCACAATAGCTGCAGGAATAAAGAAAAGCTGGTGGAATTATTGACGAGATAAGCGTCTTCCTTTAATTTTGTTTAATTCTGCAACTCTAAAGTAAGCTCAGCATTCACGCAGCGAACAGAAAATGGCTGTCATCTCAAGATCACAGGCTTTTATCAGGGAAAGCTGGAGAAACAACAGCCCATTACTCTCGGGCTGAGAAGGCCACAAAGTACCCCTTAAATATAGGTTTTATTCTTGAGAGCCCTTAAGGGACACGCTTTTAATGTGTTGCGAAAACAGCCGGGGAGCGTCTCAGGGCCTCGGCTGTTTCCAGAAGGATCGTCTCAAGCGGCCGTCCGGCGTGATCAGCGTCACCAGCGAGGCGGCGCCGGAGGAGACGCCTCCTCCGAGAAGCAGCAGCACGGAGCGGTGGCGTTTTCGGTGCCCCAGGAAATGAAAGGCCCCACTTTGCCCCTCACTCTCACGTCTATCGGACCCATTTCCAGACAAACCGGCCTCTAGAGCCTGACGATGGTTTCACCACCTGGCGACGAGGAGCCATCCAGATCAACAACATGGCTGAACACACCACACCTGACTGTGGTTGACCACGTTGTCCTCTTTAGCAACATAAATGCATTAAGTAAGACGGCTCTGAGAGCGTTGGCTGCGAAGGTGTGACCTCAACACGCCCAGTCACACGCTATGTGTGGAATCCAGACTTTAAGCGGCCTTTAAGCACTTGCTGTCATGTGATTGATGCGGAAGAACACTGAGTTCATGTTTGTTGTCACTGCGCAATTAGGCAAATCATTAAATGATGATCACAACTGTTGCACCCTCGTGCTGTTGTTGATCCAGTCGCCCACTGAACTGGTATCTTCAGTCCTACTGGCTGTTCCACTGTATGTGGTCTGAAGCCAGGCTGATAGAACGGACTAGAAGCAGATGGCTGACGACACAACGGAACTCAGGAACAACAAAATATGGACTCGCGACAATTCTGTTTGATTGACTTGGCTCGAGGTACAAATAGACGTGACGGATCCAAGCTGACGGAGACAGACATACGGGACGTGCTGCAGGAACAACCTGGTCCCGGCTGAGAGCACGGCAGACGGACTGCAGCCGGATGGAATTCTCCACGACAATTGTTACCAGACTGACGGCGGCTGAGACGGCATCTTCTTCAGCGATTCAAACCAGACTGGCTGCATGTAACCCCCCCCGGCCTAATCTTCAAATGTTGATGGAGATCTGAGGTAATGAAGGTCACGGCTGAGCGTGCAGCTGCCTGGGATGTAGAGGAGCTCAATGAAAGACATAAACACGGTTTGACTCATTCAACGTGCAGCTCTCGGGCGAAAAATGTGAGTGTCGAAACCCAGTCCCCTTAATGGGAGAAGAGGCGCCTGCAACTACAGCATCTATAGGAGGGTGGTCAGGATGGAACCGGCTGCAACACATGAGAAGCAATGGAGAGCCCTCTCTAAAATAAATCAGAGACGGTGCCTTCATGGTTTGATGTTAAACTAATGCAAACTTCATGCACTGTTGGGTCTTTGGTCCAACCATGAATCTGATATAGTGCAGATGCTGCAGCTCACAAACAGATCCTCAGTGACTCCAGGCTGGAAGTGAGAGAAGTGTTTTATGTATTTAGAAATTCAGTCCCAACAGCGGCAGCCGGGAACGGCTGCGCGTCTGCGTCTGCGTCTGCGGATGCGTCTGCGTCTGCGTCTGCTAAGGAGCCCGGGCATCCCACAGACAGCGCAAACGTGACCCCGCGGCCGCTGGGCTGTGGGCAGCAGGACGAGCGACGGGCTGAGTCAGAGCGCGTGTGCTGAAGCTGCCGTTCTGCCCTCCAGCACGCGTCAGCCGAGCTCAGCCTGCGCTCGGCGTCAGCGCTTATGCACCCAAGCTGCGCACATGCGTGTCGCCGGGCGCACGTGGGGCCGGTCGGAGCAGCCGCCGCCATCTTGGACGCAAACGCAGGCAGAAGCCGGGTTCCGGCTCAGAGCGCGCTGCGGATGCTCCCCCCGTGGAGATCCTGGGAGCAAACAGGCCAATTTTCCCCCATTGTGTCCTCGCTCACGTGTGCCGTCACTCAACCTGTCGCCATGGAGACGAGCGCAGCTTCCCTGCGCGGCGCGTGCACTGCAGCAGGGGCGGGCTGACGCTGTCGCACCACACGTGCGCCCAAACGCTCGTCTCCTGACCAGCTCAGCGGGAGGCAGCGCCGGCCGGACGTCTGGCACGGCGGCAGTCCCCTGAACGCACCTCAAGGTGAGCGTCACCTTAATGACGGACTCGCTGAGGAAAAGGCCAAGAGCTGCCTGTAAAGGGCAACTGCCACCTCACATAACTGTGTAAAACACAGAGTGAATGGGATCATATCACAGACGCCCCAGCAGAAAGAGCCCAGTGAGGCGTCGACACCACTACAAGACACTGACTGAAACACATGTAAATGGCATTTTATAAAAGACAGCAAATAAAGTTGGCTTGAAAATAAAAAAAACAGCTTCCTTCTTATTAGCAGATACATTATTATTATTTTGACATTAACAGACGTCAGAGAATCCATTGTGATGTTCATGTTGTTCACTGGAACGCAGCACTTATACTTTTACCTCCTACATGTTAGTATAAAGCCTGTGGATAACTGCACGGGGGCAAATTAACCCGTGAACTTCCGCTTTGTTCTCGGAGTAAGTAACAATGAAGCAGCTGTTCTCCTTACTGTGACATTTGGGACTCCCCGCGTGCTCACTCCGTGGAAGGTCGGCGAACTGCACCCGGTGTCCCGACATGTTCGACGCCTCCTCTCAGGTCAGAGCCACGCGACCGCCGGCTGTGCTCGTTTGTTCTGAAGTGTCCCGTAACTTCCCGAGCGCGACGAGGGGACCGAGCCCACAGCCCGTTCGGATCCAAACGCACCACACGCGCACGCAGGCACACGCACGGGCGCGCGCGTCTGGAACGCCTCTGTCACTGACTTTCCCTCTGCTCTCCGCAGGTGTGTGCGTGTGTGTGTGTGCGCGCGTGTGCGTGTCCCGGTGCTGACAGTGTGCCAGTACTGCAGTGGAGAACCCGCTCGGTCCACTCTCACCTGCCCTCTGCTCTGAAGCCCAAGATCCTGACGCGACGCGCGCGGGGGCGGGGGGAGGCACCTCCCCTCCTCCCGCAACAAGAAAAGATCAAAACTATTTTTCCTAACGTCCACATGACTGCAGGGTTACGTCATCATCATAAAGCGCTCGGGGGAAACGCTCCATCATCAGGACTGTTATGAAAGTTCATGGGAAATGCACTGAGTTCACACGGATATTCACCATATAGCGCATACTCTACTTCCCAGGACGCTGGAACAAAGTGGTAAATCCACACAAAAACTTCCACTTGGTAAATAATTCACGCTTTCTCGTTTCCATTCGTTGTTTAGCATCCACTAATCCTGACGTGTGTGTGTGTGTGTGCGTGTGTGTGCGTGTGGAGGAGCGAGCGTTAGTCAGCGGACCTCTGAGAATGTGCTGCAATCATTTGAAAAAGGAACAAATTCCTTCAATAATACATGAAGTCGGTTGCAGAGCATTCGGGGGGCTGTGATGCCCCCTAAAGGAGGAAGAGGCTATGAGCCGCTGGCGTCCTGGGCAGGAGGGGGCGGGGGGGGGGGGGTGCAAATCATTACAGTTGCCTTCATTAAGTGTGATCCTGCACAGCTGCAGCAAAGGCTCCGTCGCCAGTGCCTTTCGGAGCCGGATCAGTTCACGAGCTGCACGAAGGCAGCAGAAGCGAGGGTGAACTGCCATAGAGCGACGCCATCACCCTTTCTAATGCTGGACTCTGCTCTTTAATTCTTTGTTGCTCATTTTTCCCCCCATCGCGAACTTGGCCAAATTAAAAAAAAAAAAACATCGACTCGCACAAACGCAGTTCGCGTCAAACGGTAACGAAGCGGAACGTTCCTCCCGTTGCAGCTGCGTCACGTTCCAGCACGAGCTGAGCCGCTTGTGAGCGGTCCATTAATGAAAGGCAGGCGCTGAACGCACCGACTCCAGCGGCATCGCGCCCTTGAGCCCTGACTCACAACCAGCCCCCCGTGATCCGCCGTCACGTAATACACCGAGATGCTGCCGGCTCCAGCCCTACTGCGTGTAATAAATTCCAAACATAACTTTTGGCTTTAGAGGAGGCTGGGGTGAGGGTGGGGGAGGAGGGGTGAGGGTGGGGAGAGCTCAGCTCAGCACCGCACACAACCCATCACCTGCCCCCGCCTTGATCCACTTTAATCGAGGGGCCCCATGTTTGTAGTTTTGCAGGATGAAAGCTGATCATAGCGTCACCCTAACTGTGCTGGAATGAGCTCAGGATCTGAATATGAAATCACCACAAATCACGCTCCTTCATAACACTTTTTAATCTCCCCAAATCCCCCCAAACAACTGGAATAACAGGAACGCCGCTGTACGAACTGTTCTCACAGACACAAATCAAACTCAGGACTTGACAGGACTTTTATGCAAAAGCGACATCAGCAAACTGAGTCTCTGTAACTGATAGTATCTGGCAACGGTTAAAAGCACAAACATTATAGAAAAATAACTGGTCTGCCAAGAAAGGGCAAATAAATAGAGTCAAACACTCTCGCAATATGGAAGAGGATTATGGTCAAATGTTCTGACTTTAAACTCAGAATTAATGAAAGACAGAAGTCTTAGAAAAACAAATGGAACCCTCTTCCACGCTTACAGTATATGTACAGGAACCGCATTCAAGCATTCCACTCAGCACAACAAGAACAGGCTCCCACGCGTTCAAAACAGGCTCTTGTGAATGTGCACTGCACGTCCCGTATAAAAAAATTCATAACTCCTATCCACTACACTCCTACACGGCGCCGCTCTTCTCCAGGTACATCTTGGAGAGCGAGGCCGCCATGGACTTGGCCAGCTCCTCGTCCCGCCTCCTCTGCATCTGCGACTGTCTGCACCAGCGCTCGTACTCCGGGTTGGGCAGGCGCCGGTCCAGCAGCACGTCGTAGTGGCCGTTGCTGAGCCAGCTGAGCCAGACGGCGGGCCGCGGCGCGCCCCCCCCCGCCCCCAGCTGGTGCGCCATGGTGGACACGGTGGGGCTCTCCAGGCTGCCGCCCGTGGTCAGGTGCACGCTGACCTCCAGCATCTGGCTCATGGCCAGCAGCTCCGGGTACCCGGCCCAGGCGCCGTCCTGCGCCGCGCCGATGAGGAACTCGCCGGCGTCGCCCTCGATGATGGGGTTGAACTCGTCCAGGTGGTCGGCGATGTGGTGCACCGTGCGCTCCCTGAGCTCCCGGTGCCGGGCCTGGTCCCCGTACAGGGCCTTGGACACGGCCCGGTACAGACAGTTGCCGTCTGGAATGATGTGGTACCTGTACTTGTGCTTCTCCTGGAGGTACTGGTCCTGCTTCTCCACCTCCGCCAGGTACCGCGCCACTTTGTCGCCGGCGTCCTCCTTCTCCTGGGGCCTCTGCGGAGGGTGCTCCTGCAGGACGCTCAGCTCGAAGGCCCGCCTCGCCTCCGGGGCCGGATCCCTGGACGCTGCGCGGGCGACCGCTTCAGGTCCATCTGCGTGGGGGGAAACCGGCTCCTCGTGCGTCGGGTCCCATCCATTGCTTTTGAAATGAGCGTTAGTCGCCGGAGCCGTTGCATCCTCGCTTGAACGTCCCACGTCGCTCGCGCGTTCCTCTATTCTTGGTTCGGAGTCGTTCTCGGGGCTGAAAAGGTGGTTTCCAACCAGCTCTGGGCTGTCGGAGAACAGCCCGTCTGCCCCATTACGCAGATGATCTATCAAACTCACTACCTGTATCACATCAGAGTCATTACAGAAGACACCGTCCACGTGATGTGCGTCAGGAGAGGGCGGTTTGGCTTTGGACTCTGTCACGATGTGGACGGGAACGGACCGCTCCACTCCGTCGGGCCTGCGGATCAGTATTTCGGCGGTGGACGTGAAGTAAATTGGCCTCAAAGGCGCAGCTTCGTAACAAGAAAACGCAGGCATGTTTGCGGAAGAAGCGCTCTCTCTCACCGGATCCTCGTTGGCCGCTAAAGTTCGGTCCGCTGGTGCGAGTCCGGGCGTTTCAGGCTCGGGGGAACTCGGTGCAGTCCCGTTCAAACGCTCGGATCCGGCCGATAAAGTTATGGTGAGTTTGCGGGAGGACTTCGGGTAGTGTGTCAGCGCACTGTTGTACAACTGCATTTTCAAAGAGTCCTTTATACTGAACGCCACCGCCGGGCTGTTACGAAAACATGACAACAGCGGTTAAAAATACCCCTCATGTCATCAACAACAGCACAGTTGTGTGGGACGTTTCCATGGGCCGACGTCCTGTCACCGCTGGCGCGCACACACGAGCGCACTGGACACTTTAGCCTCCTGGCGTCATTTGCGTCGGGGTGCCTCCCTAATTTTAGACTTAGACAGGACCCTGGCTGCTCGAGCTGTCAAGTCAGACTGAGTGGAGCCATACTGGCTTCCGCCTAGGTGGCTTCAAAATAAAATCCCAGATGACGAACATAACTTTTTAAAAGCGGTAATCGTAAAAGTAAGAGGTTTGCTTCATTGTGAGTATAAATTAAATAACGTGCCAGAGTCTTCACCGGCTATTATTTGCATACATAAATAAATGGAGATCATCTCACCAGATGATGACCATCTCTAAACCACCGAATAATACACAAATTTAAATGTTTATTGTGATTAATCATGGGGCTTCAAACAATGTGAATACAAAGAGAAAATAAATTCGGATGCCTCACGATATCGGTAAAGTGATGAGTTAGAGAACAAAGCAACACGTGTGTGTGTGTGGGGGGGGGGGGGGGGGGGGGGGGCTTTAAACTGTTTCCGCTTTCTTCGTCTGCAACTTCATTTCGTGACAAGCGTGAAGTTTCGAGAAGCGTGAAGTTTCGAGAAGCATGAAGTTTCGAGAATTTGACGTGTTGTCAAATAACAAATAACTCATTGACAACCTCCATACTAAACCAATATCCTGACACGTTTTGTCGCACGTGGAGCGTAAACGCATGAAGATGAATGAGGACTGGTGAAACAAACATCATCTGAATGCACACAACGTTATGATCATTATTATTATTAATTTACACATGGTGTAATAGAATGGAAACATTTGCGAGCCTAGACTTTCTCACAATCCTATTTTCAAAACAGTAAAAGAACCCGATGTGAATCACAGTCACGTTACGTGATCGCTTGATATAGATATATGATATTATATAGATATATAATGTGAAAATATCTAAATATTTCTAATGCGACTATGGACCTTCTAGCCAACTAGGAAGGTTCATAGTCGCATTTGTAATGTTTAGATATTGATTAAACAAGTATCGTTGTGCAACGGATCATGCTCTAATAATAAATAATTATTATAGTAAAGTAACATTCTCAGCATCGCCGCTAGAGGGAATCAGAGGACAACATGTTCGACATGTTGCATTCAAGTACCGCATGTACACACACGGAGGCGACATAAAGCCTGACGGGGGTGGTGGCGGTGGAAACGAAGGCCTGTCTGGAACAAACGCATGCAAACACACTATGCTACAGCAGCTGTCGCAGGATTGTGCGCCGCATACAAATGAAGGCATTGATCGTTTCCTCTGCTGTACCCTTGTCTCCATTGACCTGAACTGGTGCACTCACCTCCAGCTACATCCATCCACTACACTGTGTTTTACACATGTTCTCGCTACTGAGAGGAATCAAAGTGGTTCGAATTTATGTTTAAATACTGACCGTTAATATTAAGAAGGAAATTACACAAATTAAATAAGAATTAAACATAAAGAAAACGACCTACATAATCGAGGTGAAAAAGGAAACGGTGCAACAGACGCGAGATGCTATAAAATAAATATAATAATTAAACGTGTGATCTCTATAGTATAAGTAATTAAGTGAATAGACAACAATAAGGGTGACTCTAAAAGCGCACGCGCTAGATAAAAGCGACAGAATCGCCGATCAGCTGATTTGTTATATAAACTGACCTAGTTCTAAATTACGGCAGCACATAATAACAGTGCGAGGCTGCAGAAAACGTGTAGCCCGTAGCGACGTTTTGATTCAATTTTCATTTGCTTGCTGGATGCTGCCACGAGGTCCGCAGTGCTCCCCGCCAGCCCGCTGTTGTTGTTATTGTTGTTGTTGTCACTGGCGCTGCCCGCTTAAATCGACGCCCTTTTTTTTTATTCGCGGGAGCGCGATTTAAAATACGTCGCGCGGATGTTTGCTCGCAGCGTTTATTGCGGGGTCTGCGGCGGTTTTTGAGCGCAACTGTATCCATGTCAGTGGAACAACGCGTGCTGATGTCAGAGATTTTTCCTCCTGCCCTCCACGGTGGGAGGATCTCTGTGCGTTGAGTCACGCAGCTGTCAAAGATAGCTGTCACCCAGTTTCAGGATCAAACACACACACACACACACACACAGTCAATGAGAAAAGCGCTTAGACCCGAGGAGACGCGCAGAGGTCTCAGGTAACCCCCCCCCCACTCCATCCGCAGGGCTCCAGCGAGGACGAAGCGCGCTTGGCTTATCCATAAACCAGCGAAAAGGCGCACATTTGGATGAATACGGATTTACGGACGCGCTGGGGAGATCCGGGGAAAGAAGAAAAGCGCAGCGCTCGCGCCGGAGACACGTTTCTTCTGCGCGCAACGAGGCAAAAGTGGGCATTTTTCAAACGGACATGAAGACGAAAAAAGGTAGGCGCGATGCCTTTTGACGGGATTTGCCCAATTAATTCGGGGGAGAGCCGAGCCAGCGGGCTTCGGAGCCGTTTCGCTCCTACGCAGACCATGCAGTCTATTGTTTCCTTTCCAGACATGACAGGGGGCTTTTTCTGCCATGTGCTGGCGCGGTGTCAAAAGTCGATATAGCTCCGTTTGCGCACAATGTGGCGGCTCGTACATAGGGTTTTATACCGGTTTTGACACAATAACACGAAGGCGTGTTGTTTTCCCACGTCACGCCGCAATTAGAGCAACTTTAAAGCCCAACGAGACGTCAAAATGTAATTGAACGAGGCTCGTCTTCCGTTCGCGTTAAAGCCCATTTGAGGGACGGGGGCTCCGTTTGTGTCGAACTTCGACGAGTTGAAGGGAAGCGACTGTTGCGAGGAAGAAGCGTCGCCTTTTTACATAGTGTAAGTTTTCAAAACCATCATGTAAAACTCCATATCGAATAAAATCAAGCCGGGCTCGCTTAAATTGCGCATAAAGGGAAATGTAGGCTAATGTTCTTCTTGACCTCATTGTGGGAAGTTGATATTGGCTTGTTACATTCACGGACCTCGTGGTGCGGCGCGCACACACACACAATAGAAAGCCCATTACAAGTTGTTTAAACTTATAAAAGCGCCGCGCTCGCCGGCTCAAAACCCCATTTGCGGCCACTCGGGCGCGTGGTGCTTCGTCGGGGACGTTGAAGTTAACGGCGAAGTCCCCGTTTGCGTGTAAAAACTTTTGAATCGCATACAAAGAAGCACGCAGCCCTGGATTCTTTTGTTTAGTCTGGAGACGCTGATTTGCAACAGGTCTCCCCTCCCCCTTCGCTCGCGCAGCCTACGTAATTACCTCATCCTGTCGGCCGCTCAGGAACTTGGGAACTTTCTTATTCCTCTCCCACTCGCGTTGCGGCAGATCAGACACCCGTGGGCCGTGGGTTAAACCTCTTACCACCTGCACGTAGCTGATATTGATGTGTGAAAAGTGACGTAAACGGCTGCATTAAAATTGGTCTGTGACTGTTGAACAAATAATAAACACGTATGATCACATGCAGCAGAGTCTCGACCGTCAAAGCAGGTTTTACCAGCAGTTTGTTTTCAAGTTTTCAAGCCATTCACCAACACTAATCCTGACTTTAAAGCGTCAGTGTCAAAAAGCAGCCCTGTAATCGCTCCAGTTCTTAAGCACCTAATCTCCTCCTGCACCGGTCTGGTTCTGGTGGTCGGCCCGGTGGACCTGACCCGTGCAGGCGTGCGCCCAGGCTGCGGTGGACCTGGCAGCTTTTATAACTGACACCGCATCAGACTGGCCTTTGTGACGTCGCGCCCCCCCCCCCCCCCCCCCCCCCCCCCCCCCCCCCCCTTCCCTCCTTATATGAATCACGTGGCCGGACTTGACAGCTTGCTTCTGACACATCAACTACCTCCCAGACAGCTCGGGTTCTGGTAAACGCTCTCAGCCGAGCAGCTGTGGCGACCGATGACAGGGCGGCTGACATCAGAGCGCATCCGTCCCCCGCGCCCTCTCACGCGCTCTTCTGTTCTGCCCGCTCGCCCCGCGCAGGTCTAATGATGCTGTCGGGGAGCGAGACGGACGACGAGGACAGCGTGGACGCCCCCCTGGACCTGTCGTCCAGCACCGGCAGCAACGGCAAGAGGAAGCGGAGGGGGAACCTGCCCAAGGAGTCGGTCCAGATCCTCCGGGAGTGGCTGTACGAGCACCGCTACAACGCTTACCCCTCGGAGCAGGAGAAAGCCCTGCTGTCCAAGCAGACCCAGCTCTCCACGCTGCAGGTAGGGGCTCGAGTGCGGCGGGAAATGGGGGAGCGAGCGTGAGTTCGCCTGAATCATTTCCTGAGACGATGGCAAACAAAACATGACACGCACGCAGTGAAGTGAAGGTCATTTAAACAGCGTGATGTTGCAACATTAAAGGCTGTGAGACAACATGAGTGAACTCACTCACTGTGCGTGTGTGTGTGTGTGTGTGTGTGTGTGTGTGTGTGTGTGTGTGTGTGCGCGCGTGCTGTGGGCTTGGCTGAGGAACTTGGACAGGAATTTCCCTCCCTCCAGCCCCTTTCCATCCCAGCTGTCTGGGAACAATGCAGAGTCATTTACATAGTTAGAGCTACAAGCCTCCCTGAGCCAGTTACGACTAGCCTGAGGACTGAGGGGGGTGAAAGAGGAGAACCGTGGCGCTGATCACTGCCGTGGTGAAGGAAATGGGTCTTTATTGAGACAAGAAGTCAGAACTCGCCGTTTGTGCAGTTAATATTCAGCTTCATGCTAAGCTCGGCTGTGGGTCTTCAGGCGTCGGCGCTTTTAAGCTGTGCAGGGCTCAAGTGGTAAACAGGAAATTCTAATGGTGTGAAATAGACGAGCTCCGGTGTGAACTCATAGCGTGATAGGTGGTGTTTACCCGTTGAGTTCTCCACTGGAAGCACAGGTGCACGGTGCACCTGGGGGAAACCTGCCCGCAGAGTTCCTTTTAAATTGCAAGGCAGGACGCGAGTGAGCCGTCGGCCGTGATGCAGCGCTCTCACGCCGCCGCCCTCTCTCTCTTCCTCTTCTCTCGTCCAGGTGTGCAACTGGTTCATCAACGCGCGGCGGCGGCTCCTCCCCGAGATGCTGCGCAAGGACGGCAAGGACCCCAACCAGTTCACCATCTCCCGGAAGGGCAGCAAAGCCGGGGACGGCTTCTCCGACAGCTCCCAGTCCCCGAAGCACGGCAGCCCGGCGCCGCCGGCCGCCGCCAGCGGCGCCGCCGCCGACGGGCGGGCGCTGCACCCGTCCAGCTTCGACGCGGCCGCGCCCGGCGTGCTGAGGAAGGCCGCGTCGCCCCCGGCGCCCTCCCCCAGCGCCGCGTCGCCGGGGCCCGTCCCCACGCGGCCCTCCGTCATCTGTCACACCACTGTCACGGCGGCCGCGCAGGCCGCCCCCGCCGGCCCCCACCCCCCCGCGGGGGGGGCGAACTGTGACAAGGCGGCCGAGCTGCTGCAGTCGGCCCAGGCGCTGCTCAGGTGCCGCGACGGCAGCCACCCGCTCCCCCCCGCCGCCGCCGCCGCTACCGCCACCACCATCCTCAGTGGCACCGGCGTGGAGGGCAACCTGAGCCCCCGCAGCGGGCTCTTCAACACCCCTCCCCCCACCCCCCCAGACCTCACACAGGACTTCAGTGGCTTCCAGCTCCTGGTGGACGTGGCCCTGAAACGGGCTGCGGAGATGGAGCTGCAGGCCAAGCAGCTGGTCTCCTAAAGGGAGACGCGACGGAGGAAGAGGAGGGAGTAGGAACTGACTTCATGTCTCCACTATGAAGCTCCTCTGAGTTCAGTGACTTGTCTGCACGCTACAAAGAACAAATCCACATGAAAGCCTGATCATTTCTATTTTTGGTATACCAATCAAATTGATGAGGATGTTTTTTTATTGAAAACATGTATTGAGGTGCCTTGGCTGTAAGTTGTTTATTCATTTCATATACATGCGTATGTATCTACATGTGTATCTTATTTGCACACAGGGACCAAAAATGTTATCCGAGAAATGCTGCCTGTCTTACGTCCTTCCACTAAACCGTGTATCCTTTTAGAGAACAGAGCTAGAAGACGTAGAAGCAACCCTCGCTCACGGACCACCCACACGAAGTGGTCGCACCCGTTTTACATTTCAAGCGTCAGTTCATCGTCAGTCTGCCTCGTTTGTTTGCACACTAACGGCAGAGGAAGGTCATCTCAGTGTCTTACACATGCTTTGCTCTTGGCATCTATGACAAACTTATTCACTACTGTAGTAAATGTTATGCATTTTCTCGAGTATAGTTTTGATTTTGTATTTTACTTTTAGCTATTTTAAAAGAAAGACTTTTTTTATTCTTTTTTTTTCCCCCTATCGAGGGATATTTCAGATGACCAATGTAGCAGGTTCTTAGTCTGAGCCTTCATCCCATCACTCAGCGAAAACGACGGCCAGTGGACTGGAAAATAAAACACTACAGATGTCTTTTTTCTTTTTTTACATTTGCTGTTTTGCAACCTGGCAAACGCAGCATTTTTGAAATCACCAAAAAGCATTTTCATGTATTATAATGTATGTATATAGTTAATGTGAGATGATGCCCAATGATGTGATTTCTTTTCATACTGTGCAATGTTTGTGGCAAATAGGGGTCACATGGGATTTAAATAAAGTTTTGTTTTTCTACATCTCAGAACTGATTATTTTTATTATAGAAATCCCCTGAGGGCAGCGTATTGAATCAGTTTATTATTAACTGAAGATGTGAAGCACAGTAAGACCATAGAGGAGTGTCAGTCATGTCCTTCCACAGGCTGCAGGCATCCAGGAACATTCCTGCATGTGAGAGGTTCACAGCAGCTCCTGCCAATTAGCATAATCCTGCATGAATTAACACGGGCAAACAGCAGACGTCAACAGTTTCCTGCCAACAGGGTTTTACGTGCGTCTGCATCGCGCCATTCGGCGTTAAGGCACCCGACGGCTGGGAAGGCTGCCTCGTCTGAGGCCAGGTGGACGGATGTTCCCCCACCATCCAATCCCAGAGCACATCTCAGCCTCATCAGCTCAAACTGAAAGGTCCAGAATGCATGTGGCACCTTATTAGCTGGAGCCTGTCAAAAGTGACAGATCACATGGAGGCTGGGTGCAGTCAGGAGGACGGAGCCGCTAACACAGCCTGGCTGTGGCCCACCGTGGGAGGCGGGGTGTGTGCACGGCAGGCTGACCCCGGCTTTTCAGAACGCTGCGCCCGCCTCCCCAAACCCCAGGCCCCTCCCCCGCCCCTGAACCCGGGCCGCCGAGGTCAGCGTGCCGCCCCACGCCGGGGGCCGACGCGAGAGCAGCGACTCGCCAGAAGCTGCGTGCACAGGAGCATCAGGGCTGAGCCCCGGCCAAAAGTGCTGTCTAATTATGGGGGCCCGCCCTGCGGAAGGGAAATGCCCTGAAACACAACACGCTGGCCTTGTAATCTGTTTAATTATATTCCAATTGAAAACACATGTGAAGAAGGGGAGGAAATAAACACAGCGTATGGCAACGATATTTCTTTTAATGCTGATAAGAGCTCATACACGTGCCGTAACATCAACAGTGTAGTAACATTAATTACAAAATGTATATATGCTTAATATGTCATTTAACTGGGTTTTCAGTTTACATTTACATAGGGAAACATTCATTTATGTACAAATGTTTATTTGAATGTTTTAGTATAACTACATCACAAGCTTCTGAGGGGCCACGGTTGCTGAAGTGCCTTTTGTGTTTCCAGCAACCCAGCTGTCGGATTTCTTTCCTCCTGCTATACCAGGATTGTTATATTGATATGTTGTTATAAGAAACATAAATAAGAAGTCGATCATTTGACAGATTTGTTCAATTCAAATACAAAAATGCTAAAATGACCTTCATCTACATAAAAGGGCATTTGAACTACTCTTACTCGTATGCACCCTCTCTAAAATTGTATCTCAAACATCTAAAGGAAATACAAATCATCCCGTACAATTTGACCTTCACTTGAGTTCCATCTGAAATAAACGTCTGGGTTAAATCCTCTGCTACCTTTCAACAGCGACAAATAGCAGGAATATATCCTCACCAATGAACACCCAATGGCACAAAACCTTTTCTCAGGTTGATTCGACTAACACATCAAACTCCTGCTATTCAACAAAAACAAGGTGACGGTAAACGGCTCAGGATTGTCTCCACATTCAAGCAGCGGACAGATATTCCGTGTTGGACTGATATAAGTCGGGTTTAAAGATGGCACGGCCGTCGCCTCCTTTGAGTCAAGGTCGCGGCCTGTGTTGGTGACAGGGGTTATGTACAGCAAGAGACGAAACCGTGGGTCACATACAGTCACACTCGCTCACACACACTCAGTCGCACGCTTCTTCCCCTGAGACTGCTGTTGTGCTCGACTATCATATTAAATTAAGGCTGATCACTGAAACGGAAACGACGAAACGGTGCCTGTCATGCTAAAAGAACCAACACAAATGAAACATAAACACAGTATAAGGGCCTTGTTCTCAGTGCATAATAATAATAATAATATAATAATAATAATCACAATGTCAAACAGTCATTGTTCTCCTAATCAATAAATTAAATGTGAATACAAAAGATTACAAATAGCATTTTCCTTTGTATGACCATCAAAGAATTGCTTCATCTAGAGGCAGAGATAGTGCACACACAGTGAGAGAGAAAGTCCCTTTTCAGTTCTGTTGTCGCAGCACTGTCAAGAAATGAACATCATAAAATATAGTACAACTACCAGTATTGTGTCAAATATCAGTATTATAGCTTAGTCTGTACCACTGAACGCTTCAATGAAACATGAAAAAGGATCGAACCTGTTAAAAAAGACAAAAATATCGGTTACTTTGTGTCAGCATGCACGTTATGTTATAATAGTTCCTCTATACAAATATGTTTGGCTCAATCCTAGAACGAGACAGGGCGCTTAGTGTGTTTACGGTCGGTGGATGCGGCTACCTCGGTAATCCATTACAGCTAGGACCCTTTAGACCTAGAAAAATAGGAAGCACTTCTGAAAAGAAACATCAAAAAACACGCGCACCTCGATCAGTCACGGGAAAAAACACTCGCGGAGATTAGGTTGTGGCATCTCAGAACAGTGATTCGTTCGGTGAAGGGCACTCACGCCGGCGTCGGCTCCGGAGCTCGTTTTCCTTTACCTGGAGGAGATAAAAAGGCGACCTCTGACCCCTTCCTAAAAGGCCGACCTCCCGTCCTATGCTTCAACGTCAGTATATGACACAAAACGTGTGAGCTGCCGCTACGATCCGACTCGGACAAACGTGAAATCAACTTCGGTAAATATGGCATCAGGTCTGGAGTTTTCATCTAATTTGATTAATAAACCCCGACCGATCAGGTCACTCAACTCACACCGTCCTCCTGTTATCATGAAGCATTACTGCTACACTTTGTCATATCAGGTCACTTATAAAAGAGATTTAAGGATACTTCTGTGTGGGTAAGAGGCAAGTGGAGGTAACGAGGAAAAGGGGGGAGTGCTACATCAAAGCTGGGGGATTAAAATAAAGGGTTGGGGGGGGGGCATGAATAAATAAATAAATAATATAAATACTGTAAACGTACATTTCTTGTACAACATCTTCCATCACGACTGAGCCCACAGTGATCTGGGTACTCTGATTATGTAACGTTAGCACCCTGGCCGTACCATTATTACTGGGTGGGGGGGTGGGTACGTGTGTCGGCGCGTCTCATAGTCTAGTCTGAGCCTCGGGGATATAGATCTCAATACTGTCTGCGCTCTCGGTGGCAGAGCTCTGCCGAACCGAGGCGGCGCGTTTGGCAGCTAGCAGGCGCTTGCGAGCCTCCAGACGCTGGCGCTCAGAGCTTTCCAGCGAGCGGTCCCTAGCCAGGGAAGGGTTGCCCTTCTGGGGCTTCTTTGGCACAGCGGGGGGTATCCTTCTCTCCTGGACAGGAATGACAGACAGGTTTAATGACCGACTGTGTCCGCGGCGGCCACACACACACACACACACACACACAACAAGCAGCAACGGAAAGCCGGTTGCCAGTTTTGCACGTTATATGTCAGGGCATGCAATTTCGTATGAGGCTATGGTTCACAGTGGCAGCCATTTGCGTGGGGTAAGGGAGCACGGTGGTGGCCACTGTGTGAGGTAAAAATGACCATTGGAGACGGGCAGGCCCCAACGGTGTATGGCAGGTAGAGTAGCTTCTCAAAAGCAGCTCACTGTCAACAACAAAACAGAACAAGACACACAAATACGAGAGGTGACGTCAGGCAGGCAACATGACAGTACGCAACACATGTCTGCATGCTGCAGCAAAGCGTTAGCATTAGCCGTGACGCCGCCGTGGCAGACGTAAACAGTAATGACGGCAGATGACGTGCACGTTAGTACGGCATTCCAAAACAAAGCTGAGGTCGGTGGCGGTAAGTAAACCAGACCCCCCCTCCGGGTGCGTCTGTACCTGAATGTCTGGCGGCGCGAGAGGTTTCCAGTTGTTGGCCTTGAGCTGGTGGAGTTCGTCGAACTTCAGGCTGATGTTTTCGATGGACAGCTGCAGCATGTCCCAGAAACCCGCCAGGTCCTGGGAGACGGGCCGCGGGTGTGCGTTCGGGTTCTGACACACACAGATTCGGCAGCTTATCACACAATCGCTTGTAAAAATTCAAAATCTGCTGCACAGAATTGAGTTGCTTTAAGTTTATTTGAATCCAGCCTAATAACCTAAATAAACAATACAAGATTGTACTGTTATATAATACTGTGTATTGGTAATATTTTGACATGCAAAATAAAAAAAACACAAAAGCTTCATCACAAACGCGCGCATTCATTGGCTTCAGCATCTAAACGTGGCCGTTCGTCAGGCTGGAGATTTTACGCCGCAAGATCTGCTTTGTATGTGGAAGACGATAAAGGGTGCACACACTGGATGCATAGTAAATGAGCAGCGGCCCGGCCTGTCAGGGTGATTTGTGCAGGATGATGTCAGTGCGGTACGTGTGTGTGGGGAAGGGGGTGTGAGCTGGGGGGAGAGAGGGGGGGAGAGCATGCAGAGGATGAGGTGACACATACCAGATTCTCCTCACACAGCTCCCGGAACTGCTGGAACTTCTGGGACATCAGCAGCTGGGCACTCCCCACTGCACTGCGGATCTTCCCTAGGACTGCAGAAAGACACGCACACGTGCACACACACACACACACACGCACACACACACACACAATGCAATTACTGGCGGCGCCGCGTTCTGCAGGCATGTTGCAGCGCTCACAGAGAGCAGGGTGCGTTGGTAATGGAGCAGAGAGGGATGCGCCAGGAGCCCCCGAATGGTGGCTGCCTCTCAGGAAAAGGAATTATTCAGTGTGAAATAATTAGACATGCTAAAAAAAAAAAACGCAAAAAGTAACGCATTCGGATGCTTTCATGTTTTGCCAAATCAGACATATTTTAAAAATGGAATGTTTCCCAACAGCAGTGCAGCAGACTGAAATATGAGCTGTGTGGAGCTGCACCGCCGGTCCTGACTCCACTGGTCAGTCCTATCGACTCACACATCCCCATGGAAAGGAGCTGTCAGTGCGTTGCTGCACATGAACAGAATGAGATGAGAAGCTGAGGAGGGGAGTAATGAATCTGCACTACAAACATAGCCCTTCAGGACGTGTGTGTGTCTGTGTGTGTGTGTGTGTGTGGGATCTGGGGGAGAAACATAACCTTGAGAAACTCTCCCTGTTCTGTATGTTCGGTGAGAGAATCTCTTGCCTGGAACCATAACAGCACACGAGCTGCATAAGCAATGACATTTTCGGTAAGTCAGCTGCATAGTGAGGACGGGTGCACACGCGGAGCCTATGCCGCCTGCAGCCTGTTTGCTTAGTCTGGTATGTGTGTGAAATGTACTTAGACGTGTGTATGCAGACATGAACCTGTGTGTGTGTTGGGGGGGGTTGTGTGAAGATCAAATAGTTATCTGGAAGCAGCCCTTCACTGTGTTTGTGAGGCATCATTATACAGATGTGTGGCCAGCGCCGGCAGTGGCCTACTGATAAATATGCACGGTATGTCTGAAGAGGCCAGAGGCACCGAGACAGGAACAAGAAGCTATTGTGGTCCGATACCACGAAGACCGGCGCGGTCCGAATCGGAGAACGAGGAGGAGGATCTAATACCGGCGCCGATTCAACTCACTGTCATCAGGCAGCTCGTTCTCCATCTCGTCCTGCTCCATCTGCCTGCACCAGCCCTCCATGCGCTCCGTCTCCGCCTGCAGCAGCTTCAGGAACCAGCGGCCGTCGCGCGGGCACACGGCCCGGCCCGCGCTCTCCGGCGCCTCCGGCTCCGCCACGCTGTCCATCCAGGGGTCGGGCGGCGGCAGGATGGACGGGTCGAAGCCCGCGTCCCCGTAGTCGTCCGCGGCGCAGGCGTGGTAGTGGTTCCCCGAGCCCTGGATGCTGACGGTGGAGGTGGCGGCGTCGCGCGAGTACTGGCGGGGCATGGTGGCACAGTGGCGCGGCGGCAGCGCCGGGGCGGCGCCGGGCTCGTCCAGGTCGGCCTGCACCGCCGTGGTCACGCTGTTGGAGCGGGTCATCCGGCGGTGACTACGACAGGAGGCAGGAAGAGGTGAGCGACGACAAAGCAGCAGGTGCGGAGGCTCTGATTTCACATACGCACGTTATGGGGAAATAGTACTGTGTCTGTGATTCACATTCTGATAAGATTGTTTATGAAATTGAAGAGATCCCAGTGATTTCCTGCAACCTCCTTTTGTCACCTGGCTCTTTCAGGAGCAACAAAGTGTGCAGTCTCAGCGCGCACACACACACACACACACACACACACACACACACACACACACACACACACACACACACACACACACACACACACACACACACACACACACACACACACACACACACACACACTTGGCTACGTCCTACACAGCCTCTCAACACGCTGCTAATGAATGAGATGCCAGAGGGATGCGGGTGTTGGTGGGAGGACGTTGGGCAGCGAGATGTGGAAAGCAGCAGACTGATCACTTTAACACCAACAAAAACGAGCCAGGGAGCCGCTCACTGAGCCGGGCCATGAATAAAAGATGCACCTTGATAAGCGACTCAATAGACTCAAATAGGAAACATGCACATTTCAGCTGAATGGACTCAACAGACTGCAACTTCAAAGCAGAAGTTTGCCGAGACCCGGCTGCGGGTCACGTGTTCCCTCCCAGACATGCACCTCAGCTTGACCCGCCTGCAGCATAACACACAGAAGCCCGTCCCCGGACGCTCACTCCTCCCCGGCGCTTCCCATTCATCTGCACCGCTCTCATTCATCTCTGCTCTTATGCGAGCATGAAAAAAGCAGGAGCGAGAGCAAGGGAGTGGCTTCGGCTGGATCAAACAGCGCGCATGTGCTGTGCTGTGTGTGTGTGTGTGTGTGTGTGTGTGTATGTGTGTGTGTGTGCAGCAGTTAAAGAGTAACTCCTCTGAGCAGGTGTTGGCTTCTAATGACCTCAGTCTGCTTTCTATCAGCCTGCCAACAACTTCCTGCATGGGCAGAGACGAGCAAGGCCAAACACAGTCCAGACGCATCAGCAAAGGAACGGGGAAGGTGTTTCTGGAGGAAGGTTCACGTGAGGGATGAGACGTCGGCAGGGGAGGAGTCCAACTCCACGCGGTTCAGGTTTGAGAGAAAGGCCTCTGGAACCACGGATGTGAATCAAAGACTGGAGCGTGTCTTGTTTGGACGTAGAATAAAGAGCAGCAGGATTACGCTAAATGACAAAAACACCGCTCGCTCGCACAATTATGCACCGCACACTGATATTTAACGGCGGCACATGCGCCTTGTGATGGTAGTGTGTCTTATCGCAGTAATGAAAGGCCTCCAGCCGGGAAGAAGCTCAACGAAAAGACAGGGAGGTCCTGCCTCAGCGGTCCTAAACAGGTGACTTTTCAAGATGGCTGCACAGACGCTACACAGAAGGGGTCGGATCTACTGTACGTCTGTGTGTGTGTGTGTGTGTCTGTGTGTGCGTGTTTGTCGTTGTTTGCTGTGCTAATCCCTTTTTACAGCCCTCTTTCAGTTAATACTAGTTCAAAGAGCAACGCGAGGTTATGACCCGGCTCCGCGGCACATAAACACAGTGCGCTGGAGAGAGGCCACAGGAAATTGGCACTCTCACCGTCTGGGAATCTGACGCAGGGGGCAGCTAGCTGGACCCCCCAGGCAGAAGTGTGTGTACACGTTGATCGTCCAAACATTAACCGAGGAATGCGCGCGCTGCACCGCTGCGCAGCGTCCGAGCCGCTGCTCGCTGGAAGGTGTCTGGATGAGTTAATGTTTGGCCGAGGGCTCGGCCAGCGAGCCGAGTCCTCCCGTTTCAGAAATCCCCCTCGCTCCCCGAGCGTGTGCTCCTTAAAGCGCCGGGCCCAGTCCTCTCTGTGACCTCTGATTAACGCCAACGGCTTTTGTTCGAATTCCTGCGACACGTCCCGGCTGCGGGACGGAAGCCAGCAGCGTGGCTACATTGGTCAACCGGACCGGACCGGACCGGGCCACGGGAAACGCCATGTGTTCCCCACAGACACACAGACAGACCTCAAACTGCTCAAACTGCCGGCGTGCTGCGGAATGAGAGGCTCCGGCCGACGCACAGAGGCTGCTCGCGATCAAAAAAACCCAATAAAACGCCCTCCCCTCCCCTTCCACACACGCACAAACACACGCAGCCCCAAAGTAGCCTGAATCACAATGACTGGAGCAACAGATGGCTGTCAACTGCCCCCCCCCCCTCCCTGCACCACATCCTCTGGCACAGCTGTCACTCGGGGCCCCTGGCTGAGGGGGCTCTGAAGCCAACCTCTCCTAAACTGGGGACAGCTGCTGCGAGGAAGCCAGTGCAGGGGGGGGGGGGTCGTACCTCACACTACAAGCCTCCCTCTGTCTCCCTAAGTCCATCTCCTGTCCAGGCAACTCTGACTCGTCCCTCCCAAATTCTTATCTGGTTTCATTTTTAAAAACGGTGGGTTTCCTCTCTCTGCTCACCATCGCTCATCTTCCACCTGAATTCCTATGGACTGGAACTTCGACTGCTCGTCCGCGGGCTCCCCTTCGTCCGGGTCCACCTGAGAGGAGGGGAGAGACTTTTCAAAGCGAAGCTGTGACCTAAAACCCCCCACATGAACCCGGGTCCACCCACCAACCTGGATCCCTATGGAGAGGCACTTGCGCAGTGCTTCCCTCTGCGCCTTGCTGTCCGCCGACAGGTGTGCGACGGCCGAGGTGGTGGCGGTGGCGGTGATGGTGATGGTGCTGTTGGTGACGTGCTGGCTGGCGGGGCCGTGCACCTGCGCGTTAGCCGCCTCGATGGCCGCCGTCAGGGCCTTCATGCTGTCGATGCTCTCCGTGGAGTTGGACAGGCCCGGCTGCGAGCTGATGCCGGCCCGCGCGCCGGAGCCGCCGTCCATGTAGGCGTCCTGGGCCGACTCGGTGCTGCTCTGGGCCGTGATGGATATGAAGGGCTTGGATGGGGTGGTCCTCGGCGGGACGGGGGGAGGCGTTTTCTTGTAAGTGGTGATGCATGATGACACTGTGGGGAGGAGGTAGATACGGAGACAATGTGTTGGACACACAGTTCAGTTTGTTCACTTCTGTATCTTTCTTTATAATAGAGCCTCAAGTCTGAATGGATTCACTGAGTGGATGCTACTTTGGCCTCAGCTGACAGTTCACCAGGAAGCCTTAGGTCACTGTGTTGGACTCAAAATGGACAGTAGATTAGGGCCAAGTTCAACAAATCAGAGCCACGTCCAGTAATGGGATTAGGACATCAGCTACTTGACCCACTGATCTAGATGGCTAAGCTCACCATGCACTCACTGCACACAACCACAGCTACGTGACGCGGCTAAATATAGTCCCACGCCACCGTCCACCTTGTAATTGCATATTAAAGGGTAATGGATGGGAAAGCACAGCGCAGCAAAGAAGTCTGCGAAAACCAAACACATTCCGGTCGGAAACGCTCGGCCTCGCGCTCCGTGTGACCCCGTCTCAGGTTACAGCTACAGGTTCCGCACAGACAATAGAGCCTCTCACACAAACTCAGCTAAAAGCCTGCGCATAGAAGGACACTAACAGATGTTTAACCCCTTCAGACCACATTATATGCTGGAATCTCCTCCTTGGCCCGGTGCTGTCATCAAAACTAGGTCGTTCTCTCTGTGCTCTGCAGCAAAACTAGGACAGCGGGTTTCCTGGATGTCTTTAATCCCTCCGACAGACAAACATCCTAGCGCGGCGACACCGGCGCTGCCAGCCACGCCCAGCAAGAGCGGCCGCGGCAAAAACTATTAGCGCGAGGAGCCTCGCTTTTGTCTCCTGCCATCTCGCCGGCGGCTACGGAGAGGCCTCGGAGCATTAAAGGTGAACAGAGGCGCTGATTCATCGCCTCGGCCCGTCAGAGTCACCCTGCCTCCCTCCTGCCTCGGCAGCCGCGATTGGACAGATCCCGGGTGAGATCACAGTCAGGTTTTGACAAGCTGGAAAGTTCTCAGATTCGGCGAGCGCTGTGTTGGGATGAGATCACAGTTGCTAAAGTGAGCGTCTCTGACAGTGTGGTAACAAACCACAAGAAAGTCAGAAGACAGACTTACTGTTCCTCCTGCATCTAAATACCACACGTCTTTCTTTTGGGACGTGGTGTACATGCAGGAATGAATCCTCTGGGAGAACCACGGCCTGCACCACGATCTTACATGTCTTTCAGCAACACCTGGGGCTAATTGTCAGGGAGCACAGACCCACACAGTGAGCTCACACAGGCGAAGGACAGGCCCTGCCCCTTATCGACCAGCAAGGTTCGAATGTCAGCCCCTTCAGAGCGTCTATCGTCTGAAGTCATCTAAGAGTCACGTGTGTGTGTGTGTGTGTGTGTGTGTGTGTGTGTGTGTGTGTGTTTGTGTGTGTGTGTGTGTGCATGTTGAGTGATTGTATATAGGCGTGTGCACGCTCGCCTCTCGTGCCCAGAAGGCTTCTAGAACAGAGGGTTTTCATCTACGCCACACGGCTCCGTATGAAACGAGAGACGTCGCGCCGCGTCCCACCTAGCTGTCACGGGCCGGGGCCAGGAGGTTCTGAATGCAGAGACAGGTTTGGTAAACACACCCGGGGTCCGAACATGCCCATGCCCACACACACACACATGCACGCACAGGCCTGCAGAAGCACACATGCAGCACCGACGCGAGCCAGCCTAATGCTTCAGCCGCTCCACATCAAGAGAGACCACAGACTTCCTGCCACTAATATACTCCCCATTCATCAGGAGGTGATGTCAGCGGGATCTTGAAGGCGGGCAGGGGTAAAGTCATCAGCGTTTAGCAGGACCAGTAATTGTACAGGACCTCTTCATGTGTGAAAAGAAACCGAGTCGTCTGACAAGCAAAGGAAGGACCTGACCGGCCCACAGAGGCCTCGTCTCCAGTTCCCACAGACATGATAAGGAAATAGGTTGATACTGCCTAATGGAGTCAGGTTTGGTGACTAGAATAACAGAGTCATCATTTATATTCTCATGCATGTAACAAACACCAGGAGCAACTTCCCAACTGAATGGAAACGCTGCTTGTGGAGTTTGGCCTCTTCCTCCTCTCGGAGCTGTAGGTGCAGCCCGCTGCGAGCATTGTCATCCCAACGAGGACTTGTGTGAATGACAAACCTCCAGCAGCTCGCTGCCAAATCCCTCTTTTGACAAATGCTTCAAAGGGCCCATGCCGGCGAGTTGGTGTGAATAGCAGTTCTTCTTGGCAGAGCACACCCCCACCACCCCTGGCTTCCACCATATCAAAGAAAGCCATCATCCCTCCCCTGAGACCGACAGTCTCCGCTCCTTCTGCAGCCTCCAGGACAAAAACAGAGCTGCTAGCCACTGTTTTCACTGGGTCCCGTTGGCCTAGGTGTACGCCGCTTCCTTTATTTAATCACCGCGTTCATGTTACTGGACAGATTGAAGGCAGACAGCTGCCTTGTAATCTCCGATCTGCGGATCTGTGCGATAGGCCACTTCAAAGAGCAGACGGTTCGGTTTAGGAGGCGCGCTAGCAGGAACGGGTTCCCCCACGCGGGGGCCAAGGGCAAATTCACCGCCATCCAAACAAATACAAAGGCCAGGAAAGGGGGCGGCCGTTATGGGGGAACATTGACAGCTGAGCCCAGCTGCAGCGTGTTTGGGATGAGGGTCTGCCAGAGGGGAGAGGGGGGAGCTGAACAAAACCGAGGAGGAGGAGGGACGAGGGCGAAGCCGAGCCTCCGTCTGCGCGCTGGCCGTCCAACTCCTGCCTCTGCCCTCGCTTTCTGCTCACACACACACACACACACACACACACACACACTCACCGCCAACCAGCTGGAGTCCTTTGTGATAGCGTTACCACGGCAACCCGCGGCAACACGGCGCTTGCCGGGAGGCTTGGCGTTGTACCAGCGGTAAACAGAGGGGAGCTTCTGTCGGCCATTTGTTTACCTTGACGGAACACGCCGCAGCTGCACCGACACTCACCTCAACGCCGGCCGACACCAAAGCGCGGCGGGAGTAATGGGCCACAGCTGCCGCGACTTCAGAACACACACAAACGCACCAAGGCGGCAAACAAACGTGACTGTGTCGCAAGCGAACGTCCCGCGATGTTTCCCTGAAGCGTCACCTTTGTGCAACTTTGCCAAACTCCACCAACCAGTTTGTCACCCGGTATCTGGGACGCTGCCATTACATGACAATACGCTGAGAAGGTTCACACCGTTTGACGTTACACGGCCGCGCAGGAAAACAATGCAGCGGCACAAAACGCATCCTGAACAACAGAGCGTGGCCTCCAGCGGGCCACTTCAAGTCACTGCCCAGAACCAGAGAGACGCGCAAATAAACAAGTAGCTGTTGATTAGCTAACGCTGCGCAGACAAAACACACGCAATGCTGCTTCCAAAGTCAGACCTCCAACCACCTGAAATTCCCAAACCCTCCTCGTCAGTCTACAGTCCTCCGCCGCCAGAGGTCAGAGGTCACCGGAGGGGGATTCTGCTCTCCAGATGCCAGAGCTCTCTCAGACACAATAGCCGACTGTGTGTGAGAGCGGAGAGCGCGGAAGGGGAAGGTGGCAGCCTGGGAGTGCCTGTTACTGAGGGTATATTTAGCATGTGCGAGCGCTTTCCGGGCGCGGGCGACACCAACCCGCTTCGCTGATTTGAGTTTGTCATCTCGAGCACGCGTATCGGCGCAAAACGTTTGGCGAGCGGTGCCTCAGGTGTCCTCGGAGCGACGCCGGGCGCTCCGGCAGGCCTGCGCCTCCTGAACCGCCAGATAAGAGCGTGTTTACAACTGTCAGCCGCGGCCAAATCTGGCAGGCAGCTGCTGCCTGTTGGGCAATAGATTCACTTCGCTTTAACCCACTTTCGCGGGCTCCAAGTTCAGAGCCCGGCTACCTGCATTCCTCTTTTATGTCCCGACGCTTTCCCGCAGCCGTCACTCAGCGACAGGCAGGGAGAGACACGCAGGGAGTTCAAGCCGACGGGGCAGATAAATAATCCAAAACCTATTAGGGAACACATCTGGCTCCTTCTCTTCTCTACTGTGGAGAGATTTTTTTAGCGTGTATCTAATGTTGAGGTAATAAATGAGGCAGCTGATTGGTTTAAACCTATCCAGGAGTCTCTCCCTGCACAAACGGAGGCGTGTGGACTAATCTCCTGAAGACTTCTCTTACATGAAGGGGGTTTTCTCATCAGACCTGCCCTGCTGGCTCCAGGCTGTTTCCATTGTTCTCCACCGCTCCATGGCAGGAGCCTTACCCCGACTAGTCCACAACCACATGAAGAGACACATCAGCCTTTTGTTTCAGGCCCAAAGACCTGCCTGCGGGCTACTGAAAGAGAGCGGCCGCTCCTCGCGAGGAGAGGAGGAGACAAGCGGCCGGTGAGGAGCGCGGGAACAAAAGACCAAGAGGAGGGGACGAGGACAGCGTTGCCATGTTGCTTCCGTTAGTTCCTGTACATTCCAGCCGCTTTGTGGGGCATGAAGCGGAGTATTGGCGCTAACGCTAGAGCTAACACGCCCACGCATCTCACGCATGCTTTCACCGTGCGCGCTTCCCACAGAGCGGTGACACATCGCATGTGCCGGCAGTGACTGGTGGCGGAGGGGGTCCGTTAGTCATTGAACGCCACTGGATGTGTGATAGAGCAGTGACTCACTGAGCCCGACGCACAAAGAGAGAGAGGAGGAAGGAGAAGAGAGGGCCGTGTCTGTGTCGTTGCTAAGAAGACACCAGCCGCCGGCCGCGCCGGCGTCTCGTAAACTAAAAATACCCGCAACAACAGGGCCAACGTTGCCACGACACGCTCTCCGAGTGCCGAACGCAGCTCCTGATAAAAACACCAAAGCCCGTCCACGAGAGCCCAAAGGCAGCGGCGCTGGAGCCCGAGTGCAGGGAAACGAAACCACAGGACTCGGGGAGAAAGAAAGAGGCCGACACACACGAACACGCAGGCATCAGGCCTGACGGAGGCTGAAACACAATGCTCCTGTCATGTCATTACATGAAGGATCACCAGCACCGCGTGCTGCAGCTGGTATTTACATATAAATGCAGCAGAGTGTGGTCAAAAGTTCCCTCGGTCTTTTTATGGTAGCAGGCACTTTGGAGATTAATTTAAAAAAAAAAAACGGAAAAAGTCATAACTGGGTTCATAAAATGAGTGTGCAGACAGTAACAAAAGCTGGCTGGCAGTTTTTAACAAGCTGGGAGTTTAATCTTGCAGGAATGGCATGAAACATCAGCGTCGGGGGTTGTTTCACAGTGCTGGGCTTTTTTTCTCCCCCTTTCCTCCTCGCATTCCTTCCCCCTTTCCCCTTGTTTGACGTTCTTTGTCCCGACCACTTGCACATGGAGGCTAAAGGAGACACCAGTGGCTTAATCCACCGCCAGAGGCACGCAAAGAACCCATCTGGGCCCAGAACCAAACATCGGGCCTTCTGCGCCTCCTGTGCGAGGCGCGAGGGAGGGAGGGAGGGAGGGCGGGCGCTTGGAAAGCGAGGGGGGAGAGGGAAAGAAAAATGAGCGGGAGACAGAAAGGTAGGAAGTACGAGAGGGGGTGAGGAGGGGGAGGGGGCACGAAGCGGGCCACACTGATGCACAGCATCTCTGCGGTTTCCACTCGTGACCCCGTGACCCTATACATCCTGTTGAAGGAGCGGAGGGGGGAGGAGGGAAAGGGGGGGGGGGACGAGCTGGCATCCAACGCCACTCGGCGGCATGCGTTTGCATGTGTGCAACGTGAACGGATAGAAATATCAGGGGAGGTGATGCTAAAGAGCTCGACGTGTCCCCCAGGTGTGATTTCTCACACCCCTCTTCCCTCTTCCTGTGTGTTTACATACGCTCCCTACAGAAACTTGTGGGGGAGGAACAATGGCCTCTCCGACATTCCCACTCTCCTGCTGAGAGCTCTCGTTTGTCTCCTGCATTCCTTTGCCCATTCATCTCTTTCTATCTGTCCCCTCCTGGACAGAAAAAAAGCCCCTCTTGCTAACCCTTCACGGGAGGAGGGGTCTGATTGGGCATCTTAAAAACCCCTGAGTGGAATCAGACCCCCTCGGACACAACCCCACAACCCCCCCCCTGTTTTACTTGGTTAGTGAAGCAGCAAAGCTCAAAGAAAGGGCGGAGAAAGAGGAGATGCATTCTTTCTCTCCCTCTCGCTGTCTCTCAGTGTGTACCCGGGGTGAGTTGTGGCTTATTTTTAATGACTGGTTGAAAAAAAAAATTCAAAAAGGAGGGCTGGGTCTGTTCCCCGCCACACACACACACACACACACACACACACACACACACACACACACACACACACACACACACACACACACACACACACACACACACACACACACACACACATTACTGTAGCTGAGTCTGGGACTTTCACAGAGAAGTCTTTAATTTGCACTGGGGCCTGGCCTCCCACACTGCACAGCCCAAACCACCCACTTACAGCCAGGCACAGTTCCTGAGTTACTCCGGCGTGCTCCCTCCCCTCCCGAGCAGTGAAAGCAGCATGAACTCACAATTTAGCTGTCAGGAAAAAAAACTCTCAAAACTCCCAACATCCTAGCGAGACAACCCAAATAGCTGCGTCTCTTTGTCGGAGCCTCGGCTGCACATCCTGACCCCTCGTGTGTGTTTTCGTCCCCCGCGGGGATTTGCGCTTGCAGGCGATGCCCTGCCCAGGTTTAGCCGGCAGGAGCCACGAGGATCATCCACAGTCAACACCAAAGGAAATCCTTTTGGGGCTTTGCTTTTCCTTTGCTCCTTCTGATGACAAAACACAGACAGGAAGAGAAGAGCCCTGAGCGGGACAGCCCCTTCTTGACAGAGCGGCCTCCACCTGATCAGACACGCCGAGCGTGCTGTTTACAGCCGCGCAGTCACCCTCAAAGCAAATCACTTATGTTCCGATGGGGAAAACTGCTGTAGGTGTGTTTTTTTGGTGCCGTGTGGGGGGGGGGACAGCAGGGGCGCGCTGCCGCAGCCATTCTTTACGTCGCTGGAGCCCCGGCGGCTCCTCCCCGTGCCTCTCTCGCCCCTTTCAGGCTCAGAAAAAGGAGAAGAGGAATGAATGACATCCTCCAGTGTGCGCTTCCTGTGTCAAAACAAATCCAAACGCTCCTCTTCCTCCCCGAATGCCTATAATCAAAGCATTCCAGGCCGTAATGAGCGGGGGCCAATTAAGTCGTAAGCAAACACAAACACCTCAGCAGCTGCTAAACAAAGCTCCGGGTCCTGCACGCGGAGCCCGTGGACTGGGATTCTGCTTCAGAGCAAGCCGCCGCCTGCTCTGCTCCCGGAAACACACCAATTACGCGTGATTGATATGATGATATGGCAATTTCTGCACAAAAGCGCTCAGCGAGTGCCTACAGGTGCGATTCCGTCTGCGGAGGCAGCGATCGCACATTTGGGTCAGTCAAAAGGTGCAGTCTGGACCCGCTGCACACTTGAAAGCAGCTGACGCGGTGATGACACCTAGTGGGGATTTGGTGCTGCAGGTCGGACGCTTGCGCCTGGATTAAAACAAGTGGTTTGCTACTAATTGGATTCCAGGAGGAGTAAAATATTAATCAGGGAGAGTAAAGTTCACACAGATGTGAAACTTTGTTCTGAACGGGCACATCTGACGCTCACGCGCTCAGGGCGGCGCCGAGGCGGAGGGAGGGGATGCTGAGTGCTTCTCTCGCCCCGCGCCAGTGAGAGAGCGACAGCGCAAGTTCCCACTGGCTCGCATTCTCAGACAGTCATGACAGGATGAAGTAATTACTGAGTGGCTGACACACCAGCATGGCTGAGGATTTATCTCCTCCGGGAAGAGCGATAGCCAAATCGCAGTCTACCCTCATCCCGCTCCCAGTTCGGGCCCGATCCCGCCGCCGCGAGACACCGCAGTCACGCGCCCGCGCCTCTCAAAGCGCGGCGGAGGCCCGGGAACGGCGCCGCCTCGGCCCGGCCCTCGCTTCCTGTCAAACACACCCGCCAGCACCATCAAAGCGGCAGGGACGGCGGCGCGGTGCAGCTGTGAGCGAGCGAGCAGCAAAGAGAAAGGCGGGCGACACCGGAGCGCTGTGTAATTGACAGCCGCTCCCTGGATAATGGCTCCACCTCAGAGGTCGGCGGCTTTGATCCGCTGACACGCAGGTGGATTCACATGCACAGGAGGCAGGGGCTTATCTGGCCCTGTAATTAAAGCAGGAAACAGTGAATCCTGTGTTTGACTGGGGTGAAGGCTTGGAAGGAAGGAGCGTTTCTGGGCAGCGTCCTCGCTGAACGTTTGTGTGATTTGCCATGTCTCTAAGGCAAACGTACATCAAGGAGCCAATCAGTCATGACTCAAGGCTTACAGTATGTCACACACACTCACTTGCGCAGGTTTTTTTTTTCCTGTTTCAGAGTCTTTTTTGTATCCAACACACTTGTAAAGTTGATAAGACTGACGACGTGCCAAAAACAACGCCTGACAGCAATATCAAGACAGAACTTGTGGCGACAGGGACTAAGATTAGTTAGAAAATAGAAGTGGGGCTCCCTCTAGTGGCGACCAACGAGAATTAAAAACTAAGAACGCATGTATTTTGTATTTACTGCCTCTGGTATGAAAAAGCTTTTTGTTTGAATTGTTTTAATATGACACAGTGGAAAATAAAGCTGATTATCCACATACAAAGACTTTTTTTTGCAAAATAAGCTTAATAAGCAGAAAAGTCTCTTTTCTACATTCACATGTTAGCGTTTGCCATTTTAATCAATAACCACATTTTCACCTGACCTCATTATCTTCCTTGCTCTGTTTGGCCGTTTCATGTGGATTAAATCAAATCTGGCATTAACGTTGCCCACAGCAAAGAGGAATTAGGAGGCAGATGAAAGTGATGAAAGCACAGAAGAAAGAAAAGCAAAAATCAGTCAAACTATGCAAAGTGAAAAAAGTAGCAAACAGAAGTCCCACACGTCGGTCCCTACTTAAAGACGGAGCTTTTTACAACCACAACCTTAAAACCGTACACACTGCACTGTAACTGTTCTGTGTTGCTGCACCTTCTCAATGAAACACTCTGATGAGCAGGATATGATATAATTAATGGGAGCTGTTGTTTTTGGTCCTTCCAGCGGGGAGGACCCCCCCCCAGAGCCTCGCACTTTAATCAGTTTAAATGCCAATACATTTAAACAAGTGGCATTTCAATATCTGCGTCCCCAAGAAAACATTAATCATGATTAATGTCAAGCAAGTACTGATGAGCTGGGAGAATTTCTGAATCAAAGCGAGGGTAATGATGCTTTGGGGAACGCGTAGGTAGAGCAAAGAAACGAATGAGATTCTGTGAAAAATGACTTTACAGCACGAGAAGCAGAAATGAAGGGAGCGAAAAAACATAGAGGCAACGGTGATCGTCTTGGCCAGTGTCGTCCAAACGCAGGGGGCGAAGTGGTGAGAATGAGCACATTGTCTAAATTTACACAAACTCCAGCTGCCAGTTTATGGCACAGATCATTTACATTCGTCTTGCAGTTGTTTTATTTATGACTCGATGATTCAACACCTGCCCGCGCATGAGGGCCCCCATGACTAATGACTTCCTGGATCAGCGTGTCAGCAGCCGATCCTTCGTTAACTCGTTTCCAGTAAGACCTCTCTCGTTTACAATGGATTAACCCGAGCCCACATGACTACGGCCTAGTTGGATCAGCGTGTGCGGCCGGCGCGCATGTGTTTATGAGCGCGGCACGTCGAGCCCTGTCTGAAAATAGAACGCAGGGAGCCACTAGGTGAGCACACAGGCAACGCAGATGGTCGGTCAGAAACACAGGGGCCACAGACGGCTCATCCGCCTCACAGCAGGGTGCCAAAGGCCCCCATCTACGCTCGAGGCCTCAAACTGGTGAGTGGCACGAGTTGTTTTTTTTTCATTTGAGCTCCAGATCCTGAGATGAACCCTCCTGAACAACAGAGGGGGAACTCGGCCTGACCTAAAATAAGCGGACCCCGCAGAGGCGCGTGTCTGTGCCAGGCGCTGCTCAGCGTGATGCAGGCGCCACACCTGTCTCCCCTCCCTCCATCAGAGACATGACACCGAAATAAACCGGGGGCTGGAGGCCGATCGCCGCTTCACGGCACGCGCGGGCAGATGGGGAAGCAAATGGCACGTAGGTTAAGTATCAGTACGCTCAAATGCTGCGGAGTCATGAGCACATGACGCCAAGTTTAACAGCAGCGTCAGTAGTTTGTTAGTCATAGAAGCACATGTCGCCACAATAAAATAGGTTTAACTTTTCGTTATTACTTAATTACCATCATTTGAAATCTGTGTTTTAATTTGAAAACTTCACAAACCCTAAAAAATATTTACTAAGGTACGATATGTCATAGTTTTTTAGCCGTTTACACATTTAGGAAGATTCACCCATTTCCATGTGAAGCATGAATAAGCAGAAAGCTAGCGATGGGCGTTGACACGTTCAGCGTCAAGCCTTCCACAATAAAAACACCTTTACCGGGTTCAGGTTTTCACAGTAAAGGTCAGCAAAGCATTTTAATGTTGTCCTGCTGAGCACTTCGTCGTTAAATATCATTATTCTCATATAGTAACTTGTGCTGAAAGTCCCTTCTCTTCATTACAATTTATTTTAGGACTAACTCGCAACTTTATGTCTCTTTGTCCGCGAAACACTTTATTTTGAAAACCGCATCTCCTAACTTCCTTGCGCCTGCAGCTCTCCACCGGGCATCATGGCTCACTGACAAACACAGCAACACAGCAGCGTATTTTTTTTACTTACAAAGCCGAATCCAGTAGTCACACATGCCGAGCAGCGCGCTGTACAAACACCGGAGAAACGTCATGAAAACCTGCGATCTGGCAACCCTGAGCTGAGCTGAGGTGACAGGACGAGTCCTCTCTCCCGCTTTTCCTCTTTCACTCTGACGATACTGGATCTAATGTCAGGATGTGGACGCGCCTCGATGCCCCCCCCCCACTATCACTTAATAAAACTAACTTACTCAGCTGACGCTATAACAACAGCAGTGAAACACAAGTTTCCTTTTAATACCTCGACCTCTAATAATTAAATGTTATCATGAAAATGAAATGAAAATCAAGCTATTTATTCAGTTATCGTTTTTGTTATTTTAAGTAATTTTGTAAAATATTCAAAATAATTAAATCCATACTTTCATTGTGTCCAAGTGTTTTTATAATAAACAAATCGGATATCATGATAATTGCTTAACGGATTGATTTATTGACATTGTCTGGCTTAGACTGTGACTAACTGTAATTACTCCATTAATAAAATACAGCTAGAGGTTTACGTCAAGTATTCTGCCAAGACATTCTGCCATTACAAATATTTTTCGGGTTACATAACACAACTAACTTGGAGCATTTACAGAAAATGTGACTCCGTGTGACTTCCTGACCTCACCAGTCTGTGTTACCAGCTAAACAAATGGTCAAATCCAGGGGAAGTGAACTCCCTGCAAAGCAACAGCTCTCTGGGCCTAATGCGACCACAGGAGACCTTTTCAAATGCACTTGAAAATAAAAGATTCTCAAAACACAGTGGGAATCTCACACAGGGCCTTCGGTGGTCTGTTCCTGTGCCACTTATATTCAGAAAACAAGGGAAATCCAAATGAATTAATTCTGACAACCTCTCCCAGAACAGAACCCTTGGAAAAGTGCCAGTGATGGCAGCGATTGTTGTTAATTGGGTCAAGCTGTCTGGCAGTTTTCATCCACCCACCTGCACTACTACTATAAAAAGGAAAGGCAGCGGTGCAGTGCTGTGTTGCTCTGAGCCCCTGGGGGCACTGTTGTACAGGCTTTATTTTGGCCTGTGGTGCCGGGAGCATGATGTGATTTCAAAAAGAAAAGTCTGCACACATAAACAGCGATTCTGAGCTTCGGGCTTTTCCAGAATGCAGAACTGGGCATTTCGAACCAAGTTGTAAAGTAAAGGACGTCTTTATAGCTGTTGATTCTTTCTGTTCTCATGGTACTTTCCCCTAAAAAGAGCATGAGCTGTTCTTTTGCTCGACTGACTTTATTATATAAATGCTTTAAATATCTGTTTTCCGGCATTTCCCGCATCATCGAAAAACAAGTTGCTCCCATTGAGGATTATCCCTGACTCATAGCTGACATCAGTGAGTGAATATTATTCAAATCAGACAGTGTAGATGCTTTTCCTGTCATTATTCACTGAATGACTTTGGCAGCACCTCCAGCGTGTTTTTTTTTTTTTTTATCGGGACGTCTACATGCGTCAAATGCTTATTTGAGGAAGGCTTTATTGAGCGCAACGCCTGGAAATTCACAGCCATTAAATCTAACATTGTCCAATGGGCACGAGGTGGAGGCCTGAGCTTTGAGAGAATCCTCACCTCTGATCGACAGCGGCTGTGGATAATTGACAGCGGGTGAGTGAGCCGGAGAAACCGAGGGTGAGAGCGAGACAAACACTGAACTATGGCAGCTTTCCCAGACGTCAGACCTGTGTGCGTTCCCTTTTCTAAGTGAAGGTCATTCCCGCTCCGCGAAACAACAGGTTGATTTACTCCCCACACCTAAATGCTCCCGTGCTGCAGCTGCAGTTTAAGGAATGGAGCCAAAGACAAAGCAGAGCGAAGAGGTGATGAATACGTTAACTCGAGACGACGTGGGGTGGAGGAGCCGGGGCTTAGAGGCAGTAAAATCCTCACATTAACCGATTGCTATGGATTTTCCCAAGCTCGTGAAAGAGGATCTGCTCCAGATTTCGTTAAACCAATCCAAAGGAGCCGACGCGGAGGCCAACGCGTCCGTCCGAGGCGGGCGAACGCAGCCGCAGCCACTCCACGTTCAAAGAGGGGAGATCAAAGTACAGAACCGCACTCGCGGTCTCTTTCCGCGGGATTAAAAAGATCATCAATAATAATGCGGCGGAGCAGAGCGGCGCGGTGGGCGAACTGGAGAGGAGCACGGGCGCCGCAGTGGGTGATGGGCTCCCGTGTGTTTGTGTGAGCGCTCGGCGGTTCGCCACAGGGACGAGAGGGAGCGAAACCATAAGTACGGCCCGCTTTACTGGACCCGGGGCCCGGGCCGTCCTTCAGAATCATGCAATATTCACTACAACAACGCTCACGTCTCACTTTGAGCTCCCAGTCAATCTCCAGTGAAATATATGAACGTGTGCATTTGAGTGAGTGAGTGAGTGAGTGAGTGAGTGAGTGAGTGAGTGAGTGAGTGAGTGAGTGAGTGAGTGAGTGAGTGAGTGAGTGAGTGAGTGAGTGAGTGAGTGAGTGAGTGAGTGTTTCTCCCTCATGGAGACATGATGGATAGAAACTCAAAGTGTACAAGCCGTGACTGGCAACCATCAGTTATGTGTAGTTTTTCCAGGGATGGAAGACGTATTGAGATCATTTATGTAAGTAAAAGCTGGTGTGAAGCCAGACTTGCAAAAGTCGTGAACCGATCAATGTTTTATTCACTATACAGTCTGAAGCTGAAACCAAAATCGTGGACATTGCAGGCTAATTACTGCCAGCGCTGAGAAGAACAGCGAGGCAGGTAACACGGAGCGGAACCGAGATCTCTTCCTCTGCTCCTCCATCACTGTCTCGCCACAGGAGGAGGAAAAAAGGGGGAGCTAATTAATTATAGTGAGTGACGACGCGGCGGTGAAGGTCCGAGCAGGTGATGAATGGCGCCGGGGAAGGATCTGGCGCCGCCCCCTACGTGCACGAGCGACCACGGCGCATCACTCCAAGCCGCCTCCCCTCTCCGTCTGAGCTCCGAGCGAGCTGCGACGACGCTACACCCAGCTTGGCCGTTCGCTCCAGGCCGCGGGGAGGAGGCGAGAGGAGACGGCGACGGTACAGTAGCATCAACACCCCACTTTAATCCCCACACTTCACTTGACGAATGGCCGTCATTATCGCTCCCTTCCTGGAGGGTAAAGATCCCAATGTTGCTCTTTCAATCTTATCACTCCCCATTTATAGATAAATAACTACCACCACACAATAGAACAATCAGCGGCATCCTCCATTGCCTTTAATTGCGTTGTTAGCTTGAACTGTCAGTAGACGTGTAATAATAAAAACACTGGGGCACAGCTTCAAAGTTGGGCTAATTTCATTAAATTAATATGGAAATTATAGTCTTGGATGATGTTGAAGCAGTTGAAGCCATTAAATAAATGCTTATTCAGAGCCAAGGTAAGCCCTTTGAATGGATTGAACTACTTTTCCAATTCTTCCAATTTGCAGTAAATGTGTTTAATTAGCTGCTTACAACCTCGTTGGTGAGACGGGGAGCCTGTGTCTTTCAAGAGGCGTAATTAAACTAGAACGGGGGAGCGTGACGCGCGGCAGCGACTCCACGGGACCCAGGCGACGGCGGGTCCGCGCGGCATCAGCAGCCGAGCCCCCCGGATCCACGAGGCTCACACACGAGAGGCGGCAGCCGGAGAGCTTTACGGCTCAACTAAGCTCCAGCGTGGAAACAACAGTTCTGCATTCACCGCTTTGTGTTCGGGAGGAAAACTGGGTCAGATGAATAATAGTGCAGAGGGGCTTTGAGAAGCGAGTCAAGTGAAACTATTTCATCTGATGGCCCTTGATTCAATATGAAAGTGCAGTTTGAAATAAATTCTGCATCAGATATAAACACACAGCGCATCTATAATATACACTGTCCATATATGTGTCAATAGGTAATAGTAGGTATTGATGTTCCCACCAACCTGTGCTGCTCTGGATGGTTCTGACGGTGGTGGAGCGTGGGGGGGAGTGGGCCCGCCGCTTGCCCGCCGCGGCGCCACCGCCCTCCTCCTCCTCCTGCGAGCAGCCCTTCTCGATGGCGCGCACGTAGCTGTGGCTCCGCATGCGGAAGCAGCCGGGCACGGGCAGGTCCAGGGCGTCCACCGCCTGCGACTCCATCTCGCTGAACACCGACTCGCACACGGCCTCGATCTGCCCGTTCACCTCCACCTCGCTCACCTGGGGGCGGGCGGCATGCGTGTGGCCAACACACACACACACACACACACGCACACACGCACACACACACGCACACATACACACGCGCACGCACACACACACACAGATACACACGCACACATGCACACACATACAGAAGAACACACATGCATTTGTGGGGGGAAAAGACAAACGCACACAAGCCTAGATTAAATAGAATATGATACAGATGCAAACTCCAGTTAATGAGTCAAGCTTCAGTAGACAGGTTGTTTCTGCTGGAGGGTTCTCCTCTCCTACTGCAGATATTTTATACATTTTCATATTAAATTTTGAGTTATGGGTAACACCATATATTTATTATTACCCATTAGAGTTGGTTGTTCAGGTACCGCGTCACATAGCTGTGATGCTACTACTTCAGTGTCTAGTGAAGCTTTAAGATGCATATAGAAATGTACATTTTGTTAACAATAAAACAAAACAAAAGCAAAACAAACATGTCCATGGAGTGCAGAGGAGGAGGAATCACTGCAGGTTAAAAAGTCAGGGGGCCACACAGGAGTGAAGGGCGAGAGTGTTGTTAATAAAGGTGGGATTTCAGGAGGTCTAGCCAGCTGGTGCAGTTCGGGTTTAAAGAGAACCGGAACAAGACAAGAAACCAAAATAACACTGCAGACGTGTGGTTATGTGAGGGGAGAGAACGTCAACCTGCATTCCATTCCTTTACATTGCTCTTGTTCAGCGAGTCCAAGCGGAGAGAGGGTTTCAGGACGCCTGCGCAGGAGGCAACACACAGGAATGGCATGTGGCCGGGGACTAATGCTACTGGACAAACTATGGAGCTTGGAGTCAGAAAGGTTTGTGGACCTCGATTCAACCCTGTGAGCTTCCCTTTTTGGTGCATCACTTCACACTCAATGCACAGAGAGAGAGAGAGTGAGTAAAATAGAGAGCCTAGCAGCACCTCTTTTATTCAGTGGCATTTTTGTAGATGCCAGGTCCAGTGTGTCATTCTCCCCCGGGCCTGTTCTACGCCAGGACTTGAAGGGATGTCTCAGGGGTCCATCATTCAGCTAGCGAGGCTAAGTGCTGCCCTTGGGCTTTGGAGAGGAGTACATATCCCCCTCGCCGAGGCAGAAAGGTAAGCTAAGCTGCCCTGTCACTCCGAATGATGCGAAGTATGAAGCTGGGCGCAAGATCCGAGATGAGCGACATCTTATTTTGCAGCAGCTGTGACAATAACAGGCATCCGCTGTCTCCACGCCAGTTCTCTGATATGTTCCATAACCATCAAATTAGGGACATTATGAAGCAGGTGCCAGACTGAGGAAACAATTTGTAGGCCTTTTTAGTCATTTTGCTTCTCAAACTCAGACACAAGAAGCACGTACATTCAGCAGTAATCATCAGAGTCCAGGAAAACAGCTTCGTCCTGTTCATACTTTGCCAGATGGTGACCCGGTGGTTAATTTAGGCCTCAGGACTGCAACTGATTGGATTTCCTCCCCCTGCACGACCTTATTGGACATAGCAGTTAAGGTACAGGGGGTGAGCGGGCCGACGGCAGAAAGGCTCGGGCCCCTGGGTGCCACTAACCTGGCTGATGGTGCTCATTGCTCTCATGTAGCTTTCATTTCGCGAGCGGAATTTAGGCGAGGCCAGCAGCCCTGCCGGGTCCAAGCTGTCCAGACTCCTATTGATGGAAACCTCACTCACCGCCCGCAGGTAGCTGTGACTCCGTATCTGCAGCTTGGGCGAATGCTCTGTGGAAATCCTGCCGCAGGGAAGGAAAGAGGACAAAAAGAATAAATAATTGAAATGCAGGGAAAAGAGGGAGCTCGGCTGAAGGTAAAGAACAGGAAGGAGAGGGACAGAAGCGAAGCAGCAGAGGGAGAGTTAAGATGAGAGCGGGAGAAAGTCCTTAGCAGTGTGTGTGAACGGGAAGATACAGATCCATCCACAATAGCTTCAGGAAACACCCTTATCTAATCAACAAGCGCAGTACTATTGAGAAACAGGCCGTAGCTGAGCTAGTCTGTCCTTGAAGCACACTAAAACACTGTGTACATTCAATCCAACTCAATTCAGCTTTATTCATATAGCGCCGATTTACAACAAGGTTTAAGTGTGTGTGTGTGTGTGTGTGTGTGTGTGTGTGTGTGTGTGTGTGTGTGTGTGTGTGTGTGTGTGTGTGTGTGTGTGTGCGTGTGTGTGACAAAGACGAGCATGATCACATCCAATCCCCACAGAAGATGAGGTGTCTCATTAACTCTCATCTGTATCCAGTCACACCGCTTAGCTTGCTTGACACCTATGTGCAGGTGTGTGTGTGTGTGTGTGTGTGTGTGTGTGTGTGTGTGTGTGTGTGTGTGTGTGTGTGTGTGTGTGTGTGTGTGTGTGTGCAGCAGGTTAACATGAGCTAAACAACTCAGAAATTGTGGGAACATTATTCTGTTCCAACTAAGAGAAATGTGTGTATTCTAGTTCTATCAGCTACAGGAAGCTAAGGTCCAGCTTCTAACTGTATTTCCTTCATTCCCACGTGTGGATATAAAAACATTTGCGCACACACAACTCCTAATCTCTGCCTCCAGGTCAGGTTGGCTTTAATTATGTATTTCCTCCTTAAAATAGAGCGTGGTTAGCACAGCAAGGCCAACTGGATTACTCACTCCTGGATAAAAGAACAGAGGGGAGAAGATGGAGGCTGGAGGAACAGGTAGTAGGGGGCCAGATGAGCTACTGAGATGGGAATAAGGGCGGTGATTTCATTAGAACGGTTACTAAATTTAAAAAGCATCTCCATGTAGCCAAACTGTCTTCTGAGGTCTTTAATCTTGAGCAGAATTGACTGGGAGCTCCTGTATCAAAGCTTTCAACGGTGACTCACTCTCACCGGGTAAATTTCTTTAACGTAGTTCATTCTTTTTTAACCACAGCTTTCCAAACAGAGGTGTTCTTCAGCAGCGCTGCTTCCAATTCAGAGCTGCGTTTTCAATGGTTGTCGAGCTAAAGCTTTATTAGCTAACTTTTATCTCTTTAATTATCTCTGTCTAGCCGTCATGGTAAAAAAAAAGGGGTAAAATGATTATTCATTATGGTAATAGGTCTTCAGTTTTTAGAAATTTCCTTTATCTCTTGAAAATAAATAAATGGTGTATTAGTACGTTTGCCAAAATAGGCAAGAGTAAATTTGTAGTGTACAATAAATTAGAAAACTTTGTGTTTCAGCGCCTCCATGCTTCTGGGTCAACATACTCCCATGGGTCACCTGAAGTCTAAAACCCCAAAAGTAACCTTTAAGTCAAGCAAGAATCTGTTTTTTTTAAAACTCCACTTTTGTAGTTGGGCATAAATCATCCGTAACAACCACCCAGTCTGTGACTGCAGGTGATGCACAGAGGAATCAAGTCAACGAACTTTCTACCTACACCATTATCTCTGTCCACGCCTCATGGTGATTTCCCTGTGGGGCTGATTATAGGCCGGATCAGGGAAGTCCATTGTGCCAGTTGAATGGCAGACCCAGCCTGTAATCAGCGTCACCTGAGGGAGGAGGTCAGTCTGTCCCAGGTTGTCCCTCAACGGAACAAGTGACATTAATGAATACGCCGCCGTCTGCCACTCAGGACTCACGCCTGTCCAAAGCTGTCTGCTGATTTCTCCTTTCTGTCTCTATCGTCTATCGCCTCTCCTCGCTGCTGCCTAAGAGGCTTTCTCTGTCCGGCTCCGCCGTCCTCTTTACCACCTTCTTCGTCGTCTGAGCAGAAGCGACGGGCGAGAGAATACCAAGGGTTTGTCTGCCAGAGACCCTGAGCACCTACGAGCACGCCTCAGTCTGCTGTGTGTTAGCATGAAGCAGGCTGTTAGCTTGAACAAAGCCCTCCACGTTCTCAGGAGACCTCCTTCACCAGTCAAAGGCACCGTGGCCACAGGACGGACCATGAAGCATATGGAGCAACCGAGCTGATTATTTCACCACCACCGCGGAGGGAAACGCACACACACACACTCGTGCCAGATCCCAGAAGCGCATTGTGTGAAAACAAGATGTCAGCCGCTCGCTCTCTATCTCCGCCGCGCAGCCCTGCAGCCGGGTCGGTTCCACGGGGCCCCGTCACACGACGGCGGCCTTCTTCCAGGCCAAAGCCCAGTCATTAGAGGCCCGCGAGCCGCGGCGCCGGCGCTTACATAAGGGTGTGCGCATGTGTGCAGCCAGAAACAATGACGGGGCAAAGCTTGTGTTCTCGTCATCACTTTGCATTACACAGTTAATCAGTCCCAGCCTTGTGCTCAGCATTAAACCAGTGGCCAGTTCCTTTTGAAAGTCTGGTTAGAAGTCGCCAAGTAATAAAGATGAAGGAGGAACCTGCTTCATTATGTAAATAACAAAAACAATTAAGTCTCAATTTAATTTTTTTTACTGTTCCAATCAAGATTCCAAGTTAAGTAAATCAAAAATCTATTTGGTGTAATTAATGTAAATTCGGTGTGTGCGGCCTCATCTGTGAACAACATCCTCAGACTGCATTAAATCAGGGATTCCTCAGACTATGAATAGTTCATGAGCCAAAGCTGTGAAAAAGTACGCTGCCGAGTGGAGTCTCACGCAACCAGAGGCGACTTCACCAAACTCCTCGAGCAGCGAAGACAAGCTCTTAACCTCATGGGTTCAAAAGGAATCACTTCGGGGGAGAGAAAATATTCGATGACTCCTAACCCACAATGCAGTCCTTGAGAGCCCGGCGTGCGTTCCTAAGGGGCCTTCAGCCCGTTCGCGCAGCAGCCGCACACTCACTTGAGCGTCGTCATCTCGGTGAGCGACGGCTGCGTGGCCTTCAGGTAACTCGCCCGCCGCGCCTGCACCTTGGGCGACGGCTTGGGGCTGCAGTCCGAGTCGCCGCTGTCCTCCTCCGCCATGGCCTTGATGTAGCTGCCGCTGCGCATCCGCCGGCACGGGATCTCGTCGTCCTTGCCCAGCGGCGAGAAGCCGCTCCAGTCGTCCTGCGGCACCTGCGGAGACGGGCGAAGGGGGGTGAGCCGCCCTCCAGGCTGCAGGACGCGCTGGGCCCGGGATCAACCCGGGCCTCCGCTCCCCGGAGCGCGGCCTGGGATAAATACCTGTGTCGCACCGCGCATGTCGCGCATCGGTACGAGCAGCACTGCGGGGTCTGCCTTGATCACACCATCAGCCGGTGTGCGCCGGAGGCCTTCTTTGTGCGCCCTCTGATGCAAGCAGCATATCAAATGCAAGGAATCTACTTTTTTTTTGCCGTTTCCTGGCCTCCGTCTGCTCTCCTGATTTTTCACACACACTAATGACGGTGAAACTAAAAGGGAGGCAAAGCTACAGTCTCTTCCAGCCCTAATCTAAAAGAGAGAGAGAGGGAGTCAAAGACAGCAGACATGGCGAGAGAGAGGGAGAGAGACAGAGAGAGAGAGAGAGAGAGAGAGGGGGAAACAAAGAGGGTTTTGTTGGGCCAAACCGATGCAGCCCCAACATGAGTGGCTGTTAGAGCAGCGGCTCTGAAGAGAACGAAACGGGATACAGAGGAAGGGAAAAGTGCACGAGAGTCATTTAACATGCCGGGTGCAGCTAGGAAACCAAGTTCACCTTGATGTCAGGTGCAACCACGGATTGTGTTAACATCTCAGGAAAGAGCAGGTCTGTGATTAAAAGATCTGAAACGCTACCGCCGTGAACGAGCCCCGAGACGTTCTACGAAGGCAGAGCGTTTAATCCTGTTAACGTCAAGCGAATTTAAACCTTTCCAACCTGGGAATGTTGCACGGGTACATACAAATAAACGGGCATTACATTGTCTGTGTGTGATTCCATGTGTGTGAAGATCACACGCTGGATTAAGGGATCCCACAAGACACAAGCGCACAAAACACTCGACCCAGAGGTAACGGCGGCGCCGGCACCGGATGACGGATGGAGCGTGACATGTGAGGGCCGGTCCTGTCGCGCGGGTCCTACCTGCAGGAAGTGGCAGGTGCGTCCCTGCTCGGCCTTCACCAGAGCTTTATCCAGGTTGACGGAGGCCTTCTGGTAGACTTCCCTGGCTCTGCTCACCGTGAGCGTGGACGACCACGAGCTCTTCTTCAGCTGCACCTGTCCATCCAGCGGCCCCACCAGCTGCAGCGCGCCGCCGCCGCCCGCGCACGTCGAGCACTTGACGTCGTTGTTGCTGCGCGACGTCTTGAGGGAGTGAGCACTGATGGTGTTGTAGGACTCCATGAAGTACTGGGACTGGGACTTGTCCGGGTGCCGGCCCATGGTCATGACCCCGGAGGGCAGGCCCCCCGGGGCGTGGTGGTGGTACAGGCACACCTCCCGGTCCAGCGTGTCGTCCGAGCTCCAGTAGCCTGAAATGGCCGTGCGCATCTTGGGCTCCGACTTGGAGCGGTCCTTGCTCTTGCTGCGCTTGCTGTGCTTCAGGGTGCCGGAGGACGAGGGCGGGTCGTCGGGGCTGGATTTGCTGCCGTTCATCCGGCCGCTCCCGCCGCCGGCCCCCGAGGGCCCCTCCAGGGAGTGGGACTTGGTGAAGAGCTTCTGCACGGAGTGGACCAGGTGGCGGATGCGTCCGGGGCTGTCGCTGCGCTGGTGCTCCACCGCCGTGCGCTTGTACTGCAGCGTGTGGTAGCCCTCGCGCCGCACCGGCGCCTGCCGCTCGAACTGCTCCAGCAGGTTGGAGGGGACGTGATTGCCGTTGCCTCCGCCCCCTGCGTTGCCCTTGGCGCCCGCCGCTGGCCCGATGTAAGGCACCACCGCGCCGCACTCCTCCTTCAGCTCGTGGTGGGAGCTGTAGTGCCTGCGGGGGAAGGTGCAGCTGGCCAGGTCGGGGTAGGCGCCGCACTCGGACGGGTAGGAGGTGCACTGGCTGTAGCAGGCGCGGTCGGGGGGGGGCGCCTCCCCCCGGCCCAGCACGTAGGGCCGGCGGTCCGAGTGGCCCAGCGTCATGGAGTCGTAGGAGGGGTCGCAGGCCACCGCGTGGGGGTGACTGCGGCTGCTCGACAGGCCCTTCATGGTCATTGCGGCTCGCGCGTCCAGCTGCTGCTGCTGCTGCTGCTGCTGCTGCTGCTGCAGAGGCCTCGGAAGTCGCTCTACGGACGAACAAGAGACAAACAAACAGGAGAGAGAGAAAAACGGAATTAGAAATATCTCATATTTATATTGAGTCAAAGCACAGGGCAGCGTCTTCTGCTGCGTTCTTTTGAGGAAAATGCTTTTTGACGCGCCTTCACGGAGGAGACAACTCGCTGATGTTGACGGGACTCAGACCTATTATTCGCTTTCAACCTTTTATTTTTGTCCTTGAAAACTTCAAAAAGCTGCGGCGCCAAATATAGCGGGCGCTTGGCATGTGGTCCCTGACTTCCAGAATCTGTCCTCCAGCTTCCTCCTCTCGTTTGCTCCGGTAGACTTTCAGTAAAATAAATGAGACGACCGAGGAAATGGAGGGAAACAAAAGGAAGGAGAGGGATCGGGAATGATTTGAATCTATTTTCAGCTTAAGCGCGTGCTATTTTTATTCAAAGGTGCTGTTAGAAATGAAGCGTCTGAACAAAAAGTATAACAAGAGCTGGTGATCTGTGCCTTAAAATCTCAAACATTCAAAGTGCTCATTCCTTCAGTGTTTTAATAGATTAGGTAATACTCAAAAGTCCATTTATTTACCCCCCCCCACACACAAACACATCAAACGATCACAGCCTGAGCCTGCACTTTCACTCCGTACCTCCAGTTCTCCTCTAAGGGCAAACTAATTGGCCAGTAAAACCCAACTGACAGCTTCTGGGCCAGTTGAGGCGACCAGCAATAAATGACCTTTCCCTCACACGGTGACATGAAAACAATGGCATTCATCAGTGCCCTTAAACTGCTTTCCGTGCCCATCTGGGGCCGTGGCCGAGCCGGCGCTGACGCCACGCTGCTTCCAATGCACTGGAGGTAAAGCTAACAAGATAATAATGAGACACACACACACACACACACACACACACACACACACACACACACACACACACACACACACACACACACACACACACACACACACACACACACACACACACACACACACACTCCGGTGCGGTTCTGTGAAAGCAGTGTGTGGCTGCGGAATTCATTACTGCCATTTATAATGCAGTAGCAAAGGCCACGGCGGTGAGCAGAAAAAAAGAGGAGGAGGAAACTAAAGGAAGGCAGATAAGAGGAAATGAGGGAAACACAGCGGCAGAATGAAATATCATATCAGGCCTTCACATACGTAGAGGACACCACGGAGGCCACGGAATGTGTTTATGGGGATGAATGTATGTTTGGGGGGGAGGTTATTGTTTTCATTGATGTGACTGCCAATCGGATTAATTAAAAAAATCCAGGAAATCCACATGCAATTCCACGTCTGCAATAAATCAGGGATTAATTATTTTACCGTTAGAGGAGAAATGAGGAAATAAACGGCGCTCTGTCCCCACGTCTATCTGCAATATTCCAACTCCTGCAGCACACGCGGTGTCCGCTTCTCGCGGGGCACTTAAGTGGGCTGTGTCCAGCTAAAGGTATTCATTGCAGCTGACAGAGATCCCTTCTGTTGGCCGCTGAAGCACAGAATGTGACCTAAATAAAAAGGCCCTCGCGGTGATCCGTAGCAGCGTGTTTGTGGCACAGCTGTCTGCAGCACCGCACTAAAGCTGAAAAGCTGAAGTTGGGTCACGCTGGCGTTCTGCCTACCAGCCACACACACGCACGCACGCACGCACGCACGCACACATACACACACACACACACACACACACACACACACACACACACACACACACACACACACACACACACACACACACACACCCGGTGTGTCTGACAGGATGCGTAACCGTGCTGCATTTTGATGCCGTTAGCTTGTAAAGTGCAGTTTATGGACAAGAAGCAGCAGCTCTGCTGGTCGCGCCGCGTCCGTCATCTCGTCAGGTGTGGCCCTCAGTGACATGAGGGGAGCTCATGGACAGCTGTGGGAATGTGTTATGCTTTGTGTCCATCGCAGCCGGCTGACCCAGTTCTGTCTCTAACGATCTGGTGGCCAACCTGTGCACCGACTGGACGTGGACGTGCCATAGGACTCTATGAAATGCTAATAACACACTCCAGGCGAGGTCCTCCCAGTGATGTACAGTGAGCGCTTCTCTGGAATAGAAATGTTCTCCAAAGCTTATTTTATTGTGGACAAGAGCATGAAGCGACACCCATCCCCGGCCTGGCATAAAGCGAGGCTCAGGTTTCATTTAATGATTCCCGCCTGCTGCCGCTTATTTAGTGTGATCTGATAAGAAATATTACCTAGAGGTCTGTGCAGAGCGTAGTAGTAGATGCTAGAAGGAGGCGGAGGGCTGGGTGGAGTACAGTGGACTGATTTGTGTCTTGTTAGTGCTACCTCACGCCGCATTCTGTCGTGTTAAGTATTATTTTTGGGTGGTAATTGCACGCTGCTCGTTATTCGTGTCCCTAATTGATTTTTGGCTAAGCCCCTTATTTACTGATGTTGTGCATGACAGGCGCTCAGTCCCTTCACAGCGTGTAATCAAGTGACAGCGCTGAAGCATATTTCTCACCCGGAGCTGGTGACTGATGGATTGTGTCGGACCCGATGACGCCGTTTCAGATTTCAGTTGCTCAACTAAAAAGTTAATTGCACCAATATATTAAAAAAAGCTTAAAATGGGTGGGATTTTGGCGGGTTTCAGCTCGTGCATTTTAACATGAGAACTCCACTTCGTGTGAAGAGGCTTCAAGAACCACTGAGAGAAAACAGGCGAAACTAATTAGAATGTTAATTCAAAGTTTCTCTGGGCTCAGAAACACTAAACATAACAGACACCGCGTCACAGCAGCTCCGAGACAAAGCAAATGAACAGAAGTGGTATGAAAATGCAAAGCAACATTGACGCACGGCACGCCGGCTCCGCGGAGGGAGCAGAAATCAATAAGCCCCCGTTTGAGAAGACGGCTGGAAAAGAAAAGGCTGCTGTACAAACCGCCGCGAGTCCATTTTCCTCAATCAACATCAAACACTTGTTGCAAGACGGAGCTCTGGGCTCACAGAGGTTTTGTGAGGCCGCAGAAGGTGGTAAACCTGCCAGCAACATCTGCAAAGGTTCATCTGATGTTCACTCTCAGATTCTGACGTGAACATGATAATAAGTTTCTCTTCCCAAGTTAATTAAAAAGTGATGTTTAAAGTAACACTTTCTGCTGAGCCCCTTTAACAGACTCAGAGGAGCAGTCGGCTTTAACTATAAAATAAATTAATTACATCTAGCTTTTATTTAAAGCTTTAATAACCCGAAATGAAACACACACACACACACACACACACACACACACACACACACACACACACGGAAAAGTAGTGAGAAGACGTAGGGGCGATTTCCACTGTGAACGCGTGAATCTGTAAAAACCTCCCCCAGAGAATGATGTGGTGGAACATTTTAAGGACAGACAGGGACCAAAGAGCCGTCGCCGGAGCCGGTAATTTTTTGTGTGTGTGTTTTCGGATTATGCAGAAGTGGCTTTTAAGGATGTCGAGAGAAGCTGGGAGCCACTAACTTTAATGTCTTGCTGTTAAAATGAGTCTTAAATGATAGATGCCGCTCTCCGATGACTGTCGTCTCTGGCGGCTCGGCAACATTTTACAGAAATGTTTATATGATGTAGGTCCTAAACCGTCTGCCACAAAGAAAGTCAGAAAAATGGGAAACTAATTTCACGCTGGGTCATGTTCACGTTCAGCGCTGACAGACTCATACAAATGCGTTTGATGGTAGATAAGCAGAATCTCTTCACTCTATAACTAGTGTAACCATTTCAACCCAGCGAATCACTAGACCTCGACACAGACGCAGCTTTAAGGTGTGTTTTCTCCTCGTATTAGCTACATTATGAAAACACATGCTCTCGAGGATGGATGGATGTTCCCGGCTTCCACAAGACAGCTCCTTTGTCACAACCGAACTAATTAGGCCGGGTGTCAGGGCTCGCGCTGATAAATGACGGCCGCCTTGAGTTATGGCTCAGCAATCGCCAAGACACACGGCGGAGACAAATTCCTCCAGTGATGAGGTCTATTTGATCAAGGCAAACAAATTAACAGAGGCATTAGGTCTGGAGAACGCCTGGTTCTGCCGCCGGTCTCAGGCAGAGCCGTCACGGAGGTTGGTGGAACCTCAGACACAGACAGACTCGGCGAGAATGCAGCGACGCAGGCATCCGAGCGTGGGATTCCAAGGTCAGTGACTAAGGCTTTGCAGAGTGCGTTTCTATGTACGCTTCCACAGAAACATCTCGGAATTACAATTCTTTTTTCCGATACGCTCATGTATCTTTCATTTGAAATCGTTTCGCGCGCAGAAATTTTACATTTGCGCAGTCGACGTCTATGAAATCACTCAATCCCCAGCTCCTGTGATGTGTTTATCCTCTTCAGGCAGCTGGTTGCAAGGAGGCAGAAACGCTGTGGCTGAGAATTTGCTACATTGAGCAGCTTGCTTCCATTCTATTTTAATAAAAGTGAAAAGATTCAACCTAAAAAAATCCCTTGATCTTTGAAAAAAACTGTGAACTGAGTGAGTCTGACACTTTCCTTTGACTCCACAAAAAGGCCACGGCTCCGGAGATTGCTGCTGGCTTAAGGGCGAATTCATTACGGATAACAGTCGGACTCGAGGATCGCTCCTATCGGTTCTTCAGCGAAACGCCGCTATTTACACTTGGAGATTAAACAAATTTCTTTCATTATGCTAAGAATGTCCTGTGACTTCCACGCTGAACAAATCAATATTTCATTTTTGTGCTTTGTCAGCGCAGCGGCACAGATTTACACATTTCAGGACGTTGGTTGCGTTCGAAAGAACATCAGCTGCAGAGCTCAGGCAAAACATCAACTTCCTCCGTTTTCAATTATAGATACAACATATTTTATAGATAACAACAGAGTGCATCACACATGAGGGTTCAACTGCTATTAAGGGTAGTTTATTGTGCAGGAGCCGAACCACCGTGTCTCAGAGGAGAACAATGCAACTGGACGTAAGCGAAATATCACTTTGACCTTTTCCAAATGACCTGCCTCCGTAAACCTTCATGTTACAGAGTGTAAGAGATTACAAACTGCTTTTCCCGTCTTTTTTTAATAAAGCTCAATAAAGCTATCCATAAAAACAACCAGGGAAATTGGACGAGGGAAGACATCATCACCATGGAAACAAATGGATTTTCTGGTGGAACACACTGTTTGAGCGCAGCTAATGAGAACTCGTATGTACCAACTGCTCTGGGATCATACGTGTTGACAGCAACACAAGTTGCCATTTCTTATGCTTCGTATTTTCATGAGGGAATGAGGGAACGAACCACAACCCGGGCTCGGTGCGGTTGATTAGAGGACGGAAGCTCGGACTGGTGACCCTGCGCGTGATGGACACGCACAGCTGCACAGGAACCCGAAACGGAACCGAAAGGGCTGCAGGTCCAGCAGGTTCAGCAGAAGAAAGGAGACATTGAATTCAGCTTTACATCCTTTGCAAAGAGATCTTGATCTAAATGAGCTTTCATGGATGAATGATGGCCGTGAGTGGGACCATAATAATCCAAAATGAATGAAGACATTAGGTTTGATTAGGAATTAAACTATGTAGATTCAGTAGAATTCATGTTGTGTTCTGGTGGCTACTTGTGGTTCATTACTAACACACTCCCCCAGTTTATGATGCATGGATTTAACATAAAGCTCTAATATATTAAAGCTTCTTCTTTTAATATTTTTAAAAGGTATTTTACAAAATAATTCCAAATAATATAAAATTCCTTTTCTATGTCTGCCAATACAAACTAATTAAAGATCAGGTAGACGACATCTGCCTCTGTTTGGATATGCACATTTCCATCTGGGCTCACACACAATAATAACATCCTGTTTATGTTGTGTCTTAAGAGCTATGAAATTATGCATTTGCGCGTGTGTGTGTGCATGTGTGTGTGTGTGTGTTCTACATAACATAGTGCGACCTCATACATCAACTGTGCCCATGACCCACATATGAAGAAGTTGCTAATGCTGCTGAACTCAAATGATTCCTCCATGTGGCATTTCTGCTGTGTTCATACACCAGGAGCTGCTGCCTCGGCGTTATCGCTGCTGTTTACACAAACACAGCAACGTGGATACAGAGACTTTACAAATGAGCCTGCGTCGATGCAGAAATCTCACTGTATTACACACCGAACGTTGCTGATTTGGTTCTAATAATGAAATTCCCTGCTCAAACATACTGTCTAATTATGCACATGCACAGTGCAGCCGCCGCCTCGCTGTCAGGCCTCGTTAGCCTCAGACGACAGCCAGAGGTAACCCAAGTGTCAGAGTTCAAGCAAATGAGTCTACATTTAATTACATGTCAGAAAACAGAGCTGACCTTAAGTGTGCGAATGATGCGTTACCGTGGTTACCGCAGTTTAACAAACTAGTTTATTTAACAAGATAACAAAGAAAGTTCACATCATTTCTTGCACTTGTATGAAAACTAATAACGATTAGACAGAGAGTAAAGTAAAAGTAAAATGCATTTTTGGATTGGGAACCATTTACATAATTGCAAAGCAACTGAAGCTTTCTGAGATTAAACTAAACGCGATGTGATGCTGTTTGCTTTGCTCGGGACCCGAGGTCACCGGCTGGTTACAGGACGCACATGAAAAAGAAAGAAGCTGGGTGATTTGTGCCTCTCCTTCACCGCGGGTGGCGAGTCACATCGAGGACATGTCAAGGAACGTCTGACAGATCTGGGAGTGAGATCCAACTGAGCAGGAGGGGTGGGGAGGTCTGACCCCCGACGTCTCCTTGCATGAGCACCAGCGGATGCATATCTAAAGCGACAGAGTCCTGCACAAGGCAAGCAGTCACAAATACAGAAACATCCCGATGGAAAGACACACACACGCACGCACGCGCGCACACAAGCACACACCAGGAGCGCTCCATGTGCGCTGAGAGGTTAGAGGCCAACGCGAACGCGCTCTCTGCTCAGAGGGAGGACGTCCGACCAGGTGAGCGTTGACGCCTCCCACGTGACCCAACGTCAAAAAGTGACGGCAGAGAAATTCACAACTACGTGGGATCAGCACGGCTCATGGCATCAAAATAGACTCTGCGCAACCAGAAAAGTTGACAGTGACTTCTTCCCTTCAGCAGAATCTTGCTGTGGTGAACGAGCCGCTGTGGTCATCATGTCATTCAGCATCTACTGCTAACAGCACGGCATTAATACAGAGAGGCACTAATTAAGACACAGACAGAAATGGACTTGGGTGCATCAAAACTCACATTTAGTGATGTGTTTCAGATTGGTGCTCATGTCTGCCCCTAATTAACTTGAATCTGTTTGTGATTTATTGTCTCTGGCCAGAATTCGGCAGCCAATGGGCTAAAAGCAGCGCAACTGGCAGCTTAAGACTCTCACATCATCTGTGCAAACAAGGCAGATGAAATCAATGTTTCTTCACTATTAAATATTCACTTAGCCGTGTTTATGAGTGCTCATACATGTATGCATGATATAACAGGTTGTTATAAATGGATAAACAGTATTATGAATTTTGCAAGGAGCTTAAAGCCAAGAATATTATTTAGGTTTAAGTGAAGCCGGTCTAAAAGGCAAGAAAAGATGTAACTATTCCTTAAGCTAATGCTAATCTTTTAATATTATGTGCACATTAATCACTTTTATAGACTGAACATCAACCATACCAGGAGCTTTTCTGTCGTTCAGTTTCATCCAGTGAGAAGGAAATTTAGTAAATCTACAAAACATTTCTGACAAGCTGCTTTAGATCTGGAGGATTTTTTTTTGTACCAGCGCTGACGTGATTCAAATTTTCTGCTGCTCAACAGTTCAGGGTTATAACAGCTATTGTCTTGTAACGCATTGAATGTTCGACAGTTTACTCATGTTCATTACACACACACACACACACACACACACACACACACACACACACACACACACACACACACACACACACACACGCACGCACGTCATCATGGATGTTGTGTTCTGAGATGGATGCTAATAACCAACATTGGACCAATGTCTCTCCTCACCCGCCTCATCATGACTCGGTGTTGGAATTAGAAACGCACTGAGGGTGTTAAAGGTGCTTTGCCAAAGTGTTTTATGAAGAGGCAAATGAACTGTGAAATGTGTCGCTCGTTGAGCAAGTTAAATTAGCTTCCCATTTTATAATTTGCTCAGGTACACACACACACACACACACACACACACACACACACACACACACACACACACACACACACACACACACAGGCTGCCGGTACATGGAGGTGACACAATCACATTAAACAACATTAACATTAATTTGGTTTTAGATGTCATGCGCATGATGTGAATCGTGGTCAAGGAGTCTTTCAGCAAAAAGATAGATGGAATCTTAAACCAGACTGTGAAATGTAGAAACAAAAGGGATTTAATCCAAATATGCAAATGTACTGGACTCATGAATTCCTGTGCTGAGGATGCAGACAGAAAAAGCCTCTTCAGTTGAGTGTCTCCCAGTGTTCTGCAATAAAATCCTGGAGCCTCATCATAAAAACAGTGAAGCATTAACAGAGAATTTATTAAGAATGTCTCTCAACACTCAACTATTCTGGTTCTCGATGGTTCGCTTCCTTCAGCGGACTAACAGCCCCGTGGCTTCCCTCCCACTGGCTGCGATCTACCTCATCTGATCGGCCCTAATTACACAGTCGTTGGCAAACTTTATCTCCACAAACACACTCGGCGTAAAAACAGCTTGTTGGAGACTCCAAATGTTGTTTTCACAGGATAAGATGGAGATTGTGGTTGAACTGTTCAGTTGAAGAGCGCTGCGGCACAGCAGGGGGTGTGTGATACAGCCCCGGCTATCAACCTGTTTATCCCACTGCCTGAATCCGGCTTCCTCGGGACAGACAACACATTGGCTCACAGTCCGTTTGTACTTGCAAATAGCCTTCGCTAATGACCAGAACCGGTGCAATGAGACATTTTCAAATATAAGCTGTGCTCACTGTAAATCCAGCATTCTGGCAGCCGGCCCGGACCCCAGGGTTCAGGGTTGGCTCATCTACAAGAGCTGAACCAGGAACCGGATCCAATGTGTGATTATGAATTAAACGTTCAACGCAATGATGATGCATTCATCTGCTTGTTATGCACACAATAAATAAAAATGACCACAAAAGTATGAAAATCTTCACACTTTACTGACTTAACTATGAATCTATGATCAATACTCATCTTTGACTATATTAATACATGTGCCTTAATTTCAATCAACTGCTTTACTAAGCAACTGTAAAATGATGCTTAGGTTTTAGGTTTTTCTTACAGGTAATGAAATATTTCAACCTCAGAGCAGCTGTTGCGTGCTAATGTGTGTGGTCAGTGGGAACCTGTAACAGAAACTTCGTCAGTGACATCGTTGGGCCGAAGCCCCCCCCACCTGAACATCTGATTAGAACCTCTGAAGGAACGTCGTCTAAGAGCAGCTGCAGCTGTTCTGCAAACTCACCAACCATCTGGACCACAATAAAATGAACTCGCTCTAAATCACTGACTTTATTACTCAATCCAATTATCTAATAATGTGTAAGATATTGTAAAAGACATCAATAGTGGATACTTTATAGGACGCACTGTACATTCAGTGTCCTATTAGTGTGACGTGTTTCATCCTACTCCATATTTATGAACGGAACTCGAGCTCTCGCCCTCATCTGCGAGTCGCTGCTTGATCTTGTCTTGAGTCCACACGTTCGGCCCGTTCGCTTTCTACCAACAGACTGGTTATTTCGCGCCCCACGCGTTCCACTCCGCGACCTCCTCGGCGCCTCCCTCGCTTCGCCCCCTTCGCCCCCCCCCCGTCACTCGGCGCCGGCGTTGGGCTGTCGGCCCTGACAGATGCGCCCTCGCTCAGGGTGCGCTGGAAGATTACAGCGTGGATGGCAGAAAGGAGATCAAAGGTGGGCTGTGAGCGCGCAGCAGTGAGGGCTGAGCCGCGCAAACGCTGTCAGAGCAGAATCACTGGGAATTATTAGGAATATGAGGGGTTTTCTCAGCACTTTATAGACTCTCATTGACCTGTGCATCAATAAAACTCACATCCAAAGCTGCTCAGCGTAATAAAGAAGCGCAACTCACCTTCTTTACTGTCTCATCGTCGGCATCTTTTCTCCCCTGCGCTTAATTCCAGGCTGCTCGTCCTCCGTGCGTGCACATTTTTCCACCTTGGGGTGAAGACAGACATAGTCGGTCATTGAGAATTCATGGCTACGCATCACAGTGCTCCTGCGGCGTCCCGGTGGCGACTGTGCCGGTCCGTGTGTCATGTGCCCGTGCTGTGCTGTGGCTCCCTGCTCTTTCTCTGGGCTCCTTTCACTGTTGCAGCTCCTAGTGAAAGGCTGGAGGGGGGATGGTGGGCACCGTGACAAAAAAAAAAAGGAAAGGGGAGAAATGTGCAAACCTGGATGCTTTTAAGTGGATTGAAGGAGAATTAAAAATGAATATTCATTGCAAAACAAGGAAAAATCAAACATAGTTAAATGTAGTTTAAGCTCATCTGATTTAATTCTAGCATTAAATCCATTTGGTCTCAGGGTGATAACTCCTTCTTCCTTTCAATCCCCAACACTGCACACATTCTGTCATATTGTCCAGTGTTTTCTCTTCCCATGAAAAAGGCTTACGTAACAAACATCCAGCTCCGAGACACAGCTTACATAATTATCTCTCGTAATAACCTGTCGAACGGAAGCGGAGAGCGACGGCGTCTCGAAAGCATCTACGCCTTGAGACGCGGCGGCGCTGACGAAGAGGAGGCACCGAGCGCTGCGAAGGCACGGAGCAGATGGTGGTCGGCCCGACTCTCGCCCGCCAGGCGGGGCTCGGTTCGAACAGGTTGCACACACACATGCACACGGGCGTACAGGCAGGTCAGAGGGAGGACATTAAGGCTCCAGGGGCGCTTCACTGCCTTCATATGACACAGGCTCACAGAGTCTACGCATGCTCATTCTATCTAAACTATGCCAGAAACTATTATAGTGTCACAATATTCCCACTTTAGCAAATGAGAACAACAAAGATGAGATTTCACGTCCTATATGTCCTCTGTTCTCTGTCAATCATGTCACCTCTACAGGGGAGAATTTCAATTTCACACTTGGCTGGGATGCAGAACACATCACTTAAACACAGGTAGAGAAACAAAGAGACGGGGCGAGGGGCGGGCCGCTAAAAAATGGATCAACACGCGCGTTCGCGAATGAGTAAACAAGCTGGGGATGAACAGAGATGTGAACAGAGATGAATGCATCACACGCGCGGCCGAGGCGCCGTCACCGGCGGAGGTAAGAGAGGACGAGCGGAGCCCACGGCCGCTTGTTTTCAAATGAAACACAAAATTAAAAAGGAGCTTGAACCTTTAATTCTAATCTTTAAATTAATTTCTTCACTCTATGCAATCAGAGGCAGTGATTAGAGAGGCTCTTCATTACGGTGCAGCGTGTCTGTGCACATCCAGGCTGAGGCGGATGTGTGTCCACCTTCCTGTGTGTCAATTGCATTTGTCAAAATCACAGCATTCCATATCTGCAATCTGAATAATTCATGAGTGCACAGAAAAGCGCAAAATAAATAAATAAAAGTGGAAAACAAGTCTGTCAGAGGGGGATTGGCTGGTTTTCTATGCAAAATAAGCAAAATTCTGCAGAGTGATGCGCAGGCAGCGCAGAGATAGGAGGAAAACACGGAGCAGCAAGTGGGGAACGCAGACAGAAAGAAAAAGAAAGAGGGGAGTAAAGTCACAGTTGTATGAAGACAAGAAAAGCTTGTTAAAAATAAACTCCATATGCTGGAGTGCGATTAGGAAATAGGCCCCTCGGTGTTCATGAATCTCTTACTGCACAATCAATAGCGTAAGCGATACATAAAAGATGAGGCCGAGTTTGACCTGTGCACCGAGGGAAGGGGAAGCGTTCTGCGGAGCCTGGGCCGGAGGAGATGGCAATTTAGACTCTGTCAGGGCGTCCTTTGAAGTCCTGGCAGATGAGGCCGGTCTGTGGATCAGCCCACGGCACCGCTGCACTAACCCTGCAGGCTCCGGCTGCGCCTGCACTGAGTCAGCAGCAGCAGCAGCAGCACCGGCCGGCATGATGCATGGTCTGCACCGCCGATCCACGGCCCCGGGTGGTTATTCAGGCTTCACCCGTGATTATTTCTACGCTTTGTTACATTTCCACAGCAGCGCGGCTTCACAGCGGTCGGCCGGCGATCCGATGCTGATGCTTATTTTCCCCAACGATGGAATTTGTGGAGGAGCAGCTTATTGTGCGATTCTCCATTTCTCAGCAGACACACACGCACACGCACACACACACACACACACACACACACACACACACACACACACACACACACACACACACACACACACACACACACACACACAGGGACCTTTATCTGTCTGAAGATCAAGATCAGTGGAGACGCACACACATGGTCTGTAAGCACATGCTGCTTGACCGATTGTTTGAGGCATGTGGGCACTCTGGTGATAAATAGAGGTGAACCACGTCAGAAAGAGGATTAGAGGGACTGTGAAAAAGCAGTGAATTATTGACGGGAAAGAGGGGGATTTAGATTTAGCATCCAGCCCAGGAGCGCCTAACCCCACCCCCCGTCCTTCCTCATGCACACTCATACTTAAAAACAGCGATGACTCAGTGAGACGTCCCAGGTCACTTTGGACTGACATTGCTCAGGAAACTATGAGTCCAATCTGAGTCTCTGCTTTGACCTGACGTCTCCTAACAGGCCTCATCCCATCGCTGCGAACAGCGGAATGTCTGGAAAAGCAGCTGGGGCGGGAACTGTGCGATCCATAGCTGACACCGGGAGGCTGGGACACAAAGTGAGACGTCGACTTGTAGATACTAGAATCTCATGTGTTTGCAGGAACACATACACTAATCCGATTCAAAATACACCCAAATCTCTGTGTGATTAACATAATTCCGGATTTTGAATAAATCACGGGTGATTAAACTAACAAGTACAAACTGTCTTTTTTTACTGCTGCCGCTAAAGGAAGACGATAAACCGTCTCCCGGCCCGAGGGTTCAACAGAAAAGGATGCTTCGATGCAGCTGTTCGGCGGACGGGTTGAACTTCTCGCGTCTGGACCGCTGTGCACCTGTGCTTTTGGCTGCCGTTAAGCGTTCCTACAAGGGCACTAAGACGTGTGCGGCATTTGCAATTGAAATGCAGGGCGTGATTTGGAGACAGCGAGGGTTGATGGCACCCCACCTGGCCGCCTAGACCTCCAAGGGGCGAACTTAATGAGTTCCCAGCGCTGTGATGCTGGTGACAGGGAGTCATTTATTAAAAAGCAGCTGTTTACTGTACACAAGTGACAGGTTTGTAAAAATCCTAGCGTGAAGTCGGGGAATACCAGCGATTGATCCGATTGCTCCGACTTCTCCTCCATTTTCCAGACAAACGATGGGCATGATGGGATCTCTACTGTGAACAAACTTCCCTTGACCTTTGCTCTCAGGTAGCTTGATGTTGGAGCCTCTTATCAGTGCATGAAAGCCCTTCACACCAAGTTAATCACTAGCAATAACCAAAAGTTTGTGGGAAAAGCAAAAGATATTAGGCTGAAAAAATATTTTACGCTGATGACGCCCTATACTACAATGCTGGCAGTGAACTACGATCTTTTGTAGGGAGCATGAAAAGCCTACTGAAGATCTAAATAAGATGTGATTGCGTTTGTCATTGTCTCTCTGTGCACGTTTGCCTTTTTGACATCGTTGTCAGTTCACATTAGAACAGGATATGGCTTTATATGCGAGCGTCCATATGAGCGGGGCCCAATCTGATATGAGCAGCAGATCTGGCATTAAGCGCCAGGCCCCCGTGGTGCGAAAGCAGAGGGATAATAAAAAGAGACGCGTGTCGCCGATATGTCCAACGAATCGCATTAAGTCGCGAGAATCATTTTATGTCTTTCATCCACCTCGGTTTGACACAATGCCGCTGTCGACTGTAGACGAGCCGTCCCACCGGCTCATTATTGCTTCCAAGCTCGTGCTTTCCCCCGAGCCGCCGTCGGCGTCGTCGTGCTCCTCCGAGGCCTTTTCGCGACAATTGCAGCCGGAATCGCGAAATTCGAGCAGCCGGCGTTTTTTCCTCGCAGATTTGTTTGGCTAAGCCCCTTTTTCCTGTGCGAGACGGGTCTGGCGATGCGAGATTACCCACGAGGACACGTATCCGCGGCCGCGTGCCTGAGCCCATTATCGCGTCCAACCATGTCAGTGACTCCGGCACTCATCCTGAATGCACACTCTGTATAGCGTGTACCGCCCCACACTATGCTGCAATGAGCCTCCTCTGGGTGATGCCACGGTTTAATCACAACGGGAAACTTCAAGGTCTTTACTGGGTTGCACACGGAGGCACCGAAAGGCTTCTGCGACTCAGTCCACGCGAAATACAAAAGAGTCTAATGAATGCGATTCTATAGGGAGGCTCGTCTTCAAGGTCTGAGCTCTGAGAGCACTTTTAATAGACAGTCTCGTCACAGCTCCACTACATCTCCACTCCGATGTCTCCCTCGCTATTCATAACCATCTCACTTATCTCCTCTCTGCTGCTGCTCCGGTTCCAAGCCCATTGCCCATGTAGCCTTATTTGAGACCTCTTTTTTTTATTTTCCTGCTGTTTCCCACTTTTTTTGTGTTCTTCGGACCCGTTCCTCACGTTGCCGCTCGATGCTCGGCCAGAATAACAGCAGTGATCTATCAACAACATTCTCTTGCACCCAGAGGGCAATTTTCTAGACCTGGCAAAGCATCAGTCTTATTTGCTTTACTGTATCAAGCCGCTGCTGTAATAATAGCACCGGGAAATTTGATTAACGCGGTGCAGGATTAGCGCTGCAACAAGACGAGCAGCCTTTGAGAGGCCGGTGATTTCGCGTGAAGCTGCAGCGTTGCCACGGGCGGCGGGTGACTGACGTGGGCTGAGAGGAAGGACGCGGGAAAATTGCGGGCGAAGAAATGGGCGTGCACAAACACAAGCGAGGGACTCCAATCAGGCCAAATCAATGTGAACTAATCCTTTGCCAATTAAGGAAGCGTAGGTCAACAGCCAGGACCTAATTCAATTTCTTTCTAGCTGTTCTAGCTGCGAAAGGATTGATTGAAAGTCCTGGACATGAGCCAGACAAATGAGTGAATACAGTTATGAGATTTCTGTCTTTTCACACGCAGCTCTTGGCATTCAGGCCTCCATCGATCGCGGGTCAGACAAGAAGTGTTCCCACGTATCGATGCTGTACAGTAACACGGAGCCTGCCTTGGTCCGCTCCCTGTGACAGGCTGCCTGTTAGCATTTCCCACTGTTACTCAAGAACTGGGGTCTCACTCACATGCATAAATGGAAAACAATATGGGATGGATATAAACACAAAGCTGTTGTACCCAGAGGAGGAGACTGAGTGGGGGAAGGAAGAGGTGAGAAAGAGATGACGGGGTGTAACTGAACACTGTTCATGAATATGTGAGGGGGTTGCAGCCACTGGGGTGAAGGCTGGGATACGATGAGTTGGAAAACATTTATGTACATGTACAGTCATTACACATAATCTTTGGTCTTGGCCATTTTACCAATGTGCTTTTAATTACGCATTATTATTATTTTTACCTTTATGGTCCAAGTATACGGAAAAACGAGCCTATAAGGTCTAAAAAATCTTCTCGTATTGATTGTCTCTTTATTTAGTGCCAATATTGTCGTATTATATTCATTTTTCATTCCTACATATCTCATGGCACACAGGTAAATTAGTGCAAACGGATCAACTGTGAATTAGTAGGTGAAGACATTAGCTGTTGTCTCGCTGGTACATCTATCGCCTTGTCAGATAACAACAAATACTGGAATGATTAATGTCTTATCCAACAGAATCATCCAGAGGAATAACAACAAACCTCTCTCTCTCTCTCTCTCTCTCAACTACAATAACTGCGCGTCATTATCAGAAGCCGTTTATTTAACTGTGTTGAAGTGCTGCATTTTTCTTAAGCCTACACTTAAATCAAGACCGAGTGGTTATTTAAATCTTTTAAATTCGCACAACTGCTTGCGTAACTGCAACAACCCCCTGGGAGGCATAATTCACCGATATTTTCTTGACGAGAAAAGGTTTTTGAAAGTTACGTAACTCGACTGAGCGAGGCAGAGGCGGACTGACAGGTGCCGTGCGCGTTCAGCGGTCCGGAGCAAGCAGCTCGGTTCCGTTACAGAGCCGGTGAGCGGGCCGAGCTCCGTCCACCGCGAGCAGAACCCTGAGTTAAACCCTCAGAACCACAGCAAAGTGAAGAACAGAATCAGCGTCCAAACGGTTTACAGCTTTGCAGACGCTTCACGCGGTGAAAGCTCAGAGGCGCATCGAGAAACAAACAGATTAGGTTGAAAAAAAAAAAAACTAAAATGACATGGGACATGTTGGAGACATAATGAGGACTGTGTGAAATTCACAGGAGAGATGTCGTCCAGATTCTGTAATCTTTGACAAAATGAGAAAGGATGAGAGAACGGAGCAAAGTAGAGGAGAGACAGCGAGCTCAGAAGCAGCGAGCCGCTGTCAGGTGGGCGCCCATATAAATCTAAGCGCCGTTGTTTGCATAAATGTGCAGGAGTCTGCACAAATCCCCATAAAGTATCTGCTGCAGCCTCGGGCTGCTTCACTGTACAACAACCACCCGCTGCCTTCCTGCATTTAATGCTATTCTGCACCGAGGCTCTGGACAGTCGTCATCCCTCAGTACTGTAGTGATTAACCAGAGTCGACACGAGGTGCAGTTTGTGACACAGGTGCTAATTCCTACATGCTTATTCCTGCTGCTGCACCGGGGTTATCACCGAAATATCCACAAGCTCGCCAATGCTCAGTTCAGGGTTTAAACAGAGCGACGCACTGCTCGTTGCTGGGAGACTTTGTATGTTTATGACCAAGATGGCTGTGAAGGGCCGCTACCCTGTGTCCTTGGCCTGCGCCGCCCTCACCCCCCTCGTTCCTTTCATCTCCTTCCCTTTCCCTTTCCTCCATCCCCACCTTTTATCTCTGCGCTTGTGTAATCCTAATGTTCCACTCTTGCAGAGCCTCATTAGTCTAAACCCCCCACCCACACCCGGCCGCCTTCTTGAAATTCACAGAAGATATCGCGGCGCTGACAGCTCCTGAACCTGCTGCTGTAACCACCCATCACAGTGGATAAATAAAAGATGCTGCTCGCACAGACGCGTGCATCCGCGTACCAGCACATCCGTCCGCGTGCAGAGGCCGGACCCGCCGAGTAAACGCTCACCCGTCCATCTGGCTCCGCCAGGCATTCCCATAACAAGCATACAAAGCCATTAAATTAGCCACCAGCACTATGCGCCGCCTCCCATTAACTTGTTACCTAGTGTGTAACGGCTCACAGCAGTCTGTGGGTTGCAGGATTAATGCAGTGGGGGATCGCACTGTAACATAAGAAGAGGGTCTAGTGAAAAACAACACAGCTATGAAGCACATGTGAAGCTACTGTGTGACAATAAGTCATAAATGGGGAAGCGTGCATGAATGCTGCGCAGACGCCTGTGGTTGAGGTCATCGCGCAAGAGAGGCGGAACGCGGTGCGTTGCAGAGAACACAACGTCTCATCTCCAGATCTGAGGAACCGAACCCACGGCTGCATCGCCGCGCGTCCCGCGCGTCTGCATCGTCCTACATGCAGCGCTGGCGGAGAGGAGAAGAGCACTCCTCGATCTCTACCTCTGCTAATCTGAAGTGAAGGTAGTCGGGCTATCAGTGGGGAATTTAAGGGGATTACACATGCTGAAGAAAATAAGGCTTAGGCGCATTAACACACACACACACACACACACACACACACACACACACACACACACACACACACACGCACACACACACACACACACACACACACACACACACACACATACACACGCACACGCACACACACACACGTGTACAGTAGGTGAACAGTACCAACACAAGGGGTGAGCTCGTTTCACCACTACTTCATGTGCATTAGTGAAGCTTTAAGGATTTTGCCTTTGCTGCCCTGAACTACTCGCTGTATGCGTTCCATCCCACCATAGACGTGCTACATGCTTGAATCCTGATGACTCAGAGTCCGTCCCTCTCGTCTCTGCTCTCGCAACCCGGACAGAGGAGCCGCGAGTGTTAAAAGAGTCAAGATGAGTCAAGAGCAGGTTATAGTTGGCAGCGAGTGCAGTCGTTACATCATCAGCCAGGGCGAGTAGTGTCGCGAGTGTGGCAATGGGAGGCCAGCGGCACTGGGAGCACTGAGGAGGAGGGGCACTGGGAGGGGCACTGGGAGGCCAGCGGCACTGGGAGGCCAGCGGCACTGGGAGGCCAGCGGCACTGGGAGGCCAGCGGCACTGGGAGGCCAGCAGCACTGGGAGGCCAGCGGCACTGGGAGGGGCACTGGGAGGCCAGCGGCACTGGGAGGCCAGCAGCAGCCAGGACCGATTCCACCCACTGCCCATGGATCCCCAACGTGTCTACACTGAACAACCACTAGCATGCATCCAGCATCACATAGGTTGTTGTAAACAGGGGGTTTAATAAATCGTCAAGCGTGTGCAGAAACGGAGCAAATCGATACCAGCACATGACACGATCGGGTCTGTCCCCATGAAAAAAAGAAATAACCTCAAATAACCTGGAAGCTGCGCGGGACTGATTTCCTTAATGATCCCTATTGATGTTTGCTTGCAGCCGATCGCAGGATGTTGACACATCACTGTGGTGCGCTCGAGTCCACGTCGGCTCTTCGAATGAATCAATGAACGCGCTGATTGAGAGGCGTCCTCGTACTCCGGCTGCTGCCAGCCCAGTTTTCACAGGTCACAGTGAAAAGTAGCCGATATGAACAATTTTCTGGTGAGAGTCCTTTCGCTTTTACTGGCTTCACAATAACGGACTCAACCGCGTGTTAACCATTTACAGACATCTGTTCTCGCTTTTCTCAGTAAATATTGAACCACTTTTATTATTTTTTCTGTCTGCTGTGAGTATTGAGCTGGGAGCATTAATGTTTGGCACAAAGCAAAATCTTAATTAGACGTCTAAATGCTGGGTGTCATTTCCACAGGATTTGGATTGTGACCAGCCACTAATATTTTTTAATCAAACTGTGCAGCAGCGATGCCTTATAGTGTCTGGCATTGATTCCAGGAACGCCGACACTTAAAGGAGATGTGCCGTCAAAATGACTAAATGACTTCGTTTAGGCCTGAAGGAAATCTGGTGTTTATTACACGGAGTAGAAGGTGACAAGTTCATCGCAACCCAGCGCCACAAACAGCACCTGAAATATTAAATAATATGGAATTTTTCTCACATCTTCCTTCATTTCAGATCAATAACTTAATGGTGCACATGTTCATGTAATGAGGGACTAAAATGACAGCGATACGAGGGAGAATGACTCACGCATCGGTACATTTTGTTCGTTGAAATCCGGATAAAAAAAGTAGCAATGAATGAAGAGAATTGCGTCTGTTGTGGTGACTCCCCTCCCCGAAGACCACACACACACACACACACACACACACACACACACACACACACACACACACACACACACACACACACACACACACACACACACACGTCCCCTCCTACACACACAATCATTATGACAGCGACTGCTCATTCTGCCGGCTGCATCACCATCAACCGTGGCCCAGATTCCGTCAGATTAAACAAGTGACGTCACCCAAAGGGGCCTGTGTGTTTTTGTGCAGTATCTATTGCTCTGTGTACCATATGTGCATTCATGTGCGCTTGTGCATTCTAAAGCTTCAAGAAAAAAATATCCTAATGTTCTAAAAGCCTGATCATATAACAAACAGGAAGAGTCTCTGGAGCTTGAAAACATACAGCATTTGACCGGGTTTCATCCCAAACAAGCGCCCAGTGGCTTTGGAGCCATGACGACTGTACATCTGTTGTGCAGACCACTGGAGGTCAACAGCCGTACATGCGTCTCCTGAACAAAACACACACACAGCAAACAATAATCCCACTGTGCACAACAGCATCCAGTGAGGATTATGGCTCCATGTCTCATGTTCTGCACGTTTATATGCAAGTATTTCCTTGTTTTGTTAAAGTTATGTTACAGAATGTATATTGTATCAGATCAATTAGCTTTCTCGTGATAAACACAAAATACGTATCCATGCTTGTTCATTTGAATGACAGATGAGTTTGAGTCTCGGTCTGAGTCTGTTTTTGTGTCAACACATGACAATTTACAAAGCGGTTTTGTAAGTAGCAGCAGAGAAAATGCTGATTCTCAAATCCCTGCTGCGGCGACGCTGACTGTCATATAAACAGTCTGGACCCCTCCATAAAATGTATGATAATCACGGCTGATAAAGAGCGTGAGAACAGTATTTGTTGGCAACGTGGCGTCAAGAAGATCTTTCTCACTTAGCTTATTGGAGCCTGAGAAAATGCCCTGGCTCGTCACAGCCATCCAAAGCTATTGGCTAGTGATGACCCTGACTAAGCCATTTTCTGCTGCCCGTGCACCCATCTCTCTCCCTGCCAGAGCCACCAAGGAGATTTGGGTGTCGTCGCAGATGCCAGTATTTCATGCTTTCGCCATGCCGGCTTTCAATGTCTGTCTGTCTGCCTGGCAGCATGGGAAGCGTTTAGCAAGAGAAGAAAACAGCATCCTCTTCCCGACAACTTGCCAATTACGCTCCAAAAGCTGTTTGCTGACCATAATGCACTGGACACATCTCCTTCCAAAAAAACAAGACAATGGCATTCAATGATGAGCTTTCTGATCTAAAATGAGTGAGGAGAGAAGTGTCTGTTTGCAATTCTCACTCATTTTGTTTTGCTTGAACACGAAAACAAGGCAAGATGTTTTGATGGAGAGAACGAGAGACCAGAAATTAGGAAAGAAAAACTCAGGCTAAAACAGTTTCAAGCAAACTATGACTGCAAAGTTTATATAATGTCTGAATGGATTAGTGACATTAAGCAAAAATTAATATTTTAAGCACATTTGAGATGAAATAACTTAAGACAGAGTCAATAGATCCAGCCGACACCGTCAGGTGTGTAAGTCATTCAAGGAGTAGCTGGTGGGTTCACAGTTCAGTTATAAAAGAAAAAACTGAAAAATTGCAGGTTACATGTGGTCAAATCCAAAAAGGTTCTTGAAGAAAAGCTGCTAAAAGATTAATATTTAAATAGAATAAAATATGCCAGAAGTGGAGGTGGAAAACTTTCTGAGGCAACTTTACAAATTCATAACAGCAGAGGGCTTCACATATTTTGACAACTGCATGAATTATTGTGCGTGTGATCACATGAATAGTGGAATCATTCTTACATGTTATGTAAGACTGTTGAACTGATATGTTCATAATTCAGATTGTGGAAAAGAGGCTGGTACAGTATAACTGAAACAAGTCCTTGTTCTATTTTTGGCTAAATAAACCAAACCAAACCTCCATGCAAAGGGCTTGTTTGTGTGTTTTCACCAAACAACCACTCTGTATATTTGCAATGTGTCAGACCAAAGCTGATGAAACAAGAGATAATGCTACAACAAATTAACCCTGGTGAGCTCTGAGCTTGTGTTTGCTGAGCTTGTCACAGAAGCATGTGTGCTGCACTGCCACGTTCATTATCCTGTGAAGGTATGGTTGCTTTTGAAAGTGTGTGTGTGTGTGTGTGTGTGTGTGTGTGTGTGTGTGTGTGTGTGTGTGTGTGTGTGTGTGTGTGTGTGTGTGTGTGTGTGTGTGTGTGTGTGTGTGTGTTTTAGCGGGAGCAGCTGGAACGTAGTGATACAGATAAAGAAGCACTGTGATGTGCATGAAGCATGAGGTGCTGTCCGTGGTGCTGAAATCATTCTTTGAGCTGCACCAACTCTGGATTCATTCATCGTTCTGTCTCTTTCACACGCATACAACCACATGAGCGCACGCACACCCAGAAACACACACACACACACACACACACACACACACACACACACACACACACACACACACACACACACACACACACACACACACACACACACACACACACACACACACACGTCACAGTTCCACTCAAACACATATTTTGATCTCCTTACAAATCTGCTGTCCCGAATTCACTCGAAAAGCCTTTTATGTATCACCAGATTATACTAAAAATGACTCCAATAAAGATTCAGTGAGAAAAAAAAACCCCGCGTAACTGATGACCTGAACAAGACGCCGCTGATAAAATTACCAAAAGTCAGCTAATTCACAACAAACCCATCACTCAGCCCACTGGGGTTGACTGATGCCTGACCTCCAGCTGTCCGTCCATTCTGGGCTCAATTAGCAAAGAACCTTCCTGCTGCACACGTGCAAAGACCTCATCACTTCTGACCTTTATCTTCCACGTTAATTTAATTACTACTAAATCCAGACATTAAATTTCTCTGTCACAAAAGAGCGTGTGTGGAGGTCAAAAAATTAAGAGAGCCAGAATGAAGCCTCTTCCTCTGCTGGTCCCTCTGCAGATGGAAACTGTGGGCAGTGTCTTAATCACTGTTACGCAGTTGCCAGGACAGATTTGAGCTGTGAGAGTGAGAGTCACAAGAGGGGAAAAAGCATCTCAGGCATGAGTAGAGGTTAGAAAATGAATAAATAAAGCAGAACATGGCAGGAAGATGCCTTGGCCAAGACTAGCCAGCAAAACCAATATGCAAGCTTGAGTCAAATTTGTACTTTTTCACTAGAACCAGAATAATTCCAGATTAATCTCTTAACATTATGCTTTACTACTTTTCCAATGACTATAAAGGCACCACAGAAAAGCAAAGCAAAGCTGAATGTGGCCAATTTTGCTCTCTCTTTTTCCTGCAGATGATGTGCGAACACAAAAATTGCAGCAGCTCACATCGCGGTCTGTTAAGTAGTTGAAGCCATTCGAAAAAGACAGATATTCTAGATACAGCACAGAAATAAATGGAAGAAAATGGCCCTTTGTGAACGTAGACAAATAAGCTCCACCATCTCACTATATGAAAAAAACAGCCTTAAATAGAGGAGCACTCTGGGTGATTGGCCATAAACAGGGCTCTGTCCATCACCCTCTGTGCTGCTTATTACATGGGGATGATGTTTTTCCTCTCTCTTCTCCCTCCTTCCACCTCTTCCACCTTGGCATTGGTCATATTTTGGCTTTGTACCACAGTTTCCGCCCCTCCCTCCTCTGCCGCTGCTCTCGCTCCCTCCCTCCCTTTTATTTCTCTCCCTCGCAGGCAGAGCACAACATGGTGATTTATGGCTGAACTTAAAAACACCACACAGTGTTTTACAGGCTCTCGGTCCTGGTCTCGTTTGAAGCCACGAGAGGCTCAACAATGCCGCAAACAGTAAGATGAAGTATGACTCCAGACTGAGATTTATTAGAACACGCTGAAGATGGATTAGGCAAGAAATGAAATAAAGGTAAATATTTTAGGCTCTTGACTAATAATCCCCTACACTGTAATCTGTTCTGGACTCCTTTCAGACAAACCCATCTAACGCACGAAACTGAAACCCAACTGGCGATAATTATCAAATCCCCGCCTCCCTCCTGCCATCAATTTTGCCTGTTTCGCCGCCATATTTGGCCCTTTTCCTAGTCGCGTCTGTGGAAAAACAACCCTGAGCACCAACACCAAGCATTCACTCATTCACACACTGACACACACGTACAGTCGCCATCTGTCACGCTGCATCGTCCCCGAGCTCGCGCTCCCTCCGCGTCCTGCCGGGACACATGCTCACTAATGATTCCATAACTCCGTCACCACCTCGTTAGGGCTGTTGGTGAGCGCCGCCGCTCCATTCACCGCTCGGTAATGGACCGGCGGTCCGGACTCGGCCGAGGCCCGCGTGGTGGCGGCGCTGACCTCCACCTGCTCCGGAGCTGCTGCCGTCATCGCGTCCATCTGCCCGTCGCCCCGTCTACATCTGACGACAGCGCAGCTAACGGTGAAAGGTTGTCGCGCGCAACTTCACAGCGTTGGAAGCTGAACCGGCTCCAGTTTCCACACACTAGCTGATGTGTTTACTCGCGGAGCTCCGTGCCTTCGCGCCACCTGGGAAAAACACCAACACCGTGGGCGAGCGACTTGCCAGGGAATAAAGGGGGAGCAAAAGCTCGGCTCTGAAGGCTGAAAGGAGAATCCTGGCTCTGCAACAGAACCCCCTCAGAGGACGCCACATGAGAGGACGATGCCCAAGTTGCTCTGTGCAGTTATTATATAAGGCCAGCGCGCGCTGTCTTTGTACAATTTCAGGAGCTTAGCGGAAGACCTGAGAAAGTGGTCTGTAACGATGTCAGAACCAGCCATCGCCGTCGCCAGAGGGGTTTCCTGTGAACGCTCTGCATGTGTGGGACACAGGGCCGAGCGGCGTCTCACGCTGGACGGGCAGATTAACGCGGCCAAGAGGGGTTAACGAACACACAAACGAGCCCGGTGACCCGGCGGCTGCGATGTGACCAGTTGGCGCAGATAATCCCTGGACAGGCTGGTGTTACAGACCGAACAATGGCCTCCACCCCCTTCGGCCAGACTGTACAGCACGAACAGCTCTGTTTGATTGTCTTATCAGCTTGTCCTAAATGACTTGTGTCGATATGCATGTGAGCACCCGTGGCTTTGCATTCCTACAGCACCACATATTGAGTGTCGTGCAACATTGTAACGGATACGTGATCAGGTAATTACGCATATATGTCTCCATCAGAGGCTTCTATCCTGCAGCTGCCTTGTGTGTTACTGTCTTTCTCATTTAAACTCACGCTCCACACAGCACATTAGCCGTCTCCTCCTCGTTCCCCGGCTCGCGGTGCCTCCTCATTCATTGGCCCTTGTGCCTGATTTAGCCAGTGCCCAGGGCCTGCAGCAACTGGCGGTGGTATAGAGGGCCATGTAAATGTCACCGTCTCAGAGGCTGGGTTCCGCCGAGCGTGAAATGAAATGTGGCAGAGTTTTAGGGGCCTGCCTTTCCTCACATGGACGTTCCACAGTGCATGGGCCCTATATGGAATCCCAGTGCGCACACAGCTGGACGCGCTATCGGCTTTCATTCATCAGGTGGGGTAAAGAGTCACATCTACAGTACGAGGGTCTGAATATGTCCCCAATACGCAATAATCTCATAAGGCATTGGCCAGTTTTATCCGAAAGAATCCTATAGATTAAGACTAATTGTGCTGCATGTTGGACACATGTACTGTGTGCACACACTGTGATAGTACACGGCAGATCTAATCCTTGAGGGACATAACTAACAAGCTCCGTGTCTAAAAACTCGAAAGGTCAATCACGCACCTTGTGTTTTCAAAAGGAATAATGGCTGCTGCTCCCACGCAGCAGAAGAACTCTGAGTACTGTACACACGGGCAGAATACTGAGAAGCAGCTCAACCTTGCTCTGCGGGAGCCCGGGCCCTGTGGGGCTTCTTCTGCTGGGGAGATTGGCAGCGGGCCTGAGGGTCTCCCTCTCAATTAATGTCAAGAACATCAGCCGGCACCATTTTGGATCTGAAACAACTGTGTCAAAGCAGCGTGTTCAATCAGTTCTGCATTGGACTATTTCCTGTGGGCGCTTCTAGTCGAGGACGGGATCAAAGTAAGAGCATTGGAATGTGTGCGTAAGGCTCCAGGAATGCGTCGTCGGTGTATCAGAATTCCCGCTCTGACATTCAGGTCACAAGCCGTCCCTCTAAATATTACTTTCCCTGAAGTGACAGCGTGGCATCAGCGTTTCGATGAACTCAATAAAACCCTCCATTTTCCAGTCTATTCAAAAGTGATGAGATCAATTAA